>NW_022103906.1:74425037-74426602 GCF_000313985.2 Echinops telfairi | reverse complement strand
CCTGTCCACCCACCTCTAAGACAGAGTGCCGCAGTGGGTATTTTCTGAGAGCCCAGGGATAGTGGGCCCTGATCACGTCAGGGTGTGTGGCGAACCCCACTGGGAATTATTCTGTTCTTCTGGGAAACATCTAATCTCCTGGGGTTCCGTTCAGCCAGTGCTTACTGAGCCTTTAGAATGAGCCAAGGTTGATTAGAGGTCACTAAGTGGAGGCCATGCCAAGGAGCTCTGGACCCTGAATTCACTAAGTCTCAGGGCTTGAAGGGAGCTTAGAGATCATCAAGTCCAAATCCTGCTGAGAAAACCGAGCGAGACCTCGTTTACACCAGCTGAAGGTCCCGGGTGGCACCAGCAGCTTGCACTCAACTCTCCACGGACAGGTTAGCGGTTCAAACCCACCCGTTGGCTTCACAGGAGAAATGCCCAGAGCTCTTGCGTAACTATGGCTGCCCAGAAAACCCGGGTCTGCCATGTACGCCTGGGCCGGAGTCTGCTCCATGGCCATATGTCTGAGAGTTTGGGGTCTAAGTCCCTCTACCCCCGTTCTGGCCTCCCAGGAGAAAGACAAGACTTTCTAGTCCCAGGAGGAGTCACACTCTCGGAACCCCACATGGGCAGTTCTACTCTGTCCTTAGGGTCGCTGTGAGTCAGAATCGACGGACAGTGTATTTGGTTCGGTTCTCCTGCCCCTGGCCGCAGAGCAGGTGAGCAGAACCTGGAAGGTCGGCACCGTCTTCCTTTGCCACACCTTCATACCAGAGGCTCAAAGACCAAGCAAGTCCATTTCTAGGCCGGGAAAGCCGAGGGTGAGGCCCAGGGCCATGTGGTGAGATGCCGGGTCCACTACCACACAGATCCTGCGAAGGAGATCCCAGGAATCCCTGCCTGGGTGGGCTTCTCCTCAGACAGGCAGAGAGGGGCAGGTCCACCCTGATACCCAGGGCTCTACAACTTGCCCTGCTCTGTGACTGAGGCTGGCTCCTGAGTAGCCCCTCCAAGCCAGGGGCTGTGGGTGACCCCAGCATCCCCAGAGGTGCATGCAAAGAAAGATCACCGGGGAACCAGAAGCATTCGCTCACTTCGTGTGGTGCTTCCAGAACCTAGACGTAGGCTCAACTCCTAGGCTGAACATTACCAGCAGTAGGGTCCTGGCAAGACATTCAGACTCTGAGCCTCAGCGAGGCGCCCTGGTGGCACAGCAGTCATGCTTTGGGTTGTTACCTCTAAGGTCAGCAGCTTGAAACCACCAGCCATTCCAAGGGAGAAAGAGGGGCTTTCTACTCCCAGAAAGAATCCCAGTCTGGGAAACCCACAGGGGCAGTCCTGCCCTGTCTTGTAGGGTCGCTATGAGCATTGGCCCTGCATCGAGCCAGCATTGACTCGATGGCGATGGGTTTGGTTTGGTTGAGAGCCTTAGTTTCCCCAACTACAGAGTAGGGACTGGATTGCGGTGGGGATCAAATGAGCTCATCTACACAATGAACTTGACGCAGTGCTTGGCGTAGGCTAGTCAGTCAATAAATGAGTGCTACCACTGCTATTCCACCACTGTCTGCCAGCTGGTC
>NW_022103906.1:74420739-74424218 GCF_000313985.2 Echinops telfairi | reverse complement strand
GGGAGGAAACATTTAGGAACTAGAGGAAAGTTGTATTTCTCATTATTGTTACATCGCAGTGTGTAACTCTTTACCGAAGCAGAAAGCCTCGTCTTTCCCCCGTGGAGCGACTGGTAGGTTCAAACTTTGGACCTAGAGGTTAGCAGCTCCATATGTAACCACTCCACCAGCAGGGCTCTGCGACCCAACATAGTGCTGCACAATGAGCCTCCGAGGTTGGAGGAAACCACGGACTCAACCGTGTGCTGACTATGGAGCTGGCCCAGGACGTGGCCGTGTTTTCACTCTGTGGTGTCTGCCGTGCGTCGAGCAGACTTGACAGCCACCCTCAGCCACAGCCGCAGCCGCAGCGTCATCGGCAGATGTGACATCTTCCCTCCTCATTGCCCATCACCAACCTGTCCCTCCTGCGCACTCCAAGGGCTCAGTGCCCACGCTACGCCCACGCCTCCACGCTCTGGCCCCTTCCCTCTCTCTGTCCTCCCGTCCAGCCCACAGAAAGTTTAGCACATCCCATGCTGGGTGCCCCAATGCAGCGTGGCCCACATGCATGCAGCACGTCAGAAGTTAATCCACGCTGTGAGAAATGCCCCGGCAACAGCCGCTCTGCCCTGCAGCTGACAGGGAGGGCAGCCTCAGAGGGTCTGGCCAATGAGGGGAACGGGTTCAACTGCAGTTGCTGGGGGGTGGGGGTGGGGGACATCCCCTTGGCTGGGACAAGCCTCGAGAAGCAGGCGGAAAGAAGCAAACAGACCATGCTTTTGTTAGGTGGCGGCTGTTCGGTCACTGGATGAGAAAAGTGACCAAGTGGCAGTGCAGCTCGCAGGTCGACTAGTGAATGATCACAACCGTCGCCCCCCACCCCCACCCCCGCCAACGTGACATGTGGGCAAGGAGGCCAGTGTCCACGTTAGCTAGCTCTCCACGAGTAAGCCTGTGCATTCTAAAAACTACACACAGGCTTACCTCCTTCCGTGGCAGTTGGCTTCCCAGTGCTGCGCAGTTTGTTTTTTGCAAGTTGAAGGTTAAAGGCAGCCCTACACCAAGCAAGTCCATGGGCACCACTTTCCCAACAACCTTTGCTCGATTCCTGTCTCTGTGCTGCCTCTGAGGATTCCCACAGCGTTTTAAACATCTCCATACTACTATTGCACACTCCATAGACTATATAGTATCATGGGAGCCTTGGCGGTATAGTGGTACTGTGTTGGGCTGTTAATCACAAGGTCGGCAGTTCAAAACCACCAGCTGCTCTGATGGAGGAAGATGAGGCTTTCTGATCTTTTAAAGAGTTGTATTCTTGGATACCCACAGAAGGCAGTTCTATCCCATCCTACAGGGTTGCTATGAGTCAGAATTGACTCGATGGCAGTGAGATACCGTGTGAATATAACTTTTATTGTGTCACAGGAACCCCAACATGCATGTGGCTCGTGTCATTGGGACCATCTCCTTGTTACGTTGGCCTAGAACGGATCCCACGGTACCTTTGGAGGGATATCTGTATTTATCAGGACGTCACGGCTGCCCTGGTAACTCTGCCTCCCAACCCTAGTTTCCCCAGAAGGCCACTCACCCAGGACTCTCTTCTGATAGGCTTTGTTGTTTGGGGTTTGCCTTTGGTTTCAAGAGAATAACCCAGGACGCTGGGGGAGGGAAATGCTGTGTATGTTAATTCCCGTAGATCCTGGCTTTAAGATGCCAGAGAACAAGATGAGAGAGCCCAGTAAGCCCAGGCCTCCCTTGGGGGATCTGACTTTGGCCCCCTGCCCATTGCCTTCAGGGAGACATTAAAGATCTGGAATGACCCTCACTCACCCCCCCCACCCCACCCCATATTTTTCTTCCTCCTGCCTTCTCCCTGTTTCCCCTTTGGTGATAGACAATGGGGAGGGAGCTTGCCTCTTTCTAAAGCATCAAACTGTAAAGGAAAACCAGCAGCCTGGAAACCCAGCCTGCCTCAGGGACTCCTTGGAGGGGGATTTGGGAGAGAGGCTTGTCTGCTATCCGGATTCTTGCTCCTTCTGCCCCCGAGAGGGGGGAAGACAATTGGAAACATCTTTGGGGCCCCAAGCCTTTGAAACCACGTGAGGCCCAAATATCTGCAGGAGAAATAGCTGTTCTCTCCTTTCCTGCTCCTTGCAGGGGGTTGGTCTTTCAGTGACCTCGAGCGAGCGCTCAGTGTTTCCACACCCCGCTCACCAGAAGGAGCTCACGAGCCTCGCGGTACTAATGAGGGCAGCCAAGCCAAACACATGCCCACTTGTAGTGGGAAACGATCTTGGCTCTTGCTCTTCAACTGGGCGAATGTGTGTAAGGCTTAGGGGAGGTGTGTTAAGTGCCGGCCAGGAACCAGGCGCCCGGCGAAGCTTCTTAGGGGGGCAATAGTGGTTCAGTGCTAGAACCCCTGCCTTCTGTGTAGGAATCGTGGGTTCGATGCCTGTTCAAAGCATGTCAAGCACCATCGCCGCCATGGGTGGAGGCTTGCGTGGGTCACGATATTGAACAGGTTTTAGCGGAACGTCCTTAATGGAGACCAAGCCAAACTTGCCGTCAATGAGTTAATGCCGACTCATAGTGACCCCCAGCCCCGCCCCTGTGAGTTTCCAGGAATGCAATTGTTTGGTTAGAGGAGTGGAAAGTCTGGTTTTTCAAGCATGGAGCTGCTGTTGGTTCCGAACTGCCGACCATGCGGATCGCAACCCAACACAGAACCACCAGACGGCCAATTCACTTCTGGAAATCGGCCAATGAAAACACGGTGGATCACATGGTCCTATAAGAGGTGGTGCAGCATTCTATTCCATTGTCCCAAGGTCAGGGGCCAGGACTGACCCTGTTTTAGTTCTGAACGCCCCGTGTCCCAGGAAACCGCCCCCTCCACCCCCACATTCCGAACGTGGTCACGGAGACAGCTGGTCGTCCTACAAGCACCTGCACTCTGCAGACAAGGAAACCGAGGTGCCAGGGTCCACGTGCTTCCGGCAGGGCCTGGTGGGGCTACTTTCTCTTTGGCTCCAGCTCCTGTGGGCAGCCCGGAAGAGCCAGCCTGTAACCGTATTTGTAAAGCCACATGGAAACCTCTGGCACCCGACGGCCTCTGGGGACGAATGAACACATGGCTCCTTATTGATTGTCCCCACGGTTTGAAGGCTCTACCCATCAGACTTGCTTTGCTTGAGTAGAGACTGACCGCTTGCTACATATTGACTCCCTCAATCATGTTCAGGCGGTTGCAGGGCGGGGGTAGAGAGAAAACCAACCCATCTACCGCTGTGGTGTGTTAATTCCACCTGGCCCATTCCCACTCCCGTGAGGTGGTTTGGTTTGGGTGGAAGGCCCCACGAATCCTCCCCGGCACCCAACACGGTGCCTGACGTGGACACACAGGCTTTGGCACAAGCACACCTCTCTTCAAGGCACTGATCCTCCCTGAGGCTTGGGCAAGTTTGCTAACTCCCTGGGAGCCTTGATTTCCC
>NW_022103906.1:74412409-74420268 GCF_000313985.2 Echinops telfairi | reverse complement strand
GGGTTCTGTTTGTATGGGGTTCCAAGGCCCTCCAAGACAATGGCCCTTTGTCACCCCTCGGGTAGGACTGAACTCAGAACTAAGCCCGTTGGAATAACCAGCCGTTGAAGACCAGAAGTGCGGCACTTGCCCAAGGACAATGCTCAGAAGGTTAGGCAGGAGGAGAAATGGACGTGGGCAAGACAGAGAGGACGTGCGGTGGGTGGGGGCCCGCTGAGGGATAGCAATGGGCGGGCTGGACCAGAATGCCTATGAATGACCGAAAGCCGTTCACCCCACTCACAGCGAAAAGTCCTGATGTTGAAAACAAAGAAACATTCGTTTTGTTTAGGGTCGTGGATGGAGAGGACACGGGAAACCACCCCCTCCACAGGGAGGAGGGTTTAATATACACTGCGATTGATGTCCGCTGTGTAAATGCATAGAGTATGTTTCTTTACAAAAATTTCTGCCAGATTCCTTAACCTTTTTTTTTTAAAGGAGGAAAAGTAAAATTGAATGCAAGGTTGAGTGTCCTATGAAAGGAACACGTGGTAGATTCAGACAACTCTGGTGGGGTAGTGGGCTATGCACTGGGCTGCGAACCACAAGGTGTATAGTTTGAGCCCACTAGCAGCTCCAAGGGAGAGAGATGAAGCTGCAGAAATGTAGTCTTAGAAACTCCCAAAGGGGCAGGTTGACCCTGTCCTATAGGGTCACCATGCATTGGAAACGACTTGATCACAGTGATTTTGGAGGTTTTTTTAATTTTAGGGAGGGGGGGGCCAGGTGAAGTGACTTCTGTCATGTTTGGATGTCCCTCCCCCAGGCCACCTGGGCACAGCTTGTATCTGGAGCCTACATACAGGTTCCCAGTTCTCTTGAAAGAAGTGAATGGCTCGGGGTGAGGGGTGGGGAGGGGGAAGCCTTCTACCACCCTGTGGAGAATGCAGTGCAAGCTCAGCCCCCACAGGAGGCAGGACAGCCACCCGGACGGTGGGTTTTGTGGGCAGGCGTGTGGTTCCCATATACTATGATCTTGAGTGCATTCTTAGGGGCATACCGTGGGCGCTACCTGAATTTTTAAATCTCTGTGTTTCCATTTGGATGATAGTTGTAACAATATTGCTTTCATTGGCTATAAGAGCAAGACTTGGCTGTTACCACTCACAAGAAGACATTCTTATAGAATAAACTCCAGTCAATCAAGATTCTGTTTTTTAAACTGGGGGGTGTGGTCCTCTGGGTCTCTCCCAATTACAGCCACATTTTCAGGGGGCCACAAGAATCTATTGCTCCTTTAAAAGGGGCCCTTACTTTCCTCCAATGGGGTGGTCTGCTTCTGTAACAAGGTACAGTCAGAAACGCTGAGGGCAGAACCCTCGGCTGTCCACTAGCGTCACAGGGAGTGGGCTACTTTACTTGGGATTCAGAGGTGGTGCCGATGGGTAAGTGCCTGGCTGCTAACCACAAGTGTCTAACCACAAGATGGTCAAGTCCACCCAGAGGACCTTGGAAGAAAGGCCTGCAATCCACTTCCAAAGCATCAGCCAATGAAAACCCCTCTGGTCTACGCTGACACCCCCGGGGTCACAGGAGTTGGAGGCAACCTGATAGGAACTGACTCCTGGACTCCAGCTTAGAAAACAAGCTCAGCCGGAGCCCCCCCTGTTCTCTGACGCTCTCCCGTGCCTGTAGCCTCACGAGGGCCAAGCCAGAGACACACCTGGCCTGGGAACCAGAGGTCCTGCAGGCTGTGAAGGAAGAGACTCACCTGAAGAATTCTGTCCCTTGGCACCCGGTTACAGCCAGTGTCCTCTTCCCTGAACTAGAAACACCAAACAGAGGAGTCGGCCAAGCATTGCCCTCTGTGATTTCCCTTTAAGCTGAGCGCACCGCTGAGAAACAGTTTTCTTCTTCTTTGATTCAGCGTCCCTGACCCTGAAAGTGGGGAGGGGGCAGGAGGCTTCCCCACAAGACTTCCTTTCCACTTGGTCCTGCCTTTGAACATGGAGGGGCACCACCTTTCTCAAAGGACCTCCTGGGACCCCATCTTTTTTTGCATCAGCACCTCTGCTCTGGGAAGGCCGTGGAAGGAGGTGCAGGACGGCTGTGGACTGGGGGGGGGTGGGGGGAAGAGTATGCCCACCTCCCCCCAAGGGAATGCTGAGACACTGCTCATTCAAAGTTCAGATAGTCTTGCCTTGCTCGGCAAAGTGGAAACACAGTGGAAACCAATTCAGCAAAGTGGAAACACAGAGTGGAAACCAATTGCCATGCATTAGGCAAGTCTGAGATATGCAAGGGGTGAAACCAGGTCCCCAGAAGCATCAGCCACGTCCAGAAAGGATAGCAGGTCACAGCTGCACCCTAAGGAGGGTAGTCCTTTTGACCCCTCTCAAGATGGATCACTGTCTTGTCCCAGAAGGAACAACAGACTGGTTCTTATGAGCCCAGTACTGACTGCTGCAGGGACTTGGGCCCTTTGCCATACTGGGAAGAAGTCTCCCAGGCCCTGCAGCAGTGACGCAGGAAGATGACAATTCTGTCCCTTTCTGTCTCCATGCTCAGGTGAGAGGGGGAAGGAGGTGCTCTAACATGGAATTTATTTGACTGAACAGCCTGCCTTCTGCCATCTTTTTGTGTTTGTTTTTGGGTTCCCATGGGCAATGGTCATGTGGCCTCTCACAAATCCAAACCAAACTCACTGCCCCTGTGGGTCTCTGAGACTGTAACTCTTTACAGGAATATAAATCCCCATCTTCCTCCTGAGGAGTGCCTGGCTGGTGGTTTCGAACTGCCGACCTTGTGGTTAACAGCCCAACGTGTAACCACTATGCCACCAGGGCCTCTAGGCATCTGGAAAGGAGGGAAATGATTTTGTGGGTGAAAGTAAAATTGCGCACTCTGGGTCAGGGGGGAGGTCCTGGAGCCCCCAGACAGAGACCCAGGGCTTCAGTCTGACCAAGTCAGGGAGCAGAGTGGAGGGGGCCCGAGCAGAGAGCCTGAGGGCCACTGCCACGTTCTCTGGGCAGCCCCCTGCCCCGCGTACGCGTCCTCCGCTGACTCACGGGTTCTGCTGACGTGATCCACTTGGCTGTCGCCGCCGCTGCCCCCGCGCCCCGCACCAGTCAGCTCCGGCTGCATGTGGTCTGGCCGCTGGCCCCAGTGGACTTTTTGCAGGCCGGAAGGATGTCCCCTCTGGTCTCTTTTTCTCTGAGGGTAGCTGGAGACCGGCAGGCCCCTGTGGAGGCGACCGCCATCTGCGGGCAGAGCACAAAAGGAGGGGTGGGGTGGAGACAGTTACTGGAAACTGGCATTTTTATATTAAAATTTCCCACCGGCGGGAAGATGGTGGCCCAGTGGAGCACCTGGGGGAGTGGACCTGTGGGAAGGGCTGCTTCCTCCAGGCTTGGGTGAAGGGTTTCCTGCTCCGAAGACCCCCGCAGCTATTAGAAGGGTTAGTGTGGCACCATAGCTAGCATCCTCTTACACGGATGACACATGGCCTAGGACACATGGTTTAGAAGAGGGTCCCTCACTGGCTCACAGGTTTGTCTCAAATTGTCACATCCTTTCTTGGGGCGGTATGCAACTGCAGTACGAATTTCCAGCGGCTGTCATTGTTATTCACAATGAATAACCTGAAGAATAACATCAGTTTCTGAGACTAAATCTTTACGGGAGTAGAAAGCCTCATCTTTCTCTGGAGGAGCAACTGGTGGATTTGAACTGCTGAATTCACGGTGACAGCAGCCCAGCATTTAACACCCGCCTCCACCCAGGGTCATCAATAAATGACTAAATATTTTCCCAAGACTGGTTTCCGTCAACCTAGGAGCCGTGATGGCGTACTAGGTTACACCTTGGGCTAGCAACTGCGAGGTTAGCAGTTTGAAACCACCAGCTGCTCCTTGGGAGAAAGATGAGGCTTTCTACTCCTGTGGAGCATTCCAGTCTCAGAAATCCACAGGGCAACTTCTACCCTGCTCTATAGGGTTACTATGCGACAACATCGACTCAATGGCAGTGACTTTTTTGATGAGAGTTACCGAGGACGCTTCATTAGGATTCTGTTAACCCGGGACGGAGCGCCGTGGTGTGGTTATTACACACTGGGCTGAGATCTGCAAGGTCAGCAGTTTGAAACTACCAGGAGCCACTTGGGAGAAAGACAGGGCTTTCTATCCCCATGAACATTGACAGCATCAGACCCTCACAGCTCCTGGGGCTGGTCTAACCTGCCCTGTGGGGTTGCCATGAGTCAGCATGGACTGGACGACCTGGAGTTTGGGTTTGCGTTTGTGTCTGCACCGGGTCTGTGCCTGCAGAGGTGGGTGGAATCCCTTCGGCCCTCAGGAAGGGCGGACTTTTACCTGCTTGCTGTTGTTGTTGGCTTGAATCGGTCATCGTTGTTCGCGGCTGCTATTCTCTTTTTCTCTGCTCGTTTTTCTGTAGGGCGGATGTCCTTTATGTGTTGTGGCGTGATTGATTCATTCTACAGTGCCCGATGTCAACTCTTTGCACCAACAATTTCTTTGACTTCTCATGTTCCAATAGTGAGGCTCTAACCCAAGTCTCCTGTACCCATTCATCCATCTTCTCTTGGGCCTTACAGTTTTTGGTTTCGTTCCCTGCCTCTCCTCCTTCTCCATCTCCTCTACCCCCTCCCCCACCCCCAAAGAAAAGAGAGAAGGGGTGGGGTGAGGATATGAGAAGATCCTGTGTCTCATTCAAGTGGGTCTCCGTAAGATATGTTTAAGAACCATAAGTCTGGATTCCTGGCGGAAACTGCTCAAGGGCAGGCTGGTCCACCTTTTTGGCTCTTAAGGCTATTTCTGAAGCCTAAGGATGTTTGAAAGCCTGTGGCAGTCTGGGGAAGGAAATGTTCTCCCAGTCCTGGTGGCCCTGGACTATTCACTGCCAGGACGCAAGCCCACCAGCCACTCTGAGGGGGACGGAAGCCATCTGCTCCCATAGGAAGGAACGGCCTTAGCAACCCTGTGAGAGGGTCCCTGTGAGTCAGATTGATTCAATGGCATCGGGTTTGGGTATTTTTTGAAGGGGTGGTCGGCTCTTACGTCAAGAGCTACATTAACTTGAGTTTGTTTGCTTTTTCTCGGAGAAAAGAGCTGCCTCTTGGTTCAAACGGAAATGCAGATGCTACAGACTGGGCATTTGTGGGCAGGTGATACCACACAGGAACCATACCAGGTGAACCTTGAGGAAGCCCATCTAAAGTGGCTATGAATTGCGCTCCTAACCCCACAGTCAGTGGTTTGAACCCACCAGTGGCTCTTCGGGAGAAAGAGGAGGCTGTCCACTCCTGTAAAGATTTAAGGTCTCAGAAACCCAAAGAGGCCTTTCTGCTCTGCCGTATAGGCCATCTATACGTCAGAATGGACTCCATGCAGCACGCTTGATTTGATTCACTCTGTGACGAGGGCTTTGCATGGCTCTGGGGGTTCAAGTCCCTTGGTGTCATTGGCTAACCCTCTCTAGAGCCTCAACTTACTTCACCTGACACCACCGGCTCTCTGGACCCCCAGCCTCTCTGGAGTACAGCGAGCATGGGCAATGGCCAGTGGAGGTATCAATGGTATGCAATCTGGCTTCCTAGTGGACAGGATGACCTAGGTCACAGGATGACCAGCCTTCCCCCTTCCTTCTCTCCCCTCCCCTCAGCACGGAGTGACGCCCTCTGCCCCCCATACAGCATCTTTTTGAGCACTCGGTCATTCAAGGTGAGGCATGGAAACCGCTGGTAGAGGGAGATTGATTCATCTCGCATGAGTCATGTCACTGCAAGGACTCGTGGGCTGGAGCTCTCCAGGAACAACCTCCTGCTCTCTGAGCTGGAGGGCGCCCCCAAGTTTCCTGACTCTATAGGCCCTGTTTCTGGGGTCACTCAATGGCAACAGTGTAAGTTCTTCCAGTTTCCATGCCTAAGGGTGGTTCCTGAGCAGTGCAGCGCTGGGCTATTAACTGATTCAAACATCGGATGCCCCGATGAAGGAGTGCTTGGCAGTCTGCTTCCCAACGGTGCCGGCTTTGAAAACCGTATGGGGCACCGTTCCCTTCTGGGCCGCTGCGTGTTGGAATCTACTGGACAGCGAGTGGTTGGATTTCTGTTTGGTTTTGTTCCCCGCCCCCTCCTATACACACACAGAGTCTCATTGCTAAAGAAACCCAGGGGGATTAGGAAAATAACCTGTCAGGGAAACAGTTTGCTTTTTGCCCTAGTTCAAACGTATGCTATTTTTCTGTGGCTTGGGTCCGGATCGTCACAGCAGGGGGTGGAGCTGGTGAGCTGGGCAGGGCTTCCCCACCCCGGCCCGGCCTGCGTCCTCCTCCTCCTCCTCCTCCCCTGCGCGCCGCTTCTCTCCCGGGACAGCCTGTCGAGCTTGGCTCGGGACCCAGGTCACGCTCTCCTGGCAACTGGCCGCCACGCCCCTCAGGGGGCGGGCCCGGCGGGGGCTGAGTGCGCGCGCGCGCGCGCCCGCGCGCTCATACGCACACACGCGCACGTACGCACACGCGCGCGCGCGCTTCGGCTCAGCCAGCGCCCAGCAGGGCAGTGGGCTGGGTGCTTCCCTCCCGGTGGGCCCCGGCCCCAGCCTGGTGGCCGCCTCTCTGGAGAGCGTGGGCTGAGCCGAACTCCGTTTGGAGCCCTGGACAGCGGCTCCGGCGCAGCGGCCATATTCCCACGGCACGCCTTTCTTGTGCTGGTGGTTCATGAAAGCGGAGAGTGTGCTCTGTGTTGGGGGAAGCTCTGCTCTGATCCACACAGCTAGAGAGTGGGGTCCTCTCTGTCCCCACCACACTGCCCCTGTCAGACGAGGGGAAGGCTCTTCCCACCAGATCTGGAGGAGGCTTGGGGACCCATCCTCTGGAGTCCACCGCTGGAAAGGTCCTTTTAAATTTGTATGAACATGACCTCACCTTCTGGGTTGCGACCTCTCCTCCTGTCGTTAGAGGGGTCCAGCATTCCTGCCGCAACCTTCTCCTCCACCTTCATGACTAGAAAGGAAAAGAGGAACCATAGCTTCAAAACGTATAATTGAATTCCAAGGAGAAATCGTTAGACCCACAGTCATGGAGGCAGACCTTAATACAGATGGTCCTAATAAGACTAAAGAAAGGATGAACAAATGGAAGAAGCCCAAATAAGTGTACTGACACATAATTCCCAGCCATCAAGTCCAGGATGACGCCTAGCACCCTCCTGTGGGCTCCTGAGCCTGTCACTCTTTACGCCAGTAGAAAGCCCAGTTTTTCTCCCATGGAGCTGTTGGTGGTTTAGAACCTGGAGCCATAGAGATGGCAGCCTAATGCCTAACCTTTACACCCCCAGGACTCCTCATCCTCTCCAACAAAGAGAGAGCACACGTCCTTTCTCAAGCACTGATAGGGCATGTACAAAGAGACTGCTGAGCCGCCCCCACCCTCCGAATGCACGACCACCCAGGCCACAGAAAAGCCTCCGTTGAACTAACTGGAAGCTCAGTGGTTCAAATTCAACCAGAGACCCAGGCTGCTGGAAAAAGAGCTGAAGACTTACTCCAGTCGGACAGTGTAAGATTTGACAAAATAATAATTTATAAATTATCAAGGGCTCATGAGGGAGGTGGGAGTGGGGAGGGAGGGGGAAAAATGAGCTGATGCCATAGGGCTTAAGTGAAGAGCAAATGTTTTGAGAATGATGAGGGTAGTGAATGTGCAAATGTGCTTTACACAATTGATGTATGTATGGATTGTGATAAGAGTTGTACGAGGCCCCCCACATGGAAGAAGCACACCAGCCTATGCGACCACGAGGTGTCGAAGGGATCAGGTGTAAGGCATCATCAGAACAAAAAATCTTACCATAGTGAATGATG
>NW_022103906.1:74388675-74411650 GCF_000313985.2 Echinops telfairi | reverse complement strand
AGGTTACCAAGAACCTTCGATTCATAGAAAGACAGTCTCTGGAGAGTGCAATGAAATGAGGTCATGTATAGATGTGTCTGTATGTATACAGATCTATTCTTTGGGGGGGAGGGGGAAGAATTTCTAATCCTGCATTTAACAGAAAACCACATAGAAATGATCAACTATTTAGAACTCGATATTTACAATGACTAGATATTGAAAGGAGCCTTCCTGGCATAGTGGCTGCTCATTGGGCTGTTAACTAAATGGTCAGCAGTTTGAAACCACCATCCTCACGAAGGGAGAAAGATGCGGCTTGCTGCTCCTGTTAAGAGTTACCGCCCCGCAAACTTACAGGGACAGTTCTACCCTGTCCTATAGGGTCACTATGAGTTGGCATTGACTCAATGGGAGTAATTGGGTTTGGTTTGGGGGGAGGGAAGGGGGCTCTTGTGGGCTGGCTGGACTTTCAAAAAGGAAATCTACCACACTGGGAATGTCTTGAGAGTGTAATTCTCTGTAGTGGCTGCTATTTGCCAGAGAGTCGATCTTGCCGGATAAACCCATTGTTGTAAAGGGAAACCTGACTCATAGCAACCTTACAGTACACAGTAGAATTCCTGATGGTTTCCAAGGCTGTAACTGTTATCAAACCAAGCAGCCTCATCTTTCTCTCACAGGGTGGCTGGTGGATTTGAACTGCTAACTTTCAGTGAGCAGCCATATGCTTAGCCTCTGTGTCACTAACCTGCCTATTTCAATTCACAGGGATTCTTTATGACAGAGTAGAAGTGCCCCATAGGTTTTCCTAGGTTGTAATCTTTATGTGTAAGGAGCTCAGGTGGCATAGTGGTTATGAGTTGGGGTTACTAATCACAAGGTCAGCAGTTCAGTACCACAAGCTGCTCTGTGGGAGAAAGATGAGGCTTTCTACCCCCATAAAGATTTACAGGCTCAGAAATCCACAGGGGCAGTTCTTATCTGTCCTATAGGATCACTAAAAGTCATAATTGGCTGGATGCCAGCAAGTTTTCTGTTTTCTTAATCTTGACGAGAGTAGACTGCCAGGTCTTTTATCTCGTGGAGTGTTGGGTGGGACTCGAACCGCAGACTCTTCAGGTGGCAGCCAAGTGCTTAACCATTGTGCCACTATGGATCCTTGCTGTCTCTGGAGTCTCATTCTCCAGCTCCCCGCTGTTCTCCTATCCATCTCTAGATCACAGACCACCAGCGATTGTGTCTCTGTGATGGGGATCAAACCAAATTCTCGTTAGTGCAGAGTGGTTTATATTCCCCTTTCCAGGTCCCGCCCCAGCCACCAGCCTGGAATCCCAGCTAGGATCCCTAAGACTATGGTGTCTACTGACAAAGTCAGTGCCCCAGTCTGCAAGGCGAAGGACCAGAAGGCCACACTGGTGAGCTGGTCCCTGCAGGACAGATTCCCTGTTCTGGGCAGCACGGAGGAGGCGGCAGCCCGCTCTAAGGGCCTGCAGCACATTCTGACCGCCAAAACCTCAGTAAATGAATCGCCTGCTTCCAAACCCCTGCCCTGCCCCTCACAAAGGCACATCAATGCAATTCAACAAATCCTTATTGAACGTCTACTTTGTTCCAGATATTTGCACAAGACAGTGGAAACAAGGAGAACCAAATAGCTCAGTTATTAGGAGAAAGGGGCAAAGTCCTGTTGCAAATCCTCAGGATTATACATCCATGGCTCTGGAAGGAAACTAACTAGATAAAAGGCCGCGCCACCTTCATTCTTCAGCCATGTGACAGCTTGGTCTCCCTTTCTGTTCTTTAAGCAGTTTGTCCTTTAGATCTAAGAAAAGGAGACCAGGGAACCCCTCTAGTTGGTCCAACGGATTTCAGCAAAGGATCTCCCCAAGGGCTCATCTGGGGTCATTTTGTAAATGGGATCAACAGGAATGCCACGGGGCTATTCTGGGCTGTAGAAAGCTAAGCTGGAAACCAGAGAAACACCACCCTCCCAGCCAACGGCTTGTCCATTCTCTCTCTCTCTCGACCCTGCAGACTCTGAAACACCCATGCTTGTGCTGAGAGAGAGAGACAGAGCAAGTGACAAAAATGCCCATCATCGAACAACCGGAAACAAAACCAGGCACCGCATCCCAAACCTCAAACCAAACCCAAACCACCAGAACAACAGGGCTGCTCCGGGATGCCGTTTCTCTCCCAAAATGTTGCATTCACCGATGGCAGCTATTTCCCCACAGTTTTCTGGGGGAAGAGGCAAGTCTCTAGGATTTGCCTATTTCGTAAACATCGCAGCTAGTCCCTACAGTTGGCAAAGACAACAGGCGGATACAGGCCGGAAGAGAAAGCATCTCAGTTCCGTCAGATGCAAACAGGACAGGACCAATTCCCCAGCGTGTCGGGGGATGCCCGATGATTTGCAGTGAGCTCAAGGCATCAGGGGACTACCATGGTACAATTATTTAAGGAAAGACAGACTCCGAACGCTCTCTTGGAGGATGTATGCAACCCCTTCTTTGTGTGTGTGAAGTTGGTTCAGCAGTACGCTGCGTTCTCCTGTAAAGTTCTCGGCCCCTGTCTACGTAGCTTTGTTGGCTATCTCTGAAGCTGCAGCCTGCAAACTTACCTTCAGGTTCTTGGCGCTGGAAACCAGGATGCCCAGTCCGAAGAAGGCTGGCCGAGTCACTTGCTCAATTCCTGTTGGGTGGCAAGAAGAACTGTGATTTCTAAACTGAACAGTATTTGGGGCATTGGACATTGACTTCTGGGGCTCAGTGGCGGCCAGGCATGTGACCAAGGCCGGATCGGGGACAGCCGTCTGGTTGGCTGACGGATCAGGGTAGGGCAGGCCCTGAACAGAGCCGGCTCCCACCGGAGATAGACACCTACATTTCTCTTTTGATTTGATTTGTTTTGTTTTCACACCTACATTTCTTATTGGATTTTAACTTGGTGATCTGTTTTCTGTCCAAGGGATGCTCCAGCCTTGATTTTGAGATGTTAGCTTATCTCTCCACATGATTTTGACCACAAATCCTCCTTGGATCCCGTCTCAGAAGGGCAGTAGAGCTGAAGGAGCCGTGGGGCCCTGGCGTCTCTCATTTTCTAGAGGAGAAAACTGAGGCCCCGAGAAGGGCATTGGCACTTTCAGGCACCTGCAGAGTTCAGGCCAGGGGCTGCAGACGAGGGTGACCATGAGGGCCGGCACCTCTTGAGTATCTTCAGCCTTTACATTGCTAGAGCTTGAAGGATGATGAGGTGTCACCCATGGGTGCTAAGGTACATTTCAGAACCTAGATCAACAGCTGACAGATGACGGCCATGCATTAGAAATCATGGCAGCCTGTACTTGTGGCCAATGAATTTGTATAAATGTTTGCACTTATGTTTTTTGTCTTTACCTCAATCTACATAAAATGCTCCAAGATGATCTTTCAGGGTTGGGGGGTGGGGGTGGTCAAAGGACATGAAGAGCTGGGAGACCCAACTCTCAAAGACTTTGGGGACAGCTAGAGACCAGAATGGTTTTGAAGAATCTCCTGATTGCTACCTGCCTGGGCTGCGGTCCGCATGGTCGGCAGTTCAAAACCACCAGCAGTTCCGAGGGAGAAAGACTGGCCTTTCTACTCTCATAAGCAGGTATAGTTCAGAAACCCACAGGGCAGTCGATATGAGACAGCACTGACTCAATGGCACTGAATTTAGGTTTGGGTTGTCTCCATCCAAGGCCGCCCTGGTGGTGTAGTGAACTATGCATTGGGCTGCTAACCAAAAGATCAGCAGTTCAAAACCACCAGCTTCGCCACAAAAGAAAGATGAGGCTTTCTGCTCTCGTAACGAGTTATAGTCTCAGAAATCCGCAGGGGGCATTCCACACTGTCCTATGAGATCACGATGAGTCGGAAATGATCCATGGCAGCAAGTGAGTTGAGTGCACCTCCATCCAAGGTGTCTCTGCAGGCTCTCTGCTCCAAAGGGGAGCAGTGGTGGGGAGGGCGAGGGGAGAGGGGGAAGCTCAGTGACAGAAGTGGCAGCGTAGAGAATGGGGGGGGGGAGTAGGTGGAGGTGGCCTCCTGAAACCTAGGAGAACCTTCGATGACCTTGCAGGACCCTGGACTGCTGCGCTTCTCACTCCCTGCCAGAGTCTCTACCGACTCATAGCCCCCTAGAGGACAGGGCGGAACTGCCCTTGTGGGCTTTTGAGACTGTGAGCCTTTACAAGAGTGGAAAGCCTCCCTTGTGTGCTTCTGAGACTGTGAGCCTTTACAAGAGTGGAAAGCCTCGTTTTTCTCCCTGGAAGTGGTTGGTGATGTTAAACTGCTGGCCTGCTGGTTGGCAGCCCGACACATTACCACTCTGTCTGCCACCAGAGCACGAGACTGTGATAATCCCGTGTGAAACCGTTTAAGACCTCCGTGCTGGCGACTGGAGCAGCCGATTCTCTCTCCAGAGCTGTGTGGCCTTGCGAAAGTCACCTCCCCTCTCTTGAAGCAGTGTTTATATATATTTAAAAACCTGTAGCTTAATTTTACCTTTTCTATCTTGGTGATCAGAATGACGCTAGAGAGCACATGATTGAATTTTGCAAGACCGATGACCCATCAATAGCAAATACCTTTTTGCAACAACACAGATGGTGACTATACTCCCGGACTTTTCCGGGTGGGATACACAGAAACCAAATGGACTATGTCTGTGGGAACAGACAGTGGAGATGCTCAGGGTCAGCAGGTCAAACCAGGCCAGCGGCTGAGTGTGGAACAGACCAACTGCTCATATGTACGTTCAAGTTGAAGCTGAAGACAAGTAAAACAAGTCCACAAGAGCCAAAAGACGACTTTGAGTCTATCCCACCGGCCTGAGGAGAACATCCCAAGAACAGATTTGCTGCATTAAACACGAAGGACAGAGGGTCTGTGGGAGGACATCACGAAGGTCATTCACAAAGAAAGCCAAAGGGCATTAAAAAACCAGGAAAGAAAGAAGATCCCAGTGGGTGTCGGGAGAGACTCGGAAACTTGCTGTTCATCATCGAGTAGCCAAAGCACACAGAAAACATGATGAAGCCAGACAACTGAGCAGAAAATGTCTAAGGTCAAGTGGAAAGCAGGTGTTGTGAGAACGATGAAGTCCACATATGCACTAATGTGCTGGACACAAATGATGTATGTACGGATTGTGATGAGTTGTATGCGCCCCTAATAAATTGATTGTTAAATAAAAAAAAGAAAATGTCTAAGGGCAGCTCAAGAAGACAAAGTAAAATATTATAACGAAATGTGCAAAGACCCAGAGTTAGAAAAACTGAAAGGAAGATCACACATAGCAGATCTTAAACAGAAAGAACTCAATAAAAAAAAAAATCAAGCCTCGAGTGGCATTATTGAAAGATCCTGTGGGAAAAATATTGAATGATGCAGGAAGCATCAAAAGAAGATGGAAAGAATGCAGTCACTGTCCCAAAAAGAACAAGTCAACATTGCACCATTTCAGGAGGTAGCATATGAGCAAGAACCAGTGGTGCTGAAGGAAGAAGTTTAAGCTGCACTGAAGGCATCAGCCAAAAGCAAGGCTCCAGGAATTGATGGACTATCCATTGAAATATTTTACAAGCTGATGAAGGTCTGGAAGCACTCCATCGTCTATGCTGCAGAATTTGGAAGACAGTTACTTGGTCAACTGACTAGAAGAGATCCACATTGGTACCCATTCCAAAGAAAGGTGATGCTGCAAAATGCTCAGATTATAGAACAAGATCACACACAAGTAAACGTTTGCCGAAGATCATCCAGCAATGGTTGCAACAGTACATTGAGGGTGAGCTGCCAGAGGTTCGGGCCGGATTCAGAAGAGGGCGTGGAGCAAGGCCTGTCATTGCTGATGTCAGATGGTTCTTGGCTGAAAGCAGAAGACAGCAGACAGATGTGTGCTTGCGTTTTCTTGGGTGTGCAAAGGCATTTGACTGATGAACCGTAACACACTAGGGAGAGCCTTGAGAAGAGTGGGAATTCCAGAACACTTTGTTGTGTTCAGGAGGGACTTTTACATGGATCCAGAGGCAGTTGTGTGAACAGAACAAGGGAATGCTGCCTGGTTTAAAATCGGGAAAGGTGTGCATCAGGGTTGTAGCCTTTCACCATCCTTATTCAATCTGCATCAGGATTGGAGGAAGGTTTACTAACACACTGTGGTATGCAGATGACACGACCTTGCTTGGTGACAGTGAGGACTTGAAGCACTTGCTGATGAAGTTCAAAGACTGCCGCACTCAGTATGGACTGCATCTCCATGTCAAGGAGACCAACACCCTCACAACTGGACCAATAGGTCACATCATGATGAATGAAGAAGACTACAGTTGTCAAAGAGTTCATCTTGTTTGGATCTACAACCAATGTTCGTCAAGAGATCAGGCCACACACTGCATTGTGTAAGTCTGCTGCACGAGACTTCTTTAAAGTGCTGAAAGCAAGGATGTGACTTTGCGGACTAAGGGGCACCTGACCCAAGCCCTGGCATTTTCAATCGTCTCCCGTGCACCTGAAAGCTGGACACTGAATTAGGAAGACAGAAGAAGAATGGTTGCCTTTGAATGTGGGTGCTGGTGAAGAATCTTGGAAATATTGTGGACTGCCCGAAGAACAAACAAATCCGTCTTGGAAGGGCAGCCAGTATGTTCCTTAGAGGCGAGGATGGCAAGACTTTGCCTCGTGTACTTTGGACATGCTATCAGGAGAGACCAGCCCCTGGAGAAGGACATTGTGCTTGGTCACAAGAAAGAGGAAGGCCCTCACCTAGATGGGTTGACCCAGTGGCGGCATCAATGGGCTCAAGCATCAGAACCACTGTGAGGATGGTGCAGACAGGACAGGGCTCTGTCCTGCTGGACATCGGTGGCTGAGTTGGAACTGGTTTGATGGAATCTAATGACAACAATGAAAAGGGAACTTCCGTCCTTTCTACATTCTTAAGACAAAGCACCCTAAGCTCGCCACCTCCTCACCTGCTCCTGCCTAGGGATGGCGAGTAGCTCATCCGCTTGGAGAACTGGCAGAAGAAAATGGGCAGGCGTCCTAACCCCAAAGCTTCTGGGTTTTCTCCTTCTGGGCACTGCCTGCTGGAGAGAAGGCCCATGCTTTCTCCCTCCCTCTTCTGTTCACTGCACACTGGCTCTTGCCCTGCAAGGGAGGGGATCTTCCAGTTTGGGTGACTAAGTTGGATGGTGAGAAAAGAATGAGAAAGCCCAGTTGTAATGACAGATTCCACATCATATTCTCACATCTGTGATAAAGCGACCCCAAACCAAACTCCCTGCCATAAAGTGGATTCCGACTCACGGCGACCCTGTAAAACAAGAAAGAACTACCTTTGGGGTTTCCAAGACTAACTGTCCACAGGAGTGGAGAGTCACGTCTTTCCCCCCCGCAGAGTAGCTGGTGGGTTCACACCGCTGACCCCCTAAGCCACCCAGGCTTCCGCCATAGAGTTATAAATCACTTTAACTTCCAGCTATCCGAATTCTCTCCCTTATTTCTCACTCGATTCCAAGCTTACAGGGAGCTGAAAGAGCGAGCAGTTTGAATGCTCCAAGCTCCATGCTGATGAACGACTGAAAGTGCCGACCAAGAGTGGACTGGCCCAAATGGTTCTGTGAGTATCTTTCTAGCCCTAACATCCTGTGATTCCAAGTGAACCCCTCTCTGGAGCAGAACAAGCAGGGGTTCATGGAGCTGGGACAGAACCTGGAAGGCTTAGCACATCATAACTTCCTCACTGCTGACTCCCTCCTCTCCTGCTTTTGAGGCTAACGAAAGCCTTCGTCTTCCAACACCTTCCTCTTCTCCACACTCACCAAGCTCTCGTGGTGGCTTTGTTGATCTCCTCTTCTGATCTGGACTCCATAGTGAGTCATTTCCATCCTTCCCTCCCTAATATAGCTGTTTGTGCTTGCCCTACCGATCTCTTGGCTTAATCAGAGCACCCACTGGCATCTCCCTTCCTGCACCATTGGGGAGCACCTACTCTAACCTTAAGGATTCATACGACCTCGACTGCCAATGGAAGTCATGGACCACCTGGCCAGACAGTTACTCTCCCATTTCTCCTCATGATCATCCCAATCCTTTATCATTCTCCCCAAGAACCCCTGCTTCTCCCTGACCACCCTGCCTTCTGTGGTCCTTAACCTTGTTTCCTACCTCGAGACAACGGAGCCCACGCACCGTGCCCCTTCTCTCCTTCCTCAGCCGTGTGTCTTGTCTTCTTCATGTCTGTCTCCTATCGTCAGACGTGAGGAAGGCTGCTATTGCTCTCCAAGCTCATCGTTCTACTTATCTTCCTGATTCCTTCCTCCTCCATCTCCCTTGAGCGCTCTCTGTTACTCCATCACCCCAGACAACAACTTTGGTTGCAAGGGAGAGAAACCCAGCCCCGACTTAAGCAAAGCAGTGGTGCAGCAAGGGGTGGACGACCAAGTAGGAAATTTTTAAAAAGTGGAAACAGCCACTGTAGACTACGCTTCCAAGAATATTTTTCTGGGAAAAATGGAAATAACTAAAGGGAAAAGTGGAATCCGAGGGTAGAGGAGTAGGCACAAATGAAGGTCACTGCCTAGTTCACAACAGATTCCACTGGCCTTGTTCATATTTCTTTCTTACGGTGACGGACCCTATGCCCAGCACCCTCTCAGCACCCAGCACCCACCCAGACCCAAACAGAGTGTTTTGGATTTAAGGACGTGGCAGCTGGCCTAAGCCAGGCCAATCAGAATCCCTCCATGGAGTTAGGCAAATGCTCCCTTCCTCTCTGAAGAAACCCTCTTTCAACAATGCCGATGAACACACAGTGGCAGTGAGACACACACACACACACACACACACTGTGGAGCCGTAGGTCCCCAATCCCTATGGCCAATGCCACCTCTGCCCTTTGGGGAGCCCAGGAAGTTTCTCGAAGGGTTGGCCATCCTTCATGTCTTCCTGCCTTCCCCGTGGCCTCCTTCCATGTCACTGCCAAGGCAAGTGAGCCACTTGGTTGGCTTGAGACACTGAAGGAATTGCTTGGGCTGCAGCCTGTTCTTCATTTCCAGAGCGGTAACAGCTGGACTTCCTGCACTGGCTTTGGGGAAGCCAATGGGGAAAGGTTAGCGTCAGTAATTATCCATGGGGTGACACCTGCAGGGCATTTTGGCAGCATCTGGTGACATTTTTGGTGACACAGTGCGGGTGGGGGAGGAGAGGGTGCTTGCTCCTGGTATCTGTCGGATATTGGTAAAGGATGGTGCTCAAAATCCTTCAATTCCCAGCAGGCCAAGTTCAAGGCTGTGAGGGCTCCAAACCCTGATAGCATGTGGTTTCCCCCTGCTCTCTTGCACATTCAAATGAGATATGTGAGAGAGAGAGATGCACACAGTTGCATTGTAGATGATAGCTAACACACACACATTCATCCCTCTAGTTCTAGACTCTTAACCCAAACCCACTGCATCTGAGTCAATGCCAACACCTAGCAACCTTTTCAGACAGAGTAGAATTGCCCCCGTGGGTTGCCGAGATGGTACATGTTTACTAGAGTAAAAAGCTCATCTTTTTCCAGCAAAGCAGCTGGTGGTTTTGAACTGCTGACCTTGTAGTTGGCAGCCCAACGTGTAACCCACTCTGCCACCAAGGCTCCCCGTTCCAGGCTCTAGGCTACCCCTTCCACAGGGGCCCGTCTCACTCACCAAGGCTCTACAAAGACGTTGGAGGCCAAAGATTCTGAGTACCTTGCAGTTTCGCTCTGTTTCCATTTCTTGGGAGACCAGGTAGACAGGAGCGACTGTTCACAGGGATTGAAGATCCCCCTGGTGATGTAGTGATTACATGCGGGGTTGCGATCCAAAAGGTCAGCAGTTCGAAATCACAAGCTGCTCTGTAGGGGAAAGATGGGGCTTTCTGTTCCCATAGACAGTTACAGTCTGGGAAAACTTGCAGGAGGGGGGCTCAACTCGATGGCAGTGAGTTTGGTCTGAACTTTCAATTTCCTGGCCAAATGCCATCAGCACCTTCGGCCCCACAACATAACACCTGGCCAAGATTAGGCGAATATGACATGGGGCCCTGGCATGGGATGTGGAGAGAGAATATGTTCCCATCCCTTGTGAGGCCTGTAGGCTCAAGCCTTCAGATCAGTGGGATAAGGATTTATTGGGGGGCCCACATGTGTTTATCTACTCTGTTTCCCTGAAAATAAGACAGTGTCTTATATTAATTTTTGCTCACAAAGATGCGCTAGGTCTTATTTTCAGGGAATATCTTATTTTTCCATGAAGAAGAATACGGTACACATTTATTGTTGAAACCAACACTATTGAACAACAAAAAAAGGAAATTTATTACCTGTACACGGTACGGTAGTAGTTGTCATCACAAACCAGCATAACCAGACAAACTGTGAATCCTACAGTATCAAGAATTTCTTGTTACTACCATTATTTCCATGTACAACCATCTATGGTACATTTACTCATAATCTACGGTACATTTACTTGCACGTCCTGTCTGCTCTGGCTGCACTGCGGTGGCACCCGCTACGGTCCAGGTACAGAGTTACAGTAGCTTCGGGGGGGCCTTATTATCGGGGAGGCCTTATGTTCAGGGAGGCCTTATGTTCAGGGAGGTTTTATTTTGGTTTATTTCAGTGAGGGGCAAAACTGTAAGTAAGTCTTATTTTGGGGGGTGTCTTACTTTCGGGTAATCACAGTAGAACGTCTATCCCTGACAAGTTCCTATGAGTTAAGCAAGGCTCACTTCAGGAGGTGTAATTTTTTACTTCCTAACGTTTATAGCCAGTTTGGGTGGGTGGTGGAGGACTGGCGGCCACAGATCCTTGCCTGTCTTAGCTGGTTTTGAACCATCTCCAGGGTCGAGGGAGGAACATGCTGTGAAGGTGTCAGGATACTTCAGGATACTTGAAGAGCGGGTAGAAAACATTAATAGCATCTTGTAGGGAAGCTGAGAAACCATGGGCAGTCCCCCTCTGTGAGAGTTACATGATCTGTTGTCAACTTGAGACTTAAGAGTGAAGGGGTGGAGTTTAGCCTGCCAACTAAGTCGCTGCTTGATGACCTCATTTGGAGGCACTGTGGAGATAAATAGCTCGCTGGAGGCGGGACACAGGAACCCTCTCTGCTAGACATGCCTACTGACAAGCCACATGGAGCTACACTGATGGGAGCCAGAGCCCTGGAGCTGGAGGAGCCACATGGAGACCCACGCCAGCCTAGGTGGTGGAGATCCTTCCATCACCACTGGATCCACAAGACTTTCCACCCACTGGCCTGTGATCTTCCTGCATTCGGCATCATTGCAGGCTGCGTGAGTTTAAAGAGGAATTTATTAACTAGTATTGGACATATAGGCTAATATCAGACTGATAGACATGTCCTGGACTGGGATGTTTCTCAATATACAATTGCTCTTGTATATAAAGCTATTTCTTACACACATATGAGTGTCTATGCATTTGTTTGTTTCTCTAGTCTATCTGGAATAACACACCCTCCTTTCCCATCTCTTTCGACTCCTTGATTGCTGCTGTGCTCGGTGGCCATCAGTGGTACAGACCTCAGCTCACTCCACATCAGCCAGGTTGCAAGTCTTGTGTTCTTCTGATACCCTAGTCCATCCCACCTCAGGACCTTTGCACTTACTGTTTCCCCAGCCTCCAGCCTGGCGTCCTCTTGTATTTAGCTTTCTGGTCAAATACCGTCTATTTAAGGAAACTTGCCTAGCCAGCCCGTCTACATTGTCCCACTCTAGAGCTTAGCTCCTCATTTGTCAACATGGCCAACTGGCCATCCAAAATCATACTGTGTGCTCATTTATTTATTCATATCTTGGCCATTCCTTCACTGTGGCAGGGATGTGTCTTGTTTGCAGATCTGTTCCTGAACACCTAGAATGCAGCTTGTTTACAAATAGGGCTTTTTACTCCTGTAAAGAGTCAACCCACAGGGGCAGCTCCACCCTGTCCTGTAAGATCCCTATGAATCAGCACAGACTGACGGCAGTGTTTGTTTCGGTTTTTTTCATGTCTCTGAATGATTGGGTTCAAGTTCTTACTCCACTACCTGTGGGACCTTAGGAAGTTACCTGTCTTGTTTTGGAACCAATAACAGTTATGAGAACGGGTTGAATTAATACATAGAAAAGCCTTAGATCCAGGCCCGACACACAAGAAATGGAGGTGCTGTGGGCTGCTAACCAAAAGTCAGCAGTTCAAACCCACCAGCTGCTCCTTGAGAGAGAGGGGAGGCTGTCTGCTCCTGTAAATGTTTACAGCTTCAGAAGCCCTTGGAAGGGTCTCTCAGAGTTGGAATCGACCCTGTGGCAGTGGGTTTGGTTTGGGGTTCAGTAGGCTCCGGGGTGGTACAAAGGATTAATGCACTTGGCTACTAACTGAAAAATAGGAGTTTCAAGTGTCCCCAGAAGCACCTCAGAAGAAAGACCTGGTGGCCTCTTTCAAAACAATCCGCCATTGAAAGCCTACATGACACAGTTGAGTCTACGCAGGCGTGACAACAACTGATGTTAGTGTAAGGCTCATGACAGGCCTATACCAAGGACTCAGGGTGGGCGGGGGACGAGCAGCACCCCGGCAGCTGACAGGAGTGGAGCGGCCACTTGGTTTCTACTGAGGGAACAGAGATGCTCTAGCACAGCGGTTCCCAACCTTCCTGATGCCACGACCCTTTCACGCAGTTCCTCATGTGGTGGTGACCCCAACCAGCACATTATTTTCGTTGCTACTTCATCACTGTCATTTTGCTACTGTGATGAATCGTCATGTAGTAAATATCTGATAAGACAGGATGTATTTTCATGGTTACAAACTGAACATAATTAAAGCATGGTGATTCATCACAAAAACAAGATGTAATTGTATATTGCGAAATATTAATTTCTAATGACAAATAAATGAAATGTTTTGAAGCCTGATGGAGCATGGGTAATAGTCTTCACGCTGTACTTGTATGTGGGCGTATCTGCATGTGGGCGGACCCACCTGGAGGCAGATCGAGGAGCGGTGTCTCAGTTCCTAAGACCATCGGAAAGATGTGTTTCCAATGGTCTTAGGCACCTCCTGTGAAAGGGTCATTCAATCCCCAAAGGGGTCGCGACCCACAGGTTGAGAACCACTGCTCTAGCAGGTCCAGGCCCAGAGCTCTTTTTCTCCTCTTTGCACCTCCCTCGGCTGCCCTCTGGAGGCCCAGGTGGAAGGCGCCGAGGGCCGCCCAAACATTCCCTTTAAGGAGAAGGAAGGCTTTGCCTGAAGGCAGTCAGTCCCTCAGCCTGAGAGCCAGGACCCCCAAATGGCAAGGTTGGCCCCTGGGGAAACTGACACTTGGAGTCATTGTTGGGTGAGTGTGATTGGGAATCACTGAGGCCCCCAGAGGGATTCCAGACAGCCCACCCCACTCCCCAGCCTGAGCGGCCCCCCCACCTGAGTGGGCCCCCCCGCCTGAGTGGGCCCTTGCCTCCCCTGCCCCATGGGCAGCCTGAGCTCACCCACACCTCGCAGGTGGGTGAAATGACCATCATATTGGAAGCCTGAAAGGAGAGGGCGCGGGGGAGGGGGAGGTGATTCATTACAGGAACTTGGGACACAACCCTGTGTGAGTCAAAGACAGAACAGGAAAGGGTTTCACACCCAACAGTGACAAAAGCCCCAGAGCGCCTAGAATAAACTTGCCAAGGAAGGCGTGGTTTCGGTGAGGAAACTTGCCAAGAAACAAAACCTTCCTCTTCCCGGATGTTAAGACTCGTAAGTCAAACGCATTAAACATTCAGAAATGTAAATGAATTCCATCACATGTTCTCTTCCTTTTTTAAAAATTTGATGCAGATGGAATTTATTGAAATAGAAAATGTTAATTTGGCAGAGGAAAATTGGCACGAGGTTTGACCAGGCCTATGACGTAAGAGAACATTTAAGTGACCAGTAACGTTAGGAAAAGGTGCTTGGCGTTATCAGCCACCAGGGAAACACAAAACAAACCCACCAGGAGATAACATGATTAGCTACAATTTTAAAGTTGGCAATAAAGATTGCTAGTGAGGATGGAGACCCATGGAAATGCTAATAGATTATCACATTTGCAATAGCATTTTTACTGCGGATGGCCAAAGATTCGTGGATACACAGTAGCTTAGACTTTCCTAAGTTTCTGCCGTGCCCCAGGCTCTAGGCTGGGAGCAGCACACGCTTTATGTCCGAGCTCACGAGCGTCATCGAGGAAGGACAGGAGTGGGCAGTGGGCAGGAGCAGGAACTCAGTGGCCTGGGGCAAGTGACTTCCTACCCGGAGAAACAGTGTCATCCTCGGTAAAGGGGGGTCATCGTACCTATTTCCTACCTTGTGGTCAGCATGAAAGGTGCTGAGAGGCATTCAGAAGAGGGCTTGGTAATTGTCAGCGCTTCGTTATGAAGATGATCTCCTCCCTCAGGAGGAAGACTAAGGAAGATGCAGAAGACTTAGTGCACTGGGACGCGGCACTGGATGCTGAAGGACGGCGGACTGCCACGAGGTCACAGAAACTGTCCCGGAAGAGGTGCCCCTGAGAAGCAAGCATGGCGAGCCTTCGTGCCGTATCTTTGGGACGGGGTATCAGCAGAGGCCAGTCCTTGGGAAAGGACATGCTTGGTAAAGCAGATGACCCTCCAACACCCCCATCATGGTGAGCATCGTGCAGGTGTGGGCGCGGCTGCCTTCTGGAAGCCCTACCCACCAGAGTCAGGTCAAGGGCATCTAACGACAAACGACACTATTACCTTCAGCATCCTTAGGTGGTGCAAATGATTTTCACTCAACTTCTAACCTAAAGGTTAGCAGTTAGAGCCCACCTATCCGTGGCACTGAAAGAAGGCCCGGGGATCTGTTGCCACCACAATTATAAGCAAGACCCTCCAGAACACCTGTGCTCGGGACACTAGGGGGGGTTTCCATGAATTGAAATGGACCCAGGGGCAACCATCTCACCCCCCCCACCACTGCTTAAGATGTTACAAGTGAGAGCCATCGGGGGTGGGGGGGTGGGGGGCGGGGTGAGGTGTTTAAACTGGAACAGAGAAGGGCTGTGTACTTCCGAAGGACAAGGACAGGGAGTAGGGATTTCCTGAGGGGAGGAGATGGTTGGCAGGGGGAAAGGGGGAGAAAAAGGGGAACCCAGAAGGGGACGAATAACAGACATGTGGGAGAAGGGAGACAATGAACAGTGTAAGATATGAAACAATAAAAACGACATATAATCGATCAAGGGTTCACAAAGGAGGGAGGGGAAAAAGGGGAGCTGCTGCCAAGGGCTCAAGTAGAAAATGTTTTGGAAATGATGATGGCGACATATGTACAGATGTGCTTGATACAATCGGTGTATGGATTGTTATAGGAGCTATAAGAGCTCCCAACGAAATGATTTATGAAAAAAGGGAAAAAAGACTCCGGAGTGTTGTGGGTCTAACTGGCTAGAGAAGGGAAGGACGTGGCCCATCAGGAGAGGTGTCCTGGTGACAGTGAGGGTCAAGTGGCTTGTGAAGTTGAGGTGACCTGAGTGAGTTCAGAGGGACATGTTTGAATTTCATATTTTAAAAAATGGAGCAGCTCAGGGTGTTGGCATGGCCCCAGGGTGAGACTATGGGAGCAGGTGGGAGAGTGGAGCCCTGACTGCATTCCCAAGAAGCATTGGGTGGCCAGGGACAGATGTGGGAGGGCAGCTCTTGCTGCCTGACACCCTTTATTCCTTCTGAATCTTGCGATCACATTGCCAATTCAACAGGTATGTACTGAGAACAAAGATCTAAGGAAATCCAGGTGATTTGACTCATAGATTCGTCCAAATGTGCTTTTCCGGATCCTCTAAGCCCGCTGTTAGAGACCTCCTTAGTAAGTAAGAAGGAGCCCTGGTGGAATTGTGGTGTGTTGGCTTGCTCCCTGCAAGGTCAACAGTTCGAGCCACGAGCCGCCACTCTGCCTGCTCCCATAGGAAATGCTCAGGGGCAGTTCTACCCGGTGCTAGAGGGCCACTATGAGCTGACATTGACTCAAAGGTGGTGGGTTGGATGTAGTCAATGGCCTTTAAACATTTGAAAAGATGTTCACCTGCACTCACAAACAGCTGAAAAAAGGAAAGCCACCCCAGAGTGAGCCAAAAAGAAATGCCCCAGCCCACCTTCCCAAATGGCAAAGATCAAGGTGTTTCCCAACAGCGAGAGTGCAGGGTGCTTAGTCCTCAGAGGTGCCCTTGCTGGTGAGCGTGCCAGTGGGCACAGGGAGCAGAGATATGATCTGAGCCACCACAGAGGAAGCCCATTTTACAGCAAGGGTCTTGCTCTCTCGATCTCCTTCCTTTGCGGTATTGACTACACCAACAGAGGTAAAAAGGCTCGAGGGGGAGGGGAGCTTCACTTCTCCCACACAGAGACACAGAGATGACTGATGGGGACAGGGGCCAAGGAAATCCCACCTGCACCTGTTGAACATGTGAGCATTCTCTGAGAGGGAGGAGGTAACACGCACCTCCCAAGGTGAGAAGAGTGCGGATGGAGAAGTCACCTTGGAAGGAGGGTGGGAAGGTTGGGCTTGGCGGGGAGGCGCAGACGCCGGACCAGGGACCTATCAAAGAATCGCTGTGAGGTTGGAGCTCATAACTGTGCGCAGAGAATATTCCTGCTCCTCTGTCCCTTCTCCCGGAGTCGGAGACCCGTGTGAACTAAACAGGTGAGGAGGAGGAGAGCCAGGGCCTCCCATCTAGACCACCAGGCACCAAGGGCTCCCAACAGCTCCAAGAGGCCCAACTTCAGGCAAAGATTAAAGTTTTGTTTATTCTACCAGGACTGAATATTATCATTACCCAAACAAGACTTGAGCCCAAGAGCGACTAGAACAATTATGTGAGCTTAAATTTCACCCAGGGCAGAGCAAGTTCTAGCCTGGAATGGTTGCTTTTATTTTTACACACACACACACACACACACACAATCTTTTTATTATTATATTTATATTTCTGGATAGGTAGATATATAGGGGCAACAAAAGAATATGCGTAAGTGGAGTTCAGGACAGATAAAGCCCTCAGGAACAGTAGTGGGAGTAACAATATCATGAGGGTTGGGGAATAGTGGGGCGGTGGAGAAAGGGGGAACTCATCACAAGGTTGGATATATAGCCCACCCCCTAGGGGGATGAACAACAGAAATATGAATGAAGGGAGACAATGGACAGTGTAAGAAACAGAATAACAACAATAATGTATCATTGATCAAGGGTGGAGAGGGAGGGGGGGAAAGAGGAGCTGATACCAAGGGCTCAAGTAGAAAGAAAATGTTTTGGGAATGTTGACGGTAACATATGTACAAGTGTGCTTAACATAATTGAATGATTGATTGTCATAAGATTTGTAAGAGCCCCAATAAAATGATTTAAAAAAAAGAAAAAGACTGGCAAATAGGGAAAAAAACCCAGAATATATGTAAGGTTCTGGCCCTGGGGGTACCTGTGGGGATGGAGAGAAAATTGCCCTCCTTCCCAGAGATGATGCCTTTGGTAGCCTCAGACAAAGTGCGCCATCTCCCCCAGGATGATGCCACTCCCTCGGTCACTTTGCTGCTTGAATGGTGGCTTTTATGTTTCCATGTGGGTAGCCTTAGAGTGCCCAGTTGTTTGGTCAAACACTAGTTCAGATCTTGCTATGAATTTATTTCCATGTATTAATGTTTGCCATTACACTCTTTGTCCATTGTAAGGCCTTACAAGCAAAAAAAAAAAGCCCTAAGGTTTCCCAGGAGAGATTCTCTCAAGACTATAATGTTAAGTATTCTTCCACCTGACACGCATTTTGGAATGATCCGTTTTTTCCTATTATCTATCTACAATATGTGCCATCCAGTGGAGCAGCTGTGGTTTTGAACTACTGACCTTGTGGTTGGCAGCCCAACGTGTAACCCACTCCGCCCCCAGGGCTCATGTTCATAGCCCAGAAGAAGGTAAAAGCAGAGACGTTTGAACATCTCCATTATGAGCTCGAAGTACCCAATGTCTGCCTCTCTGGGAAGATGACTGGAGACGGAGGGGCAGCCAGCCAGGAAAACAACAGAGCTTTTACCGAGCGCCTTTACTGGACAGGGAACAAAGACTGTCTTCTACCAGTTCCCCCCAAAGCAATTGGCCAAGGATGACCATGAACATCAGGCTCACACACACAAAGGAAAAAGCATAGCTACAGGTCCTCAGGGTACTCCTCAGCCCAGAGCTCACGATGAACTTCCAAATCCCAGGACACCTGCTTGGAAGGAGGGTAAAGCTTTCTTTCTAAGGAACACACGCCTCCCCCAAGCTCAGGGGTCTGATTCCTAAGCCAAATCTCACCAATTCACAATTTCCCCAGGTGTCCTGGCACACAAGAGGACCCAGCCTGCCACCCCGAAGGAAAGAGAGGAGGCAGCCTTGGGTCGTAACTCCCTGACTCTTAGCCCAGTCTCTCCTCTCATCCCCTACAATCCCAAGAAGCAGATTCTTGGTACAGAGACACCTTCTGCAGACCAAAAGGCTGATTAAAGTGGCTACCGAGCTAAGTCTCAGGCTGCCTGGTCCTAGGATGCTCTGAGAAGCGCCACAAATAACCCTAGTAAACTGAAAGACGCAAGACAGCAGCACAGACAAACTCTGTCTTTCCCTGGCTCCAGAGAAGGGGACACGGGGAGCAGGGAGCGCTCCAGCGCCCAGGGCATCGCTAGAGGCAGATCTCACACCCTGGCCTCAGAAGGATGAGAGTGAACATCAGGCTGACACACGCACAGACACACGCACTCGCCTGCACACTCCTGCTGGTTGCTTAGAACTCCCCAAGTGCAGAAGAGGAAATTGGCAGTGGGGCTAGGGGGCACAGACGAGCAGCATCACTTGGGGAGGTTGTCATTCTCTCACCTGCCCCTGGCCATGTTGGAATGGTTTCGATCCATGCCAATAGACAGATGGTTTCTAACTTGGCTCTCTCTGGCCTGCAGACACCTTTGGCATCCGACGCGCGCCGTGGGCTGAGGATCCCTGCCCCTGATCCTTGACTTCTCCACTCACACCCCCCAAACCAGAACCTACCCCTGAGCTGTCATTCCATCGATGTGAAACCCCCTCTACTCACCCCCACTGCCTGGAGTTGCTCCTGGGTCGAGAATCCCATCACCTTTGGGGTGGGCCTTGCAGGCCTCTCCTGGTTCAACCCCGCCACCCCTGCTATTAACATAACCCCGCCTCTATGGCCTCCCCAACCAACCGTTTTAAAACCAAAAGGTCTTTGTCTATTCACAGATACCATAAAAGTAACACTCGGTTTGTTTGTGTTCATCTGCAGTCTGCAGCCTGCCCGCTTCTCCTTGACTTATCTAATCAGAACATCCTGGGGAGGTTTATGATGCACCTCTTGGGCTTGTCCACACAGAACAGATTAACCCACGGAGAAGGAATTGACTCCCCGATCCTCAGAAAAGATGTCAGACCCCCCCACCCCTTGCCTCTACGTGCCCAAGATTAAGGAGGGTCCTCCCCACCCCACCCTCATCCCACCCTCTAGCCCTGCAACCCCCAAACCCCGACTCTTTAGAGAAGAACAGTGAGGAGCAAAACAAAGAAAGCATTTGAGCAACCAAACCCTGCAAGGAAAACTCTGAAACTTTGTTATTTTTCTCCGTTTGCATTGGTTTGGGGCTTTATCCTGGTCCGTTCCTTTTCTGGAAATGGGAAAGATAGGATGGCTAAGAAATACGTGGGAGAAAACACACACGGATAATACGGAGCTTGGAGAGAGGTGGGGAGCAAGGAGAGGGAAGCAGCGAGCAGCAAGGGAGGGGGAAAGGGAGACACACAGGAGGAGGGAGGCCCAGGGGAGCACAGTGGGGGGAGGCGGAGGTGGGGGGACAGGCATACTAGGGAAGTCTGCAAAAGGCACGACATCTCGAGGCACCAGGCTCGGTCCACACACACCTTCTCTCGCGGCATCCTGGGAAGCAGACATAGTCAACCCCATCCTGCAGGTGCGGAAACAGGCTCGCAGAGTGGAAGCCGGGCCGTGGACTCACAGGCACAGAAGGAGACCCTAAAACATGAGCACCATCCCCTTTCTTCCACAGCCCCTCGCTGTCTTCTCAGTCTCTTCCGCTCCATACCTCAAGGTCTACCTGCCCTTTGGGAGTGTCTGGGTGGTCCCGACAGCTCAGCTCCTGGCTTCGAACGGAAAGGTTGCTGGGTCAAGCCCCCCCAGCGGTGCTTCAGAAGATAAAGACCCAGACCTATTTCTGGAAAATCCCCCACAGTGAGAACTCTGGAGCACACCTGTGCTTTGGCACACATGGTGACTGTGAGTCAGAGCCAATGCCCCTGGATTTTCCCCTCACCTGTCTGATTTCCCTTTCGAGTCGAAGATTGCTGGAAATGTTCCCGCGAGGTCTGGATTGCATGGGGTTTTCCTTCAGTGTCAAAGCCACCGTGGGCATAGGATCTGTCTGAGGCAGACGTGGGAAACTGCCTTTCGGAGGGTCTGGGGAAGCCAGTACACTAACCTGACACCCTAGGGTCCCGCAACACTCCATGGAATCAAAGATGGACAAGACAGGGCACCAGCTCGTCCTGGTTTTAGCACAGAAAGTTCCCTAGCTCAGGAAGCCCCTCAGTCCAGGGCCAATCTGGACAGCCCAGGCCACAGGACGCCATTCTCTAGGGAGCGTCCCCATTGGCCAAGGATTAGACAGACTCCCAGGAAAGCTCTTGAGACCCCCTCAAAGAAGTCCAAAGAAAAGGATGGCCAAATAACAATAATTTTTAAATTATCAAGGGTTCGTGAGGGACGGGGAGCAGGGAGGGAGGGGGAAAAAATGAGGAGCTGATAACCCAGGGCTCAAGTAGAAAGCAACTGTTTTGAGAATGACGATGGCAACAAATATACAAATGTGCCCGACACAATGGCTGGCTGGATGGATTGTGATAAGAGTTGTCTAAGCCCCCAGTAAAATGATTAAAAAAAGAAAAGGAAAGGATGGAGTCAGCGCAGAGGACCGCCTATATTTGGAATCAATGAGCAAATGTCCCTTGTTCACCTTCTAAGGGCCAAGGCTGCAGCGAGGCTCCATGTGTGGAAGGAACGGTTCGGGGAGGACATGACCTTGAGGACGGACAGTGGAGCATGGGGGAGGGTGGAGAGCCCCAGAACTGCGAAGGGAGTATTCAAGGCAGAGAGAAGGGACCATCAAAACAAAGACCCAAGACTGGGAGACTGGGCTGAGGGAGGCGGACCCCAGAGAACCCTGGGGTGAAGATGGAGATATAATCACACAAGGACACAGACACTCAGGGGATTCCTGTGTGGCTACAGGTCCCCAGCCCACAGGCCCACCCACACTAATGCCTCGACTGTATAGCACTCCACCCACTATACACATACACACGATTGAAATGCAGCCCAGGGGAAGGACAGCCCTTCTTGGTCAAGTACAGGCAGATAACAGAAATTACATTGCTCACTCACTGCCATTCTGATACATAGGGAGCCCACGGGACGGGACATGACTGCCCCTGTGGGTTTGGGAGACTGTCACTCTTTTGTACGCAGCATCATCTTTCTCTCACGGAACACCTGGTGGTTTTGAACTGCTGACCCTGTGGTTCACAGACCAACGTGTTACCACTATGCCACCAGGGCTCCTTGAAATCGCTTACTCTTATTAAAACACGGCTGCGTTTATCAAGCTGGCACTCATGATGACCTGCCCGTCGGTGCCATCCCCACGCCCCACGGTGAGCCGGAGGGTTTCGGTGGCGGCCGGTTTTCAGAAGTACATCACCAGGTGCTTCTTCCCAGTCCTTCTCAGCATGGATATCCCGCTGAAACCTAGTCAGCACCACTGCAACACGCCTCCACCGACCAAGGGCGGGTGACTGTCTGAGCCGCACATCGGCCAGGAATCCAACGCTGGGCTCCTGCATGGGGCTGGGGCAAGATTCTACCACTGAACCCTGCTACCCTACCACCCTCACCACCCCGGAGAAGCATACCTGTTGCATAAACAAGCATGCGACAGAGCTGCCTTTCAGAAGGAGAGCTGTGGGCGAGGCATGAGAAAGGTCTTGTCGGAGATGGAGAAGCAGAGAGCCAAAAATGCATAGAAGCTGAACAAGGTGAATCAGAGACGAGAGTGTGCAGGTTCAGGCGACTAAACATTTGGGACTAGGCCCCCTGAGGTTTATTTTCCACTAATAGCATGTCAAGCGATGGCAGCGATGGGGAATGGGTCTCTGGAACCGTTTATATTATACTCCGCGCTCCCAGTGGTGAAGATGAGACACTACAGACAAAAGTAAGCCACGCAGAATCACAAACACCTTTGCGGCAGTTGTGGAAGAACCACACGCTCCTGCAGGCTGTGGACTGTGTCCACTCACAGTCACGCACGGCCACTCTTCTGTTGTCACCTAGAAACGAGCCGTCTGTATTTCCCACGTCCGACACAGGCCCTGCCTCACACCATCATTTGCACGCTGCGAGCCACAAGGTCGGCACTTCAAAACCACCAGCTGCTCCCCCGGAGAAAGACTGGGCTTTTTACTTCTGCAAAGAGTTGCAATCTCCCCTTGGCCTCTCGTGGCCTCCCCCTTGCTCTCCCAGTCCTCACTCCCCTGTTCCCTTTCCCCTTGTCCTCCTCCCTCCCGCTCTCCATGTGGACCTCCGCAGGGCTGAGATGTGACCCGGCCACAGTGAAGTCATGATGAGGTTTTTTGGACTCCCGATGGAAAAGAAGGAGCTTAGTCCTTTGGCCCCGAGTGCGAACAGAGCCTCATCGGTTGCTGTCTATTCCCTTCGAAAATCCGATACGATCACTGGTAGAAAAAATAATCCAGAACCTGCCGAAGGGATCAGGTGTAAGGCATCATCAGAACAAAAAATCTTACCATAGTGAATGATGGGGGGAGTGTGGAG
>NW_022103906.1:74385671-74387503 GCF_000313985.2 Echinops telfairi | reverse complement strand
AACCCTTCATAATTCATAAATTATTATTTTGTCATATGTTACACTGTCCGATGTCTCCCCCAACCTCTTCTCTGCTGTCCATCCCCCAGGGAGGAGACTATACGTAGATTCTTGTCATCAGTTGCCCCTTTGAAATAGTTTTTGATGCCTGAGTATTTTCCTTGAAATGTATAAAGATTTATAAATCAGATTGTCATATTAATAAAATGCCATTTGTGAAAGAAAATTAAAAAAGAGTTGCAATCTTGAAAACTCACGGGGGTCAGCTCTACAGTGGTCTACATGGTCACTGTGAGTTGGCATAGACTCAACGGCCAACTCAAAACCTCAAATGAGTTTTTTTAAATGGTATTTCATACCAGGAGCCCTGGTGGCATAGTGGGTCAACAGTTCAACATCACCCACTCGCTCCTCTGGAGAAAGCAGAGGCTTTCTACTCCCATAACGATTTACAGACCCCTCCACATGATCGCTGAAGACAAATGGGTACAAAAGCAAATGTGGTGAAGAAAGCGGATGGTGCCCAGCTATCAAAAGATATGGTGTCTGGGGTCTTAAAGGCCTGAGGATAAACAAGCGGCCATCTAACTGAGAAGCAACAAAGCCCACATGGAAGAAGCACACCAGGCTGGGTGATCATGAGGTGTCAAGGGTATCAGGTCTCAGACATCTAAGACCCAAAACAAAATCCCACCCAATGTGAATGGGGCAGGAGGGGGGGCATGTTACGGAGACCCAATGCCCATCTGTAGACGACTGGACATCCCCTCCCAGAGGGGTCACAGAGAAGAGATGAGCCAGCCAGGTGCAGTACAGCACCGAAGAAACACACAACTTTCCTCTAGTTCTTTGGTGTTTTCTTCCCCCCACTATCATGACCTCAATTCTACCTTACAAATTGGATTAGACCAGAGCATGCATACTGCTCCAGATAAGAGTCCACAACATAGGAAATCCAGGACAGATAAACTCCTCAGGACCAACAATGAGAGTAAGAGATAGAGGAGGATTAGGGGAGTGTGGAGGGAGAAAGGGGAATTGATCACAAGGTTCAACCTATAACCCCCTCTCAGGGCGACGAACAATGGAGAAGTGGGTGAGGGGCGATGGAGAACAATGTAAGATATGAAAATAATAATCTGTAGTTAATCAAGGGTTCCTGAGGGAGGGAGAGAGGGAGGGCAGGGGAGGGGAGGAAGAAATGGGGAGCTGCTATCAGGGGCTCAAGTGGGAAGAAAGTGCTTTGAAAATGATGATGGCGGCATATGTGCAAATGTGCTTGACACACTGGTGAAGGTATGGGTTGTGAGAAGAGATGTAAGAGCCCCCAATAAAAGTATTTAATTCAAAAAGAAAGCTTTACAGACTGGGAAGCCCAGAGGGGCAGTTCTCCTCTGCCCGAAGGCTCTCTCTGAGTCAGACTGGCTGGATGGCAGGGAGCTGAGTTTGAGTTGCTGGTGTTTTGTGTTGTCAGCTTCCTACTGATGAATTCCCTAGGCGTTTCCAGTCTCTCTACCTTACTGGATTGTGCTTCAAAGAACATTCTTACGCCTATACCTTGGTTCGCTAGCCTGATGACTTCCTTGAGATACATCCCCAGAAGTGTAATTGTTTGGTCAAAGGGCATAAATCGAATCAATTTTTTATAGACAGACATTTCGACCTTTAATATTGCTTTAAAAAAATACCATGACTAACCCAGGGACAAGGGAACAACAACCGATCCAAATTGGTGGGGAGGCGGGTGTGGGAGACCTGGTAGGGCAGGATCAAGGGGAACGTAACAAAGAGGAAGTGCTGAAATCCTGGTGGGGACTGAGCATGATAGTGGG
>NW_022103906.1:74378967-74384350 GCF_000313985.2 Echinops telfairi | reverse complement strand
TTAAAAAAAAATACCATGACTAGCAACGCTACGATGATTATCCTTTGCCTGCACTTATATTGTGTGGCTGCTCTCTTGCTTCTTGATTTGTAGAAGCTCTCTCTCTCTTTAAGTAGTTCCTAGGGTTCTGCCATGAATTGCAAACATGTTGCCCCATTAGTCACTGGTCTTTGGACTTGGCTCATCTGTGCTCTGCAGAAATGTTGTTCAGTGGCCGTGATGAACGGAGTAGTGTCCTCTCAACATTCCCATCCACCTCGATGATCTGAAGGCAAGCTCATTTGGAAATAGGCCTTTGCAGATGCAACCAGGTAAGAGTCTCGAGGTAAAACCACCCTGGGTGTAAGGTGGGCCCCGATCCTGGGACGCTGTCCTATGCCTGGTGCCCTGGTAAGAAGAGGGGAGGACACCCACAAGTGTGCCTCTCATATTTGTAGGAACCTGGTGGTCTAGTGGTTACGCATGGGGCTGCTCAGCCCAAGGGCAGCAGTTCGAAACCACCAGCCCGTCCTTGGGAGAAAGATGGGGCTTTCTACTCCTGTAAAGAGTTACAGTCTCGGAAGTCTACAGGGACAGTTCTACTCTGTCCTAGAAGGTCGGCATCAACTCGGTGGCAGTGAGTTTGGTTTTGCTGTGTTTTTCATTGCTGTGGCATGTGGGAATGTCTTACCGCCTCATCGGGTGCCCCTTGAACTTGTGTGGCCCCCACCTGCCCCAGCCATCCATCCTATGCCCTCCTGCCCACACCGCTGTATCTACAGTGCTGGGTTAGTAGACCCTGCTCAGTGGTACCCTTTCAAATAGCACCCAGGACTGGTGCCTGACCTGCCATCCCTTAGTTACTCCTCTGGGCATCTCTGACCCTAACTGTGCCCAGGCCAGGGCATTGAGCCACAGCAGGGAGGCCAACTCTGTGAGCATGGCAGCACCAGGAACCACCTGACAGGAGTGGGGTGGAGCCCCTGGGCATCAGTGAGGGCTACTGTGCTGAGGTCCTGGGATCCCAGGGTTTGACTGGTGTGGAATCAGACTGTAACATCTTTCTCTTGTGGAGTGACTGCTGAGTTTGAACTAGCAACCTCCCCATCACCAAGTTTATACACGTCTATCTTTTCTTCCGGCTCTTTTCTGGTTCTGCTTTTGCTATTTAAACGTTTAATCCATGTGGGCTTTAATTTTGGTGTAAAGGGTTAAGAACACCTTATCAATCTTACAGAGTGTTACGTTGCTTGTTACTTTCCTGTATCCACTGACCCAAACTGCTACTTTTATCCTGCACCGACTGTTCCTATAAGTTCCAGTCTATTCTCAGCTGCACACCCTGACGGCCTGTCCTCCCTCCCCCAGACCCCTGCGTCCCCACATCCGTCCCACACGCACTTCTCACGGTCAGACTCCTAATTCCCAAAGCCAACGGCAGGTTTCATTCTTGTCTTGATGGAGCTTGCCATGGTGCTTGACGCTGCCAGCCGCTCATCCTGAACCATCTGCCTCTCCCCCCGGGTCTGCTTTGTGACCGTGTTTGCTTCATGTTAGCAGAGTTTGAGACCCACAAGGTCACTGTTACACCATTTTCCAAAGGGGTCCTAACAGTTTACACCCCCCACCAGCCCTGTGCATTTGGCTGGATTCCTGAAGGACAGGGGTGAGTACGTCTCTGTTCACTCTGGCACCGGCTCAGTTACCCTGTTGCTCCCTCTCCCTAACTCTCTCCTGCTGCTGCCCTAGCTGATCCCACCACCATTACCATCGGAGGGCTTTAAAGAGTCACTTCCTAACACCCATTTCTACATTTTGTTCCCCACTCAGAGCCACCGGCCGCTTCTGTGCAATCAAGAGGAAGGCCAGCTCCTTAGATAGTCCTCTCAGTCCAGCATCCTCGTGCTGCCAGGGGCACCTGCGCCAGCCCCACCCCTCCCCCAGGAGGTGGACCTGAACCCAGCCCAGGGGACCCTTAGGGATTGAGTTGAGTCACCCCGCCCCCACCTCCACTCCCGACCCCACCCTTGCATGTGTTGAACTCCTAGCCTTTGTACCTGTGACTGCGCAGAAATAGGAATGTTTGGAAATAGGGTTTATCGTTGTTCTGGCCCGCTTTGCTTTGTTTTTGTGCTTATTATTGTCTCTGCATGTCGATCTAGATAAGAGAGGCGGGATAAACAATCCAGAAAAGAATAGGATCAAAGATTCCGGGGGGACACAGGAGACGGGGAGGTGGGGGAAACGAAGGGGGAGTCCCAAGAAACCCAGGAAATAGGATTTATCATTTTTTAAGTTAAAGAGGCCACCGCAGTGTCAGGTAGATCCTAAATCTAGTCATATTGAGTTATAAAAACATCACAATACCTATTACATAACATTGTAGTAAGGACATCTGGTGGCATTGTGGGTTATACTTGGGCTGCTAACGCCAAGGTCAGCAGTTTGAGCCCACCAGGTGCTCTGAGGGAGAAAGACAAGGCTGTCTACTCCTGTAAGGACTCACAGTCTTGGAAACCCACAGGGGCAGTTCTACCCTGCCCTGTAGGGGTGCTATGAGTAAGAATCAACTCAATTGTACTGGGTTTAGTTCTTTAGTAACATTTGGATTATAAAAAATCTGATGCAAAAAATGAGGACCTGATGCCGGGGGCTTAAGTGGAGAGCAAAAGTTTTGCGAATGATGAGGGTAATGAATGTACAAATGTGCTTTACACAATTGATGTATGTACGGATTGTGATAAGAGTTGTATGAGCCCCTAATAAAACGATTAAAAAAAAGTTTTAAAAAATCCGATGCAAGAATCTTGAATGAAAGGGGGGAAGTACACCACAGAATTAATTTTTTTTCATGGAACCTAGACTTTTTGGAGCTATGGAGCTGGATGGCATGGAGCCTCCTAGAACTATTGCCCTGAGATAATCTCTCTTTTCTAAAAATTAATTATTTTATTTTTAACAGTTTCATTGATATATAATTCACCTACAATACAATCAAATGGTTTAAATACATTATAAAGAGATGTGCAATCATCACCACAATTTTAGAACATTTTCTTCATTCTTGATTCTATTATTACGATTATTTGTTCCCATTTCTCCCCAACATCCCCTACCATGACCCTAAGAAACTATCCATCTAGTGATTGTCTTTATAGGGTCACCCAGCCTGGGCTTCTTATGACGAAAATCAGACCAAAACAACAAAATAAAACAGAACACCCTCAATCCCAAAGAACGTAGAAAATAAGAACGAGTTAAAAATGGTCAGAAAGAAAGACAAGTGGTAAGACGTTAAATTTTAACCTCACTGTATCTGCGGTAATCAACTTTCCAATGCACTCGGTCTGAGGATAAGACTGTGCACATCCTTAGTCGATGGACGGGGGAATTCAATGGAGGCTTAATCCAAGGGGGGCGGGGGTGGGGGAGGGGGGCTCTGCTAATGGATTTTGGGCTTTCACTGTCATCCATAGCCTTCTGCAAACCAGGTGCTCACAATTTAAGTTCTAATACATGTCCCTCCTCTGATCTTCTATTTCATTATCTACAATCCTTGGATCATACGGGTGGGTGCACTCTTTCTGTGCAGACTTAGCTGAAACCTCACCTAGATGGTTGCTTGTTTGAAGCCAACCCTTTAAAACATCAGATGCTACTCTTTCTGATAGTCAAGAATCATCTGGTTTCTCCAGTACACTTTGCTATGGCACCCACGTCTTCAGCGATCACTTAATGAGGGGAAGTGCCCTGAGATAATCTTGACATTCTTAACCAAAATTATTTCCTGTGATATCCTTAACACCAAACAATCATTTCTTTTAACGAGTCAAGAATGTCTAACTTGGACATCACGCTTCTTTAAGATCTCACTGAATGGAATCCGATTGACGACAATAGACCAGAAAGACTAGATAGGAACCGTGCAGGGCCATGAGTGTATGTCCCGGGGCAAGAAGACTCAGAAACACAGAGTAAGAATGGCCGCACAACCCCATGAAGAGAGTCAACATTGCCGAACTGTATCTGAAGAGACAGTTGAACTGGTGTGTGTTCCACAGTGTATATTCTCAACAACAACAAATACAGTTTAAAAAATATTTAAAAGGCCAGATGAGACAGAGATATGCCTGAGGAAAGACAGACACCATGGGAGAACCTCTCACATTACATGTCAGAGAACGCCCAGGAATCCAGGGACCCCTGAGGCCACCGAGAAGGAAGGAATCAATATGGACAAGACCGCCAGTGCTTTGGCCTTTTAGCCTCCAGAACAGGGGTTCTCAATCTGTGGGTTGCGACCCCTTTGGAGGTCGAATGACCCTTTCACAGGGGTTGCCTGATTCATCACAGTAGCAAAATGACAGTTATGAAGTAGCAACAAAAATGATTTTATGGTTGGGGGTCACCACAACACGAGGAACTGTATGAAAGGGTCCCAGCATTTGGAAGGTTGAGAACCACTGCTCTAGAGCCACCCACTTTTGCCATTGTGTTACAGCAGCACAAGGACCCATCCCGCTGACGGTGTACAGCATGGGAGCACCAGGCAAAAGCGACGTGGCATTATTTAATAACGATGAACTGACTCCTCAGTTTCACTCCTAATAAAAATGTTTGCTCATGTGTACCTGGGTAGATCCAAACAGCACTTGGCTGCTGGCTGAAAGATCAAATGTTTGAGTCCACCCAGAGGCAGTTCAGAAGAAAGGCCTGAAAAATCTTACCGCGGAAACAGAAATCAGCTGCTGGAAAACTGTGTAGAACAGTTCTCCCTCTACCCCCATGAGTTGGGGGTCAACTCAAGGGAAACTGGGAAGATGGAAAAGGAACCTCAGATAAAATAACATGGGTGACCGGACCTGGAAGGAACCAGATGTCCATCAAGAGCAGAAAGGCCGAGCAAGTCTGGCCTCTGCACCTCTGTTCCCTTGGTCTTCCACTGGACTCTGGTGGTACCACAGGTGACATGTCTTTATTGACCATAGGATCCCAAATCCCGACTTCCCCCACTAGGGAGTTGGCATTTTTCCTCCACAGAAAACTGGATTCTCAATACCGCTGTGTTACGAAGAAAACGTTGCCTGACAAATTGGGGCCATGTGTTGTCAGTGTAACCTTGTGCTCTTTGTTGTTATTTTTAAACACTGATATAAAGTAAAATTCACTCTATTGGCTGTCCAGTTCTATGGGTTTTCACAAATGCATAGTTCGTCCTCTGTGCCCTTTTCAAGACAAATCCCTTTAAAAAAAAAAAATTTTATTGGGGGCTCGTACAACTCTATCACAATCCATCCATCCATTGTGTCAAGCATATTTGTACATTTGTTGCCATCATCATTCTCAAAACATTTGCTTTCTACTTGAGCCCTTGATATCAGCTCCTCATTTTCCCCCCTCCTTC
>NW_022103906.1:74377123-74378630 GCF_000313985.2 Echinops telfairi | reverse complement strand
TGGGATCATGATAGTGGGGGAGGAAGCATTTAAGAACTAGAGGAAAGTTGTATGTTTCATCGTTGCTACATCGCACCCTGACTGGCTCGTCTCCTCCCCATGACCCTTCTGCAAGGGGATGTTCAGTTGCCCACAGATGGGCTTTGGGTCCCCACTCCGCACTCCCCCTCATTCACAATGATATGATTTTTTTGTTCTGGGTCTTTGATGCCTGATCCCTGAGCTCTTCGACACCTCGTGATCACACAGGCTGGTGTGCTTCTTCCCTGTGGGCTGACAAATCCTGTTTTAACCCATCTTTTCGTGTTTACGAGTGTGCAAAAGAGAAAACAAAAGCCAAGCACAGAAGGATAGGTTAAAACGCTATTTGTCTTGTAGAGGCGATTTGCACAGGTGTGTTTAGCCTTTGCTGCAAACAGACCCGTGAATGGAGGGAAGCCTGCAGGGGAGCAAGTTAGGAGAACTTCTGAGACCTCACCCAGCATCTTGCGCAAATGAGCTGCCGGAGCTGAGGGCTCAGATCCATGATCTCAGGAGACACCAAGCTGTCAGAGGACACCAAGGTCAACGTGCAACTCATAGTCCACAAAGACAGTGTCCTCCCTTCTCCTTTGGGGATTAGGAACTAGTCTTAAACGCTCACGAGAGACCATTGAAAGTGCAAGTTCTGTTCAAATGGAAAAAGAAGGAGGGGACGTCAAAACGCAGGGAAATGGAGTCGTTGACCACTGGAACATCAGGCTCCCTGACAGACAACAGAAGAACCAGACAGCACCAGCTACCACTCCCACTCCCACCCGCCCTGAATCCAGGGAGCGCTTTGCTTAGGCACCATCGGCAAAGCCCATCCACCGCCTCGGATTCCACTTCAGCACATCCTAACCAAGACTTTAAAGGGAGGGTTTCCCAGACCTTAAATCTTTCCGGGAGCACAAGGCTCCCTCTTTCTCCCAGGGCGGGTCTGGAGGATTTGAACACAGACCTTTGGGTTAGCAGCCCCAAGCTTCCCTGCAGTGCCGCCAGAGCTACTTTTGCTCAGGCCCCAGCCCAGTAGCCTGGCATTGCTGAGGAAGGAGTGACCAACGGATTCCAGTTCCTAGTTTGCCATCTGGACCCAGGCTGGCGCTGGGCAGAGCACTTCCACCGTCACTGGCTTCGTAAATCAGAGGGATGTCTTTGACGCTATTATCTTTTGACAAGGTGACTTCACATAGTGTGTTAGTCTGGGTACATTAGAAACACAAATCTACAGAAATTCATGTATAAGAGAGAGTTTTATATAAAGGGTAAGTGCACATAAAAAAAACATCCCAACCCAGTGCTGCCCAAGCCCACAAGTCCAACATTAGCCCATATGTCTGACACCAATCTACAAAGTCCTCCTCCATCTCACAAAACACACACAATGATGCCAGCTGCAGGAGGAAAGCTGACTCAGTGAAAATGTAAGCATCTCAGCGCTGGCAGGGGTCTCCACATGGCTGCTCCAGCACCCAGGGCTGCATCG
>NW_022103906.1:74373959-74375484 GCF_000313985.2 Echinops telfairi | reverse complement strand
CCCTCCCCCATGTTCACACTTTAAGCTCTGGCACCATTCCCTCCTTTCAATTTGGATTTTATTATTTGCAATCCTTGGATCACATGGATTCTTCTTCCATGAGGACTTGGTTGACACCTCATTTAGATGACTGCTCGTTTGAATACAAGCCTTTAAGGCCCCAGACCCTATTCTTGCTGGTAGCAGGGCACCATCTAGTTTCTTCACCGCACTTTGCTATAGCACCCATATCTTCAGTGAACGTTTCATGACAGTGGAGCATCAAGCAGGATCTGGTCCCATGAACTAATTTTTCTTAGATTGTGGCTAGAATTAAGTATGAGTCCCCAACCATTCATATATCTATGGTTTATATTTGTCTCTGGTTCGCCTTAAAGATATCATTGTCATTTTAGGTTAGAGAACACTGTCAATCATCTCCCTGGGACATAGGATCATTCTATTGATAGTGTCACTAATTTAGCCAATGGCATAGAATTATAAAACACTGTGGAGAACAGGACATTATATAAGCTATGAACCACAAGACATGCATTGTTGACTTGTGCTGATTAAACTCTTAAGTGATGGGAGGGTTGGTGATAGGGCAAACCTTGTAATAATGTTCATTCACCACAGCAGAGCCACGCTGTGTTAGGCCAGATTGTCTGGAAAAACAAATCCACTGACACACACATCTAAGTATAAGAAAAACCTTCATATTTAGAAACAGCTCTACATCAAGGACCCCAGCCCGGTTCAACTCAAGCCCACAGAACCAGTGCCAGCCAGGCCTTCTTCAGACTCACGGATTTGAAGGCCGATGAAACCGATGAAACCGGTAGCAGGGAGCTCACAGGCTGGTCGGTGCAGTCTTATGGATCCAAGGGGGAAGCTTGGTAGAGCGCCCACAGCTCTCATCGTCTCAAGACGATGGGCCACCCCTGGAGGCAGACAGAGAGCACCAGTGAGGTCTCAGCGAGGGGGAAGGTGAAGTGGTAGAGAGAGGGAAGTTCCCAGAGTCCCTCACTCTTATACAAAAGGCCACACCCCCAAGAAGGGGTCATCAACCTACCACTTGACTGACAAGTTTGGCTTCACCCGTAGGCAGGAGTATCTCGTTTACATCATCCCTAACTATCACACAGGCCTACCAGGTTAACACATCATCATCAAGCAAGGAGGATATTAAAATGCGAAGCACATGGTAGTCCCAGGCTACCATTCATTGGACACCCTTAAAGCAAGAGATCTGAACCAAAGGCCAACACCTGCCAGTTCTGGATCTTTGAGATAGCAGTCATCTGCTTCCTCTCACACTACGGACTCTCAGTCTCAGGTGCAAGCGCTACAGGTGAGTTTGAAGTAACGCCCAGATCACTTAGTGGATTTCCACATTGAGTTGTCCTTCTGGTGTGGCTTGTGAAGGATGTTGTGTGCCACAAAAGAAGAGTCTAAAGACCCCGTGGTCTGTAGCACATGGCCTGGGTTCTCCCCTTGGGTTCTATGAAGTATGGTGGTGTTTGGTTTCCCCCATGGTAAGATG
>NW_022103906.1:74371089-74373098 GCF_000313985.2 Echinops telfairi | reverse complement strand
GGCTTAAGTGGAGAGGAAATGTTTTGAGAATGATGAGGGCAATGAATGTACAAATGCGCTTTACACAATTGATGTGTGTATGGATTGTGATGAGTTGTGTGAGCCCCTAATAAAATGATTTTTTAAAAAATAGAAGGGGTGGTATAGTTTATGGGTGGTCAGCAGGCTCTCTCGCTCGGTGCGTGGGAGACAGATGAGAAGGTGATTTGAATGGGAGCAGGTGCCTGCCTTCATCTCAGTGTTCATCCATGTAACCAGTGGCCTCCGACAGTATTTGTTCTTTGGGAACTGCCCCACTGCTTCAGCATCATGGCTTCCGGGTTCCTCCACATCATGAGGTGGTGCATGGTTTCAACACTCTTTTTTTGGGCTGCACAATATTCCATTGTGTACACACCAGGGTTTACTTTTCTTTTTTCTACTGATGGGCATTTGGACTGTCCAGCTTCTGCCTATTGTGCATTGCGCTGCCATGAACAGGGGAGCGCATACATCTGTTGGTACTCTGGCTCTTCTTTGAGCTATATGTGAAACAAAAGTACTGCTGTGTTGGGTGGCATTTCTGTTGTTTTAGGTACTGCCACATTGCCTTCCACACGTGTGACGCTATGTCTTGATCTTTCTGTATACAAACACGTACGAATGCCCCTGCTTTGCTTCTCTAGAGAACCTGGCCTAACACATCTCCCCACGAGTGAAATCTTTTCCTGAGCTTCCCCAGTGCACTTGAGCTGGCTGGCGTCGCCCCCTTTGTGGTGGTGACTGGCTGCGCAGCCCAGAGTGCCCACGGTTACTTTAACGAACAAGGAATAGAGGATCTTGTCCTAATTGTGATCGACAATGCAGGGCTCAAAATGCCAGGGTCTATTTCAGGAGGATATGATCTGGAACATCAACAAAACTCTTCTCCCGCCTTACTCCTAACTGCACTCAGGCCTCCCGCAAGCTTGGCCTGCTTCTCTGTGAAGTCCTAAGCAGCAATCTGAGGGGGACAAAAACACCTGGCGACTTCCTTCTCTCTGAAGCCAGGTCTCTGCGTGGTGGATGCAGTGGCCGTAGTGCTAAGGGTGGTGCCCGTGACACCCTCACTAATCTTTCCTGAAAAGCACACCATCTTTGAGCAGCGTGCGTGACTTGAATGCAGGAAGTTCAAGGAACTGGTAGGTTCTAGAGAAGTGTTTATCCTCTGGCAGCTCCATCCAGTTGCTGCTTTTAAAGCACGGGGTTGCTTGATTATTGGCCCCATTGTTTAACCTGAAGTCCAAGGGGAGAGCACTTTGAACTCAAGTCTCTGAGGCAGAGAGCCTTTGAAAACCCTTTTCCTTCAGTCTCGTGTTGCTGTGCTGCCCAGCCCCTTTCCATAAAACATTGGTTTCTAGTGCTCCCGGGGGACAACACTGGAGACACAGTGCGGGAGTTGGGTCCGATCCGACCCCACCACACCGAGGCAAAACACTAAGGGTATGCAACAGAACAGCAAGGAGAACAGAGCAAGGAAGTCCCGGGGAATACCAAAAATAGACTTTGAGGCCAGGGTATGGCACCCCATCAGACCAGACTGGAAAACAAAGGTCAACAAACAGGCCTTCAACTACTTATAGGTTTTTTTGGGGGTCACTCTTTGTTGTTTTCTTTTGTTTTGTTACCCTGTCTTTGTGCATATTATCTCTGCAGGTCTGTCTAGATAAGATAGGCAAGATAAATAATCCAGAGGAGAAAACAACAGGACTGATGTTTTCAGGGGGACATGGGAGAGGGAGAAGTGGGGGGAGGGAGGAAGTGGTGGTAACAAACCCAGGGACAAGGGACTAACAAGTGACCTAAAATCGATGGTGAGGAGGGTGTAGGAGGCCTGTTAGGGCTTGATCAAGGATAATGTAAACCAGAGGAATTACTGAAACCCAAATGAAGGCTGATCACAATAGTGGGACAAGAGGAAAGTAAAAGGAAATAGAGGAAAGAACTCGGAGGCAATTGGCATTTATAGAGGTCTAAATACAGGCATGTAC
>NW_022103906.1:74358952-74370441 GCF_000313985.2 Echinops telfairi | reverse complement strand
ATAAGAGCTGGAAATAGGGAACCCAGGAGAGATAAGCCCCTCAGGACCATACCAGGAGGGGAAGGGAAAGTGGAGGGAGAAAGGGGGAACCAATCACAAGATCTACCTATAACCCCCTTCCCCGGGTGATGAACCACAGCAAAGTGGGTAAAGGGAGACATCAGTCAGTATAAGACAGGAAAAAATAATAATTTATAAATTATCAAGGGTTTGTGAGGGAGACAAGGAGGGGGGAAAATGAGGAGCTGATATCAAGGAAGAGCTCACATAAAATGTTTTGAGAATGATGGCAACAAAGGTGCAAATGTGCTTGACACCATGGATGCATGTATGGATTGTGATGAGTTGTATGAGCCCCCAATAAAAGGATTTATTAAAGTAGAAAGAGGTGTAAAACCACTGGCTTCAACCCACGTGGCTCCTCAGAGGAAATCTGCTCCTGCATCTGTTGCCCTTAAGTTGGCGTCCTCGCCTCGGCTGCCTGGCAGGTCCCCAGGCGAAGGCTTTGTCCCCAACAAGGCTGGCTGACCACCACGTGCCTCTCCCGCCACCCCCGTGCTTCCCAGACGAGTGGGCACTGTCCAGTAGGCTTGTTAGTGGGCAAAGGGAGGAAGATGAGAGCGACCCTCATACTGCTGATTAAGTGTCCGTCCTTGACACCCCTCCCCTCCCCCGTGTGCCCTTTGTGTCCAGAGGTGACTGGAAACGAGGTGAACAGGAGAGTCTGAGCCTCCTCAGCTGAGTTCCAGGCCCAAGCGGACCCACCAGCTGACCACGCTCCTGTCCAGAACGCCACGCCCTGCTCCTGGGGAGACAGCACGCGCCTGGCAGGAGCTCTCGGTCGCTTGTGCTACGGGGCAGTGCAGCAGGAGCACGTCCTGGAGCAGGAAGAAAAGCCGGCCGGGCTCGGGCACCAGGTGCCACGCTGCATGGGGCAGACGGACCAGAGCACCCAGACATCTGAGGTGGCCGCTCCGAGCATCTCCACCGGGAGCAGGGACTGGTAACATCCCCTGTGCCAGGTGTGCTGCTCTGACAGGATTTCCTGTTTGGGGAAGGCACTTTCTGAAGGGCCCCGTCGGTGTGAGACTGGCCAGGGCAGCAGCAGCCCACTGGCCGAGGTGATAGACGCCAAGGGAGAGTGAACGCCTCCTCCACGGTGGGCGAGCCCTGCCTCTCGCTGCACAGGAGGGCCCCCCAGTGTGCCCCAGCCCAGCTCCTTCGGCTTCCCCACACCACACACGAAGCACCGAGAGGAAGTTGCTTTAATCAAGGGGTGACGTCCTCAACCAGGGGACCTCACTCACTTTTGGTGGTGGGGCCTCACCCACCCCACACACGCCCTGAGGCTCCCGAGGAAGCAGGGAGCAGCCAAACAGCAAATACGGGCAGAAGCCAGGGGACGGGGACACCTGGAGTGGGGCACTGCCAAGCTGGGCAGGGAAGCTGAGTGGGGCAGCAAATTGATAGCCCTGATTCTGCCTGGGGCCGGCTGAGGGGAATCGGGCACAGCAAAGCCAGGTGCTACTCAGGAGATGAGGCGGCCGTGAAGCTGGTGCAGCTGCTCCTGGGTCAGCACCAGCCGGTGCCGCTGCCCGAGGCCCGCCGCACACGAGAAGGTCACTTTCCCCACGTAGACGGTGTCGTCCCGCTGCTCCTCCTTGGCCTGTTGGGGTGGGAGGGGCACAGGACCCCCGGTCAGCGGCTCCTTCGAGCTGTGGGCATGCTGGGCCTCTGAGCACGGAGACCAGGCAGCCCTGGGGAGTGTGGTTTCGGGCTTTCCAGGCGACGGCGACCACCCTTCAAGTTAGACGAGGCTGTCTGACAAGAGAGCCTGCGCCCTCACTGTGGAATCGGGAAGACGTTCGGATGGGGACTCCGAAGTCTGCACACAGCGGTGGCTGCGCTTGTGAGTCCGACCCGGAGAAGCCACAGGGTGCAACTGTGGCACCTGGGACTTTAGGAGCCCTTCACACGCGGCAAAAGGTCTTGCCCACCTCTGCCCACATGCCCTTACCCTGAGGAAGGCCGAGGATGGGAATGTGGCAAAGTCCGTGGGGACGGTGGCTCCAGGGCGCTGAGAGACCGTCTCCTTGAAGACCTCCTCCTGAGGGGACAAGAGGCAGGGTTCACCGAGAGGACCCCACAGCCGGCGCTGCCCCCACCCCGTCCCACCCTGACCTCGGTTCTGAGAGACCGGAGGAACTCACGATCCCGACAACAAGCCGACCTCATCTCATTCTGCTGCCACCCACACTGAGCACCTCAGTCAAGGACCTGCCTCCCCTGCCAGCTCCTCCCCACGCGCCGGGCGGCAAGGACAGGGCAGGGCCTGGGGACAGCGTGGGCTCAGGGCTCCTGCAGGGAAGGCTCAGCAGGGAGCCCCACGTGGTGGGGAAGGGCAGGGGCCGAGCTGACCTTGAGCTTCTCGATGGTGTCACTCAGTCCCTTGAGCTGAGCCACCTGCTCCAGGAGCTGGGCAGACGGGCTTTTGGAAGCTGCGGGGGGAGAAGGCTGGTGAGACAGACCCACCTGGGCGTGGAAGGGCCGGGCGTGTTATCCCAGAGGTGGGCAGTCCCTACCGGGGCTGGTGCGCGTGATGTCCACCACGTGGGTGTGCGTGCTCAGCTGGTTCAGCGTCTCCAGCAGCTGGCTGGTCTTGCGATACAGTGCTCCTGCTGCCACCTCAGGGTCAGGGCCCTCGTGGGCTGGGAGGGGCACCTTGGCCACATGCAGGGGAGGCAGGGCCACTAAAGATGCCTTCATCTGGGCTCCCTGTTGAGAGAGAAGAGAGCAGTGAAGGAGAGCCGTCTACCATCAGAGGACGGCACGCCCCACCTCTCTGCGGGCCTCACCTTGAGGATGCTGTTCTCATGCTGCAGCTGGGAGAGGTGCAGCCTCAGGGCGGAGATCTGCTGCAGCAGCAGGGGCGAGTCTTTCACCGGCCCCCCCGGGCCTGGCACGGACCCAGGAGCCTGTCCGGGGGCTCCTGCTGTGGGACCCAAGGCCAACATCAACAGCTCTGGCCCCGAGGGGGAAAGCGGGCCCTCACTCTTGCCCGCCTCGGCCTCCCCAGCAACCACTTCTGGCACCGCCCCCTACCCCTCCCCCCTCCCCCCGTGGGAGTCTACCTCGCTGCTGCTCTTCTGTGCGTGAGAAGCCCATGGGGAAGCAGGGAGAGGAGAGAGGAGTTAGAGGGACGGGGCAGCGAGAACACACATCATCCAGGAGCCCCCTGCCCTGCTCATCCTACCGCCTTCGCCAACAAGACCCCTCCTCTGCCCATCCTTAGGGAGAGAGCAGATGCATGGCCCTGTGGCAGGGGAGCTGTGGGGAGGAGCAGCACTGACTGGATTTGAGGGAGGAAGCTGGTGGCCCGAGGCAGCACTGGCCCTTCTACCTCACACGGCCCTCTGTGAAGGGCAGAGCGCACTGTGGACACGCCAGGGTTCCCCCAGCAAAGAGCAGGCGAGGCCGCACACAGCCCGCCATCGTTTTTCCCCACAGCTCTGAGGCCACAGCCCCACCTCGGAGGGCCGTCAGAGCTGCTGTTGGTGGCTGGGCCTGCGCCATAGACAAGGGTCATTTTGGCAATTCTACGATGGGCCACAGAGCCGTCTACAGCCAGGGAATGCTCAGCCCTGCTTGAGATCAAGACGCACTGGTGCTGGGCTTTCATGAGGAAAGGGGCCCAGGTGAGGCCAGCTGGCCAGACCCCAGAACAACAGGGGTGGTCCAGAGACCCTACAGGATTCATTCTGAGGCAAGCAGTCTATACTTCTGGAGGTGGGAAGGGCAAGTCAGAAAGCAACGGACAAAACCCTCAGTGCATGGCAGGGAGGAAGTAAGCCGGTCAAGGATCTGGGGAGAGAAAGGCTAGCAGTCAGCAAAGGACCAGGCCAGGAGTCCTGTCCACACCGGCCCAGGCAAAGCCCTGGGCACAAACCTAAAACTGGGCTGAAACTGGGAGAGTTTGAAGAGGTGAGCGCTGGGGTTCCTTGGCCCCGGTGGAATGGAGCACAGGGAAGCCAGGGGAACCCCAGGTGGAAACGCCGAGGTAGGCAAGGGGCAGCCCAGCTGCAGACCCCCAGGGACATGGCTCTCGGGTCCGCTTCCCCGTCATCTTGAGCTTCCCAACCAGCAGCACTGCCCTGCCACGGTCAGAGGCACAGAATGAGCCTGAGCAAGCACCTTCTGGCTGCACCCCCAGAGATGAAGGTGGGGCTGGAGGGCAGGGAGGAGGCGGCAGAAGTCAACCCGAGGCCAGGGCCTCAGGACACGCACTCTCCTCTAGGCCGGTGCCACCTATCCCTCATGCTCACCGCCAGCAATGCCAGAGACGAGGGTGGCGATGCCCGAGGGCGGGGCCCCACGGAGGCCCTCGATGGTCCGCTTCGACTGGCTGTTCAGCCGCTGCTTGAGTTCCGCTTTCTCGGCCTCCAGCTGGTCGATGTCGGCCTGCAGCGCGTCCATCGTCTCTTCAAACTCTCTGTGAAGGAAGCCTGGCTTAGCCGGCGTCCCTCCTGTACGCCCACCTGCCTGTCCCCAGCAGGGCGGGGCCGTGGCATCAGTCCCCCTGGGGGGCTGGTCAGGAGGCAGAGGTGGGTGGCTGGCTCGGGGGCGGTGCCTGACTTCTCCTTCTTGCGCAGCAGAGCCTGCGTCTCGTCCAGCCGCGTCTGCACTTTCTCGGCCCGCTCGTCGGCATCCTTGGCCGCGCTGTCCAGCTTCTTCTCCAGCAGGCTGAGCCGCACATTGGCCTCACTCAGTTCTTCTCCCTGGAAAAGAGCAGAGCGCTCCAAGCTCCCTCACATCCTCCAGCGGGGCTCAGCTGCCCAGAACGCCTCCCCTTCGCTCCCAACACCCCCTCAGTCCTCTTGCTGGCCCTTACCGCCCCAGCCCATTTCCTGCGCCTCCCTCCCTCTCTCACCTTGATCTTGAGTGACTTCTTCAGCTCCTTGATAACCGTCTCCCGATCTTCAAGCTTCAAGCCCAGCCCTTCAGCATCCGTGATCTCGGCACGAAGGGCCGCCGCCCGCAGCTCCACGGGGGGAGGCTGGGGTGGGGTGGGGTACACAGCATGGGTGAGAGGGGAGACTGCCAGTGCTGCCCCTTTCTAGAGACTTGGCCCCAGGGCTGCTTGCTCTTGCCTGAGGCCAGCCAGCACTGTCCACTCTGCCCTCCCGCTCCCCAGCGGCCTGTCCATGGGGCTCCAGCCCACCTTGCTGGGGGGCCGCTCTGCGTCGTACTCCCCCTCCTGCATGGCCGTGGCCAGCTTGTTCATGGTGCTGATGAGGATGCTGCAGGACTGGCGTAGGCACTCGTAGGGGCTGCTGGATGAGCTCCCGTAGATCTGCAGACCCGAGGGAAGGAGGGAGGGAAGAGGGTGGTCCCAGGTGCCCATGCCCACATCCCCCCTACCCCGTCTGCCCACCCTGGACCCACCTGCTCGCTGGCTTTGAACGCCACCTCCTCCAAGGCAGCGACAGGAAGCCCCTCGGTCTCTGCCAGCGGGGCAACGAGCTGGGCGGCCGCAGCTGCCACCTCCTGTAGCACAGCCACCACCCACGTCAGGTGCTTCCTGCCGTCCAGCAGTGTATCCGAGACCTGGCAACGAGCCAGTGTGAGGGGACATGCCGCGCCTGCCCCCAGCTCCCCGCCTGCCCCACGCGTAGCCCTGAACCTGTGTCCCGAAGGCCAGTGCAGTTGGGATCCCGGGAGCATCCGTGCCCGGCATGCGCCTGCGGATCTTCTTGCAGAACTGGCGGATGTCACTGCATGATGTCTCCAGGTCCCGGAGCAGGAGGGCGATGTCGGACGCCTCCTGCCCACCCTACTCAGGGGACAGGAGGCAGAAGAGGAGCCCCGTCAGCAGGAGAGGAGAGGGGTGGGACTGGGGACGAGGAGAGACGACAGATTCAAAGAGGTCTGGGTTTATCTCACTTGCAGAAAGGCGCGCAGTCGCCCCACCTCCACACTCATGCAGTCCAGGGCACTCTGGGTGAACTGTGGACAGAAGTACGTGGTCATCAGCCCCCAGGACAAGCCCATCGGCTCCATCCCCGTCTCTAAGAAGTCCCTGCCCTCTGCTGACCCTAAGCCGAGTGGGCTCACTGGTTCCCCTGATCTGGCCTGGGTGGGCCTGCCCTGGTCCATATACTGCACCTTGATGTGGTCAGCCAGTTGCTGGGTGCAGTCCTCAGGCTGGTCAGCCAGGTGGATGCTGTAGAGATGCTGAGGACAACCAAGCAGACAGCCTTTAGGTCCTAGGAGACGGGGGAGTTCTTCCCAAACCACAACACGAGCCCTGTCTTCCTGGGGCTCTGGGGACACGAGGGCATGAGGGCCCCAGGCAGTTACACTACATGGCAAGTTCATCTAAGAGCACGCCACGCCACACAGGATGCAGAACCCGTGGGAGGCACAGTCCTGAATAGGCTGGCAACAGCCCCCTCCCCATGCCCGCGCCCCCCAAACCCCAGGGCTTCGTTCCCTCCCAGGTGTGCGCAGACCTGGTAGTACTTGATGGCCTTGGTGAGAGGCTCTACGTTGACGGTCTCGTCCAGCTGATCCTTGTGCAAGAGCTCGATGAGGAAGTCCAGGGAGCGCTCGTGGGCACTCATCTCAGGGTAAAGGGTGCCCACCTTCTTATACACGTCCACACCACACTGGGCGAGGGCGCTGGGGGCCAGAGAAGGGCTCTGTAAGGCCCCGGGCAGCCTAGACACAGGCACCGCCAGCACAGCCCTGGCGCGGGGTGGGGTCAGGGGACACTCACTGCTCGTAGCGGTGCAGAGTGGCCTGCAGCAGGCTCAGCGAGTACACCAGGCCTGCAGCAAAGCTGAGCTGCTCCCCCGCGGCTCCTCGCAGTCCCGGCCGCTCGGAGCAGTTCTCACTAAGTTCAAACTTCTCCTGGGCCTGTTTCCGGATCAACTCTGCCTGTGGGATTCATCAAGCACCAGAGCCTTGGAGCCAGAAAGCCCAGGCCTGGGGGACACAGACGCAGAAATGCAGGACGCAGAGCCTAACAAGCAGGCACGGGGCTGGACACGTGGGCGAGCAGACAGACCGGCTCTTCGTTATAGAAGGACTGGCTTGGGAAAGGGAAACCAGTGTGCTTCCTAGGGTCTGGGGTTGGGGGTCCAGGGGCAGGGAGTGACCAGGAGGTGTGGCCAGTGGCACCAAACACTTTCCTGCCTTCAAGATGTTGCTTTGACCCTTCTCCCACCCTCGAGGACACCACCCTGCCAACTGCCGCCCCGTAACTCCCAGCCACCAGCCAAGAGCCACGTCTTCCTCCCTCCCTTCCTTCCCAGTCTAGCTCATTTAGATGCCCACCTGTGTGCCCACTAAGAAGCCACCTCTCCTTCACAGCACACATTAGCAACGTGACGCACACCCAACGTGTGGGCAGGAGAGCTGAACCACTGCCTCCCAGCAGCCTCCCCGCTGCCTGTCTCAGGTTTCCGGCGAACTTGTGATGAAGCGGCTGTACCTTGCAGATGAGGCGGGGCATGAGCAGCAGCACCAGGACACAGTCATGGTCCCCACCTGGCCGCAGAAAGCTGTCGGGCATGAAGGCTGTCAGCAGGGACATATGCCGGTTGGCCTGGGCCACCTCCATCTGCCTCAACTCCATCTCAATTGCCTGTGACACAGAGAGAAAGCAGGACTCTCAGTCTAAGTGGAGAAATCCCCAGACCCACCAGGGGCCACAGAGTCAAGTTCCCCAAATCACTTCATAAAGCACCTCTGCCCCGAGACGCCTGAAGTCGAGAGCCCCACACCAGGGCCAGCCCATCCCTTGGCCCTCAGGCCCTCCACTCTCCCCACCTTAGCATGGGCCTTGGTCTCAGCAAACTTGATCTTGAAGTCAAAGGTCTCCGGAGGAGGCTGCTGCTGCCTCTCCACGGATGCTTCCTGCTGGTTTGTCAGCTCCCGATTCACATCCTGGGAGTAGTGACAGCAGTGAGATGACAACGGGGGCCCCTGGGAGCCCTAGGGGTGATCGTGGGTGCAGAGGAAAGGGCAGGAGGGCACCTGTAGGTGGGCAGTCAGCTGGCGGTACTTCTTGATGGTTTGCTGGTAGTCTGCAACTGTCTCCTGGGCTGCCTCTACACGCTTCTGGGCCTCCCGCACCCGGGCCCCGGCCATGTCCAGCTGTTCCCGCAGCTCCAGTTCTGTCTCGCGGGCATTCTCCTGCAGCTCATCATTCATCTCATTCATCGCTTCCTGGGGGGTCACCAGGTAGTTGGGGTAAAGAAAAGGTAGGGTCTGGGTGGCAGGACCAGGTGGGTCTACTTACCACACACACACACCTTGCTCAAACACTAGGGGACACAGGTCAGTGTGTCTCTCAGCAAGACCCTTCTAAACACCTTCCCTTCCAACATCAGCAACGCAGACCCCCGCCGTCAGGGCCGGAAGCTCCTCTCTTACCAAGTCCCCCACGGTCTCCCTCAACTCCCGCACTTTCTCCTCCAGATTCAGGTTCCTGTCTGTCAGCATCTCCACCATCTCCTCGGCACCCAGCGCAGCATCCACCTGCAACACGGGAGCCGGGCGTGGAGGAAGGTGGCCAGGAAGTGTCTGGCAGGAGGTGGTGTCCGGCAGGAGGTGGTGACCGAGAGGAGGTGTGTGGGGGGCTCAGGGAGAGGGGCTGGGCGCCGCACCTGCTCCTTGAGCTCATCAATGGTGCTCTCCGCCTGGCTCAGCTCCTCCTGCAGCCGTTCCCGCTGCTGCCTCACCACTTCCAACTCCTGGTTCTTCTTTTCCATAAGTTTCTGGAGCTTCACGTGCTCCTGCTTCTCCGAAGAAGAAAGGTCCCGCATCCTGGAGGGAGGGGAGAGCATGTGGGGGACGCCCCGGAAGCCAAGGAGGTGAGACAGCTCCGGAGCCAAGCGGTGCAGCAGGCCCACCTCACGAGGGCGTCCTTCAGGCGGGCGTTCTGCTCCTCGAGCTGCTTCAGCTGGTAGCTGGACGCGGCCCCGTCTGAGCCTGGGGAAGACCACGGACACTTTCACACCTGGCCCCGGCCCCTGGGCCCAGCCGGCCCCAGTCCTTTCCTTTACCCTTCTCCTCAATCTCGGCCTTGAGGATCTCCAGGTCGGTGGTGAGCTCGTCCACACGCTCCTTCAGCGCCTCCACCTCCTGCTGCAGGGACTCGGCCCGCTCTTCAGCCATCTCCTTGTCGAGCGTGGCCATCTCGATGGCGTCCGCCGTGTCGGCCATCTCCTCCATGTACCGCTCCTTGGCCTCCAGAGCCTCCTTGGCTTCCTGGGGACGGGGCGAGGTTGGTGTGGGGCCAGGCCCGGAGAGGCACCAGCAGCCTTTCTCCTGGAGGGCCTAGCTCCCGCCCCACTTGGTGTCTTCCCTGGACCTCTCGGCCCTACCAGTCCCTCGCTCCGTCCCCAGCCCACCTTGCGCGCCTCCTTGAGGCGCCTCTGCAGGTCTGCCTGCTGCTCCTGCATCTTGCTCTTCCATTCCTGCACCTGCTCCAGCTGGATCTTGTGCTTCTCCAGCTCTTTCAGCTTCGCTTTGTCTTCTGCCCGTTTCAGGCGCAGCGTCTCTAGCTTCTCCTCCAAGTCCCGCACCTGGGCCCGCAGCCCTTCCTCCTCCTGTGAAGGGGAGGACTCCCGGTCTGTACACAGGGCAGAGCTGGAGCAGAATGTGTGCAAAGCCTGCCCAGCCCCAGGGTCGGAAGCAAGTGGGATTCACACATCCAAGAGAGCACAACACAAAACACTGGGGATCCGGATCCAGGGCAGCCTGCCCATGGCAGGAGAGCCACCTGCTGGGTCCCCTCCCTTCCCGGTCCTCTTCTGTGTGCGTCTCCCCACGCCTGGCAATCCCGAAACCTCAGCCAGGGTCCAGGCCCCCTTTGCGTCTCAGTTCTCCCTCATCCTCAGTCCCAATCCTTACCTTAGAGGGGGATGGAAGTGGGGGCGCTGCTCCAGGAGAGGTGAGGGCCGGCGTAGGGATGATGGGTGCTGCCAGCGGGGTCTGAGCTGGGGTGCTAGGCTCACTGCTGCTCAGCTCACCCGCAGATGCCGAGCCAGAGGGGCCCAGGGAGCTACTGGCCCCCGCAACCCCAGTGCTGGCTGGGCGGGTGGGCTACCAGGGACGGCAGGGCAGACCAGAAAGAGGTGATGAAGGGAGGAGGGAGAACAGGAATGTGGCAAAGGGAGGCAGGAAGGAGGCCCCAAAGTGCAACGAGAACAGAGGGGCAGTGAAGGGAGGGACAGGGAGGAAGGACAAGGACAGGAGAGGGCGGGGGGAGACAGAGATTATAAGGCACTCCTTTTGGCACTGACCCCACATTCCTCCAGCTCTGCACTCCCCCCTCAGAGCAGGGCCAGTGCCCGCCTCCCCACAACTCTGCTCCCTGACCCACTTGTGATCCTTCCAGCATTTTCTGAATACGCCCAGTCCATCTTGTCCTGGGGCTGGGGGGCCCTCCCCCTAAAGGGACAAGTGCCCCAGTATCATTCCCAGAGAGAAAGAGGGGCTGGAGTTTGTTCCCAGCAAAGGCAGGGCTAAACTGGCCATGGGTGTGGTCAGGTTCGCTACCCAGCTAGGAGTCAGGCTCGGGCTCCTCAGACCATCCCTATCAGGACCTCCACCAGTAAAGAGGCTAGCACGGAAGCTGTATCTCCCTTCTCTGGCCCCCCACTTTGAAAGGTCTTCCCACCTTCTGGGACTCGGAGCGCTCCCTCCTCTATCACCAGACAGATGGCCGTGAGAAGTACCGACACTCCGCAGCAGGACAGCAGAGCCGCCCTGCAAGGTCAGTACAGCCAACCCCCTGCCACCTCCTTCCCCCAAGACAAAGGGACTCACACCAGTCCTGACCTCCCAGCTGCCGCTAGAGGCTGTGGGTCGTAGACAGGCCTGCCAGCGCTCTCTGGTCATGCAGACAGAGCCTGCAGCTTTCCAGGGGTGCTGCCCGGCACCATGTGCCATGCACAGACACCCCCCAATTCCTCACGCCTTGGCACTTTACCATTTCTTCTCTGTTTCGCTTCTAATCCCTGACTGCAAACTAGTCATAATTCCCTTCTTTGAGAAAGTCTGCCTTAGTCAGTCACAGCCTCCTTCATCTCTCTTTCACACCCATGCCACTGGCTCAGCCAAGCCCTGAGCACCTCAAGTCATTTCCCCAGGAGGGGCTTGTGACCATTTCCAGTACGTGTGTACACACACACACACACACTCCCGCCCCACCACCACCCAAGAGAGCCCAGGAGACAGAGTGACCGACTTTCCCTTGCTCAGACACATGCACACGCGCGTGCATGGACCTGCGATGCTGTGTGCACGGGGCAGTGGCTTGCACCGAGGCTGGTTTCTCCTCACCTTGGGCCGCCGAGTGGTGGTCTGGACAGGCAACAGGAGCCAGAGGAGGAGGGTAGTCAGGGAAAAAGAAAAGAGGCAGGAAGACACAGCAAAAGGGGCAGCAGTGAGAGCAGAAGTGGGAACAGAAACGAGGCTCC
>NW_022103906.1:74353996-74358852 GCF_000313985.2 Echinops telfairi | reverse complement strand
GGTCAGTACAGCCAACCCCCTGCCACCTCCTTCCCCCAAGACAAAGGGACTCACACCAGTCCTGACCTCCCAGCTGCCGCTAGAGGCTGTGGGTCGTAGACAGGCCTGCCAGCGCTCTCTGGTCATGCAGACAGAGCCTGCAGCTTTCCAGGGGTGCTGCCCGGCACCATGTGCCATGCACAGACACCCCCCAATTCCTCACGCCTTGGCACTTTACCATTTCTTCTCTGTTTCGCTTCTAATCCCTGACTGCAAACTAGTCATAATTCCCTTCTTTGAGAAAGTCTGCCTTAGTCAGTCACAGCCTCCTTCATCTCTCTTTCACACCCATGCCACTGGCTCAGCCAAGCCCTGAGCACCTCAAGTCATTTCCCCAGGAGGGGCTTGTGACCATTTCCAGTACGTGTGTACACACACACACACACACTCCCGCCCCACCACCACCCAAGAGAGCCCAGGAGACAGAGTGACCGACTTTCCCTTGCTCAGACACATGCACACGCGCGTGCATGGACCTGCGATGCTGTGTGCACGGGGCAGTGGCTTGCACCGAGGCTGGTTTCTCCTCACCTTGGGCCGCCGAGTGGTGGTCTGGACAGGCAACAGGAGCCAGAGGAGGAGGGTAGTCAGGGAAAAAGAAAAGAGGCAGGAAGACACAGCAAAAGGGGCAGCAGTGAGAGCAGAAGTGGGAACAGAAACGAGGCTCCACTGAGACACCCCTCCCACCATCCCCGGGCCTTCTCCCCAGGACGAGCCACCTTAGTCCTACTCCAGGGACCCAGAACCCTGGCTCCCTTTGGTCCCTGCTACGATTACACAGGTGGCCAGGCCTCACCCCTTCAGACAGACACTGTGGTCCCAGATGGGCCCGTCTCTCCGCCTGAGCCGCAGGAGCCCAAAGGCAGCAGCTGGTGGAGCTCCCCAGGGCCCAGGCCTCAGGAGCACTGGTCTCACTCCAGCAGGGGGCAGAGGCCCTCCCACAGCACTCCCATGGCTTCTCCCTGGAAGCCCACCCACCACTCACAGGGATGAAGGCCCAGAGTGGGAGATCAAGGCCCTGGGGCAGAGCAAGACTGCTGTCCCCCCACCCCCCTTCAACTGGGGCCTCCCCAGCCCCATCCCGCAGCAGTTCCCATCCCTAGGGCAGAGGGCTCAGGTGTCAGGAGCATCAATACTGCATTAGCCAGAAGCCCAGAGCTCAGCAAAGCAACTCCACCCCGCTGCCTGAAAGGAGGTGGGGGTGGGCCGCAGCAGAGAACCCCAGGCTCTAAGCCACATCCAGCAACCACTCAGGTGGGGCTTGGGAATGGATGAGGCGCCTGACTCCCCCAGGAGGTTTCTGTTCCCCATGCCCCACCACTCTGGCAAATGCCTGCTTTGGCTTGGACCCTGTTTCTAAGAGACAACAACCCCTGCCCTTTCCACCCTGGGCTGTCTCACGAGTGACAGGGCCACCCCATTCTAAGGTCTCCTTTCACTGTTTGGGCGCCCCTGACACAAACCGCTAGGGGTGGGGTTACGCTGGGGGAAGAGCTAAGAGTCATTTTTAGCAAAGGTCAGGCAAGGCAGGCCTGAAAGGCAAGAGAGCCACCTGGGCCTGCTTCCCTAGGTCCCACCACAAGAAGCTCCCCTAGGCCACTGTGGGGCACAGGCTGCCTGAGCCCAAGCCTGTGAAGTCACTGGGTGCAAGGCCCAACCCCAGACTCAGCGGCTGGGGCCCCAAATTGGACAGGGAGCAAATGCTCCTACCCAGGGCATGCTGGGGATATCGACCTCGCCTCCCGTCCCCCCATCCCACCCTGCCTTCCACCTCAGCCAGGTAGACAGACGGGAAGTCAATCAGTCCCCACCCCCACCCCAGCAGCCGGTTGCCACCATCACCCTGGCAACCCAGCAGCAGGAGCAGAGCAGGCAAGAGTACCTTTCGGGCCGTCGGTGCCTGTCTCATGGTTGCAGAAAAGCAAAGAAAGCAGGGAGGCGAGAGAGGAGGGACAGAGGAGGACGGACAAACGAAGGGAGGGAGGGACAGAGATCCAACAGAGGGAAAGGCGGCGGAGACAGGAGATTAGTGCATCAAATCCCAACACTGCAGCCTCAGCTTCCTGGCCAGCGGCTCCCCGGCCCGCAAAGGGCCGCTGCTCCGATGCAGAGGCCCCGCGGGTACGTAGCCAGCCTGCCAGCCTCCAGCAGGCAACGGTGAGGCGCCCGGCCCAGTCCGCCTGCCCTGGCTGATGGCAGCCTCGGCGGCCGCAGCACCAGCTCCGCCTGACGTCATGCACCCACCCTCCTCTGTTCCATGAAGGTGGAGCCACTGCTCCGCGGTCACCTAGCAACGGCCCGGGGCTCTGCTGGCTCCTCCTCCTCCTCCTCCTGATTGGACATAACCCTGCGCAGAGTGGGCCCTGCACCTCCTTCCCAAGAACAGGCTCTATAGCTCCTCATCCTCTGTCTCCCCCATCCTGGACCGCCAAGGAGCTTGCGCCAAGAAACAACGGGTAGCGGCCACCCCGGTAATGGCGGGTACCCTAAGGCCAGGGCAGCACTAGGCAGGATCACGGGGCTTCACAGCTCCATCCCCTCTCATACTCCCTTGCTGCTACCACTCCATTAGCTCCGCTTCTGTCTCATACACACAGACAACCACCCTTATTGTTTCTCACCCACTTGGTCTCTCAGGCACCCACACCCAAGACACCCTTCCGCACAATGGCATTGGCCCGGAGGGCCACACAGTGATGACACAGCCCTGGGGACATTCTCTCTGGGCAGCAAGCTAATGACAGTGGCCGACTCCTCTTCCCCAGACTGCAGACAGGTTAAAGCCTGCCCCCCTCAATGGCTTCTCCAAAGGACTGGGAATTTTGCAGGATCGTCTAGAATTCTTGAGGGGTCCTCAAAGTCTGTTCACTTGCTCCTGGAGTTTGCTCCCCATTCCACCTGGACTCTGAAAGAATGCTGTGAGAACCAGTGAAGGGGGGGGGGAGCCTGCAGGGAGGAGGGGGTGGGGCTGATGCCGAGAACGGAAGGTGTTGTGTCCCCCCACAGTGGCCCAGGCAGCTGCAAAGCCCCCAGGCCCGGGGTATGGCTCGGCTGGCTAGCCCAGGATCCTCCACTGAGAGCCACTGCAGGTTCATGCTTGTCTCTATTCTGTGGACTGTGGTCTGTGGTCAGATGGGAGACCTACCCAGGGGGCCACAATCAAGAGAAGTCAGGTTCCTATTACCCTACAATGGGCCCAGCATTCTTTCCCTTCTTACAACCCCATTTCCACTCAAAGCCAGAACCACCATATGGTCTCTCCCACAACAAGACTCCAAATCGAGGGCCCATCACCCACTTGGGAGTCCAAAGATGCTTTCCTCGCCTCTCCCACTGCCCCCATCCTCTCCACGCACTGCCAGAAAGCGTGCGGCGGCGGGCAGAGGAACAAGAACTCGCAGTGTCGTACACACAGCACAGAACAGACATGCTCATGCAGACGGACGGGACAAGGCTCAGGGCAGGGTCTGGTGTGAGGAGATGGTTAGGACAGAGACCTACGAGTTGAAAAGTGTGTGTGTTGGAGGGAGGGAGGTGGAGAGCACCAGTGAGAAGCCGCTTCAGGCATAGGACCAGAAGAAGCCTAGGCTGGGGAAGAAGAGGCAGAGTGGAAGTGGTGGAGGCGGGCATTCCTGGCAGGGTCCAGCCAAAGGAAGATACACAAAGACTCTCGGGCTGTCCCACTTAGAACTGCTCCCAACCACCTCACTTTCACTTTCCCCAATCCTATTGTCCGGGCCTATGGACCCACTGTGAGGTGTAATCTAGTAAATTATCTACTTCAGAAAGCAGCAAAACCTACTGTTTACAGATTAATATCCTGGGGTCTCAGACCAGGTGTCCTGGGGAAGGAGCGCTTGTTTCTCCTGAGTACTACCTGGGCTAGGATAGGAGCCTGATGGTACGGCACCCCTTCAAAGAACTCTGAGAGCGGAGGCTGCCATTTCCTCTGGCCATCCCAGCCCCGACATCACACACGCACATGCATGCAGCAGCCCAAGGTCATGCAGGACAGTTGGGGAGGGGGCTCACGGTCCCCACCCAGACACAAACAGCAGACACACCACCTTCTTAGGCTTCATCCCCCGCTGCATGAGGAATAAGTAGGAAAGGGCAGAGTTAGAGATCAGATATCACAATGTGCTAGCAAGCCAGACCTCCAGGGTGTGGGTGTTCAGGCCAATCCAGGCACACAGAAGTGAGGGACCCTGATGAGGGTGTGCACACCCTGGCACAGAGGAGGAGAGCCTGGGTGGCACAGCAGAGGGAAGCTATGAAGAGCCCTCAAGTGTGGCCCAAAGCAGGTGGTGGGGGTCCAGCTCCTTGTCACTCACTCACTTCTCACTGTGAACAGAAGCGCTTCCTCTTCCAGCTTCCACGCTAATCCCAGCCCAGACCTTTACAATCTTGGCTGTTTGTGCACCCAAATGTCAAACGCTGGCCATGCCGCTGGGATCAGACCTATCCTTTCCATAACCCCCAGCCTAGCCTCAGTCCCATTTGACCCCGACCTTCTGGACCCTCACAGCTCCTGCCCGCTACCAACATCACTCTCGCCCTCATGCAAGTCATACCCAGAAAAGCTTCCTTCCAGAGAAACGGGAAATGGACGCAGTTCAGACTCCCTTACCTAGGTTTCCCTCCTCTTCCTCCTTCTCCTCCCTGTCCTTCCCCATCACTGCCCACCCACCCCGCCCCAAGCCCCAAGCACTCACCAGTTTGCTGGTCTTTGCAGCAGAGCCATCAGTCCCCTCTGTGGAAAGGAAGCAAAAACAAAGCGTGTGTTTGTAGGAGGACGTTGGGAAGAAAAGCTTCAT
>NW_022103906.1:74333139-74351501 GCF_000313985.2 Echinops telfairi | reverse complement strand
AGAGATAATAATATGCATAAAAAACCAAGCCATAGCAAGATAGGCAATGAATGAGAACACAGCGATGACAACAAAAAAGAAAACCAATTGCCCATAGAAGAATAAATTAATTAAAAGAAAAAATATTTTTAAAAGAAAAACCTGTAAATAGATCACGGTCTGATTTTTGATCTCTAGGCGTGTCCTTCTGTCAGGTCCAGTGGGGTACCACACTCTGACCCAGAGTCTGTGCTTTGTACTCCCTCGGGGGCTCCCTGCTCTGCTCCCACCGTTGCTCTGCCGCACGCCGTTAGTGGTTTGCCTCAATCCATGATTTCTTTAAAACACACTGATAAGATTTTTTTAAGGGTTTATATTTGAATTTGATCTTATACCTCAGAATTCATTGACAGATCCATGACTGTCACCACAGGGATGCTTTCTCAGGAGCACTGCCCACAGTGAGAGGCATGAAGCTAGGGCACATAATTCCATTTCAGGCAGACCTGAGCTGAAGCCTGGCAAGTCAGTGGGTGACCCCACAGCATCCTGCTTCTCCCCACCCCTGCACAGTCCCCAGTTTTCCTACACTGTAACCCCTCTCTTAAGCCTCTTTCAGTCACAGAGCTGTACCTCTTCCAGACCTTCCAGCCACTCCTCCCGGCCCCGCAGGCACCACCACACCCCTGGGTACCTCACCACAGCCCATCCAACTCTTCTGCCTGAGTTCTGTTCTGGCAACTCTCCACCTGCTAGATCAGGCTATGTTGCTTTAAGAGGTAAAACAAAGGCCAGATAGATCAGGTACCTGCACTCTGTGCCCCACACTCTAGCCCCCTGGTCCAAATAGATGGCTTGTGGCGGGCAAACAAACAAGGAGCCCTAACACTGCCCTTGGGACGCTCTCCGTTCTCCGCTTCCGCCACCTCTGTGATGACAGGACACAGCATGGATCTAGGACCCAGACAGGCCGTGGGTGAGAAGAACATCACACTTAGCTCAATTTTAGTAATAGCAGCTCCCCAAACCAGGGCCCTGTGGCAAACAGATGAACAAGGTGTGAAGAAGTGACCCCATGGTCCTAAACACCCCACAGGGCTCCTGCTGGGGCCTCAGTTCAGCTTCAGAAGGAAGCCCTGTCAGAGGCAGGGGAGAGGCAAGGTCCCTTCTAGCCCTAACTCCTGTCCCCAACAAGCTCATCCAGGGAGGGGAACACACCGTTCCCATGGGGCTCTAGACCCCAAATCATAACTGGGACAGCGGCATGGCTCTCATGGACAATAAAAAGATAGGCAGCGATAGCAGGGCTGGTCCCAGAGTCCAAGAACCCCACCCCCACTCCCTAGCTCCCAAGCCCTGAACCTCACAGAACCAGGTAGACACTGCAGTGGGCACAGATTCAGGCTCAGCCAGGACAGAGAAAGAGAAAGCAAATGACAACAAAGACACTCTACAGAAAGCCATTCTGACCCAAGTCCCCAAGATTGCCCGCCCACCCCCCTGCCAGGAGCCCCTGGCCTGAGGGCCAATTAGAGTCAAAGGCCAGGCTAGTCAGTGCCCACTGAGAGCCCAACTCTGCAGCCTCACCCCCAGGGCTCCTGAGAAACCCTGGGCTGAGTGCCCCAGCCTGCCTCCCCAGCCCCCACAGCGAGGATGCTCACAGGCTTCCAGGGCCTCGCCAGCAACCCTGCCTGGTCCAGCCCTGACCAAGGCCACTTACCCGGCTGTACACGTGCCTCTTGCTCTGGGCCATGTTGCTCACCTGGCTCCTGCCCCCTCCCCCCGCTGGCCAGGGAGAGAGAGAAAAGGCAGAAACCTAGGGAGGAGGGTCAGGGCTCCAGGCCGTCAGGGGAGGACACGGGAGCTGCCAGGCCCAGCCCCACCCCAGTCCATGGGCTCGCTAGGTGGCCCCTGGGGCTGGGGCTGGGACTGGGGCTGAGGAGCAGGTCCCCTTGGTGGCTGGAAGATTACTGAACCCAGAGACAGCGAATCCTGCTTGCCAGCTGAGGAGTCTCACTCTGCGCTAGTGCTGCTCCAGACTTGTCAGGGACAGTGCCGGCCTCTGGGTCCTAGTGCCCCCCAACTTCACTTGGGTCAGACAAGAGGAGCTGGGCCCAAGGGCTAAGCCCACACCACACACCCTCAGCACTGACCCCTAGAGTACACTTCCCTAAGGCTAGACACACAGCTCTGACGGCACCCACCCAGCGTGCACCCACCCCACACCATCACCGCCCTCCTCACCTGAGCAGGCCTCAACAGGCCCAGGAGCATCAAGTGACACCATGGAGCCATCAGCTAGCTTGCCTTGGGCCTCCACATAGCCAAGACCGGTGTCTCATCCGCTCTGGCGCTTGCTCTTTCCCTCCCCATCTCTCAACTCAGACTCAGCTCTCAAATCCATAATAGAGGGAGTCCTGCACATGGCTAAATGAGTCCACTGCCCCTGGACCCCCGCTGCTGCCAGCCAAAGGCATCACAATCCCTCTTCCTCCATGCTGGTTCTTCTAAGGGGCCCGGGGATTGCATGCAACTGATGAGGAAGGGCAGGAGTGCAGACAGAGAGCCCCACTTTCCCCTGCAGCCCAAGGCCCAGTCCACTGCTGCCCCTGCCCCAACACAGAGATTGCCGGTTTTCTGTATTTCATAAAATTTCTTTATTAACCATGTATTACTTTTGTAATTAATTTTAATTAATTTTTAAATTAAAAGATCATTTTATTTGGGGCTCTTACAATTCATACATCAATTGTATCAAGCATATTTGTACATATGTTGCCATCATTATTTTTGTTAATTAATTTTTAAATATCAAAGACTAAGCATTCCAGGGAGAGGTATTATAAAGATCCCACTTTATTCACTGATCTATCTTTTATTAATTTACATGCCAGGGGCTAGGACCCAATAGACTAGGGCCCTTGCCCGTAAGTGGACAGCATTCAAACCCCCAAGCACAGAGATGCCCACTTGGCAAGACAGTGACTTCCCCATACACCTCCTACCTAAGGCTGGCCAGCTAGTCCCAGCGCATCCAGATATCTGTGCCTAAAACCCCTCCCACATACTCAATCCTGGCCAGACGCCTAAGAAATGGTCTCTCTCCTCTCCTGCAAAATATCCCTGCTGCCCTCTTCTGCCTTATTTGCCATCATATGAGGGCAGGGCCAGTATTCCAAACCTCTAGCCCCAGTTGAATGGGCAAGACCCTTGTAGCCTGGACCTCACCTTAAAAAACAGCATCTTCCAGAGCAAAGCTAAGAGTGTTGGTTCTAGACTCAGGCTGTTTATGTCCATCTCTGGCTTCAACACTCAGTAGCTACAGCAACTTACAGAACATCTCTGTGCCTCAATGTTGACACCTGTCCTCTGGAAACAGTCTAAGTATATAACCCAGATATTTTCTATAATTAGCATTAACTGAGCTAATCCATTTAAAACACTTAGGATCAAAACAAACAAACAAACCAGAAACCCACTGCTGCAGTCAATTCCGACTCATAGCAACCCTACCGGGCAGAGGAAAGCTCTCCCAGAGGGCGTCCAAGGCTGTGAACTTATGGAGGCAGGCGGTCCTCGCTCCTCCTGTGGTGAGGCTGGGGAGTAGGAACAGTTGATCGTCCGTTTGCAGCCGAGCTCTTAACCACTGCGCCACCAAGGCTCCTACATTTAGGACCCATACCAAGAAACCCCATTGCCATCGATTCAATTCCAACTCATAACGATCCTACAGGGCAGAGTGGACCTCTGGTTTTCAAGACTGTAAATCTTCATGAAGGCAGACCGGCTACCTCATTGTTCTCCTGTGGAGCAGCTGATGGGTTTGAACCAGCCTTCCAGTGAGCCATCCGTTGCTTAACTCAAGGCACCACCAAGGCTCCTGCTTACATTTGGAACCAAACTCACTGCCATCGGGTCGATTCTGATCCCTAGAGACCCTGTAAGTCGAATAAAGCTGCCCCTGTGCGTGTCTGAGGCTGTGTTTACAGGAGTAAAAGTCTCATCTTTCCCTGAGGGGTGGCTGGTGGGTTCAGTGGACTCTAGCTGCCGGCCTGGTGGTAGCAGGCCACCACGAAACCGACTTTGGTGCCAGTGCGCAACAAAAGTTAGGCAACATCCTCCTCTTCCTCCTCCTCCTCCTCACCAGAGCTGGACATCACAATTCCCCCATGAGAGAGGAAACGGAGGCTGGGGAAACGGAGCGGCTTCCTCCAAGTTACACAGACAGTAAGGAAAGGAGCCCCAACTGGAGTCCTTCATGCTTTTTCTGCTCCCCGTCACCTCACACGCCACTGGGTACGGGCCCGGGAGCCTCTAGTCTACGCCGTCCCGAGCTTTCAGAAGTGCTCAGAACTCTCGACAGGCAGACGCACTCGCTGGGATACACAGCCTGTTTTATGGCCTGTAAAGTGGGAGGAATAGCTGCCATCTCCACATTGGTGCTATAACATTCAAAAAAGATAAAGCGTATATAAAAGTGCTTGGTAAAAAGTATAGAAGCTGTAGAAGCACAAAGGATTACTATCTGACACGGTACTAGATGGCAAGTGTGTGTTAAAAATGCAACGTCTAGACCAGAAACAAGAAGTTAGAGGCACGAGAAAGGGGAGCTAGAAAGGAGTGCCTAGCTGCTCGAAGTTATGGGCTATGTTTTGGATCCAAGGAGACAAAAGACCGCAAAACACGGACGGAGTTGAGAACACTGTATGAGCAGCGGCAGAGATACTTGGGCTTGAGGAGGGACGATTACAGACCATTACTCTATCAAGGTCTAAGTTTTCTGAAACCAAACTCCATGCCTTTTCCTTTTGATATCCCTTAGCTCATGCAGTCCAATATTTACTGAATAAATAAACACAATGATCCTGAGACGTATTTGAAGGCACGTATGGATAGACAGTGACTTAAACATCAGGCAGGAACACCCAGTAACAGGAAGCTGGTCTTGTACCTGGGCAAGAGGAAAATAATGCTACTTCAAGAAGATCAAACTGGGCAGCAGGCACGTGCAGGATGGAGTAGAGGCAGGAGCGGTCTGACCAGGACAGGGCTAACAGCATGAAGGCTAATGCAACACAGCATCAGGGTGAGGAAGGTCTTAACTAAGGACATGAGGGTAGAGAAAGGGAGGGAGGGAGGGAGAGGGAGAGAGAATGAGAGAGAAGAAGAAGAAGAAGAGGAGGGGGAAGAGGAGGGGGGGAGGAGGAGGAGGAGGAGGAGGAGGAGGAAGAAAGGGGCCTCAAAAGGTCCCGGGATGGGTCAGACCCAAGTAGCATGCCTCCAACTTAGGACCAGGGCCTCAGAGACAGCAGACCTGGATACCACAGCCCATTTCCTCACCTGAATAACCTGGGCAAGACACCTAACTTTCTAAGCCTGTTACTTCACCTGCAAACAGGGGAGCATGAATGCCTACCTCACTGGGATGTTGTGTGAGAATTAAATAAGGTCGCCAGGCCACCGGAGAGGGTTCAGTTTGTGGAAAAATAAAATGTAAAGATACGGACTTCCCCCACTACCGTTTGAAGCCCTCTTGTACGTAACACTCACCTAGGGATCTCGTTAAAATACAGAGGGGGGTGCTTTCAGGTTTGGACTGCTAGCTGCAAGGGCAGTGGTTCAAACCTACCAGCCACCTCACAGAAGGAGACGGATGAGGCTGTCTACTCCTGGGAAGATTTTTCAAGCTTCAGAAACCCTATGTTGGGTCACCACGAGTCAGAATCAACTTAATGGCAGCTGATTTGGTTTAGTTTGAATTGGGAGTGGGAAAGGCAAATTTTCAGCAGGGGGTGGACCAGAACAAACCTGTTGGAAGGCCTGGGTGTGTGCTCAGCCAATGGTTAACTATCACTTCCACCCTTGAGAAGACACTGCAGTGATGAGGACGTGCACGTGGGAAGACGAATGTTTCCTGGACGAAATAATGGGTGAGTAGGTAAGCCAAAAGATACACTGAAGAGTTTGCAAGCCTGGGCACTGGAATAATGATGACTGAATGCAGCCAGTTTGTGAGGAGAGAAAAGAAGTTCTGTTTGTAGGGCCATCTCTGGGGCAACATTTCACTGGGCACACTAGCACATGTGAGTCACAGCCTCTTTCAAAGAGGAAACTATGACGCAGACAACACGTATTCTCTCCTCTCCACTATACAGATGATAAACCGGAGTCTCAGAAGCTGGGTGAGCCTGCCCAAGCGTCAGGGTGGACCACGGCAGGGGCACATCGAATGCACAGGTGGCTGCTCCTTCCCCAGCACCTTGGGCTCCAGCGGTGTCACATCAGACCTGCTGGAGCTGCTCATGCCCTCAGTAAGAGAAGAGACAGACACGCCCTGGGTTTCTAACCCAACTTCCTCCCGTCATGATATTTGATGATATACATTTTAATGAGATTAAATGTTTCCAAAAGGCCTATAAAAATTGAAAGGTCGAAGTGGAGAATGAGAGTCTGGAGAACAGGTTACCAACGGCTGTGGAGGACATTTCAGACAAGGGCAAGGTCAGGAATTGGTTGCTGGGAACAGAGGACCTGAGAAGGAGAGCCTTAGTCCTCACTGGCACCTAGCCTGTACCTGTCCTGCTCTGCCTTGATGGACACCCAGCATCCTTTGATCCCTAGGCCTTCCTGGTCTCTCTTATTGAACTTTGAACCCAATTCTTTGCTCTTCCTGATCCCTCTCCTACAGGAGCTCTCCGGAAACCAGGCCGGCTGTGGCAGGGTCCACCCCCTTGGATTCAGCTGCATTAGGCAAAAGAGCCTGGGCAGTACCATGGTGAGGTGCTTGGCTGCTAACTGGCAGGTGGGCAATTCAAACCCACCCAGCAGCTCTGAGAAAAGACCTCCTTGGAAGACGGCAGCCCAGGACAACCTGTGGGGGCCGTTGTACTCTGTCATGTGGGGTCACGACGAGTGACAGCCAACCGAGAGCACCTAACCGCAAGGACTGCGCACATGTCGCGGGGTACCGAGGGACACGGACATGCACACTCTCTTTAATTAGCGGGCATGGCAAGACCCAGAGGTTCTTACATGTCTGAAAGCACTAGGAAAGAGGTGAGTATGGACGCAGAGTGCTCCGGGAGCCAGGAAAGGAGAGCCTGCTTACTGAGAGCAGTGGTGGCTGGAAGGAGGGAAGCCTGGCTTTCAGATGCTCACAGGAACCCGGACAAAAGGCACATTGAATCCCTGTTCCCAGGCCCGACTCCTGTGTCTATCTTACGAGGAGCGCCCTCGCTCAGCGGACCCTAAATGATGCCGTCCCCCTCTGGCACCTCTTTACTCCCAGAAATGTCCGCAGCCCACTCCCCATCCGTATACAACTCAAAACTTGGAACAGAAACAATGAGGTGATTTATTACCCCCGCCCAAAGGGCCCCTCTTCCCCAAACACCGAGCGACTTCCCGCCCAGATCTTCAAGAGCCAGGCAGGGAAGGTACACAAGGTCTCCGTGCCCTCCCTCCATGCAGGCACTTCCGCACAGAGGCAAGGGGCGCACAGTCCTATGTTCCAGAACGGTACCCACCGCTGTGCCAGCAGGAGTCCCACTGAACAGCCAGACTCAAGTTCTGCTGGTTCCTGCCCCAGAATCAACCAGCAAGTCCTGGCACTAGGACCCTGCAGACAGGGATCCCTGAGCCTGCGCTCTTCAGGGGGAGATGCACCATTTCACAACTTCAGCAAAAGCCACAGCAGCCAGCAAAGCATGGCCACCTTGGCTCTGCAGGGCCCTGCCTTTTGGACAGCTCACCAGCCACTTCCCAGAAGCAGAGGGTGCCGTCTTTTCTCTTCTTCAACCTACGTCATCATCTGATCCTAACGGAAATCAATCTCCTCAAGTCACCACGCAAAGGCGTATCCATGGCAACCTCCAGAGGAAGGACACAGATGATGCTCCAGTGGCTGCAGCAGGAAAAGGTAAGCCCCTCTCCCTTCCATCCACAGCATCCCATCACGCTCCCTCTCCCTCACACCAGGCGTGCGCCATCCCCACAAATCCTACCTAGCACAGCAAAGATGGGTGTCAACTTAATAGCCATTGTGACTGTTATATAAGCTTATAGATTGGCCTAGTCTTTTAATGGAGAAGTAGGGGCCAGTCTCTCTCTTCCTGGGTGGTGGGATGGGAATAACATTTCTGCTATTACTATTCACAGTGTCAGGCCAGCAGAACCTGACACATTTCTAACTGTCAGGGTGCTTATTTCCGAGGTCCCACCACCCTGCCTACCACACTGTTGCCAGGCCCACCAACGGGTATGATGTGACCCACTTCTTAGCGGCCCTCGGCTCCAGTCCTTTCAAGCCCAGACACTGTGAGTTGGGATTAAATTGAGAGTCATCAAACACAAGAACTACTAAACCTAAGTGATCCTGCATGTCTGGTTTCCTCTGGTGTAAAATCAAGGTAATAATAGCACTGCCTTTCCTACAGGGCTGCTGGGAAAACAGCACACAGGACAGTGCCCAGCAGGAAGTGCTCAATCTCGGTCAGCCCTTACAATGAGGGATGGATGGAGGAAGGCTACTAAACACTTCCGGTGATTCTCGCAGGGCTGCCCTTTCCCTTCCTCTCGGCAGCTGTTCCATGCTTCCTTGACCGCTCTCGTATCCCTGTCCCTGCCCTTGCCCACACTCCTGACCTCCCTGGTCGACAGATCGCTTTGTGGAGAAAGGAAACTGAGCCTAGCAGGTAAGAAATCTTTTGTAAATGTATATGTACCTGCACTGGCCATCGTCTCTTTCTTCCTACTTCTAGAGTTGCTTGTCCCCTTCTTAGGGCAAACCCACCCCCCTCCTCCCTCCTCTGAGGACCAGATTTAGCCATCATGCTATCCTTGTGCCTTTGGTTGTCCCTTCTCGGGTGGCTCCTACACAAGAGCTAATACCCACGCTTCAGGACTTCTTATCTTAGGAGAAAACTGCCCCTCGACCCTGCTAGCCCCTCCCCACGCTGCTTGGAAGCAGGCACACCATCCGGCTTCACACGATTACCCCCTCTCTACTCTGGTTCCTAGTCCCACCAAGCACTAAAGCTCTGGTAACCAGTTCTGCTGACCGGATGTTCTCTCTGCCCAGTCAGTCTCAAGGGGCATTTCCCAAGCTCATCTTCCATGATCTTCCTGCTGCAACTGCTGATGCTGATTCCCCCCACCCTGGAAGCCCCCTGGGAATGCACTCCCCTCCTAGTTTCCTGGACACCCCCTCCCCACTTTGTGCACCAATCCTGACACCCACAGTTTCCTATAAGCATGTAGTGGAGTGCCCATCCATTCCCACAGCTTCAACTACCACCTAGACCTACTGCCCCTAGGTGAGAGCCTCCCCTTCTAAGCCTCAGACCACTTCCATCCACCATGGACCACAGACACCTCCAGTTCAGAATGACTCAAAACATGGTTGGTTTCTTCTCTCTGAAAAACATCCCTCTTTGCTACCACCAACCCCCCCAAAATAGAACACCGCGTCATCCCCAACAATTCCCCCCTCTTGTCTTCAAAATTAGTCATTGAGACAGGTTAATTCTTTCTCTGCGCCTTTTCTTAAGACTCGGCCCTTCTTCTCCAGCCCACTGTCATCAATTGTAGCTCAGCCTGAACCCACTCTGAGGCAAGGGTCCCTGATGTCCCCGATGGGGATGTCCTTCACCAATCCACTTTTATAGTCAGCATCCGCAAACACAAACCTATCACCTCCCTTCTTAAAAGTTTCCCAAAGCTTCCCTGCCCATAACATTGAAATCTTCTAGGATATGTTAATTACATCTCAATAAAACTATTTTTTAAAATCACCATCTTCTAGCACAGCTGTAAAGGCCATTTAAAACCTGGCCTTATTACGAGTCCAGCCTCATCAATCCCCCCTGAATCCCAATGTTCTCTTATATTCTAACCACTTGGATCTACTTACTTTACCTCTCATGCCTCTGCAAATGCTGCACACATCACTAGCCGGGGTCATTCTCCTTCCCCATCCTTGAAGACTCAGCTCAATGATCACATCTTTCCTGAAAATGCCCCTGCGTTTTCTATGTAGAGCTGCTCACTCACACTGCAGCCCTCACATGGCAATGGCACGGCAATGTCTTGTTTGATTTTAAGGAGGCGAGGGGGCTTCGAAATGCTATGGAAGAGATTTCATTAACTTTTCATTCCATTTTCCCACACATTTTTTGAAGGCCCCTTATACTGTTTCTCTATCCCACACCGAATTCCTCCAGGACAGCAGTTTTTAATCCACCTTAGTATCCTCAACATTGAACACAAGGCTTTGCAGAGAAGGCACTCAATGTGGAGCAAATGCCTGACCCAACGTGAGACTGTTGGGCTGCAAATGGGCTTTGATGCCTGTCGCAGAGTGCATTCACCCTTCAAGGTTCAGCAACGTGTTTTTTAATTGTCACCTATACTAACATCAAGCTCCCTTCTCTACTGCCAGCCTTTTTATACATCATAGGAAAGCAGATACGTGTCTACTTGTCCATATACTCACTGCCCCAAATCTCTTACTGACATACCACCATACCGACCGTCAAGCTGATTCTGACCTGTTAGTACAGAGGAAAACTGTTCCAAAGGCTTTCTGAGCTTCTAAAGCATTACAGGAGCACACAGCCTCATCTTTCTCTCTCAGAGCTGCTAGTGGGTTTGAACCACTAACCTTTGAGTTAGCAGCCCCGTGTTTAACCTACTGTACTACGATATGAAGGCTCCTTTCACTGCCACTCTTAAACAAACAAATGCATTGCCATCAAGTTCATCCGCCTCTTGGAACTGCCCTCGTAAGATTTCTGAAGCAGTGCTACATCTTTCTCCGCGAGTGGCTGGTGGGTACAAGCTGATCACCTTTCCATCAGGAATCCAACACTTCATCCTCAGAACCACCAGGGCTCCTTTGTGGTCATGCCATTCTTCATATTAGCATGAGTGCCTAGCACCTAGTGAGCACCCGGCAAGTCCCTCCACAGTGTGACACTAAGCTTATCTTCTACTCCTCTCCTAGGACACTGACCTCGGCCACCTCAAGCACACACTCCAGGCTCTGACACGCAGTCTCATACTGTGCCGCTTCAGCTGCTCAGGGCACCCTCCCTAGTCGTCCAGCCTTTAAGCCCAACGACAACCCCACTAGAATTTGGAGGATAAGAACAGCATTCAAAATCTTACCTATTTGAAACAATATCATGGTACAATTAAGGGCAATTCCGTTTGGAGAAAAGTTGGTAGGAATCGCAGTCCAATTTTTTTAAAAGTCAACTATTTGGAGATAAACTCGCCCCCCCCTCCCCCGTCCCCCGTGTGATTCTAACAACCTAATACCAACAGAATGGAAGCTGCAGAGAGATGTATTTCAGCAACAAGAACTTCCTTCCCGAGTCATCCCAAGATGGAATGAGTTGCTTTACCCAAACTAATATTACATTCCCCATTGACGAAAATGCTCAAGCCCAAATGGGCCATTTGGTAAGGGCACTGTAAATGGAATTCAGGATTCTGCCAAGGTTGATGGGCCTAAAACCAGATTTTTCTATCTGAAAGGAACCATAAGGTCTTCTAGTGCAGCCCCCTTTTTTACAGGCCTGGGTGGTGGTGGTGGTGAAGTGACTCACCCGAGGCAAACCAGTACATTCAGGCTAGCTGGCCAACAACGCCAGAGGTCTCTAACACTCTCCAGTGATCCACACCCTTGTCACTCACTCCAACCGTGGTCCCCAGGCCAGCTGCATTGCCGTCGGACTGTCGGACGCTACATTTTAACAACATCGTCAGGTGTGCACACCACTGAACCCAAACTCAGGTTCCAAACATATTGATGCAAAAAAGGCGGGTTTTTCTTTTTTCTTGGTTTGGTGTTTTGTAAGTTGTTATTATCTTCATAACACCCTGTGGCTCAGGCCTTGGCAGTAGTTACACTCGGTAAGGAGTGGCCATCTCTTTCTGCTCCGGAGCCCTGACTGCTTAGATCAGGCGGGTAAGCGCGCAACAGGGGCTTCCCACTCGCTTGCCGGCATTAAGTGATGCTGGATTTCCAAATCACTGACTCTTCCCCCAGCGGCGCCCCTCATCTGTGTGAATTAGCAGGGGCTCTGGCGAATGGGGAGAGAGATAAGGTGACTTCTCAGGGGTCCTCCTGCCAACTAAGGCGGATCCCAGGGGTGGAGCACGCCAACGCGGCAAACCCTCAAGCAGGCTCCCATGGCTGAATTCTTTTTTTCCTGCCCCGTCTGATAAACTTTCCAACCATGTGCCCACAGGAACCCCGTGGCCCCATATGTGCTCAGGGGGTGCTTTGGACGCTCCCAGGCAAGGCAGGGGCCCCTCGCAGCCCCCCGAGGAACGCGGCGGCGCAGGCACCCTGACCCCGGGCCGAGCTCAGGTGGGTCGGGCGCGCCGCGGGTAAAACGCTCGGGCGGAATCCCCAGGTCTGGGCGGGAGCCACCTGGCCGCGGCCCACCCCCGCCGGCCCTGCCCCGCACACGGGGCTCCGAGGGGGTCCCCAGGCCCACGCCGAGCCTCCCGCCGCGACCGCACCAGGGCACAGGGCGCGGAAGAGGAGACGGTTGGCAGGGTCGCCGCCTCAGTACCTGTCCTGCCTGCCAGGGGCTCCGCGCCGGGCTCCAGCCCCACCGGCGACCGACGCCCCGGACTCCGCGGCCCCGCCTCGCCGGCCCCGCCCGCCTGGGCTGCCCGACGCGCCGCCCGACCCCGCCAGGCCCACCCCAGAACCTTCACCCCTGAGGCTCAGAGATGCTCCGGACCCCGGGCACACGACCGTTTTCCCCCGCAGGCCGGCCCGACATGAGAAGTGCGCGCCGAGCGCAGCAGATGAGACATCCATCAGGCACAAAGTTGGACACCTGGGGCGGGATTTGCGCACGCGCACTGTACGCGGGGCGGCGATGAGGACCGCAGGAGAGGTGGGCTGCGGCGAGCGCCCTCTATCGGCGGAAAGAAAACAGCGCAAAAGAACCGAAGGACGGGTTCGTTCCCCGGGGTGGCTAAGGTTTTGAACACTAAACTGTAACTAAAGCAGTAGTGATCAACTGTATCCCGTCGGTTAGCTTGTGGGAGAATAAATGTTGCTGCTACTCAATCTCATTCATCAAGTGGAGAAAGAGGAATTCTCACGCACCGCTGATAGATTGTAAAAATAACGCAAATTTACACCAGGGCATTTTCTTTTTAATTAAAATTAAACAAAGGTGCAAATTTCTTGACATAATGTGCCCGCTTCCAATAATATAGTCTGAGGAAATAAACGCACAGTCATGCAAAGGTTGTTTGTTTTTTCTTATCGCACAAGGATGTTGGAAGAGCTGGGGGTTGATAGACGTGGTTTGAATCTTCACTGCAATTTACAAGCTGGGTGAGGTCTTAGGCTGATTACTTAACTTCTCTGCGAGCATATTAAGGGCGATGCTTATTGCATTCGATTTTAGGAGGATTAGGAAAAGCAATCCATGAAAAGCCTCTGGATTTTAGCTATTGTACTATTAATGTACCTACTGAACTACTGCAGTTAGTGTCTGATTAAAAATACCTGTAAAACCCATAAAGTTAGGGAGGAGGCTTCGTGGTTGAAAGGGTAAATGGGCAACTTCTACACCATTGCCCTTCCCCCGCCTTTAAAACTTTTTACCTAAATATTTCTAATTCTTATGAATCAACAATGCATTTCCATGGTTCAAAAATCAAAAAAATATATATCCACTAGAACTGATTGTGATTACACAACTCATTTTAAAAGCGATTTAACCATGGAAGTATGTGATATGTGAATAGTATCTCAAGAAAACCACGAAGCGGAAAAAAGAAAGAAAGAAACCAGACTTAACCAACGGTTACCATAGGTGAAAGGGAAAGGGTTGTCTCATAAAGGCCATTGAACCAATGTCAATGGTGGTACAATAACTTGGACAAGGAGATCAATAGTGGCTGTACAGCACAAAGAGTCTAATCAGTGACCCTGAATTATTCAAGCAGAAGTTGTGGAATTGGAGGAATAAATAAAATAATTACCTAGCGGCGTGGCAGGGGAGGTTTGCGGGCAAATGGGGCACTAACAGCAATGAGTAAGAGAAGACAATGTTCTGAAATTGATTGTGGTGATGATCATGTTTGGACTAAGCTGAAGCAGGCCTGGCCCTGCATGTGCTTCCCTGCATGTCCCTGGAGGTCAGCAGCAGAGGGCGCTGGATAAGATAACCGGTGAGACCAGATGCTCTGGGTTCAAAGAAAGCCACAAGGAGTCGACAAGCAATTCTTGGAGCTTCCAGACCCCATATGCTAATTGCCATAATTGCTATACATTCCTCACCACCCCTTTAAAAACCATCGCCCCCAGCTGCTGAGCACGACTTCCCTGACCTGTTGGCCTAGGTCATGGAACCTCATCGGAGTTCCCCCTAATAAAGCTATTTCTGTTTCTGCTCTCCCTTGTCCTGTCAGTGATGTCTGTCTGTCTCCCTGTACCTCAGTTTCACCTTTATAGATGGCACAACTCTTCTTCATATGACCAAGTGATCAAATTGTATGATATGTGGAGCCCATGCCAATAAAACTGTTTTTAAAAATGAAAAAAAAGTTATTAACATGAAAAATATATAAATAAACAAAACACAAGTTCAACCCCAAATATATATATCCACTCTCCTACCCCTGTTCCCATCTTGCCCACTACAGATGACCTTTGTTGATTGTGGGATACAAAAAAACAGTTCCCCAGCTCGACTCCCCCAAATATATGTTAGACTTAGGACACTGCTTGCAACTAATGGGAAATGATTGTCAAGTTATCTCCCTGAAGACTCCAGCAGACACCATGGTTTCTCCCACAATAGGTAGGGCTCACTCTCTGCTGTTGGGGACAGTGGGTTGCTTCCCCTGAAAACTCAGGCTACATAAAGTCTCCAGCTCCAGGGCAATCAAGGTTAGGCCCCATCTTGAATCAAGGATCCGCCCATCTTGTCACATGTGTACCCTTAATCTCTCCTCTTCCTATTGCACGTACACCCCTAGATTGTCCGCCTCTCATTACTGTATTACCTATAGTACAACCCTTTCCTGTGACGTACGTCTTTATCTGTAATTAGGGGGCTTGCACATCCCTGAAAGATACATAAGCCTGGGTTAGCAATAAACCTTGCTCGCTCTCTCCTGCCCTGTACCAAGAGGAGCTGAGGTGAGCACGCTACCATGAATGTGTCTGAATCCATTATTTCAATCTCTCTTCTCTCTCTCCTTATTCTCTCTGACTTTACTATCATCTTTCCTTATTATCGCCAAACAATTGCACCTACCGGATCTGTGATGATTTGTTAGGGGCTGGCTCCCCTGACAGTTGATCCTACCAGTGGCTTGTGTGCAAACAGAAGGTAATATACATACACATACATGTGTTGTCAGTTGCATTCCAATCAGCTCCAACTTGTAGCAATCCTATCTGTGTACAACAGAATGAAGCGCTGCCCAGGTCTGGGCCATCCTCACAATTGTTATACTTCAACCCCTTGTTGTAGCCATTGTCTCAGTCCATCTCGCTCGCTGAGTCTTCCTCTTTTTCACTGATCTTCTCCTTTACCAAGCTAGATGTCCTATCCCAAGGACCTGTCTCTCCTGATAACAAAGTACACAAGACGACGTCTCACCATGCTCCCTTCTAAGGAGCTTCTGGCTGTACGTCCTCCAAGACAGAACTGCTGGTTCTTCTGGCAATCCGCAGGACTTTCAATGGTCTTCATCAACACCATAATTCAAAGGATGAGTTCTTCTTGATCAATTTCAACCTGAAGAACCTGGTAGAATTCTTCAATTTCGTTAACACTGGTTTTAGTGTGGGTGCATAAATTTAAATAATAGTTGTATTCACTGGTCTTCCTTATAACCATATGGATATAATCCTATTGCAAACAGCATTGAACTTCAAGGTAAATCAGATGTTGTTTTGATAAGCATGTGATGCAATTCCTCTTGAATTTGTCTGTGTTAGTCTGGGCAGACTAGAGAAACAAATTCATAGACACTCGTATGTGTATAAGAAAGAACTGTATATATAAGAGCAATTGAATATTGAGAAAACATGCCAGCCCAGTCCAAATCAAGTCCATAATCTGATATTAGCCCATATGTCCAATATCCATCTATAAATTCCTCTTTAGACTCAAGGAACGCATGCAATGATGCCGAATGCAGGAAGATCACAGGCCAGTGTATGGGAAGTCTTGTGGATCCACTGGTATTATAAGCATCTCAGTGCTGGCAGGGGTCTCCATATGGCTTTTCCTGCACAGGACACTAGCTGAGTTCCATGTCAGTAGAGCGTCTCCCAGGGAATGAGCAGAGGAGCAGAGAGAGAAGTGTCTCTCACCTCCGAGGAGGAAATATAGGAGTTCCCAGAATTCTCAGGAGAAGGCCTTGCCCAGAGTCCTCATTGCTTATATCTTGATTGACAGGCCAGATCCCCACCCCTTCACTCGTAATCCTCGCAAATTGACACCAGATTATGTAACTACCACATTGTCCTTCCCAGTATATATATAACCATGTGAATGTTCACTTCAAAATAGCTCATATAAGTCCAGCTCACTAATGCCTAGGATATTGATCTTTATGTATTCCATGTAATCTGTTGACAACCTCCAATATTTCTAGATCCATACTTCATATATTCCACATGCTGATCATTAGTGAATGTTTGCAGGTGTTTCTTCTCATTTTGAGCCGTGCCCCATCAGCAAATGAAGGTCCTGAAAGCTTTGCTCCATCCGCATCATGAAAGTTGGTTCTGCGTTAAGGAGGCAGCTCTTCCCCAGGCTTAGTTTTAAGTGCCTTCTAAGCGGAGGGGCTCATCTTCCAGTAATATAGCTGACAAAGTTCCCCAGCTATTCCAAAGGTTTCCAGTGGTTCCTCCCTCAGAAGTGGATGAGCCATTCCTTAGTCCTTGTCTTTTTGCAGTCTGGAAGCGCCACCGAAACTGGTTTAGCGTGTGTGACCCTCCTCAAATTTGAAACACTGGTTTTAAACGTCCAGCATCACAGCAACACAGTCACCACAGTAAGACCAAGTGACTGGCTAGCAATGGGACGGGTATACTCACTCCTCTCCATTTCTTTGCAAAAGCATGTGTATTATGTACTCTTAGGTCTTGGTTTGTGTTTGCTTAATAGTATATCTTGGAGTTCAGGTAACACTATATCCTGGAGCTGTTTCTAAATCAGCAAATAGAAATGTCCTTGTTTACTTTCTCTGCTACATAGTACTGTATTTCTGCTATATAGTATTCTATTTGATGGATACACAAAAGGTATTAACCATTTAAAAACAAACAAACAAAAGGTATTAACCAACCTCTTCGAACTGGATACTTTATGTCATCTTTTACTATTGCGAACAAGCTACAAGGAATAAACTTGTACAGGAGAAACCAAGTAAAAGTGTATCGTTTCTGTGGAGCTAGCACACAGTCTATGGAGGAAATAATAGACGTGTGACAGTTAAGGTTTATTGTGCCAGCCTGGCCAATGAACACACGTGGGATTAACTGAAGGGCAGAGAGATAAATGGCTCAGCAGCCTGTCTGATCTCTTGCTCTCTGATGGTCGGACCAGTGTGCGGCTACCTTAACTAGTTCTCTTCCTCAGCTGGCAAGGATCACTTCCTGTGAGACATCTCTGAGGAGAAGCCATATGGACCTACCCTGATGCAACTCTGGGTGCTGGAGAAGCCATGTAGAGACCCCTGCCAGCGCTGAGATGCTTACACTACCACTGGATCCAAAGACTTTCTACCCACTGACCGGTGATCATCCTGCATTTGCCGTCATTGCCTGTGTTTTGTGAGTTTGAGGAGGACTTTGTAGATTGGTGTCGGACATATGGGATAATGTCAGACTCGTGGGCTTGGACTGAACTGGGTTGGGATGCTTTCTTAATGTACACTTACCCTTTATATAAAACTCTCTCGTATCACATATGAGACTCTGTGGATTCATTTCTCTAGTCTGCCCAGACTAACACAAGATGCAAAATTAAATGACTCAAGGAAATGGGCAGTCTTGGGATGTGTTAGACAGGGTTCTCTAGAAAGATACAACCAAATTGCTGATAATTTAGTATATTTATTTATAAAGATAATTAGATATATAACACAAGAAATGAACTGTTAAATTATATACAGTTAAATATATAATACAAAAAATGAACAGTTAAATTATAAAGCAGTACAAATGGCTCAGTGCAACTCACTCCTGTGAGAGAGAGTTGTGATACACTAGCAGTCCTTCAAGTCTAGTCTGCTGCCAGGTCTTCCTCTTTATCTAGAGAGAGCTAGGCTATCTCAGCACAGCAGCCAATCACAAGGCAGGTCACCAACTGTCAGCCAGGTCA
>NW_022103906.1:74330691-74331964 GCF_000313985.2 Echinops telfairi | reverse complement strand
CTTTCTCTTTTTCCCTGGCCCTCTACTTTACCAAGCATGAAGTCCTTCTCTAGGGAATGATCTCTCCTGATAATATGTCCAAAATATGTGAGACAGATTCTCACCATCCTTGACTGTAAAGGGCATTCTGGTTGTACTTCTTCCAAAACAGATCTGTTTATTCTTTTGGCAGCCCATGGTACTTTCAACATTCGTTGCCAGCACCATAATTCAAATGCATCGGTTCTCCTTTATTGTCTTCCTTATTTAATGGTAACCTTTCACACATTTATGAGGTGATTGATAATATCATGGCTTGGGCCAGACTCACTAAACCAAAAGAAATGGTCAACATGCAGCCATTTCCAGAGGTAGTATATTATCAAGACCTGATGGTACTGAAATTGAAGCTGCCCTGAAAGTGTTGGTGGAAAACAGGACTCCAGAAATTGATAAAATAGAAGTTGAAATGTTTCAGCAAGCTGACGAAGCAGTTTCAGAATCTCCTGACATCTGCTTTGATCTTTTCTTTCTTTCCTGTCTTTTTAACAACCTTCTGTTTTCTGACATAATCTGGTGTCAACTTGCAAAGGGGTGGAGTCCAGCCTGTCCATCAGGTTGCAGTTTGATGACCTCATTTGGAGGTTCCAGGGAGATAAACAGCTCACTGACGGCCAGATACACCCAGACTCTCTGCTTTGCCTCCCTGCAGACCCTCTTGTTGACAAGACACATGGAGCTGCACTTGAGCCCTGGAGCTGAAGTGTGGGAAACAGAAGGATTTCTCTCAAGCTGTCTCCCCCAAATACATGCCAGACTTAGCTGCTTGAGAATGACTGTACACTTGGAGGTCATCAGGAGTGGATTGGTGGGGGTCATTCTCCCTGAGAGTTATCAGCTGTCTAGACCAAGCAGACACTACTGTTTATCCCACAACAAGTAGAGCCCACCCCCTTCTGATAAAGATAATAGTTGTCTGTTTCCTTGTAGGACACAACAGAGAGGTCAAACCCATCCAAGGATGACCAAGAATAGGCTGCCATCATGAGTCTAGGGTCCGCCCACCTTGTCACATGTATACCCCTAGACCTTCCCATTCTTATGGGCACACCCCTAGCTCATCCCCTTCCTGTCACGCTTATGCCTATCATAGATCCCCTTCCTACAATGTGTATGCCTATTGTACTGCCCCTTCCTGTGATGTGTGATTCTATAATCATGTCCCCCTAAAGTGATATAATGATTGGTTAGCAATAAAGAAAAGCTCTCCCCAGCTCTGGGGCTGAAAGCTCTC
>NW_022103906.1:74327948-74329412 GCF_000313985.2 Echinops telfairi | reverse complement strand
GAATTACAAATCAGCAATTAGTGGTCTGTTCCTCAGTCAGCCCCTGGCCTGGCTTTAGCTGCTGATATTGAGCTTCTCTATTGTCCCTTCCCACAGGTGTAGTCAACTTGATCTCTGTGTATCCCATCTGGAGAAGTCCATGCGTGCAGCCTTTTGGGTTGCTGAGCAAAGGTATTTGCTAGGAAGAAATTCCATTCTGTGATCTCCAGTTTCTATCACTGTTTTCCAATTTGTGTGTCTTCCTTTTTGTTTTCAACTTCCGCATTCCAGTTGCCAATAATTAACAGTGTATCTTGATTGCATGTTTGATTAATTTCAGACTATGGATGTTGGTAGAATGCTTCAATTTTTTTATCACTAGCTTAGTGGTTGTTGCATAAATTTGAATAATAATTAATCTTGCTCATATACATATCTTATGCCTATAATTTCACTACATATACATATTGCCTAATATATATGTATGTGTGTATACATCTATCAGTCCAAACCCACTGCTATCACGCTGATTCTGACTCACAGAAACCCAGTATAGGATTTTTGAAACTTCAAATCCTTACCAGAGCAGACAGCCACATCTCTCTCCCACGGAGCAGCTAATGGGATTTAACCACTGACCTTGTGGTTAGCAGCCCAGTCCCCAGCCCACTGTGAAACCAGGGCTTCTATACATATATACTAATAGATAACTTTATATATTAAATTAGACACATGTGGGATTATAAAGAGACTTTCCCCCCTTTGTCTCCCCCAAAGACATGCCAAACATTAGAGGGTTTTTGCAGCACACGGTGGGAGGTCCCATGCTCAGAGACATCCTCCCTGAAAGCAGTCAGTTTCCAGACTACTGTCTGGGTCACCACAGGTAGGGCCCCTCCCTACTGTTAAGGACAATGGGCTACTTCTCCCTAAAGGCTTGTGACCATAGGTCTGGTCTCTGTAGGTGGGGTTTACACCCTACTGATAATGGTTTCTATAGTGGAGATCCAGAGAATAGGTCAAACCTACTCAGTGACATCCAAAGTTAGGCTGCCATCTTGAATCTAGGATCCGCCCATCTTGTCACATGTGTACCCCTAATCCCTCCTCTTCCTAGTGTGGGTATATGCCCAGACTGTCCCCCTCTCATTGCTGTAGTACCTATAGTACAACCCCTTCCTGTGATATATGTCTTTACCTGTAATTAGTGGGCTTACACGCCCCCCAAAGATATATAAGCCTTGGTTAGCAATAAAGATTCTTCTTGGCTCTCTCGTTGGCTCTTCCCTTCCTCTCCCCCAGTCCTCGCTCCCCTGTTCCCTTTCCCCTTGTCCTCCTTCCCCTCCCCCTCTCTCCTGCCCTCTGGTCTCCCATCTCCACATGGACCACCAAGAGGGGCTGAGGTGAGCATGCTACCATGAAATGTGTCTGACTCCATTATTTCAATCTCTCTTCTATCTCTCATGCTCTCCATGACTATATATA
>NW_022103906.1:74325138-74327026 GCF_000313985.2 Echinops telfairi | reverse complement strand
GAACCCAAGATCCGCAAGTCAGGTTTGTGGCTGCAAAGGCCACTGAATCCAAGGTTAACCGGTCCAGTGGCAGCTCACTGATAGCTCCCAGTGTCCACAGGCAGTATGGCCGGCTGTTGGCTCAAATCTGAAAACCCAGAGGTCAGTGAACCAAAGGCAGGACCCAGACTCAGCAAGAAGCAAGTGAACATACCCACAGCATCCACTTATGTAGGAATTAGGCCTCACACACCACTGAGGAAACAGCTCTTCAATCCCATCAGAGCTGGGACCCACAGAAGGGGTAGCACTCTACTGTGCCCACAATTGCTTGCTGCTCAGAACAGATCCCATGAAGGAGGTGATTAACTTGTGTTAGGTCATATCCTGAGACTTGGCTAGGCCAAACTACTGACAGTCCTAGTCAGCCAACCTAACCATCGCAGGATGGGAGAAATTCAGGAGAGACCCAAATGTTTCTTAGCATTATGAAAGAAGATTTCATTGTGTCTAAAGGACTGGCCATGTTCACTGAAGAAATATCGTTGGACATTGTATGAAGCTCAGTGATCCTCCAGGAAAATAAACGGTGATTTTGGCCTGTATATTTCTTTATCGGTGCGATTGTAAGAGACCCAGATGGCCTGCAGGACCCCAAAGGGGTCTCTCCAGCCTGTATGTGAGGTTAAAATGAGAAGATCACCCATCCCATGCTAATTTTGGTAGAAATCTAGGGGCTCCAGGACAGAGGAAGAACCCAAGGGTGGGGAATAAACTCCCCCTGAAGAATGTGACCGGTGTTTCCCAGAGAGAGGAGGTGATTTTTAGGTTCTGAGACTTGGAGAGAGGATTAAAACCTAGGCTTAAAGACACATATGCAGAGAAGACAACCCTAAGATTACACAGAAAAATCAAAAAAGTTTAAAATAATTCAAGTCAAGCAAAAGTCTTTTCCTAAAAGGAAGGGAGGGATGGAAGAAGGGAGGGAGGGATGCAGAGACAGGGTGGAGCAGCAGCGGCAGCAGCAGCAAGAACATGGGGCAGCACGGTGGCTCCTAACCCGTGGAACAAGGAAGCTGGGTGCCTATGGTCCGGAGGCTCAGTTTGGGAGAGAAAGGCCTCCAAGGGCTTACTCAAGAGGGGGGCTACGTTTGCTGATCCATGAAGCTGAGTGCCTACAGCCTGAGGCACATGGAGGAATGACGTGCCCTCTAGGCATTAATCAGCAACCCGAAAGAGCTTTATAACCTTATCCACAGAGGGCAGAATAAGAAAAACCAAAGAAGAATAGATGCATTTGAATTGTGGTGCTGGAGAAGAAGGTGGAAAGTACCATGAACTGCTGAAAGGAGTAACCAATCTGTCCTGGGAGGACAAGGACGGCCAGGGTGCTCCTGAGAGGCACGGATGGCAAGACTCATAGCTTGAACATACTGTATTGTCAGGAGAGACCATTCCCTAGAGAAGGACGTGGTGCTGGGTAGAGGGGCAGAAAAAGACAGGGCAGCCCTCAATGCGAGGGACTGACAAGGCGGCTGCAACCATGGGGCCCCCAGCACAGGAGGAATTGTGAGGGTGGTCCAGGGCCCGGTGGTCTTTCCTTCTGTTGTGAAAAGGATCACAACTGACTCCATGGCACCAACCAACAACATGGGGGGCTGAGGCCAGCTGGTCGAGGCTGAGAAGCCAAGGACCAAAGAGAGTTTATACCTGCATTTCAGAGAAGCTTCTTACTGCAAGAGCTGCATCCTGGGTGTTTCTGATCTTGAATTGTAACTTGTTGACTTTGCTAAGAAACCCCGTAATCACAGGGAATGGTTTGGAATGGAGAATTGTCTCCTTCTCCTGCTCCTTGTTCTTCTCCCATCCCCCCCTCTCTTTCACACACACACACACACACACACACACA
>NW_022103906.1:74322748-74325016 GCF_000313985.2 Echinops telfairi | reverse complement strand
ACTCTCATAGAGTAATTCAAAACAGAAGAGCACATGGCCCCAGCGGTGCCTTCGCGCTGCCTTTGAACCAGGCTGTCTAGATGCCTGCCTGCTAGTGAGAGCGTTCGCCAGCAGAGGGCGAGAAAAGGCACGTTTCATGCCTTCGCTTTATCTGAGTCACAAACAGTCCGCTGGGGAGACGCCTGAAGCCGGCACAAGGGGTGCCAACCAGTACTAGGAAATGGAAGTAGAAGGAGATGAAAGTTTTCAGGAATTAAGTCCAGTGTCATTCAATATAATATAGGAGAAAATGGTGATCCTAAAGCTGCCTTCTTTTTAAAAAAAAAATCATTTTATTGGGGGCTCTTACAGTTCTTATAACATTCCATACATCAATTGTATCAAGCATATTTGTATAAATGTTGCCATCATTTCAAACATTTTCTCCTCCAGCCCTTTTTTCCCCTCCCTCCCCACCTTCCTACCCTTGTGAATCCTTGATCAACTATATATTGTTATAATTATTTCATATCTTACACTGTTTGTTGTCTCCCTTCTCTCACAGGTCTGTTATTCGTTCCCTTGGGGGAATGTGCTATATATCCAACCTTGTGATGGATTTCCTTTTTTTCCCCTTCCCTCTCCCCCACCACCCCCCTAGCCACATGATATCACTACTCCCACTATTGTTCCTGAGGGGGTTATCTGTCCTGAATTCCATGTGTTGAGAGCTCTTATCTGCACCAATGTGCATTCTCCAGTGTATCCAGATTTATAAGGTAGATCTGGGTCAGGATAGTGGGGAGGAAGCTTTCGGGAACTAGAATGATGTGTGATTTGTTGGTGCTATACTGCACCTTGGTTGAATCCTCCTTTCCTTATAACCTTTATTTGGGGGGATATCCAATTGTCTACAGAAGCGCTTTGAGATCTCCACTTCAACCCCTCTCATTCACATTGATATAGTTGTTTGTTTTGGATCTTTTGATACCTGATACCTCATCCAATCCACACCTCATGATCACACAGGCTGGTGAGCTTCTTCCATGTGGGCTTATTTGCTTCCCTGTTAGATGGCTGCTTGTTTAACTTCAAACCTATTTCTTTTCATAGCTGGGCACCATCTACTCTCTTCACCACATTTGCTTATGCACCCATTTTGTCTTTGGCGATCGTGTAGGGAAGGTGAGTATCAAAGAGTGCTAGGCTATTAGAACAAAGAGTTCTTGTGTTAAGGAAGGCCTTGAGCAGAGGCTCAAAATACGTCTGCTATCTTACTACTTAGCATATAAATATATGTACATTGGCCTCTATCCCTTTCATAATAAACTACTATGTTAACATATATACATGCCTACAGCTGTAACTCTATAAATAGCTTTTACCTCATATTTCTTCCTTCTATTTCCTTTAACCTTCCTCCTATCCCACTATCATGCTTACCCTCCTTTAGGCTCTCAGTAATTCCTCTTGAATACATTGCACTTGATTAAACCCCACCAGGCATAATACACTCTCCCTACCATCAAATTTAGATCTCTTATTGTTCCCTTATCCCTGAGTTTGTAGGCTCCCCATCCCCCTTCTGCCTCTCCTCTCCCATGTCCCCTGGAACTGGAACCGCTGGTGCCATAGTTTGCTCCTTGGGATTGTTCTTGTTCATCCTGCCTATATAGATACACATGGGGCGAAAGAAAGAGAAACACAAAGAAACAAAACCTAATCAAACAAACAAAGCAAAGCACGGCAGCAGGAAAAAAACGATAGTTCCAGGTCTGTCTGCTGACCTTTATGTATGTTTTCCGATCAAGTCTGATGAGGTGCCAAGCCCTATCCCTCAAGTCAGAAGTCTATTTTCAGGATTCCTTGGGGGATTTGGTGACTTTGCTCCGTTTGCTGCCCTGTTGCACTGTGGGGTTAAGGGGGAGAGGGGACCCCACAAATCATCACAGGTCCGGTAGGCACAATTGTACAGCGATAATAAGTAGAGATTATAGTAAAGTCATAGAGAGCATGAGAGTTGGAATAAATGGAGTCAGACACAATTCATGGTAGCATTGCTCACCTCAGCTCTACTTGATGGTCCTCCTGGGGGGAACCCAGCCACCAGAGCAGGAGCAGCCACAGCCCGAGAACGGGGGAACCTCCTCCGCCCAAGAACCAGGGAGCCTCTCTTTTATTGCTAACTGAGATAGTTTATTGGGCCAGCCTGGCCGATAAACACAAGTGGGATTAACTGAAGGGCAGAGAGATAAATGCCTTGGTAAGTCTCGCCTTTCTTGTCTCTCG
>NW_022103906.1:74319466-74321825 GCF_000313985.2 Echinops telfairi | reverse complement strand
CCCAATCCACTCCTGCTGACCTCCAAGTGTACAGTCATTCTCAAGCAGCTAAGTCTGGCATATATTTGGGGGAGACAGCTTGAGAGAAATCCTTGTTTCCCACGTTGCACTCCCTTTGAGTTTCACCCCGCTATGCATGGGACAGACTCCCCACACAGTATCTCCAGCTGTCCCCTCTTGCACTATGGGTCAGTGAGGCACATGGTGGAGCTGGCCCTATGGTTCTATCTGTGCATTGGCTGTGCCCAGCCAGGATGTCCTCCCAGGGCTTGGTGGGCCATGTGGAGGTCCACTCTCCCTCCCTCCCTCTTAGTTTGCTCACATTCGGGTTTTGTTTCTTTCAGATGGGCTTTCCAAGGATACAAGCACTTTCTGAGCCTGAGGGTCTTTGTCAAAATAGACATCACGATTTGTAAATGCTAGAGTGTAATGAGTGCTTTCTTTTTTAAAATTGTGCATTAAAGAAACTACTGGTGTAACTTTGGCATATCAGGAAAAGTTGTTGATGTCTATGGACAATCTACAGGGATGCTGTAGATACTCCCAGCTTTCAACCCCGTGGCATAGAGGTTACACACTGGGCAGTTTGAAACCACCAGCAGCTCCATGGGAGTCTGGGCTTTCTACTCCCCCCAAACAGTCTCCAGAACCCACAGGAAGTCGCTATGAGTCAGCATTGGCTCAGTGGCTGCGAGAGCCTAACAAGGAAATAAAGAATGTAAGGAACACGAAGCCTTCTTGGTAGGATCCTTTGTTCTGTCAACACACTTGACACATTCATTGTCACTCCATTCCAGAGCAGATGTTGGTAACATTGATTGACCTTGTGTCTAACTGATGGGTAAGCTGGGTGGGATGCCCATCGGATGTAATTTGCATGTAAAGAAATAATGTTGTACATTTTAAAATGTCTTCTGCTAAATATAGTTAGAAGAGAATCCAAATGGGCATGAAACATAAAACTTCATAGAAGTACTTCACTTCACTTACCATGATATAAACTTAAACTGCACTGAGAAACCGTTTCTCATTTGTAGGTAATTGCTGTTAGGAGCCATTGAGTTAGTTACAACTGATTAGGGACCCTATCTACATACCACAAAGCAAAACCCCACCCAGTCCTGTACCATCTTCACCATGGTCCCTGGGCCTGAATCCTTTGCCGCAACCACTGTGTCAATCCATTGTGTCAAGGGGCTTCCTCTTGTCTCCGGCCCTCTACTTTACCAAGCATGATGGCCTTCTCCAGGGACTGGTCTCTCCTGACATGTTCAGAAGATGGGTGAAAATGCAGCAGTGTGAGAGACTCCACTCCGAGACTGAGAAAAAACATGCCTGGGGGCGGGGGGTACAAATGGTTCACCTCTCACGGAGAAAGATTGGGAATCATTTAAAGATGCTTTTATCCTTTCAGCTAGGAATCCCATTTCCGTGACTCTGCTCTATGAACACATCTGCAGGAGTGTAAGTTGACTTACTATAGGATTATTGGATTTGGTGCTGTTTCCAATTGCTCGGTGATGGACAGTATGGCCTAGAACCTTGTTAGTAAAATGGCATGCCTCTGTGGGCCACTAGGAACCAGAGTCTCTTCAATGATGCCGGGTTTGCTTTGGGTTGGTTGGTTGGTTGGATGGGACTGTCAAGAAGAGGGTCTTGGGCAGTGAGGAAGTAACTCCTATTTTGAGACTCCCCCCCCTTCATGGGTTTTATTTGTCTTGAGGCGTGTACAGGTAGCAAGGTGGCAGCTGGGACAGCGATGTGCTGTCATCAGACAAGGTTTAAGGACATGGAAATGGAGGAAAGGTCCAAAGGAACAAACAGAAGGGACAAAGAAAAAAAATTGAGTCATGTGGGAGGCATTAAAGAACAAAGGTGGATCTAGGAACTGTATGTTTTATTTTGTCTCGATTCTAAAGTCTACAATTATAATATGCCCAAAGTTTTACTACATTTGGGTATTTTCCCTCTCAGCTGACAGCCCCAGATAATGATTTTTGCACAGAAATGGAGAACGTGGAGCACCGTGATGATAGTGATCGGATAGTGCAGCCTAGGAGACTAAAAGTTAAAGTAGGAGGACAGTGGGAGCCCGGAACCCATCTGCAGAGCATCCAGTCAGACTGAGCTGCTGGTAGATCCACTCTAGCCACAGGCAAGAGCCTCAAACAGCCTGCAGGCAGAGACCACGATCACCATGTTTATGCCGGATTGAACTCCACACGTGGCTAGTTGACCTCCCTAGACCCGACCTGAGTTTGCTCTGGGTGCAAGTATCTCTTACTGGTTCCATGACAGAAATTTCTCCCCTGGCTTTTTGAATGTTGATGGCGGTCTGTTCTTTTTTATTCATTATTTG
>NW_022103906.1:74313354-74318497 GCF_000313985.2 Echinops telfairi | reverse complement strand
CTAAGTCCACATGGGAGAAGCACACCAGCTTGTGTGACCCAAAGAGACAATAACACAATTCAGCTATGACAAAGGGAAAAGTATCAGAACTCAAATTGTGAACACCCCACTTGTATTAGATTGTGGACCGATCTGTAGAGTGTCTAGTCAGAGGAAGGCACTGGCCAAGCCCCTCTAGCCACCGGCCAGGGCCTTGGCCAGCTTTAATGCCAGGTAGAGATCAGTCATCCTGATTTTGCCGGCTCAAACTTGATACTTGGTCAGTTGACCTCCTTCTTGACCCAGCCTGAAATTATTCTAGGTGCAAGTATTTTTTGCTTGTTCCATGACAAAAAATGTCTTCCCTAGCTTTTAAAATACTGATGGTGGTCTTTTCTTTCTTACTCATTACTTGTATTTTTATCTTTCTGTTATTATTATTTTATCCTCACCCCTTTATTTGGTTTTTTATTTTTATTGTGTCTGTTGGGTTTTTCAGTTTGTGAAGCACAAGAGGAGTAGTTGTATAGAGATAACAACTGATTCCAATGTGATCGGGGATGTAGGGGAAGGAGGTTGGAGATAGGGAGAGTGAGGGGGTTGGGGGAGCAAACAATGTACGTAGGAGGGGGTAGGAAGCACTAGAGCTGATTGTGATTACACAACTCATTTTAAGAGTGATTTCAACATGAAAAAAAGAAAATGTTCCAAAGTTGATTGTGTAATGATTGTACAACTTGTCACCTTCAAAGTCTCTCCATTACACTGAATACATTTGTCAAATCTGCAATTCCATTCTTGGAAACATTTTTCAAACTCATCTGTTTGGATGACTAACAGCACCTCCCTCATTTTTTCTCTTCACCTCTTCTACATTGTCAAATCACTGTCCTTTCAGTCACAGAAACAAGAAGTCACACAGAGCAAGGTCAGGTGAGCAAGTTGTGGGGGGCAAGGGAGGCATGCTGTTTTTTGCCAAAACTGGTGCACTGAGATGGCTGCGTGAGCAGGTGCATTGTCATGGTGGCAAAACCAGCCCCCCATCTGCCACAAAGTAGGTCTTTTTTGTCTCACACTGTTACACAATCTTTTCAGAACTTCTAAATAGGAAACTTGGTTAACAGTATGGCCCGGTGGAACGAACGCCAAATGCACTAAAAGTCAACAGTGTTGTCCATTCAGGAAGTTGACAGACAGAAGAAGGTTTGTCATCAATCGACATTTCACCTCTTTTGAAATGAGAAAACCACTCATACACTTGAGTTTTTCCTATAGCACTGTCCTTCTAAGCTGTGTTCAATATCACAACAGTTTCTGTGGCATTTTTTCCCGAGCAGCTAACAAAATTTCACAGCTGCAAGTTGTTCTCTTAAATCAGCCATCCCAAAATAGAGGTTTGAGTGAAACTGCTTCTATTTCAAAAAATTTACCATCACCAGAGAGAACCTTCCCAGATGCCACTGGGTGCACTAACTCAGAGCAAGTTGATCGTTGCTTGCCTGGCAGGAAAAATGCGGACTATGAAAGATCTGCTCCATCCAGTGTAATTCTGTTTTTATTTTTGTATTTTGCAGGGGCAGGTGGTACCTGCTCATATGTGTACATAGGTAGAAAGCAACAGAGGTAAATATTACTATATACATAATTCTGCAATAACAGTGACCTATGGGTTGATGCCCACACTGGTCTGTCAATTTGGCACACTTTGGTGGCTTTTATGTTGCTGCGATGCTGGAAACTTTGTCCCTGGAATGTCAAAGGTCACTCAAAGTGAAGAGGTTCCCGCAGAGCTTCCAGACTAAGATCAGACTATGAAGAAAGAATGGGTTCTCCACTTCGGAGGTATAAGCCATTGAAAACCTCACAGACCACAGCAGAGGAGAGTCAGAGACTGAAAACCCAATGAACACCAGGAGACCATTGTCAGAGGGAGTGCCAGAGGGTGAGCTCCTCAAGCCGAAGCCATCAAACTATGACTGGGAAAGAGTAGACTCAAAGTAGAGTCGACTATAAAGATGTGGGTGGAGTAAAGTCTCTAACGCCTCTTGTGCTGGCGGGCAATATAACGGATGGGCATTCTGTTCTAGATCCAGCAGACCGTGAAGGGTAATACAGAGCTAGGTTCTGCTCAGGGTCTCTCTTATACAAAAGGTCACACCCCCAAAGAGGAGTCATCAGGCGTCCATCTGATTGATAGGTTGAGTTCAGCTCCTACCTATACCCAGATGTGTGCGGTTGACATAAAATCTAACCATCAAGACCTTGCCTGCTGAAAGTGAGGAGGACTTGGAGCACTTGCTGATGAAGATCAAGGATGGCAGCCCTCAGGATGGATCATAACTCAACCCGAGTCCTCACAACATACACCTAATGGAATATTATGCATTGCTAAAAAGTAATGATGGAACCAGGGCGCACTCGGGGCTTGGATGGTTCTAGAGAACATTGGGCTGAGTGAAATCAGTCCGTCACAAAAGGCCAACTATTGTGGAGACCGCCGTGGGAAGAACTAAAAGGAAAGGAGGAAGAAAGGGAGGGGGCCGAGGAAGCGAGCAAAGACTGCTGCACGGAGCAGAAACAACAGACCAGGGTTGGCAGGCATTAACTTGGATGTAGCAGGAGATGGGAATCCACAAGTGAGTAAAGAGAAATCAAAGCAAGGCCGCAGGCCCAGCTAACGGGCAGGGCGTTGACAAGTCGTTTAAACTGCTGAATTCAAAATCTGAAGCTTAACACTTCCCCACCTCCCCAGTGCACAATAGAAAATTCGTTAAAAAAGAAACTTGATATGCCCTGTAAACCTTCACCCAATTCACAACAGAAAGCAAAAGAAAGAAAAGAAATTTGACAAAGATGCTAGAGGTGAATTAAGACCCCAGGTGGGGTGGCGGAAGCAATTGGATAGAGACCCACACAATTCAGTGGTCCTATTACCTGGCACATCACCCAGAAGTAGCTAGTTTTCCCGGAAGGTAGCATGCCAATATGCACGCTCAGTTAGAGTACCAGCTCGGAGAGGACGCACTAAGAGGCTGGAGTGCTGTCCCACAGGATGAGGTCTATGCCTTAAACCAGAGGTGGCAGTGTCTTCAGCCAAGAAGCACAGTCCGGGTAGTCTTAGTAATCACTGAAAGGAAGTTTATTCCTCAGGACCGCCACCTGGAACTTGACATCTGGAGAGGCTAGTGTCCCAGGAATGCATGCATCCATTAGAGAAATGGCAATAATGTGGAAATGGAAACTGTCCCCTGGCTGTCCTGGGCCCTCAAACTAAGTCCTTAAGCAAAGAAGGTGATCATTGTATTCAATAAGGTGATTGGGACTTGCCACTACCAAATAAAAGTCACAATCAGAGTAAGGGTTTGGGGAAGCAAGGTGAAAGCGGCTAGTGAGGATGGGGCTCACAGAGGGTCAGTCCATCTTGTCCAGGTTTGTTAGCCGAACTGTGGCATCCCAGAGGCGCTGGGCCACCCGGGGATCCTGAGCAGGTTTAGCAGGAAGAGTCACTATGCAGGAACTATTAAAATATTTTCCAGAAATGCCGTCCAGCTCTTGTGCCAAGCTCAGGTACAGGATTGGGACCGCGCCATGCTTGGGAGCCTGTGGAGACACGGAGTGGGAAGAGAACAAAAGGAGCCAGGCTTCAGCCTGCGGAGGCATGGGGCCCCACACCACCCTATCCAGGCGGAACTCTCTCCTCCCCACTCACCTTGAGGAAGAAACTCAAGAGCCAGAAGGGGAAGCGGTATTGCCAAGATAAGTTTCTCATGATGCTTGTGTATATAACACCTGGGTTCAACGAATTCACAGTCACACCTGAGAGGACGAGACACAAGTGTCAAGTGAAACAAGTTCCTACCGTGTGCAGTGAAGAACAGTTGGGGTGTGGGAGACCAGAGACTTTGAGGTGGTGCCAGGGCTTTCTAATTTACCCCAAAGGTGAGCTCCAAGCCAGTCAAGAGGGTAAGGTGCTTGAAAAAGCCAGAAGGACTTTACTAGGGATAGGACGGATGGTGTCGGTGGTGGGAGATCCTGGGAAGAAGCAACGCTTGTGGAGAATTCGAGAGGAGATGTGCCCACGGGGCTGAGAGAGATATAGGGCGCATCGATGATAAATGGAAGCGGGTAACAGCTGATATGGGGGGACAGAGGACTGTATAGCCGAATATGTTGGGAAGAGACGTCACAGATTAGGGTTGAGAGTGATGGGGCTTCCGTAGAAGGGAGGATGTCCTAGAGGCAGTTACCTGTCCCCTGAAGTCTTCGAGCGAGCTCCCCAGTAAACGTGGTCAGTAGCAGTTTGCTGCAGTCATAGTTCTGGTTAAAGGCCAAAGGTCCACCAGCCCCCGTGAGATGTTCCTCGTCAATGTACCCGTAGTTTTGCCGATAGGAAGACACATTCACCACCCGGGCTGACCCTGCCCTCTCTAGGGCCCCTAGATGGAAAAAAGGACCCAAACAATAACAACTGCAGACTAACCGTTGCAACAGAGCTGATGCTGACGCACGGTGACCCCACGTGTTTCAGATTAAAATGGCACCTGTGACTTCTCACAAGCATTTCTCCAGGCCTTCAGCCAAGGTGCTCCTGGATCGGTTTGAATGGAACCATCACTCCTCCAGTTTGTAGCGGAATGCTACATCATTTGTGCCATCCAGAGGCTCCAGAGAGTGGGCTGGAGTCCTTGCATCAAGTCCTGGCATGAACGCTCTTGCCATTTTCTAGCCTACTTCCCCCGGGCTAGGCACAAGAGCGTCCAATGTTTCCCAGTGTGATTCAGCCCTTTGTATTTTAAGGGCAAGACTTTGTCTTGCTCTTTTCCCCCCCAATTAAGACTTTATTTCATTCATATCAGAAATAACAAGTGCAACTTGAATATACAAATTCTGAACAAAAAACTAAAAAAGGAAACGTTCTCGACAAAAACATCATTAACAGATGCGTGCAAAGAAATGAACGGGTGGGGAGCCATTGGAGGGGCCTGAGGGCTCGGCCCCCTGACCAGCTAAGTGGACAACTGCCCTTCCCCCCAGAAGAATTTACTTGAGAGGACAGCACTGAAGCTGCAGCTAGGGGAGAGGGGCATGTCTGATCAGAGCACATGGGAGCAAATGAAGGGGGAGGAAGAGAGAGTGGAGCACATCCTGGCCCACCAAGCCTGGA
>NW_022103906.1:74297678-74311735 GCF_000313985.2 Echinops telfairi | reverse complement strand
CACTATCATGATCCCAATTCTACTTTACAAATCTGGCTAGACCAGAGGATGTACATTGGTACAGATAGCAACTGGAAACACAGGGAATCCAGGACAGCTGACTCCTTTAGGACCAGTGGTGAGAGTGGCGATGCCTGGAGGGTGGAGGGAATGTGGGGTAGAAAGGGGGAACCAATTACAAGACTTTACGTATAGCCTCCTCCCTGGGGGGATGGACAGCAGAGAAGAGGGGGGTGGGGAGGGAAGACCTCAGACAGTGTAACATATGACAAAATAATAATTTATCAATTGTGAAGGGTTCATAAGGGAGGGAGGGAGGGGTGGGAGGGGGAAAAATGAGCAGTTAATATTAAGGGCTCAAGTAGAAGGCAAGTGTTTTGAGAATGATGATGGCAACAAATGTACATATATGCTTGACACAATGGATGTATGTATGGATTGTGATAAGAATTGTATAAGCCCCCAATAAAATTATTTTAAAAGAAAATAAAAAGAAGTGAATGGGACATGTTAGATGTCACTGACCCTGTTTAACCTGGAATTAGGTCGATGCAAAGGACCCTCCAACAGGAATGCAGATCATGGGGATATCGAAGGAGTTCTACATCAGAAGAACTGATACCAACTTGAGAGAGAGAAAAGAGATTTCTCCCAAATTCTGTAAGCATGCTACGAACTTATTTCCTTTCTTTTAATAAATAGCCCTTGGATAAATTTCCCATCTTAAGATTGGAAACTATACCAAAAGGGTAATGAAGTCATTTACCTTTTTCCTTGCAAATGCAATCTTACAAGCAAAAACAAAAAAGCTACCAGCTATCAGTTTATAGGTAACTTAGGGTTTTCATTTAAAGTGCACCGATACACTTAGAAATAGAGGCAAAGTGTTCTGCAGAAAAAGGAATCCTTCCAACAGACTGCTTTGGGAAAGTGCCTCCCTGATCTGCGAGCATGTGGAACTTCAGTCCACTGACATCGTTGTGCCTTTTGAGTCAAGTCTACACACTCTACACTTTCTCTTTACCCAGCTCTGAAGAAACGCTGTGGGTCTGGAGGACACAGTAAGATCCGAGAGAGCTCTTGAGAACTCAGAAAAACTAGATCGAGCCCTTCCTCTCTGCAAAGCACCACAGTTACATCACCAGCAACAGTCCGAGAGACGCTCATGGTGATCTCGCACCTAGTTCAAGGTCCTGAAAAACGGTTCCCCCAATGTTCACTGCATACTCCTCCGGCACCATCTGACTCAGGTATACATATAGGGCACCGCGATGTTCGGGACTGATGCCTTTCAAAAGACATTACCTCATGTATTTATGCTTATATATTTTTATTTTTCAATTTCATTCCTTTATGGACACCTCTATTGTAATTATAGTGAAGATGCTGGTGAAAACATAATTAGCTTAAGCATTGCATAATTCGTGCAAAAGTAAGAACATTGCTTGAACGAAAAGTACCTTTTTTTTTTTTACAACAGTGCAGTTCCAACAAATTATTACAAGCAGTTAGGCAATATCATGACTTGCAAAGTGATATGTAACATAATGTTGCAATTCAAAATATGGTACAAAATTGACAATACAGATAAAAATCCCAGCTGGCTAAACTTAGCCAGGTTTTGACTAATTTTGGCTTAAGTTGAATTTTGATAATAAAACAGGTTCCTGCAAATATTGAAAAAAGAAACCGTGTACATAAATAGAATTCAACAATATTTACAAAATGCCAAAAGTTCTTATTCTGCCCCACTTTGCCCATAAATAATTAACGAAGGTTCCCCTCCCCTCCCCCTCCAGTCTCCAAAAGATTTACAAAGATAAATTTAGCTCAGGGAACAGAACCAAAAAGTTGACTGTTGTTAAGACAGTGCAGCATTTTCAGAAAAATTCATATATTATCTCTTCAGAAATATAAATGACCGACAGCCCTGCTCTTTTTGAGTTTCGGAGATTTCCCACTGAAGAACTGGAGCCATCCTTTGAGCAAAGCATGAGCTTTGAAGGAGAAAGGCGATGGGTACAGGATTCATCGTCATTGTCAATGCTGTCAATGAACTTCAAAGTTCACTGTAAGACTTCTTTTCTGCAGCTTCGAGCATTGGGAGAGAATTGAACATTTTGAGAGCAAGCCCAGCTTAATGCTCATAATTTTGACACTGTCCCTTTGGCTCATAAGCAGAAATGCTTCTCCCTCAATTTGTTCATCTCTAAATCTTTGTTCACGTAGACTCCAAATGCATTCTGACACCTGCTCAGTGCTCCCCTGGGAAGCTGACTTGCAGGGGTTTGCTCTGCGGCTCCCAGCGCAGGGGCAGGCACGGAATTGGGGGCTTCAAGGAAGGAAAGACGGTTCTTCCCGGGTACCGCTGGCTGCGTGTGATGGCCTCATTTCACTTTCAGTTCTCTCTTCAGAGTCTTCTTTGAGAGGAACGTCGTCACTGTGCTGATACCACTCCCATTGCGACCAGACCCAGAGCCCTTGCTCTTTTTGTCCCCTTTTAATTAATTAGAGTCAATTCAGTTGATCTTTATACCTTTTACCTCACAATGGGTTCAGAGTGAGGAGGAGCTGAAAACACCGCGAGAGCCGTCTTCCATCTATCCGCGTCCTCATTCATGTATCCGTTACACAGATGTTGGAAATAAAGGACAGACACCAGACTTCGCGCTAACGACACAGGCGCTATGTTTGAGGGTGTGCCCTACCTGTGCCTGCAGAGGTACTTAGGACAGTGTTTTGTTTGTTTTCAAAAGAAAAGTATACAGGGCGTCCCCTAAAAGAAGGTGGCAGGTTGAATAATCATAATAAACTACCTTCCAAAGAAACAAAAAACAAGATTTCAGTCAATAGAGTAAGTTTTAAAAGAGCACATATGTATCCAAAAACCTCTCACTCACTCACTGCCATCGATCAATTCCGATTCATAATGATCCTATAGGACGGACTAGAACTGCCCCTGTGGCTTTCTGTGGGAGTTACATAATTTCGTGTCAACTTGATAAATATAAGTAGAGGAGTGGAGTCTAGCCTGTCAATCAGATCACAGCCTGATGGTTGCCTCCTTGTGGGCAGGGCCTTCTCATAAGGAGGGTCCTGGGAACCTGCCAGCACCCCCTTCTCCTACCAAGCCACACTGACACCTGCCAGAGTCCTGTAATGTGGACTTTCACCAGGCGTACAGACTGGTGAAAGGGAAACCACCAGTGGATCCACAAGACTTTTCGCCCACCGCCCTGTGACCTTCCTGCATTTTGCGTCATTCATGCGGCTGCGTGAGTCTGAGGAAGGACTTATGGATGAGTTTCAGATTTATGGTCTTGAGTTGGACTGGGCTGGGATGTTTCCCTGATATACAATTACTTCTTGTTATAAAGTTCTTTCTTACATGTATATGCGTGTCCCTGGATTTGTTTCTTTAGTCAACCCGGCCTAACAGTTTCGAAGGCTTCAAGTCTTTACAGGAGCAGAAAACAAGGCTTCAAGTCTTTACAGGAGCAGAAAACCTCATCTTTCTCGCTTGAAGCAGCTGGTGGATTCGAACTGCAGCCCAATGCATAATCCACTACATCATCAGCACTCCTTTGCAAAATAGATTACATAATGTATAAAAATAATTGTTGCCTATGGATTTATATTACTGTCCCTAAAATACTAGAACCATTTTAAGCCCTAAACTTAATTGAGAATTACAAATTTAAAGATCGGCAAGTGGCATTTAGTCAAAATATGCTGGAGAACAGACCATCTACTGCTCTTATGCAAGTTCAAGTCGAAATCGAAGAAAATTAAAACAAATTCAACAAAAGTCAAAATACAACCTGGAGTATATCCCACCTGAAATTTGAGAACATCTCAATGATAGATTTGACACCGTGGACATTAATGACAGAAGACTTGAAAAGCTGACAGGTGAGATAAAAAACATCACACACGGAGGTCATAAAAAAGGCAGGAAAGAAAGAAAAGGTCAGCGTGGATGTCAGGAAAGACTGAAGGTGCTCCGGAACGTAGACGAGCTGAAGCCAGCGGGAGAAACGTTGAGATCAAAGAGCCGAACAGAAACACTTAAAGAGAAGACAAAGCCAACTTAATTATAATGAAATGTGCGAGACCTAGAGCTAGAAAATCGCAAAGGAAGAACATGCTCAGCATAGCTGGTCGATTTTTCATTGTTGAGAGGCCTTTGATTGTTGCTTCAGTCTCTTCGGTTGTTATGAGTCTGCTGAGAGTCACTCTTTCTTTCTTTTATTGTGATTTAGGTGAAAGTGTCCAGTGCTAATTGGTTTCCCTTTCACCAGTCTGTACGCCTTTTGTTCCCTGACATTGATTGCAATCCCCACGATGTGGCAACCCTCTTCCTAATCCTTTGCGTCCACTAGTTCCATTGGTCCTTCTTTCGCATCCCTTTCTGCCTTCTGAGCCTTATTCCTGAGCAAATACTAAACTTTTGATCTCAAATGACTGATTTTTTTTCCCTGATGAGTGTGTACTATCTAGTGTGTTGTTCACTGTATAGACTCATCTATTATTTGGCTACAAACAGCCATGGGGTGAGTTCATTTCCAGGCTTGAAGGGTGACTCACGGCCTCCAGTCTCCATCAGACCAGTAAACCTGGTCTTTCTTGTTGTTGAGTTTTATTCCATATTTTTATTAAACTCTATACAAGGCCTTCCTTTTCAATCCCTTCTAGGGGGTTGGCAGCAGTAGCTGAGAACTATCCAGTTCTTCTGATCCCAGGATCGTAAAGGCTAAGGTTGATGTGGTCTATTAGTCGTTTGGACTGATTGTTTCCGTGCATCTTTGCTTATTCATTCTTCTTTGCTGTGAACACAGGGAGACCAATAGTTGCACCAGATCGAACATTTCTTCTTCAGTCAATGTAAGAAGTGGATTTGTTTCCTGGATTTGTGTATTTCCCCTAAATCATCTAATTTGTTGGTATACAACTATTCACAGTATTCCCTTACAACCCTTATTTCTGTAGGATCCATTACAATGTTCCCACTTTTGTTTCTAATTCTAAATTATTTCCATCTCTCTCTGTTTCTCTGTCAGTCTAGCCAATGGTCTATTTTATAGATCTTTTCAAAATCAAACTTTTTAATTTTGATAGTCTTCATTTATTTGTACTCTGATTGTCATTATTTCCTTCCTTCTGGTAGTTTTGGTAGGATGCCTGGTGGTGCTGTGGGTTAGCCATTGAGTTGCTAACCACAAGTTCGGTGGTTCAAACCCACCAGCCATTCCACTAGAGAAAGATGAGGTTGTCAGCTCCTGTAAAGGCTTGTATGTAGTCTTAGGGACCCTAAAGGCTGCTTTGAGTTGGAATTGATTTGACGGGAAGTAGGTTTGGCTTCTTTTCTTTCTTTCTTTTTTATTTTTGGTAGATTTGCACATTATTTGCTTGGTCTCTTTTTTTTCTTTCTGATTCCTCAAATGGTAGCCTTACCCTATTGATTTGGGATCTTCCTTTTTAAAATTCGTTTTATTGAGTTATAATGATCACATCATACAATTCAGTAGTTCAATCCTATTAAGAAGGGTTGTGCAGTCATCACCACGGTCACCCTTGGGACATCTTCTTGCTTCTTGTGCCCATCGGGGTTGCCTTCCCACGCCCATTGCTCTAACCTTGCCTGTGAACACTGCTGCATCCCTTAGGTTTGGGTGTGTTCTGTTTTGAGTCTTGTTTGATTCTGGTTTTTATTTCTCTTGATTTCTCCTTGGGTTTATTGGTTCCGTCTGTTTGGCTTCTGGTGCCACGTGGTTAGTTCGGACGCGTAGCAACGCTACGAACAGCAGAATGAAGCACTGCCCACTTCCAGGTCACAATTATGGTTCTCTTTGAGCCCATTGGTGCAGCCGCTTTATCAGTCCATCTTGTTGAAGGTCTTCCTCCTTTTTGCTGGCCCACTACTTGACAAGCATGATGTCCTTCCATAGGGATTTGTCTCTCCTGGTAGCATGTCCAAAGCTCGAGACGGAATCTCCCCAGCCTGGCCTCTAAAGAGCATCCTCGCTGTACTTCTTCCAAGACAGATCTTTTGCCTTTTGGGGGCGGTGCATGGTACTGTCAATATTCTTCACCAACACCATAAGCCAACTCCATCGACTCTTCTTCGGTCTCCCTTCTTCATTGCCTAGCGTCCGCGTGCACATGAGGCGATGGAAAATTGGCTGCTTAGTCGTGTGTTAGTGTTTCCTTATATTTGTGTATCTTGTGCTTTTCCATCAGTGCAGACATTTTTAGTCCATAGGTTTTGGGTACACTAATCATTTTATGTCTTTAGTGTGTGTATATATTTTTATTTCCTTTTGCTTACCATGAGGACTATGTTTATCATCCTACATTGATAACAACCCGACTTTTTTTAGTACCAACTTAATTTCAGTAACATACAAAAACTATACCTGCCAGCTAAAAATACCTGAAATCATGGACATTTTGTCCTCATCAGTATAACTTTGTTATTGTCTGATGACTTTTCCATCTGGAGGATTCTCTTTAGCATTTATATAGGGCCAACCTGGGGGCAACAGATTCCTCCCATTCTTGCTGATCTGGTAATAGCTTAGTTTTGTCCTCTTTTTGAATGGCAGTTTTCTATATGCAGCATTCTTGGCTGAAAATTCTTCTCTTCCGCACTTTGAATATGTCATCTTCCTGCCTTCTTGCCTGCGTAGTTTGAGGAGTTATTTTTGTTGTTGTTCTTGTATTGTTTCCCTGGTTTCCTTCCGTTATGTTTGTCTGTTTTCCTTTGTCTCTTTGAGTAGGGTTAAGACTCTTGCTTTAAAATCGTTGCGTGATTCCCTGTTTCCTCGGGGACAGTTCTGTGATTGGTTCATTTGCGTTGGCCATCCTGTCCTGCCTCTTCATAGGCTTTGTGGTCATCTGTGGCCATTGGGACATTCGTCTGTTTTACTGTGGGAACTCCAGAGATGCCTTCTCTGCGGTTTGTTATTACTCCTCTTTGCTAATGTTATTATCATTTTTAATTAGTAAAGGTTCGCTTTCTCTTTCTTTTCCTCTACAAGAACATTTACTGTTGTCCCTTCCCAACTGGTCTCCCTGTCAAGGAGTGTCAGCCCTCACAGTTTTACCTCTAGCTCTCTGAGGGAGCGTGTTGGCATTACCAATACCAGATTCTATGACACACAGCACTGGGCATTGTTGCCTTCCCACCAGATAATGGACACACTGGCTGTATTACTTCAGTACCAGGCTCCTTCCTCTAGAGATGCTAATCTTGTCCCTCTGACCCTCCACCCACCAGCACTTATCTTCTCTCTTCCCCATTTGGGATAGCTATTTTCCTTTGATGACTCACCACCCACCTCTATCTCTGTCATACAAGTCTCTCACCGTACCCCCACCCAGGGGCTGCAATGATCATAGCATACCACAGTGCCCTCCTCCAGCAGTATCACTTATGCACCAGCACTAGAGTCCTACCTGGGAAGGGGCACCTGTCACCAATTCACAGTGTCGCCTCACTGTTCAGATCAGGTGCCTTCTTCTAGAGAGGCTAATCTTGCCTAGCATGCCTCCTCTCCTCTCTCCCCACTTGGAATAACTAGCTTCCCTGGATCGCTCACCACAAATGAATCCCTCTATGAACGCTGGTTATACAACTCTCTCAGCTGCTTTGTTAATCCTATCATTAAAGAAATAAGTTCCTTTGTGGTCAGGCCTGCTAGCCAAAAGGTCTGAAGCTCACCAACTGCTCTACAAGAGAATAGGACAGTTTCTTATGTAAAGATTTACAGCCTTGGACACCCTAAGAAGGTAGATAACCAAGCCCTGACCAAAGCTCTCTGTTTCAGATCTCCTCATATCATCGTATGTTCTGGGCAAGACAATTTTTAACAATTTGCTGCCCAAATCTCCATCATGCCATTGGCCTGTGATTGGCTGTTGTAGAATGAATTGTACCCTCCAAAATATGTATGTCAAATTGGCTGGGTCATGAATCTCAGAGGTTCAGCAGTTATGTAAGATGTAATTTGGTAATTATGCTATGATATGATCATCTCCCATGATCTAATCTGATGTAATCAACCAATCCCTGTAAGAAGATTAAGGTGGACTGCAACACCTTTAATCAGGCCATAGCTCTGATCTGATCTAAACGGAGTTTCCCCAGGGTATGATTGGAGTCACCTTTATCTTAGAACAGATAAGCAGCAAGCACAGGAGGAGGGCCCTGTCTACTACCAGGAAAGAAGAGCAAAGAGTAGAGCACATCTTTTGGACATAGGGCCTCTGAGCTGAGACCTGCCAAGACCAAGGAAAAATGGATGCCAAGACACAGGAGCAATCCAGGGGACAATGTCCACAGATGTTGAAAGGAGGCAAAGACCTTCTCCCCAGAGCTGACAGAAAACCTTCCCCCAGAGCCCCTGAATTTGAATGTCTAGCCTCCTACGTGGTAGTAGAGTACATTTCTGCTTTTAAAAACACCCATTTGTGGTGTTTCTGTTATAATAGCTCTGTGAGGTAGCCGGATAGGGGGGTGTTCTTCTCCATACCTTGGGGGGCCCCTAGAGAAAGTTGGAAGCCCATAAAGGCTAAAAGGCACGCATCAATTCAGGGCCCAAGCCAGGGGAGATGCTACACCTGTGTGGGCCCCAATCTAGGCCAAGTGGGCTTAATTCAGTCAACGGGGTCACCAGTACATCGACCCTCCTCCCAGTGGAAGGCCCCCCCAAAGGCTGGAACTTTGAGACCACTGCTGGAGTTGGTGTGGAATTGAATTCTCCTCCCTGCTGAAGCTAGGAAGACAAATGAGACTTTGTCTTCCATACTTTCGACTCATTGTCAGGGGAGATCAGTCCCTGGAGAAGGACATCGTGCTCGGCCAAGTGGAGGGGCGATTAACAAGAGGAAGGCCCTCAGCGAGACACGTTGACGCAGGGGCTGCATCGATGGGGTCAGGCACAGGCACCAGCACCATCATGAGGCTGCCACAAGGCCGGGCAGGGTTTCGTTCTGGTGTGCCCGGGGTCACTGTGGGTCGGAGCTGACTCGATGGCATCTAATAACTGCAACTGAGGGAGGCCAGACATGGCCCCAATGCCATGTTTCTCAGTGAACAAAACCAAGTTGTCGTCGTTTGTGTTTGGTTTGTCTCAGAAGAACTTGTTTGTCACCCAACACGTCAACTTTTCAGCTTAAAAAAAAAAGTAATTAAACAACTAGTGTAAGGCATGGGGTTTCATTAGCATTTTTGTGATCATGTTACCCTTGATCTTCTCTGGGAAAGTGGAAAGACTAAATGAAATCCTTCCATTAAGTGTATCAAAGATTACTGAAGAGAGGCCTCTGCGAACAAGAGCAGGGGCTGCAAACTGCAGTTTTTGAGCCAGACACGGCTCTTTCGGTCTGTACATGTGGCCCTGCAGTAAAACTGATAATGAAATACAACCATTATAGTTTCATTGAAAGGATATTATTCAGATAATGGTGATTTAATTTGTTAAAAATATATGTACGGCTCTTGAACAGTTTTTAAATTCTTGTGGGGGAAAGGATTGGTTCTTCTGTCGCAAAAGTTTGCTAACCCCTGGTCTAAGGTATTAATTCTTGCCCTCCTGGTCATCCAGGTCACAGTAGAAGACATAAATTAACTCCTTATAAAATAATTGCAAAAGGGCCTATTTCACCAATCCTCTTGGAATTTTATTATTCAAAAATCATGTCATTCAGTATCATCCATTGCTAATGACAAATGTCAGACGACTTCTTTCGCAGGCTCAAGATGCCTTTGTTGACCTCCTCTTCTGATTGTGACCCAGCCCATAAATTAGAGCCAGAGTCTAGGTTATAGAAAGAAGCACCTTCACAAGCACACCATTGAACCTCATTGAATTGGACCATATCAAGGACTCTTCGCCACCTGAACAGTGGTGTGCTTCAGCAAATTACTATCACATGGCTCTTTTAGCCTTGGTTTGCTAACTTCCATAAAATGTTTGGTTGAGGCAATGCAAATAAGGTGCTTGTGGTCCATCAAGGGGATTGGACGGTTTTCTAATGCAAATAAGGTACCTGGAACTCTTGTAGGGCATTGGTCAGTTTTGTCATCCCATTAGGCTTCACAGGAGTCAGTCCAAGCAGTTGAAGAGCTCTCACTAACATCAAGAAGTAGAGACAGAGAGCTGTCTGACAGAAGACAGCATGAGACAGCAGCAGCACTGGACCAGCAAGGTGAGTTCACTGGTCATGGAGCTAGACAATGAGCACCTTCCACAGCAAGCCTGCAGGCAGAGTGAGGTGTCCCTGGGCTGTATCAGTGGAACTAAAGAGCTTTGGAATGCTTGCCTGAGCAGGGCAGCGGGCCAAGGGCTGAGAGCAAGGATTGATTTCTGAAGGATGCGAATGAGGTCTGCCTGTCTGTGGGTATAACAGAGGAGCTGGGAAGATGGAAGCTATCTTAAGTGACAACCTGCATGCAAACAAACAAACAAAAATCCACTTTATCCAGTCTCCTGAAATGTTCTTGTTACTGTATTTCTAAGTTGCTCCTGCTTCTCCGCTATAACCTATAACTTCCGTAATAAGCCCCAACACCTCACATTTTGTCTGTGAGTTCCATGTGATCATTGCGACAAATGATCAAGCCCAGCGGAGAAGTAGGGAGTGTGATGGGAGGGAAAACTGGCGTCAGATTTTGAAAAGAGACCGGATGCTAGAGAGAATCAGTCTGGGACTGGTGCTGATCTAGATTCTCCTCCCCAAGTTCGAGAACCTCTGATGCCGTGCTGTTTTAACAAGTGGTCAGACTTCAGGGGTTGAGTCTTGGGCCCACACTTCTCAACTGAAGGCACTCTATAGGACTCTCGGACTAGTCATGCACAAAGCAATTTAAAATTGAAGTTATCTAAAACTAGATAATATTGTCCAAAAATGTTCTTCTTGATGTTTTTCCTATTGTTTCTATCATCTGCTTATTTTAATTTGTAACCAAATACTTTTATTTCTTTAACTGACCATTTCTAGCCAAGCAAGAAAATTAACTAATTGTTGGGCTGTGCTAAGGCGCCAATTAGTTCCTGGACTGGAGTTCTCTCTCTTGTTTCCTTAACATTAGAAAAAAAATGACCACTGGTTAACAATATATTCATTCAGATGGGTCCCAGCCTTTCACTTTTTGGAATGCTACTTTTATCAGACTCAGAGGTCCTAATGATGAGGATTATGACACAACTAAATCCACTCAAAAAAGTTCTGGTGGCACAATGGCTTAAGTGTTGGGCTGTTAACTGAAAGTTTGGTGGTTCAAATCTATCAGCAACTCCATGGGATAAAAAGGAGGCAGTCGGCTTCCTTCAAGCTTTACAGCTTTGAGAACCCTCTGGGCAGTTCTATTCTGTCCTAATGGGCTGCTTTGAGTCAGAATCAACTTCACGGAAGTAGCTTTTAAACCTACTCAAGGACATTGTGTTTTACTAATAACCAGACTGATAGGAGATATGAGTCAATATCTAGACATCCAAGTGGTGCAGCAGTTAAAGTATTCAGGTGCTAACCTACAGGTCAGAAGTACAGAGTATAGCCAAGGAAACCCCTTGGAGCAGTTTCCCTATGGGACAGCTGTACTCTGTCCAATAGGCTTGCTATGTATTCAAATCTACTCAGTGGAAGTTGTTATTATGGTTAGGTGTGGTCAAGTCCGTTCTGACTCGCAGAGACCCTATGTACTCCAGAACAAAACACCACCCCGGCTGCACCGTCCTCACAGCTGTTCTCAAGAGCCCAGTGATGCAGCCGCTGTGTTAGCCTGTCGGCTTGAGGTCGTCTTGGTTGGGCAGCTGTCTTCCACGTTTCTGGGCATACGTGAGTGAGTGCTTCCAGTGCATCATCAGCTTGTTGAGACATTTCAGTTGGCATTCTGTCAGTTCCTGGAGCTTTGTTTTTTGCTAATGTCTTTCATGCAACTTGGAATTCTTCATTTAATACCATTGATTCTTGATTATATGCTACCCCTTGAAATGGTTTAATATTGTCCAGTGGTTTGTTTGTTTGTTTGTTTAGATACAGTGACTCTGTTTCTTCCATCTCTTAAATGTTTTTAATAAATTAATTTATTAGGGACTCTTACAGCTCTTATCATACAATCCATCCATCAATTATATCAAGTATATTTGTACACATGCTGCCATCGCCATTTTCAAAACATTTTCTTTCTAGCTGAGCCCTTGGTTTCACCTCTTTTTTCCCCTCCCTCCTCCACTCTCATAAACCCTTGATAAATTAGAAATTATTTTAAAAAATAAAAACAAAAAATTATAAATGATTATTATTTCCATATCTTACACCATACAGTGTCCCTTCACCCACACTTCTCTTGTTCATCCCCCTGGGGGGAGGGAGCTCTATGCTGATCATTGCGATCGGTTCCCTCTTTCTTCCCCTTCTCCCCCCACCTTTCCCTACCTTCATGGGTGGGGGTATTGCTACGCCCATGGTTGTTCCAGAGGGTTCTCTCTGTCTTGGGTTCCGTGTGTTGAGAGCTCTTATCTGTTCCAGAGTACATGCGCCGGTATAGCCGGATTTGTAAGGTAGAACTGGGCTTATGATAGTGGTGGTGAGGGGACCATTAAGAACTAGAGGGATGTTGGGTTTCATCTCTTCCACCTTCTTTGGATGCTTTCTACTCCGTCAATATTTTCCCCAGAGAATTCTTCATTAGAGCAACTTGAGGTCTGCATTTTATCTTCAGTCCTTTCAGCTTGAAATATACGGAGGATACTCTTTTTTGTTTTCTAACTCCATGTCTTTGCATAGTTCACTGTAATACTTTACTTTGTCTTCTTAAACTGCTCTTTACATTTTTCTCGGTTGTATTTCTTTCTTCCATTTGCTTGAGCTATGATACAATGAAGAGCAAGTTTTAGAGTCTTTTCTGACATCCACTTTGATCTTTCTTCTTTTTAATGACCTTTTGTCTTTCCTCGTGTATGGTGTTCTTGACGTCCTCCCACAGCTCATTGGGTCTTCTGTCATTAGTGTTCAACGAGTCAAATCTGTTCTTGAGATGTTCTCAAAATCCATGTGAGGTAAACTCAAAGTTGTATTTTGGCTTTCATGGACTCATTTTCTTCAACTTTAACCTGAACTTACATATGAGCAATTGATAGCCTATTCCACAATCAGCCTCTAGCTTGATTTTGGCTGCTGATAGGTAGCTTCTCTATCACCTCTTCCCACAGATGTAGTGGATTTGAAGCTTGTGATTTTTGTCAACATTTATATTATTGAAAAAGTATTTGCAATGAAGAAGTTATTGGTCTTACAAAATTCTCTTTCATGATCTCCAGCTTCATTTCCATCATCAAGGCCAAAATTTCCAGCCACTGTCCCTTTGTTTTTGTTTTCAGCATTCTCATTCCGATCACTAATAATTATCAATGCATCTTAATCGTATGTTTAATCAGTTTCAGACTGAAGGAGTTGGTAGAATTCTTCAATTTCTTCCTCATTAGCTCTGGTTATTGTCAAGGAAATTTGAAAAATAGCTGTATTAAATGGGTTTCTTTGCAGACCTACAGATATTTTCCCATCACAGACAGCACTGTACTTCAAGATAGATCTTGAAATGTCCTAGTTTGATGATGAGTGAGGCCATTCCTCTTGAATTTGTCATTCTCTGCAGAGTGAACTATGAAATTGTCTGATTCAAAGTGTCCAGTAAGTCCATTTCAGCTTACCAATGCCTAGGATATTGATTTCTGTGTATACCATTTCATTGTGGAACCCCAATTTTCCTAGATTCATGCTTCACACATTCCAAATTCCTATTTTTTTTCATATATTGATATATTTTTTAATTGGGGGCTCATCCAACTCATCACAATCCATACATACATCAATTGTATAAAGCACATTTGTACATTTGCTACCCTTATTATTCTTTTTTTTAATAATTATTTTATTGAGGGCTCGTACATTTCTAATCACAGTCCATCCATCCATCCATTGAGTCAAGCACCTATGTACACCTGTTGCCCTCATCAATCTCAAAACATTTGCCCTCTACTTTAGCCCTCAAT
>NW_022103906.1:74280501-74296707 GCF_000313985.2 Echinops telfairi | reverse complement strand
TTACACAATTGATGTATGTATGTATGGATTGTGATAAGAGTTGTATGAGCCCCCAATAAAATGATTAAAAAATAAAATGAAAAAAAAATCAAATCAATATGAATGAAAGGGGTATGGAGTGGAGACCCCACAGCCTATCTGTAGACAATTGGACATCCCCTTATAGAAGGGTCACAAGGAAGAGATGAGCAGTCAGGGTGCAGTATAGCACCAATGAAACATACAAATTTCCTCTAGTTCTTCAATCTTACAAATCTGGCTAGACCAGAGCATGTACACTGGTATAGATAAAAACTGGAAACACAGGAAATCCAGTACAGATAAACTCTCAGGACCAATAATGAGAGTAGCAATACCAGGAGAGTAAGGGGAAGGTGGTAGGAGAAAGGAGGAAGTGATCACAATGATCTACATATAACCCCTTCCCAGTGGGACAGATAACAGAAAAGTGGATGAAGGGTTCATGAGGGAGGGAAGGGGAGTGGGGGGAAAATCTGCTGATATCAAGGGCTCGAGTAGAAAGAAAATGTTTTGAAAATGATGATGGCAACATATGTACAAATGTGCTTGACACAATGGATATATGTATGGATTATGATAAGAGCTGTAAGAGCCCCAATAAAATAATTTTAAAAAAAAGAAAGAATAGCGTCTGGGGTTTTAAAGGCTTTTTGTTCAAGTAGCCATCAAGTCAGGTAAGTCCACATGGAAGAAGCACACAAGCCTGTGTGATCCAAAGATTGTAAATAATATAATCAAGATTTAAAGGCGGGAATGGTATTAAAGCCTAAACCATGAATACTTGCTTTGCAGAAGGCTAAGGATGACAATGGAAACCCCAAATCCATTTTCAGCATCCACAGATGGGTTAAGCCTCTAGTCAATCCCCTCCCATCATAGTTGAAGGATGTGAATAGCCCTGTTATCAGACAGAGAGCATTGAAATGTAATTATGGCAAGTGTACATAGGTCAAAATGTAATAGCTTATCATTTGATTTCCCCTTTGACCCATTTTAAAGCTGTTTCAGCTTTTTTAAGAAGGAGAAATACACGTGGATTAAGTCCCTGGTGAATCCCCTCTGACCATGGACCAGGGATGTGAACAGGCTTGTTACCATGCAGACTGCATTGGGAAGAGGATCGTTGCAGATGTAGTTAGGTTAAAACTTGGTGCTCTATTACTTGGTCTCCCCTAGTTTTTCATATTATCTGCTTTCTTTTTGATTGTGGTTTTAATCTTTTTATTTTTTAATGTTTTTCTGTATATGAAATCCAAGATAGGTAAATATAGAGATGATAAGTGGATTAATGGTTCCTTGGGGGTACGGCAGGGGAGGTTGGAGGGAAATGGGGACCTAACAATGAAGGAGATGTTCTAAAGCTGGTTGTTGTGATGTGACGATTGTCAACTCCTTTTGATGTGATTGAACTACTGAATGGTATATGTGCATTATATGAAAATAAAACTGGGGGGGGGGTTTCTATATACTACCTTTCTGCACGACATGACAGTATGAACAAGTAATGGCCAGCTGTAATGTTAAGCTTGGTTCTGCCTTCCCTTTAGAGACCACAAGCAGGGAGCAGAGCTGGTTTGCGGTAGGTCACCACTGTCTTATCTCCCCAGTTAAGCATGGTGGTGCTCTCGGGCAGGGAACCCAGGGCTGGAGAAACACGAGAGCACAGTGGGAAGGTCGGCAGCATGTCCGGTGCACACAACTCATGCGAGGAAACAAGGTGTGTGAAATGTTGAGTGGAGAACTGACTCGCTTCGTAAACCTTCACTCAAGTCACATTAAAAAAGTTAGGGTGGGGTGGGGAAAGATAGTGGAATTTTCCTATGAACTTTCAGAAATCCCCTTGTATATATATATATAGCAGAAAAATTAAAGGTCACTAAGTCCATTAGTTGAGGAAGGAAAAGCCTTTTTATTAACTAGTGCCAGAAAAATTGCATTTCCAACTTCAGAAAATGAGACAAGATCCATGCCCCACCCCCCAAAAAATGGTTCAAGAACTAAAATGTGCAACTAGAAACATAAAATTCTTAGAAAAAATACAGAAGCTGGGCGCTGACCCCCCACTTTTAGTAGTGGATTATCAGGTATCTAGATACGGATCTAAAAACTGAGATATGATCATAACTGAATAGAGTTACCCTGGCCAAACTTACAAACGCCATTCGACTGAAACTGCTGTCTCTAGTCAGTCCATTTGTCAGTATTTAAGTGTGTGTAAACAAAGCAAGAGTTGGGATTCCTGGATTAGGTGTTGAAAGTGCTTGTTTCAATTGTTTTCTAAGCTGGGTCTAAAACACAGGTCACCACACATATTTTTTGGTTTACTGCCTGAGATAATTTATTGTGCCAGCCTGGCCGATAAACGCAAATGGGATTAACTGAAGGGCAGAGGGATAAACGGCTTGGTGAGCCTCGCCTTTCTTGTTTCTCCCTCTTTGATCATCAGACCGGTGTGTGGCTGCCTTGATTGTTCTGTGCCTCAATTGACAGGCTACACTATCTGTGGGACGCCTAGCCTGTGAACTGTGTTGCTGTAAGTTGAGGTCCCTTTAAGACATCTCTGGAGCTGAGGACTGGCGGTTGGGGACCTGGCTGACAGATGGTGACCTGCCTTGTGGTTGGTTGCTGTGCTGAGATAGCCTAGCTCTCTCTATATATAGAGGAAGACCTGGCAGCAGACTAGACTTGAAGGACTGCTAGTGTCTCACAACTCTCTCTCACGGGAGTGAGTTGCACTGAGCCATTTATACTGCTTTATAATTTAACTGTTCATTTATTGTAGTATATATCTATCTGTATATGATTTAACAGTTCATTTCTTGTGTTATGTATCTAATTATCTTTATAAATAAATATATTAAATTATCAGCAATTTGGTGCTATCTCTCTAGAGAACCCTAACACACTGCCCCTTCTCAGGAACAAAATAAATGAACAAACAAACAAAAAGCTACTCAATGACCTCCTGGCAATTAAATATTTGTCCTATAGCTCATCTCTAGAAGAAAGTATAAGGATCTTGCTCTGTAGCCCTCTGTCCCCCTGGATGCTTCCAGCACCACCTGCCCCCATTCCCAGGGTGGTACCACCCGCTTTGGGAAATACTGGTCTTAAGCAATGTCTCATAGAAATTAAAAAATAGGGTTGGGATTGATAATATTAAGACAAGGCTCTTACTGGGCCAGGGATGACACTTACACCAATTAATATAACACAAATCACAATGGCAATTATCTAGATCAGCGGTTCTCAACCTGTGGGTCTCCACCCCTTTGGGGGTCAAACAACCCTTTCACAGGGGTCGCCCAATTCATACCAGTAGCAAAATTACAGTGGTGAAGTAACAACAAAAATACTTTTATGGTTGGGAGTCACCACAACATGAGGAACTGTATGAAAGGGTCGAGGCATTAGGACGATTGGTCTAGATCCTACTTTGGTGAGTGGCAGCTGGTGTCTTTAAAGCTCATGAGCACCCAATTCTACCTGACAAATTGATTAGATCAGAACATGCACACTGCTACAGATAAGAGCCTGAAACACAGTGAATCCAAGATAGACAGACCCCTCAGGGCCAACAATGATAGTAGAGATGCCAGGAGGATAAGGGTAAGGTGAGGGAGGTGGTGGTAAAGGGGGAATTGATCACAAGGATCAACATATAACCCTCTCCCAGGGGACCGAACTACAGAAAAGTGGGTGAAGGGCAACAGAGGATGATGAAAGATATAAAAATAATAATCTATAACTTACCAAGGGTTCATGAGGGAGGGTTGGCAGGGAAGGGAGAGGGGGGAAATGAGGAGCTGATATCAAGGGCTCAAGCAGAAAGAAAATGCTTTGAAAATGATGATGGCAGCATGTGTACAAATGTGCTTGACACAACGGAGGATTGTGTGGATTGTGATGAGATGTAAGAGCCCCGAATAAAAGTATTAAAAAATCTAATTTAAAAACAAAAAAACAAACAAACTTATGAGCAGCCATCTAAGGTACAGCTTTTGGTCTCTCCCATCCAAAGCAAAGAAGAGTAATGAGGATGGGCCAAGAGACCACGCAAACAGTCCTCACAATCCTGAGACCAGAAGAATTAGATGGTGCTCAGCTACCACGACCACCTGCTCTGAAAAGGATCACATTAGACAGTCCTAGACAGAATATGAGGAAATGTGGACCAGACCTCAAAATCATAGAAGAGGACAGGCTTACTGGTCAGATTGAGACAGCTGGGACTCCAACACTATGATCCATAGTCATCTTTCAACTCTGCCTCAGGTTAGAATAATCAGCCATTTATGATAAAAGGGCAGTACTAAGCCACGGACCAAGTTCAGAGAGATAGGGAAGAAGAAATGATTAAGACAGGAAACACAAGAAGGAATTGGGGCAGGTGGGCGTACATTGTAGGAATTGCATGGGATGAGTTGAAAAACAAAAGGTGTAAGAGTTGTTGATTGTAAAACCTATCTGCTCTGTAAACCTTCACCTAATCCACAAAGTTTTAAAAAATAAAATGAGATACATTATTTTAGTAACCCACATACTTTCAGTATTCTTGGCCAACACCATCATTCAAATGCATCAATTCTTCTTTGGTCTTCCGTATTTGATGTCCCACTTTCAATGACCATGGAAGCCTCATTCAAGAGATCGATGATACCAGGAGGGTAGGGGGAAGGTGGGAAGAGAAGAGGGAAGAAACCGCAGGGGAAGGGAGCAGCAGTTGGTGTAAGTTATGAAAATAATAATCATTTATAATTTATCAAGCAGTCACGAGAGTGGGAGGGGGAGGGAGGGTAAAAAGAGGAGCTGATACCAAGGGCTCAAATAGAATGTAAATGTTTGGAAAACAATGATGGCAACATACGTACAAATATGCTTGATACAACTGATGTATGGCTTGTTATACGGGCTGTAACAGCCCCCAATAAAATGATCTTAAAGAGAGAGATCAAACGACACGTTGCATTGGGTAAATCTACTGCACAAGACTTCTTTAAAGTGTTGAAAAGCAAGGATGGTACTTTGAGTACCAAGGTGTGCTGGACCCATGCCTTGGTAGTCCTAATTGCCTCACTGCTTGTGGGACCCTGGTCACGGAGTGGGTACATGCTAGGCTGCAATCCCAAAGGTCTGCAGCTGGAAACCACCAGCTGCTTTGGGGAGACAGGTGGGACTTTCTACTCCTGTAGAGTTACGATCTCAGACACGCACGCGGCAGCCCTACTCTGTCCTCAAGGGCCACTGTGAGCCAGTCAGTCTGGCCTTGATGGCAGGGAGGGTAGGTTTGTGTTTGAGTGTTCATATGCATGTGAAAGGAAAATGAAACTTATTCAAACAAGGAGGGGGCTGTTTTAACTTGAGGCCAAAATTAGCCCCTGGAAGAATGCGTGGTTAAACAACCCTCAGAGTGTGGGCAACCTCAGAATTTAACTAGTAAATGTACTGATTATTTGCTAATTTTAGAAAATGTTTAAGCGCGTAGCTGAACCAACCCCTTGTAACTGCCTTCCCCCACCCTCCCTGCCTGGGAGCACACCAGCTTTGTTGGCTCCGCCTTTTTAAACCTTCCCTGTTCTCCCTGATATGCTGAGCTTTGCAACAGCCTGTGTCCGGCATGAATCTCTATGAAAGTGTCCCCAGTTTGCAAACTGTTTTCATTCCATCACTAAAACGCTTTGTTCTTCATTCTCATAGCAGGCAAGCCTGGTGTCTCACTACCACGGAGATGACAACAAAAGTACGAACAGCAAACCACCAATTAGATCCAGGGAAAGGACTTTATTTTAAAAGCAAAGAGGTGACCTACATTTGGGGGAAAATTGAGGGAACCACCTAACCACTAAGGATATGCAAATATCCAATATGTAGACAAAAGCCCTACAATTCAACAACCTAAAAGACCATCAACTCATTCAAATAATAGACGCAGGTTGGAACAAATATCTCATCAAAGATGCTGCCACAACCCTAAGCAAACTCAAACTCTGACACAGAAAACCAGGTTACTTGTGCTTTATTGCCGGCGTAAGGCATCTGACTGTGTGGATCATAACAAACGATGGACAGTATTATGGGAAATCGGAATTCTAGAACACTTCATCGTGCTCATGCAGAATCTGTACTAGAGCAAGAAGCTATAGTTCAGACAGAACAAGGGAATGCTGGGTGCTTGAAAATCTGGAAAGGTGTGCGTCCTGGTGGCATCCTTTAGCTGGACAGAGGCAGAGGCAATGTGCAAAGGGCTTTACACAATTGATGTATGTATGGATTGTGATAAGAGTTGTATGAGCCCCCAATAAAATGATTGGAAAAAAAAGAAAAGAAAAACCTACAGGGGACGTAGAGACCCGTTGCCTCACAAGCCTCTTCAGCACAACAGAAGGTGAGGGCAGGTAAGGGCCATTTCCTCATCGTGGAAGAGACTGGAGATAATGAAAAGGCTGGGTGGGAAAAGACAGGAGGGTCACACTATCTCCAGATGCCTGAATAGACCCTTGGGTTGGAGCTCTGGGATAAGGGCACAGCATGAAGTATGGGGCACAGAGGTGTAGGGATACACATACCTGAGGTCTACTAAAGAGAACCAGTCAATAGCAAAAGCCCTGCCAGAAAGCCAGCCTGTGATGGGAGGTCCACCATTAGTGAAATAAAAGCTTTTTGGATTATCTAAGGGCCCTTTCCCAAATATTCCCTTCAATAAATTCACCCTTTCTGTTCAACCCTTTTCTCTGACTCTGGTCTAAATTTTGTCCCTTGCCTGAAATCTTTCTTTCAAGGGGGGACAAGAACTGAGAACTGGAGAGGTTGAAACCTTGAGCCGCCTCCTGGTAGCATATCCTTTTGTTAGGTAGGCAGGATAGGGATGGACGGGCTTGTCCCTCCCATGCCTGCACAGGCCCCCCCATAAAGGAGGTTAGCCACCCATGAAGACTTTAACTGGGCATGCTACAATTCAGTCCATCCCAAGCCAGGTGGGCATCACACCTGGACAGCCCAAACTAGGCCCAGGCTCATGGCTTCCACCACGCTTCCCAGCCAGGTTTGAAGTACCCTGGCCCCAGGGTATTTCTTTGTACCCCACTTCTGTGCTAGGGCCCTGCTGTGGTCTCTCAGGCCTCAGGTCACCACATGGGCACAGCAGTCCCCTGAGGCTGCCCGTCGTCAGCTCGAATTCCCCACGGTTTGGCACGCTTCCGGGAAATAGCTGTCCTCTTTTGAGACTAAAACCCGAAACTTCTCCCATCCTTTATTAAAAAAAAAAAAGTCCACTTGGATTACACACCAGGCTTCAGCGTGAATTACTTGTGCGAAGCCAAGAACTGAGGTGTTACCCACCTGAGAAACCCATCATTTGCGGCGCCGTGTGACTCGGAGGTGACTTTTGGACACATAAGGTAAGCCCGGGAACGGGCGCACAGTTCCCTGCCTCATGGACTCTCTCGGGGCGTCCAGACGTTCACCCCAACACCCTTGAGACCTGGAACTGGGCGAGGTGAGGTTTGGAAAACGCCGGGCTGCGGGAGGGGGGAGGGGACCTTTTGCTCCCAGACACAGCGGTCACATCTGGGGACCATGCCCCTGGGGCCACGCATAACGTGGCCGGAGCCCTCCCCCCCTCCCGGTGCGTTGGTCTTTCTATCCCCCGTGGGTTTCCTGCTTCTCTGGTGGGCTCCGTCTGCCTTCCTGCTCTTCCGGTGCCTCTCAGCTTCCCCCAGCCGCGCTTCCTGGCATGCAATTGAAGACGCCCGGTCCCCAAAGCCCTGATGACATCCAGCGGTCCACTCCGAGGTCCCGCCAGCAAAACAGCACTCGCGCATGCGCTGCCTGCGCCCTGCCGGCTCCGCGGCCACCAATGTCCTTGCAGGGCGCCGATCACGTGGTTCCCCACGCCCCCGCAAGATGGCGCCACCCAGTGTCCGGGCGCCTGATGCTCTGCCAACTCCTGCAGGACGGCGCCCAGAGTGCCCGCCACGTGGTGGGGGCGGTACTTAGCGGGCTGGCCCCGCCCAGTCCCCTGGTGGTCGTCCAGGGTTTCCCCACGGATTCCCCATTCCCGCTTTTCTCCTGGTTTTACCAACAAACTGCTAGGTCCTGTTTGGTGTGTTGCTTTAGCTTCGTGCCTGTGTGCTGGTTCGGTTTTCCCCACTGGCTGTTCTCTGCTGAATTCCCGACGAAAGGCAGGCCCCTGAGTCACTGCTAACTCTTGTCATGCATGGCTTTTCAGCACCACTGCCTTCGGGCCCCGGGGGGTGTGCACGTGCCTGGGACAGCTCCACTGTGACAGTATGTGTCCAGCCAAGGATCCCAATTTCCCTAGAGTGGACCCTGAGCCAAGTGATGGGTCTCCCTCCCTTTCAATGGAAAAGGTCGCTCAGGCCAGTGGTCACCTTTGAAGGCGATTGGAAGGCCACTCCATTGGTCTTGCCTTTGGAGGTCCGGTGAATTACTCATGCCAGTAATTCCATCAGGCCTGTACGGTCGGTCACCCAAGCCAGTGGCCTTTGCTGGCTGTCTAGAAAACAGTCAGGCAGTCCAGTTTGCTGGCAAAGACTGGGTCCCCTAGCCCCTCCTTCAGGCAGGGGCACCTACTCTTGGCCCCAGTTCCACAGCACCTAGCAGCATGAGCTCAAACTGCAGTTAGGACCCTGAGGCATTGGGCTCTCCTGACTTCTCCATTGATGGTGCTTTCTAGATGGGTATGAGGATCCACGTCAAAAGGAAGCCTGCTACATTATCTCCTGTGTAATTTGGATGGATTTAACTGCAGACCAGGGAGGAACAGAAGTTCATCTCGTTTTGCAACACCATCTGGCATCAGTACATTCTAGGTAACGGGAATCCTGGCCAAAGAACAGCACCTTTCCCTTTGGACCTTGATTCAGCTAGAACGCTTCTGCAAAGGGATGGGAAAGTGGGAGGAATTCTCTTATGTTAAAACCTTTTTCCTTTTGAGAAGCAGTAAAGACTTTTGTGCCCAGTGTACCAAGGACCCCCTAAGGGGCCCTGAATCTGAAGGCTACTCCACCCCCAGCTCAGCCACACCACTCTTAGACCCTGAACCTGGTAGGAAAACAGGTGACCCTGCTAAAGTTCTACTCTTAATAGAGATAGCTGGGGAGTTTGGACTGCAGGCAATTCACAAGCCTTTCACCCTAATTGAACTCAAATTGAGTGACGTGGGAACTGAACATTGAGAAAACATCCCAGCCCAGTCCAGATCAACTCCATAAATCCAATATTAGCTCATATGTCCAATGCCAATCTAAGAAGTCCTCTTCAGACTCATGAAACACATGCAAAGATGCTGAATGCAGGAAGATCACAGGCCAGTGGGTGGGAAGTCTTGTGGATCCAGTGGCGTTGTAAGCATCTCAGTGCTGGCAGGGGTTTCCACGTGGCTTCTCCGGCTCCAGAGGTCTGGCCAGCTCCACCAGCCTCTCTCCATGTGTCTTCTTCACAGGGAGTAAGCCAAGTGAGAGAGAAAGAGTGACAGAGTCTCCTGCCTCCAAGGAGGAATACAGGAGTTCCCAGAATCCTCAGGAGAAGGCCACGCCTACACAGAGGCCTCATTGGCTATGTACTGATTGACAGGCTAGACTCCACCCCTTCACTTTTAATTCTTTCAATTTGACACCAGATTAGGTAACTACCACTCAGATGCACTGCCTATTTCCTAAGTGGCTCCTTGCCATCTTATGTCTGAACAAGCCCCATCCTGACATTACCCTGTCACTGGTCTGCAGACCCAACTGGCAGTTTATATGTCCCCTCTCTAAGAAAGCTTGTCTCTCACTTTCACATAGTATAAACCTTGTTCTTTGTCCAAATCCTTTAGGCAAAGGATTTAGTCCACTTAATTATTGTGCCTCGGGTACTGCGGTTTCATTTTGAAGGGCCGCAAGGTTCACAATTCAAATTGTTATTTAAACTCCTGATAAACCTCTTTATTTTTCCTTGAAACAGCATGTAAGTTTTCTTTTTCCCTCAATACCATATCTACCTAGAAGACATGAAAGCAGAAATGCAAACAACCTGTACACCAATGTGCATAGCAGCACGTCTCACAATAGCAAAACAGTAGACCCCATGGAAATGTCCCTCCACTGATGCATGGATAAACAACCTGGTGTGTGCATACCACGGAATGCTCATCAGCAACACAGAAAGTAGCCCTGAGGCACAAGAGGAAAAGCACCCCAAATTAAGGTTGGGCTCCTCATAGGGGCCAGCGGCTCCGCTAAGGTCTGAGGGTAAAATCTCTGTTTTGAATCAAAAGAAGCCTCTGCATCAGAAGCATGACTGGTCATTCACGTAACCCTCCACTTTACCCTGAGAAACTTACTTAGCAAACAACTTCAGAGAACAGAGGGGTTTTGCTTACTGGAGAGTTTCGCTTGCTACCTTGGAAACCACATCCCAAACCATTCTGAGAGCAGACGCTTACGCACAACAAACTGGGAGATGATGCATGTCTTCCCTGTACACCCTCCTAACGCAAGGAGGGGGCGTGACTGTTCAGAGGTCAGATGTGCCCACTTGGTAACTTTAAAAAAATGTTAGACACATGTATGATCATTTACCACTCAGGTGTACCCTCATCCAGTTTTGTAACCATTCCTGAAATGTCCATAAATCACTACATTTTTACCGAAGTTCCTTGTGTGGTTTGTTTGTTTTTAATCATTTTATTCGGGGCTCCTACAACTCTTATCCCAATCCATACATCCATCCATTGTGTCAAGCACATTTGTGCATTTGTTGCCATCATCATTTTCAAAACATTTTCTTTCTACTTGAGCCCTTGGTATCAGCTTCTCATTTTTTCCCCTCCCTCATGAACCCTTGAGAATTTATAAATTATTAATATTTCATGTCTTACACTGATCGATGTCTCCCTTCACCCACTTTTCTGTTGTCCATTCCCCTGGGAGGGGGTTACATGTAGATCATTGTGATTGGTTCCTCCTTTCTCCCCCCACCTTCCCCTTCCCCTCCTGGTATGGCTACTCTCAATATTGGTCCTGAGGTATTTATCTGTCCTGGACTCCCTGTGTTTCCAGCTCTTCTTATAAAAATCCCCTGAATGGTTTCCACCTTGAATCACTTAGTTCTGAATCCCCTGGGCTCTGTGATTCCCAATTTGAAAGTTGCTTTACCTCTCAATATAAGCTTCTTTCTTTCCCTGTTTCATCTAGATCCTGCCACTTTGCTCAAAAGGACACACACCACAACATGGACGAGCCTTGAAAACAGCAAGCCAGGCAAAAGAAGTCCATTGTCAAAAGACAACTGTCGGCTAGGATCTCACTACAAGAAGCAGATATGTAGGAGCGAGCTGTGATGGTGACTGTTCGGAAAATTGAGGTTTCTAATTATAAACATCCTTGAAAAATGAACCTGAATTTTTTTTTCTTTCTCTTTTTCTCTCATCAGTATGCTGGGTTTTTTGTTTGTTTGTTTATATGGGGGGGGTATCCTTTAAACTGAATAAGCATTTCTGAATAGGATGCCTTTTTTCTGAAAGCTTACCATCTGAACACTGGGCTTGCGGAAGGCTATGCCTTACAGTGGGCCCTCTAAACCATGAAGGACACAAGTCAGCCTCCATGGAGTTCTTTCTGACCACTGACTGCTGACATGAAACCCGCCCCCCTTGGGCAGAGTTTGAAAAGGTGTGGCTGTGACCTCTCGGGCCAGCCCTGGATGGAGATGAAGGTCCGAGTCCTGGCTGAGAGGTCAGAGAGCTCTACAACCTCGCCTGTGAGAGTGTGTGCCCCCCAACCACGGTCCTTGTCTCGCTTCCTGAATGCTGCCTGCAACGGCAATGAATCCACCTGCCGCCAGTCATGACGTCACGCCAATGGAAGTGAATCCTTTGGACGCCATGATGACCTCCTGCAGTTGGTCTCCCTCCCCCGGACGGTTCCTTTTTGTCGTCCTGTTTAATCCCTAATAAAGAGGTCTCTAGAAAATATCTTCCAAATCAAACCAAACTCACTGCCATCGAGTGATGCTGACTCACAGTGGATGCCCCCCACGCCCCCACCCCAGGGGTGTCCAAGGTTGTAAGGGTTTGAGACGGTAACTGTTGAGCGAAGCAGAAAGCCCAGTCTTTCTCTCTCGGAGCTGCTGGTCCTTTCTAACTGCTGTCCCTGCTGATGGCAGCCCAACGCATAACCAGTATACCACAAGGGCTGCTACAAAATATATTAGGGGGCTCATTTTCTCCTAAAATAGTAGTGTAACCAATGGAATACAAATCTGTTTTCCCTGGTAGATCTCTCTCTCGGGCATCCAGGATGGACACCCAAGAAAGGAGTGTTTTACTCTACCACAGATCTCATAGTAACACGCTTTGGATTTTTGAACCTGTGTTTCAGAGGATCTTGTTAAGACTTCTTAAGTCTTGCTGTGCATTGTGTTGTGTTGTTTTTGTCTGCTTTCCAGCAGGTTACTCCAGGTGATGGGAGAAATGCCTTTGATGACCTCAGGAAACCTCCAGGGACAATAGCAAATAAACTGGTCAGACACGAAAATTTGATTCTGGGTTGAAGTGTTGGCTTATGGACAAGGACAGAACAAGGACTTTCTGCTCACTTAGGGAAGAACAGTCTGCCTGCTAAGGGAACAAACCAAGGTCCCTGTGAGCCCAAGCTTGGTAAATATCTTCAACTGGAAGCCAGGTCCTGGTACACATTCCAACAGCGAACCGTAGCCTGAGATAACCTGAAAATGCTGGCTCAAGAGCCAATGCCAAGACGGATTTGAAAGAAAAGGTGCGAGAGACCCCAAGACAAACTTAGTAACTAATTAGGAGGAGGCCTGGCCATCTGTAGGGTGCAAACCTGCCTTTAACAGTGCTCCTTCTCAATTCTCAAGGGAGACCAGCTTCACAGGCACATCTGACATATTTATGCTTAAGGGGTTCTCACCTTGACCCAACCCAATACTTTAATAAAACTTTAACTCTTTGCTGCTGTGTGTGTGTCAATGTGTGCGCGTGGCTGATCCTGGGCTCCTTACAGATCACACTAGTTCCCTCTTGGACAACAGCACTTCTGTCTGAAGACCTGTATTTAATCACCAATGGGAGAGTTTGGTTATATCTGTACATTTGTAAATGTCAAGGAAAAACTAGATGTAAAATTATCTAAGGGAAAACGCAGGCAATGATTCTATAAGTTTGTTATTTAATCTGACTTCAGAGGTCTGGGAGCCCTGGTAACTAAGTGAGTTATGCACTGGGCTGTTAACAGCAAGGTCATCAGTTTGAAACCTTGGGAGAAAGATGAGGTTTTCAACCCCCTTAAAGACGTCCCTCACTGACATGTCTGATCAGAACACAAGGAGCAAATGAGGAGGGAAGGAGAGTGAAGCACATCCTGGCCCACCAAACCTTGACAATATCCTTGCTCAGAGCAGCCAATGAACAGAGAGGACCACATGGCCCCCCATTACAAGACACAACATCCCTCACTGACCCATATCCCTACAGGGGACAACATTGGAGACACAGTATGGGAATTGCGCCCAATCTGACCCCACCACACCAAGGCAAAACACTAAGGGTGTGCAACAGAACAACAAGGGGAGCAGAGCAAGGAAGTCCTGAGAGAATACCAAAAATAGACTTTGGGGCCAGGACTTGGCACCCCATCAGACTCCACTGGAAAACACTCCGAAAGGTCAACAAACAGATCATGAACTATTTATAGACTTTTCTTCTTTTTTTGGTCATTTTTTGTTTGTTTGATTTTGTTGCTTTGTTTTGCTCTGTCTTGTTTTTTGTGTGCATATTATTATCTCTGCTGGTCTATTTAGATAAGATAGTTGGGATAAACAATCTGGAGGAGAACACAACTGGACCAACAAGTTCCAGGGGGACATGGGAGAGGGGGAGGCGGAGGAAAAGAGGTGGTGTTAACAAATCCAGGAACAAGGGAACAAGTGACCCAAAATCTGTGGTGAGGAGGGTGTAGGAGGCCTGGTAGGGCTTGATCAAGGGCAATGTAACCCAGAGGAATTACTGAAACCTAAATGAAGGCTGAGCATGATAGTGGGACAAGAGGAAAGTAAAGGGAAATAGAGGAAAGAACTAGGAGGCAAAGGGCATTTACAGAGGTCCAAATACAGACATGTACATTTGTAAATATATTTACATATGATGATGGGGAAATAGATCTATGTACATATATTTATAGGTTTAGTATTCAGGTCGCAGATGGGCATTGGGCCTCTACTCAAGTACTCCCTCAATTCAAGAGCACTTTGTTTCAATAAACTGGCATTCCATGATGCCCACCTTCCCAACACAATCACTGAAGATGAAGCAGGTGCATAAGCAAATGTGGTGAAGAAAACTGATGGTGCTTGGCTATCAAAAGATATAGCAGCTGGGGTCTTAAAGGCTTGAAGATAAACAAGTGGCCATCTAGCTGAGAAGCAACAAAGCCCACATGGAAGAAACACACTAGCCTGTGTGATCCTGAGGTGTCAATGGGATCAGGTATCAGGCACTAAAGAACAAAAAATCATATATTTGTGAATGAGGAGTATGGAGTGGGGACCCAAAACCCATCTGTAGGCAACTGGACAGCCCCTTACAGAAGGGTCATGGTTCTTTAATGCTTCCTCCTTCCTCCCCCCACTATCATGATCCCAATTCTACCTTACAAATCTGGCTAGACCAGAGGATGTACCCTGGTACAGATAGGAACTGGAAACACAGGGAATCCAGGACAGATGATCCCTACGGGACCAGTGGTGAAAGTGGCGATACTGAGGGTGGAGGGTAGAAACGGGGAACCGATCACAAGGATCTACATATAATCCCCTCCCTGGGGGACAGGCAACTTAAAAATGGGTGAAGGGAGACAACAGACAGTGTAAGACATGACAAAATAATAATTTATAAATTATCAAGGGTTCATGAAGGGGGGTGGGAAGGGAGGAGAAAAATGAAGCTGATACCAAGGGCTCAAGTAGGAAGAAAAAATTTTGAGAATGATGATGGCAACAAATGTACAAATGTGTTTGACACAGTGGATGGATGTACAGATTGTGATAAGAATTGTATGAGCCCCCAATAAAATGATTTTTTTTAAAAAGACATCCCTCACTGACCCATAGTGCTACGGGGGACAACCATGGAGACATAGTGTGGGAATTGCACAATCTGACCCCACCACACTGAGGTGAAACATTAAAGGTGTGCAACAGACCAGCAAGGGGAACAGCAAGAATAAAGAAGACAAACTCCCTGCCAGGAACTGTATTTAATCCTAGTTAACTAACGTATCAATTTAATGGTTAACATCTTGGTAAATGAGCCTGCATTTTCCTTCTTCTTCTTCCCCTATCAGGATACCGGTGTGGGGCTTGTGTTTTACATTGAATGTACTAGAACTGGGAATTTTAGTGATCACTTAAGGGAATAGGAGTTTCCATTTGTATCTTTTCTTTCCCCTTTAAAGAAAAAATGAGGTTAACATTGTGTACAGTTGAGCAGTAGTCTGTTTGTTTCCATCAGGCTTTGTCTGCCCTCCTGCAGAGTGTGGTCCAGCTTTGGGGGAAAACCTGGGAAACAGTGCTGGCCTTGACATTGGATGGGAGTACTTCTGCTCTCCAGGAGCTCTGGGTCACTGAGTTTATGTGCATCTTGGGGAGGGGAGCTAACAGGCTTCTCAACCTTTTGACCTTTTGACCACAAATCTCACTAGTCCAATCCTTCACTTCACTATTCCTAAGTGTTGCTGCCTGACTTCATGTGTGGCTTTTCAGTGGAACCGCCAGATCTTGCAAGAAATTTGCAGTCTGGCCATTCCCAGACTGTTTTGGAATACATAGTGATCATTGATAAGAGGGAACTCCACCTCTAACGGTCTGGCTGGATGTCTGCTCATACAGTAGATGTTGGCATGTGATTGCCAAGAATACTCCAGAAAATCAGTGGCAATCTGTAAGGAAATTTTCCAATAATTTTAATATAGGTTAACAACTCAAACAGCTTGTAGCTACTTGTGTGTGTGAGCTGTTTTGCACTGGTTGTACTGTTTTAAGAATGTTATGCTAGAGTGACACTGGGCCTCCACTCAAGGACTCCCTCAATGCAAGAATACTTTCTTCTATTAAATTGGCATTCTATGATGCTCACCTTCCCGACACAACCACTGAAGACAAAGC
>NW_022103906.1:74273084-74279505 GCF_000313985.2 Echinops telfairi | reverse complement strand
AGAGGAAATGTTTTGAGAATGATGAGGGCAATGAATGTACAATGTGCTTTACACAATTGATGTATGTATGGATTGTGATAAGAGTTATTTGAGTCCCTAATAAAATGATTTTTAAAAATAAAATAAAATCAATGGAAGTCCCCCACCCCCAAAAAACCCCCAATGCTATGCTATTGTTAGGATATCATAAGGGGAAATGCAGGCAATGACTCTATAGGTTGGTTATTTAATCTGACTTCAGAGATCTGGGAGCCCTGGTGACTAAGTGAGTTATGTGCTGGGCTGTTATCAGCAAAGTCAGCAGTTCAAAACCCCCAGGCACTCCTTGGGAGAAAGCTGAGGTTTTCTACTCCCATAAATATGTACTGTGCCTCAGAAAGGCACTGGGGCAATACCACTCTGTACTACAAGGTCACAATGAGCTGGAAACCACTCAATGACACTAAGAGTGGGTCTTGGTTTTGGTTCAGAGATCCAATGCCCAAGAGGGTGTCCATTTGGATGAAATTTGCTCTGCATCACCTAGGAAAGTATGAGACTATCTTGAAGACTTCTGTTTTAACCTAGAAAATATTTTATCTTTTTCCCTCTGTGCAGTTACTCTAACCCTCAGCTGCAGATAGGCTGCATCTTGTAACGGTTGATGGGGCAGTCCATTTGAAGAATGCAGAGAAGATAATCTATCTTTGATTGATTTCCCAACACCTTCAGCACAAACATTCCTCAAACTAGAATTTCTACCTCCAGATGTTGTTTTAATATATGTTAAGAAATGGTGTGTTCGACATCCCTCACTGACCCTTAGCACTACGGGGGACAACACTGGAGACATAGTGCGGGAATTGCACCCAATCTGATCCCACCACACTGAGACCAAACACGAAGGGTGTGCAACAGAACAGCAAGGGGAACAAGCAACGAAGTCCCCAGGGAATACCAAAAATAGATTTTCAGGCCAGGGCATGGCACCCCATCAGATTCAACAGAAAAACACTCTTAAAGGTCAACAAACAGACCTTGAACTATTTACAGGCTTTTCTCTTTTTTGTCCTTGGTTTCTGTTGTTGTTTTGTTTTGCTTTTTGTGCATATTATTATCTCTGCAGGTCTATCTAAATAAGATAGGTGGGATAAACAATCTGGAGGAGAAAACAAGGGGACTGCTGGTTCCAGGGGGACATGGGAGAGGGGGAGTCAGGGGAAAGAAAGTGGGTGTTAACAAACCCAGGCACAGGGAAACAACAAGTGATCCAAAATCGATGGGGAGGAAGGTGGAGGAGGCCTGGTCGGGCTTGATCAAGGTCAATGTAACCCAGAGGAATTACTGAAACCCAAATGAAGGCTGAACATGATAGTGGGACAAGAGCAGAGTAAAAGGAAATAGAGGAAAGAGCTAGGAGGCAACGGGCATTTATAGAGGTCTAAATAAAGACATGTACATATGTAAATATATTTATATATGAGGATGGGGAAATAGTTCTATGTGCATATATTTACAGGTCTAGTGTTAAGGTAGCAAATGGGCATTGGGCCTCTACTCAAGCACTCCCTCGATTCAAGAGCACTTTGTTCTATTACACTGGCATTCCATGATGCTCACCTTCCCGACACTATCACACTATCGCTGAAGACAAAGCAGTGCATAAGCAAATGTGGTGGAGAAAGCTGATGGTGGCTGACTATCAAAAGATATAGCATCTGGGACCTTAAAGGCTTGAAAATACACAAGCAGCCATCTAGCTGAGAAGCAACAAATCCCACATGGAAGAAGCACACCAGCCTGTGTGATCCTGAGGTGTCAATGGGATCAAGTTTCAGACATCAAAGAACAAAAAATCATATCACTGTGAATGAAGGGGAGTGTGGAGCATCTGAAGGCAACTGGACATCCCCTTACAGAAGGGTCACGGGGAGGAGAAGAGCCAGTCAGGTGTACTATAGCAATGATGAAACATACAACTTTCTTCTAGTTCTTTAATGTTTCCTCCCCCCACTATCAGGATCCCAATTGTACCTTACAAATCTGGCTAGACCAGCGCATGTACACTGGTACAGATAAGAGCTGGAAACACAGGGAATCCAGGACAGATGATCCAAACCCTCAGGACCAATAATGAGAGCGGTGATACCACGAGGGTAAGGGGAAGGTGGGGGAGAAAGGGGCACTGATCACAAGGGTCTATATATAAGCCCCTCTCTGGGGGACGGACAACAAAAAAGTGGGTGAAGGGAGACATCGGACACTGTAAGATATGACAAAATAATAATTTATAAATTATCAAGGGTTCATAAGGGAGGGAGGGAGGGTCGGAGAGGGAGGGGGGGAAATGCGGAACTGATACCAAGGGCTCAAGTAGAAAGAAAATATTTTGAGAATGATGATGGCAACAAACACACAAATGTGCCTGACACACAATGGATGGATGGATGGATGGATTGTGATAAGAGTTGTACGAGCCCCCAATAAAATGAGTTAATAAATAAAAATACATAATTACCTTACATAGTAAAAAAGAAAGAAATGGTGTTTTAATGATCAGGAATGAATGAGCTCATTTTGACAGGTTTTCATGTTTATAGCAACCTGGAAACCAGAATCTTTACCAGTCGGTGAAGTTAGATTCCATTACAAATGTGTTTCATTTCAGGAGTAAAGGTGATGTCAGTTTTCCCAGAAACCTAGGACAAGTCCACAGTTGCTCAGCAGAAGAAAGACGAAGCTGTCTAGTCCCGAAAAGAGCGACCGTCAGAGAAATCCACAGAGGCCGTTCTACCGTGTCCTGTTGTGTCCCTATACATTAGAAGGGACTTGGTGGCAATGAGTTGGGTGAGAAGATAAACCTTGAGACTTTAAATTGTTTTCTTTTTTTTCCTTCCTTCCTAGTCTTGAGAGAAAAAAACTTACCTAAGGAAAAACCCAAGGGGAAGACATTGGTTGAGCTTTGCTTTTTAAATCGCTTGAGCCCATTTAAATGTACAGAAAACTAGCTCTTGTCTTTGGTTAAAAGCCAAAAGGAGAACCCCAATCTGGATTCATATAGAAGGGAATTAAAAAAAAAACCAAACACACATTCCAATCTGATGTGGCAGGAGGCCTAGTGGCATGCTGGTCACGTGTTGGGCGCCCAGGGAAAGAGTGGCAATCTGGGCCCCACCCTCTCCTGGCAGCAGGATCAGCCTGTCTTCTCCTACAGAGGGCTGCAATCTCAGACAGCGGGAGAAGCAGGGCTATGATTTGCAATCAGCTGGATATCAGTGGGTTTTTAATTAGGAATAGATACTTTTAAGGAATCTTGAAAATCCAAATTTGGATTAGGAAAAATAGATGAGAATTCTAAAGGGAACGTGGAATCATTAAACTTTATTTCAGCAGTATATATGCAAGGGATTTCAAGATCGTCAGGTAATTTACTGGTATGGAATTCAGTTAACGTATATTTGTTATCATTTGAAGTTCATTCTTTTGCTCTTTTAGGGAAAAGATGTATATATTTAGGTCTGCTAAATGGTGTGTTTTTCCATGTAAAGCAGCGGTTCTCAACCTGTGGGTTGCAACCCCTTTGGGGGTTGAATGACCCTTTCACAGGGGTCACCTGATTCATAACAGTAGCAAAATTACAGTGATAAAGTAGCAACGAAAATAATGTTATGGTTGCGGCGGGGGTGGGGGGTCACCACAACATGAGAAACTGTATTAAAGCGTTGTGGCACTAGGAAGGTTGAGAACCACTGATGTAAAGGTTTATCTTAGAACAGATATGTAACAAGACCGCTGCTTAAATGATTCATTTTAAAAAGAAACGATACGGTTGCACTTTCATCTGTCAGATTAAAGTTTAGTTGTTTAGGATTGGGGGAGGGGCCAGGGCTTTATGTGAAATGAGGGACTGGAATTCTTGCCTTTGGAGTAACAAGCTCTTCGTTGATTGCTGGGTGGAAAGTTTAATCTGTCCTTTGGATGATCTAGCTTCCAGGACTAAGCGGTTGGATCCCCAAGCCACATGGTGTTGAAAGGCTGAAGCTCCAAATGAAGGCTGGGCATGATCGTGGGACAAGAGGAAAGTAAAAGGAAATAGAGGAAAGAGCCAGGAGGCGAAGGGCATTTTTAGAGGTCTTAATACAGGCATGTACACATGTAAATATATTTATATATGAGGATGGAGAAATAGATTTATGTGCATATATTTATAAGTTTATTATTAAGGTAGCAGATGGACATTGGGCCTCAACTCAAGTACTCCCTCAATGCAAGAACACTTTGTTCTATTAAACTGGCATTGCATGATGCTCACCTTCCCAACACGATCTCTGAAGACAAAGCAGGTGCATAAGCAAATGTGGTGAAGAAAGCTGATGGAGCCCGGCTATCAAAAGACATAGTGTCTAGGGTCTTAAAGGCTTTAAGGTAAACAAGCCACCATCTACTTAAGAAGCAACAAAGCCCACATGGAAGAAGCACACCAGCCTGTGTGTTCATGAGGTGTCAAAGGGCTCAGGTATCAGGCATCAAAGAACAAAAAATCATATCATTGTCAATAAGGGGCAGTGCGGGGTGGGGACCCAAAACCCATCTGTAGGCAACTGGACATCCCCTTACGGAAGGGTTGTGGGGAGGAGACAAGTCAGTCAGGGTGCAGTGTAACAAGGATGAAATATGCAACTTTCCTCTAGTTCCTAAATGCTCCCCCCCACCACCACCACCGCACTATCATGATCCCAACTCTACCTTACAAATCTGGCTAGACCAGAGGATGTACACTGGTACAGATAGGAACTAGAAATACAGGGAATCCAGGGCGGATGATCCTTTTAGGACCAGTGGTGTGAGTGGCGATACCGGGAGGATGGAGGGAGGGTAGGGTAGGAAAGGGGAACTGATTACCAGGATCTACATATAACCTCCTCCCTGGAGGACTGACAACATAAAAGTGGGTGAAGGTAGACGTTGGACAGTGTAATATATGACAAAATAATAATTTATAAATTATCAAGGGTTCATGAGGGAGTGGGGAGAGAAAATGAGGAGCTGATGCCAGGGGCTTGGGTGGAGAGCTAATGTTTTGAAAATGATGAGGGTAACAAATGTACAAATGTGATTTATACAATTGATGTATGGATGGATTGTGATGAGTTGTATGAGCCCCTAATAAAATGATTTAAACAAAAAAGAAAAGAAAAGGCTGAGGCTCAGGTGTTATTACTCATCAATTCACTATAAATCCTGCCAATCTGAAACTATAGAAAGTCACACATGATTTTTATTCAAATGGATTAATAATTTTTTATTTGAATCGCTAACTTGGCTACAACTTTGTTTCTTTTTAATTTAGCCATTCATCTATAAGTTTAATTCAAATGGTTCATAACGTGATGGTTTGGTATTACAACTGACGCTTTTTAAAAATAAGGGTAATCATTTTGTCTCGAGATATCTTTGCCTTCTGTTCCTTCTGATTTTGAATTGACTTTACTTGGCTTTGCATTAGTTCTGTGGTTCCTGTCAGGTCTCTCGTTTGTAAAAGCATGACTGTACCTGAGCCATGGTCCCGTTAACTTGTGTTGTCATCTGCAGGTGAGCTTTTGCTCAGCTGATGTGCTTTTCTCTCATGCTAAAATGCTTGGCCAAAACTGTCCAGCGGAAAGACAGACTATCTTGGACATATGAAAAGTACTGATTCGTGTGAACTGAGCACCTCCCAGACTAAATCAAGGTTTCCAGATGGGAGGGAAAAGGGCCCACAAATTAAAACAGGTGCCAAAATTGTTAGGAATGGAAATTAGCCACTGAAATGATTAAAATGTTACTATGGGTTTGTTTGTGGGACTACTCTGAATGTTTGAAGGCTCTATTCTCTAGCTACCAGAAACTACTCTTCTCCTTTCTCTTCAATTGTCTAATGGGTTTAGACATCATGACTTTCAGATTAAAGGTTTTAGCTGGTAAACCGTGACTAGAGGAGAGAGTGAAGGTCAAGTTATGGCTTTGCAGAGCAGAATGGCAGTGAGATGTCCTGCGTCTGTATTTATATACAACCTGAGGTTTTGCAGAATATAGCTACTAGTGGTGCTATTCAGGCATAAACAGCCACCTCGTGATACTTTTATTCTTGGTGCGAGGCCCTTTGGGGTTTGTTTGTGTGAGTTATTTTAGACACCTGGCTTAACATGGCTGTTGATATTTGTTCTACCTCTGATTTTCATGAAAATTGGGGAAACCCACACAGACCATTATGTCCAGATGGCTTTTAAACCCTGAGGTTTGGGAAAGAACTGATGGCTAATGCCATTTTAAATGAACAATTCATGGGAGGGGGGAGCAGGGTGGGAGGGGAAAAATGAGGACCTAATGTCGGGGGTTTAAATGGAGAGAAAATGTTTTGAGAAACGATGTACAAATGCGCTTTACACAATTGATGTGTGTA
>NW_022103906.1:74226986-74271431 GCF_000313985.2 Echinops telfairi | reverse complement strand
GACACGGTCACTGAAGACAAAATGGGTGCATAAGCAAATGTAGTTAAGAAAGCTGATGGTGCCCGGATATCAAAAGATAAAGCATCTGGGGTCTTAAAGGCCTGAAGATAAACAAGCAGCCATCTAGCTGGGAAGCAACAAAGCCCACATGGAAGAAGCACACTAGCCAATGTGATTATGAGGTGTCAACAGGATCAGGTATCAGGCATTAGAGGACCCCAAACAAATAATCATATTGATGAGAATGAGGGGGCGGGGTTGGAGTACAGACCCAAAGCCCATCGGTAGACAATTGGACATCCTTTTACAGAAGGGTCACAAGGAAGGGACGAGCCAGCCAGGGTGCAATATAGCACTGATGAAACATACAACATTCCTCTAGTTCTTTAATGCTTCCTACCCCCACTACCATGACCCCAGTTCTACCTTACAAATCTGGATAGACCAGAGCATGTACACTGGTGCAGATAAGAGCTGGAAACACAGGGAATCCAAGACAGATAAACCCGTCAGGACCAATATTGAGAGTAGTAATACCAGGAGGGCAGGGAAATGGTGGGGGAAGAAAGGGGGAACCAATCCCAATGATCGAAGTATAATCCCCCCAACCCCCAACCAGGATGACAAACAACAGAAACATGGGTGAAGGGAGACAGTGGACAGTGTACGATATGAAAATAGTAATTTATAATTTAAGGTTCATGAGGGTAGGGGAGGGAGGGGAAAAATGAGGAGCTGATACCAAGGCTCAAGTAGAAAGAAAATCTTTTGAAAAGGGTAATGGAAATATATGTACAAATGTGCTTGACACAATGGATGTATGGATTGTTTTAAGAGCTGTAAGAACCCCCAATAAAATGATTTATTAAAAATTAAGTCTTGCAAGGAGATCTGTCATCAGTGTAAGACAGTTTTTGTTTTGTTTTAGGAGAGGGGACTGAATGGTTCCTTTGTCTTACAGTTACCCTAATTTGATATTACAAGAGTCAAGTGTAAAAGACAGGCTTACTATGGTGATCGAAGGATCTTTATGAAAACCTGTGATCAGAGGAGGAGAAAAGAGGTCTGTGAGGGCGGCTGTCCCTTCTGTCTGCTCTAAGACGGTGCCTCACAACGTTTGGTGGGTGAACTCGGGAAAGGCGGTTGGCCCTTGGGGAGAAGGCAAACCATTTCTTGCTAATAGGCATGTGTTCACGGAGCTTCTTCCTGCTTTTAGAGTTCGGGGCCTCACGTTTTAGGCTCGTTGGATTTGTCTTTGCAAAGTGCCATAGCATTTTTCCTAGCTGAGAAGGACTTGGACCCTAGGCCTGGCTGATTTCATCTCAAAATATTGTACATTGGAATGCCACGGCTCACTTTACCCTAAGTAACGCCATTTCTTTTTAAGCTGAAACCCCAACCCACCCCCAGCACCAACTGCGCCATGCGATGTGCCACTGTGACAGCAGGCTTCCTTGGTGAACCTCAGAACAGCCACCTTCCCTTCACCCACCCACTGGCTTTGCCTGGGAAAGCATGTTGTGCTAACCAGCACCTGCTCCGACTGCTTTAACGGAATCTCACCACGAGCTGTTCCACTTCCCTCTTCTGTGTCTCAGCAAGAGTTTGACAGTACGCCTCCTCTGCTCCAGCTCCCCGTTCAGTGTACTGTATCAAACGCTTCGTGGAACAGCATTGCAGAATCAAGAGTGGTTTAGGCAATAGCTGACACTCTGGATACCTGCATAATAAAGAAACTTTGTCCCCTTGGACAAACATTGCGGAAATTTCTCTTTAATCATAACAGGAGGAGGCGTAGAAGGGACTGGACTGGAACTCCACTTTTGGATCCGGAAAAATACATTTGCATTTGGGGGTCTCTTTTTCCCCTAAAACACTTCAGATAAAATTCAAAACACTGTTTTGAATTAAACTAAGATTTTTGTTTTCGCTTTTCTAAAGAAGCCTTTTAGTCTTTTAATCAAAGTATGACTTAACTTCTTGAAAAAACAAAGGAGGCAAAAGTCAGGGTTTTCTAACCTAGATAAAAATTGCTCCACGCCAGAAGCAACAGAGCCCACATGGAAGAAGCACACCAGGCTGTGTGATCACGAGGTGTCGAAGGGATGAGGTATCAGGCATCAAAGAACAAAAAATCATATCATTGTCAATGAGGGGGGAAAGCGCATCTGTAGGCAACTGGACATCCCCTTATGGAAGGGTTGCAGGGAGGAGACAAGCCAGTCAGGGTGCAGTGTAGCAACGATGAAACATACAACTTTTCTCTAGTTCCTAAATGCTTCCTCCCACCCCCACACTATCATGATCCCAATTCTACCTTACAAATCTGGCTAGACCAGAGGATGTACACTGGTACAGATAGGAACTGGAAACACAGGGAATCCAGGGCAGATGATCCCTTCAGGACCAGTGCCGAGAATGGTGATACCAGGAGGGTGGAGGGAGGGTGGGGTGGAGAGGGGGAATGGATTACAAGGATCTACATATAACCTCCTCCCTGGGGGATGGACAACATAAAAGTGCGTGAAGGGAGACATCGGACACTGTAAGATATGACAAAATAATATTTTATAAACTATCAAGGGTTCATGAGGGAGGGGAAAAATGAGGAACTGATGCCAGGGGCTTAAGTGGAGAGCAAATGTGTTGAGAATGATGAGGGCAATGAACAAATGTGCTTTACACAATTGATGTATGTATGGATTGTGATAAGAGTTGTATGACCCCCTAATAAAGTGATTTTTAAAAATTGCTCCGTGCCTCTTAAAAATGTTTGTGCAGCTGGTCCCCAGAGAAGGTGCTTTGGTCAGCAGGAGGGTAGGAAATAGAAATGGTAACGATAATAAAGGGAGCTCCTGTGTCTTAGGTCAAAATCCTGACTCCCAAAATTAAAAATTTTACTCACTAGGGATTTTGAGTGTGTTTTTATTGTTCCAGGGTTGGGGGGTAGAAATAACTAAAATTAAAATATATTTTATAAAGACCCTTTTATTCTGTCTTAAACAGGACAAAGACAAGGCAAAGACAAACACTAATCATCTGGATGAGGAAGACCATCAATATGAAGTTATAATGTCCAAAAGGAAGATGGAAAACTAAAGAAATCGGTTGCAAAATCATGATTGGTGACAGATAAATTAATCGTCATTGCAGTTGGGACCACTGAAGCAGGGAATGGATTATGAATGCTCCCCAGTGCAGATTTAAAATGTTTCCAGGATTGGTACTGGGGTTCTCCTACCACCTAATCAGGGTATGCCTCTTGACCAGGTTGTCTTTCAACCCTCATTTCCAGGCAAGTCTGTGAGAGCTGACCAGGAGAATTGCAGCAAACCTCTTCCCAACACACTCTACCTGAAGCCAAGGGCTTTAATATAGCCAGTCAAGGGCCAAACAGAACTCAGTGGAGGCTAAATTTATGTTGAGACTCAAAATGGATTTAGGAATTTCACTGAGAACCTTCCAAAAAATCTCAATGCCATCAAGTTCCTTCCAACTCATAGCTACCCTTTAGAGTAGAGTAGAACAGTAACTTTGGGTTTCTGAGCCACTAAATCTTTATAGGAGTAAACAGCCTCATCTTTCTCCCTCAAAGCAGTTGGTGCATTCAAACCACCAACCTTGTGGTTAGCAACTCAATATGTAGCCCAGTATGCCACCAGGGCTCCTCACTGTAATCTTTAGGCTTTGGCACACCTACTGCTCCAAATTCAAGATCTGATATTCTATGAGTCCTTTGTAAATTTGTAACTAAGGTAGAAACTTAGTTTGTCAAGATAAAGAGACAGACTACAGGTGGGATAGACCCCGACAGCATGCCTTATTAAATAACTCTCATATGTAACAACCTAAGGATGCAACATAAACTAATCGATAAGGTTTAAGCTTGTAATTTAACAGCTTAAATTTTGTCATGCTCCCTGGTCCTCTCCTACATGTTTACTAAACCTTTGTTAAAGAAGAAAAGGAGACCCCCTCAAAATTCAGATATATTTTATAGACACCCTTTATTAAGTGTTAAACATGACAAAGATAAAGACAAATCATTTGCTATGACACTGTGCAAAGATAAATCTAAAATCCAGGCAGCCTAACGCAAATCTGAAATCCAGGCAGCCTAATGCATAAAGGCTGGATCACCAAAAGCAAAAGCAAAAAAAAAAAAAAATCAGTTAAAAATATGATTAGGAAGAAAACATGTGAAATGCCCTTCCCAAGTTCACCCTTCAAAAGTTGTGAATGACCTTCTCATTCCCTCCTCTTATCACGAATTTACATAGAAATTCTTTAATCACCATAGTAAGAGTGTCTTCTACACTCACCTTGTATAAGATCAAATTAGGCAATATCATATTGAAGGAACCATTCTGTCTCAACAAAACACTGGTTCAAGCAGATCTCCTTTCAAGATCCAATCTTAAGGTGCACAAGAGGGTGACAGTTTAATTACAACCATTAGCACAGTGAAGCCGTACGTTTGGTTTATCAGATTTCTTAGTCAAAAGACTGAGATTTCGTGTAGTTCCCCTCACCAACTTGCACATAAACTCTTTGAAACTAGAATTATACCCATTATAGGTTGAAGCAGAGCACTAGTATCTAGATTTACTCTGGGTCAAAAAACCTCGGCATACAGAACCGGAACACTGACTAAAAGGTCAGTCAGAGGGCTGACCAAGCACCTGTAACCCAAAGCAGAAAACAAACTTCTCCCCATGAAACAAGTTTTCCAGGGGAAAGAAAGGGCACGAATGAAAGCCTGTTTCCTCCAAATAATCACTACCATTCAAAATAAGTTCTGGCAGATTCAGTTTGGGGAACAACCCCCAAATCAGTGTCCTGATAAGGGAAAGGGGGAGGGCGGGAAACTAATTTTAGTGTTTTAGAACTTTATTTGCTATTGCTTCTGGAAGCTTGAAACTAATTTTAGTGTTTTAGAACTTTACTTGCTATTGCTCTGGAAGCTTGATGAGATCATCAAAGGCATTTCTACTTTTGCCTGCAGAGAAAGCCTTAACGGTTCACAAATGAAAAAACAACAACACAAAGACTTGATAAAACAAACCAACAAAAACCCTCAGAAAGCCCTGACACGAGTGTTCAAAATCTAAGAGCACTTACTTCACAGGTTCCTTATGGTGTCTGAAATGTGGTGGTCTTAAACACCCCTTTCTCTGGTGCTAATCCTCCACCCCCAGAAAGCCTGCCAGAAAGGACAACTTTAGGTCCTGTCAGACGCTGCCATATTCTTTGATGGCAAACCCAAATTCAAGTATATGTTATGAAGATCCCTTCTTGAGTCTTCAACAGGACAAAGAGAAGGAACGCATCCAGAAGAGGCACACCATTATGGTCTCCTGCTTCATAGGTCGGCATCCGCCTGTTGTGCTGATGATCTGAAGGACAGAATCCTTCCAACCCAGTGACACAGCTCCGAGGAGCTAGAATGGGATGGGGGTGTAGTGCGGGAAGAGAACTAACAGGGCTGAAGAGGAGGGAGTTGTACAAATTCCTGAGCCAAAGATGGTACCCACTGACCTGAAGCCAGGTGGCTGGGATGCTTAACCTAGCTCAGGTGGCTACTATTAAAGTCTTACCTAATTCTATGTGGTTAAGGTCAGAGACCAAAAGTGCCAGGGAAGTGACTTGGGACAAGAACCTTAGAAATGTGGGAAGGTATAGGTATAAATATAGATATGTGTATATGTAAATATATAAAGATAGGTGTATTGTCTATGTGTGTGTTAGTATATATATATGTAAATACAACAAAGAAGCATATGAGCTTGGGGCCTCTACTTAAATCTTACCTCAGTACAAAAGCCATTTGTTCTAATAATGTGGCAATATATGATACTCACTTTCCCAACACAATCACAGAAGACAAAATGGGTGCATAAGCAGATGTGGGAAGAAAGCTGATGGTACCTGGCTGAGATAGCTTATTGTGCCAGCCTGGCCGACAAACACAAGTGGGATTAACTGAAGGGCGGAGAGATAAATGGCTCGGTGACCCTCGCCTTTCTTGTTTCTCGCTCTTTGATCAGTGTGCGGCTGCCTTGCTTGTTCTGTGCCTCAATTTACAGGCTACACTACCTGTGGGACGCCTAGCCTGTGAACTGTGTTGCTGTAAGTTGAGGTCCCTTTAAGACATCTCTGGAGTTGAGGACTGGTGGTTGGTGACCTGGCTGACAGTTGGTGACCTGCCTTGTGATTGGCTGCTGTGCTAAAATAGCCTAGCTCTCTCTATATATAGAGGAAAACCTACCAGCAGATTCGACTTGAAAGACTGCTAGTGTCTCATAACCCTCTCTCACGGGAGTGAGTTGCACTGAGCCATTTGTACTGCTTTATAATTTAACTGTTCATTTCTTGTATTATATTTCTATCTGTATATGATTTAACAGTTCATTTCTTGTGTTATATATCTAATTATCTTTATAAATAAATATATTAAATTATCAGCAATTTGGTTTTATCTCTCCAGAGAACCCTGTCTAACACATGGCTATTAAAAGATATAGCGTCTGAGGTCTTAAAGGCTTGAAGGTAAACAAGCAGCCATCTAGCTCAGAAGCAACAAAGCCCACATGGAAGAAGCATATCAGCCTGTGTGATCACAAGGTGTTGAAGGGATTAGCTATCAGGCATCATGAGAACAAAAAATCATATCATTGTGAATGAGGGGGAGTGCACAGTGGAGACCCAAAGTCCATCTGTAGGTAACCGGACATCCCCTTACAGAAGGGTCTCGGGGAGGAGATGAGCCAGTCAGGGTGCAGTGTAGCAATGATGAAACATACAACTTTCCTCTAGTTACTAAATGCTTCCTACCCCCCTCCACTATCATGATCCCAATTCTACCTTACAAATCTGGCTAGACCAGAGGATGTACACTGGTACAGATAGGAACTGGAAACACAGGGCATCCAGGTTGGATGATCCCTTCAGGACCAGTGCCGAGAGTGGTGATACCAGGAGGGTGGGGGTAGGGTGGGGTGGAGAGGGGTAACCGATTACAAGAATCTACACATAACCTCCTCCCTGGGGGACGGACAACAGAAAAGTGGGTGAAGGAAGATGCCGGACAGTGTAAGATATGACAAAATAATAATTTATAAATTATCAAGGGTTCATGAGGGAGTGGGGAGTGGGGAGGGAGGGGGAAATATGAGGAGCTGATGCCAGGGGCTTACGTGGAGAGCAAATGTTTTGAGAATGATAAGGGCAATGAATGTACAAATGTGCTTTACACAATTGATGTATGTATGGATTGTGATAAGAGTTGTATGTACCCCTAATAAAATGATTTTTTTTTAAAGATATAGTGCTTGGGGTCTTAAAGGCTTGAAGATAAACAAGCAGCCATCTAGCAGGGAAACAATAAAACCCACATGGAGGAAGCACACCAACCTGTGTGATCATGAGGTGTCGATAGGGATAGGTATCAGAAGTTTAAAAACAAGCAATCAAATTGACACGAAGGATCATGGACAAAGGGGAGACCCCAAACCCACCTGTAAGATAATTGGACAGAACCTCACAGAAGAGCCACATGGAAGGGATGACATATCCAGGGTGCAGTATAGCAGTGATGAAACACATACCTATCCTCTAGTTCTTTAATATTCCCTCTCCTTACTATTATGGTCTTTGTTTTACCTCATTGATCTTGTTAGACCTGTGTAGGTTCATTTGTATAATTAAGAGCATTTGAGGCATGAAAGCCAAGATAGATAAACCCTTCAGAAACAGTATGGGAGTAAGGATTCCCTAAGGGTACAGGATGAGGGGGGGAGGGGGAACTGATAGCAATGATGACTGCATAACCCCACTCAAGGGGAATAAATAACAGAATTGTAGGTGAACGGATACATTGGATGGTTTAAGATATTGCAAATAATAATACATAAATAATAATAACGGTTGCTGGGGGGAGGGTGGGGAGGGAGGGGATAAAGAGGAGCTGATAACAAAGATATCAAAAAGAAAGAAAAGGTTTTGAAACTGATGGTGGCAGAAATTATACAATTATGCTTGAACCAATTGAATGATAGATTGTTATAATATCTGTAAGAGCCACCAATAAAATGATTTAAAAAGAAATATGGGACGGTAAAGCCTGAATCCATCAGGTGAGAATCAGGTTCATGCAGATCTTTGCCACGCAGTTACCCATGAATTTGCCTTAAAGTCATGCAGTGATTCTATTAACTGGCCTCCCAGCCCTGACTTACGCCAGGTGGTATCTCAACCTATGAGAAAAATGTGCTGGGTCACCATTCAACGAGGTTACCACCAAAAAGCTGGACACTAGTGGGAAGGAGGTAGCCAAGGGAGAGATTAAAAGTATGAGGTACAAAGGGTGACCCAGGAACAAAAGATGGCACCCCTCCTTCCTTACCTCGAAGTAGATTGGTGAGCAGAAAAGGACCTACATAGTTGGTGGCAAAGGTGACATCCAGGCCCTCTGGAGTAAGTGTCTTCTCAGGGATACCTGGGAGGAAACAACAGCACAAGTGGAGGATGATGGAGGACCTGCTCCCAGGAGGACCAGATCTGGATGAATGTACTGGAGTTCAGTAGAAATACTCTAAGCATAAGCACATGCAGATGTATAGGGGCAATGACATTTGGGGCTACCACTCAAAATAGGCTTTTTAGGGGAGTTATGAATTAGAGCATTCATTCACTCACTGCCGTTGAATTGATTCCAAATCATAGCGACCTTATAGGACAGGCCAGAACTGTTCCTGTGGGGTTTCTGAGACTGTAACTCTTTTTCAAAAATAGTTTTATTGGGACACAATCCACATATCATACAATTCAATAGTTCAATCCTATCAAGAAGACTTATTTGTACAATCATTACCACCATCAAGTTTAGAACATTTTCTGCTTTCTTGTACTCTGTGTTGCATAATCTCACGTCAACTTGAAGATTTATGAAAGTGTAGGCGTGCTCGGGAACAGGAATGGGAGTAGTGATACCAGGAGAGTAGGGAGAAGGGGGAGAAAGGAGGGCAGGAAGGGGGAACCGATCCCAATGATCAACACATAACCACACACACACACACACACACACACACACACACACACACAGACAAACAACAGAAACCATGTGGGGAGGAAGACAGCAGTTAGTGTAAAACATGAAAATAATAATTTATAATTTATCAAGGGGTCACGAAGGTGGGAGAGGGATAAGGATGGAAAAAAGAGGAGCGGATACCAAGGGCTCAATGGAAAGCAAATGTCTAGAAAAGAATGATGGCAACAAATGTACAAAGAGGCTTGATACAATTGATGTATGGATTGTTCTAAGAACTGTAAGAGTCCTGAGAAGTTACCACCACCATTGGAGCCACTGATGGACTTGATATAAAGCTCTTTCTTATCCATTTGTGAGGATCCTGGGATTTGTTTCTCTAGTCAATCTGGCCTAATACACACTCCTTGTTATTAGCTCCCCATTTCCCTGCAACCACCCTGCCATGCCCCAAGAAACCACTGATCTAGTTAGGGTGTCTACAGAGTTGCCTATCCTGGATTTCATATACAGAAAAGACATACAAAATCAAACAAACAAACAAAAACCCTATTTGTAATCAAATAAAATAGAGGAAAAACTCAGTTGAAAAGGAAGCAGATGTGTGAATCTGGGTACTTTAGAGAAACAAATCCACAGGAACTCATGTATAAGAGAGTTTTATATACAGGTTAAGTGCACATCAAGAAAACATCCCAACCCAGTGCTGCCCAAGCCCGCAAGTCCAACATAAATCCAACACCAATTCACAAAGTCCTCTTCCATGTCACAAAACAGACACAATGCTGCTGATTGCAGGAGGAAAGCAGAATCAGTGAATGTGTAAGCATCTTAGTGCTGGCAGGGGTCTCCACATGGCTGCTCCAGCACCCACGGCTGCATCAGGGTAAATCCATGTGGCTTCTCCTTGGGGATGTCTTACAGGAAGTGAGCCTTGCCAGCTGAAGCAGGGAACTGGCTAAGGCAGCTTCACCCTGGTCCGACCATCACAAAGCAAGAGACCTAAGAACTAGAAAGGCGAGGCTCACCAAGCCAATTATCCCTATGTGGATAAGATGGAGAATACATGTTTGTTTTTATAGGATTAAGATGTAGGTGTTACTTAATTGCAATTGTGAGGCTAACGAATTATGTACACGTGCCAAGTTGGCAAGGGGTGGCTTGAGGTAGTTTATTGTGCCAACCTAGCTGATAAACACATGTGGGGTTAATTGAAGGGTGCAGGGATAAATGGCTCAGTGAGCCTCGCCTTTCTAGTTCTCAGGTCTCTTGATTTGTGATGGTTGGACCAGGGTACAGCTTCCTTAGCCAGTTCCCTGCTCCCGCTGGCAACGTTCACTTCTTGCAAGACATCCCTGAGGAGAAGCCACATGGACTTACCCCAATGCAGCCCTGGGTGCTGGAGCAGCCTTGTGGAGACTCCTGCCAGCACTGAGACGCTTACACATTCACTGATTTGGCTTTCCTCCTGCAGTTGACATCATTATGTGTGTTTTGTGAGATGGAGGAGGACTTTGTGGATTGGTGTCAGACATATGGGCTAATGTTGGACTTGTGGACTTGGGCAGCAGTGGGTTGGGATGTTTTCTTGATGTGCACTTACCCTTTATATAAAACTCTCTCTAATACATATGAGTTTCTGTGGATTTGTTTCGCTAAAGTACCCAGACTCACACATTATGGTACCTTGGGAGTGGGGTACTGGAGAAACAAATCATAAGATGGAGAGTAGATGTTTGTTTGACCTCTCCTTCATGGTAGCTTTTCTTCTTCGTCTAGCCAGAGGTCAGATAAAGCCGCACTGTTTACTTGGTTGTTTTCTGGGGAAAATATGGGAAGTATGAAAATTGAAAGTTTGTAAGCCCACTTGCTTTCAGCCATTAAAATTTGATCTTTAGATGAGTTTAGGACATGCCTGCAAAGAAAGCTTTGAAAAGATATGCCCCACCTAGTGCTTTGGAGTACTCAGGAACCAGTAGTCTTTGTCAAAATCTGGAAAAAATCTGGAATCATGAAAAGAACTCCTCCCTAAGACTGAATGATAAAGGGAGCCTGTGAGCAGGCTGAAATGCTTGCTAGGTGACCATCTGGAGGTACTTGTTGAGTGGAAGTGGGAGAAATGCAGCAATAAAGAGATGGTTGAGTTTGGCCACTGACACCTGTGGACTTGGTTTACAGGGGGGCGGGGAGATGAGTGTGGGTTAACTGGTATAAAGTTAATGACCTAGCACAAGGGGGCTAGGCTTGTTGAGTATTGGTGAGAGCCCATAGTCTAAAGGCAAGGCGTCCAATGGGCACCCTGTGGAGGCTGAGGGAAGCAGCCCACATTTAGCTGACCAGAACCTGACCTGATGGAGATTTTTGAGCCTGTGAACTGGTGCATATTGTTGCTAAATTTATGGATGGTCTATCCAGATTTGACTTTGCTTATGGATAAGGATTTCACAATGTACCAATAGGAATGAAGATTCTTCATGTCAAAAAACATGATTGTCTCCTCAGAGCACAGGGTTGTTTTAAGTGGGCAGTATAGAAATTGGATATCCAAAATTTGGGGAATAAAGGCATGAAGTGGTTGGCTTACAAACTTTCATAGGTAGGGGAACATATACACAGGATTATAGGATTAAGATGTAGGTGTTACTTAATTACAATTGTAAGGCTAAAGAATTATTTACGTACATGTGCCAAGTTGGCAAGGAGTGGATTGGTAGTTTATTGTGCCAACCTGGCTGATAAACACATGTAGGGTTAATGGAAGGGCGGAGGGATAAATGGCTCAGTGAACCTCGCCTTTCTAGTTCTCGGGTTTCTTGCATCTGATGGTCAGATCAGGGTGCAGCTACCTTATCCAGTTCCCTGCTTCCACTGGAAAAGCTCACTTCCTGCAAGACATCCCTGAGGAGAAGCCAATGGACCTACCCCGATGCAGCCCTGGGTGCTGGAGCAGCCTTGTGGAGACCCCTGCCAGCTCTGTGATGCCGACATGCTCACTGATTCGGCTTTCCTCCTGCAGTTGGCATCATAGTGTGTGCTTGGTAAGCTGGGGGAGGACTTTGTGGATCCGTGCCGGACATATGAGCTAATTAATGTTGGACTTGTGGACTTGGGCAGCACTGGGTTGGGATGTTTTCTTGATGTGCACTTACTCTTTATATAAAACGCTCTCTTATGCATGAGTTTCTGTGGATTTGTTTCTCTAAAGTACCCAGACTAACACGGCAGAAAATATTAAAAATTAGAACAACTTTAAAATGGGTCAAACGATGAACTGTTCAATTTTAACCTCGCCGCATGTGCCACCATCCACTCCCCAATGCACTCTGCATGACAGCAAGGCTACTCACATCCTCTCTGGTCTCTGTTCAGAGAAAATTCACCACACACTTAAGCCATATAAATTTCCCCTTTGCCTTTTTTTTTTAAACTGATACAACTTTGAAATGGATTAAAAGGGGGAGCAAATAAGGTGTTGCATTTTATCTGCGACTGTAATCCTTGATGGGATAGAGGGCTCTTTTTCCCCCCTGAGCAGCAGCTAGTTCCAAACCGCTGACCTTTCCCTTAACAATCCAGAGTGGAACCACTGTGTCACAGGGCCCCTGGAGAGCATTTCAGTGGAATGCATGTGTTAGGCTACAGGGACAGCTATTTTCCCTGAGGGGAAACTGTAGCTTGTGAAATGTGTTTGAAGAGTAAGCCCAGATACATACCACAGACCCCAGCATTGTTTATCAGCAGGTGTATCTCGGACACTTCCTGCAGAAGCCACCGGACGAAACTCCGAATGGAAGCCAGGGAGCTGAGGTCCGCCAGGCCAAGCAGCAGGTGGTTGTTGCCTGATGCTGCCTGGATCTCAGCTAGGACTTGCTCTCCTTGCTCTCGGTTCCGGCAGACAAGGATCACTCGGGCCCCACGACAAGCCAGCTCTTGGGACACAAACTTCCCAATACCTGTAGGTGGTGCAATCAATTACATTATGTTCCCCTTTGTAATGCCTGCCAAATGGCTGGATTTAAAAACAAAAACAAAAACAGAAAGACACTGCCATTGTGTCAATTTGATTCATAGAGACCCTATAGGACAGAGTAGAACTACCTCTGTGGGTTTCCACGCCCTGGGAGAGGCTGTTTTCAAACTGCTGACCTAGAGGTTAGCAGCACAACACGGAATTCACTACACCACCAGGGCTCCTATAGAACACTAACGTGGGGAGCCCCGGTAGAGCAGTGTTTACCTGCTGGGCTGCTACCTCAAGGTCAGCAGTTCAAAATCACCAGCCCCTTCGAGGGAGCAAGATGACCTTTCGATTCCAGTAAGGAGTTACCATCTCTGAAAGTCAGGAGATAACCCCTCCAGGGTTGCTATGGTCTGACTCATGCAGGGACTCATCGACTCAAAGGCAGTGAGTTTTTCTGGTTTTGTTTGTTTGTTTGTTTGAAGGTGGGCATTGGTCTTTGCCATCCACTCAATTTAAAAAGAGCCATCCCAGAAGTGGAAAGGAGATCTCACCGTCACCAAGAAAGAAAAGGCAGGTCATTTAGACCCAAAGCCCCTGCACAGGAGCCTTCTTGTCCCAGGAGATGGTGCTGTGAAACCGGAGAAATGGCAAGTGGTGGTGGCAGCAGAACTGGGAGATTAGGAGGAGACAGAGCAATGAGCTTCTGGACCCATGGAGTGAGAAATGGTAGAGCAGTGTGGAGAAGGGTACTGAGCACTGATTAGCAGGGCTAAAGCAAGCTAAATACTTGCCCAAAGCAAAGCCCTGGCTGCAGGGCTGAGAAGATAAATGCCTGCAAGAGATTGGTGTGCCTGCAGGACTGCTGAGAAGAATCTGTCCTGAACTGTACCCTGGGTCATTTCTGATCCTGAATTGTAACCTGTTACTTCCTTAATAAACTCCGTGAGCATGAATACTGTTGGCGAATCCTGTGTTGTCACTGATTCAGGGAGCAAATCCAACAGAAAGACAAGTAGAGAGTTCGGGGTGGGGTGGGGGCAGTAGGTGTCAGGATACTATAAAAGACGGTAGGGTGGGGGCATGTCTGACCCCTGCCTCATAGGACTCAGCCTTGTGCAGTTGATCCTGCTCCCTGCTTGTGAAGTTGGAAAGGCTCAGCTGTCTCCATCACACCATTCTGACCTGTGAGAGGGCAGATGTGGAGAGGAGGAGAGGGGCGAGGAGCAGAGAGGAGAAGAGAGAAGAGGCAGTGGAACAAAGGTAGGGGGGACAAGGCTCCCTGAGAGATGGTGATGGTCCCTCTCTCCACCCAGTTAGAACTGTCGGGGGTGAAGCACTCACCACTATTGGCCCCGGTCACCACTGCTGTCTTCCCAGCCAAGTTTGTGGAGCAGAGCTGGAGGTCCCAGGGACAAGACCTCTGCCAGAGCCTTATGCACAATCCGAGCACAAGGATCAAAATGAGGATGACAGAGAGAGCCCACCAGGCCAGGATGCTGCGTGAAGCCCACAGAAACATAGTTGACGCTGCAGCTGCAAGCCTGCCAATGAAGCACTGCAGTCCGACTTCAAAAATAGAGGAGGCAAAAGGGAAGGAGGGCTGTCAAAGTTGGTTGGAACCAAGAATGAGACACGTGAGGTACCTAAGGTACAAAATTTAAGGAGGCACAGATAGACGAGTTTACTCAAGCATGTTTCTTAGAACCGAGCAGGAGTGCCTCCTTAAATTTTGCTATTGCCTCACCCTAGTCACAACTCTGAGTCAATGTTTGTCTGAAAAAAACAAATGTTTCCCCATACCTTCTTGTTGCCTTTGTTTGTTGCCTTTCTGGGAATTCTAACTCAAGGAGACCCAATGCGTGGTGACCCTGGGGTTTTCTCGGCACTGTTCTCCACAGAGCACAGTGGGTAAGGTCAACCCAACCAGAGACCAGCTGCTGCGTAGGAGGAAAGGCTAGATTTTCTACCCTCTCTCCAGCAGTTACAAGGAGAAGTTGTGAAATGGGAGAATGTGCTGTTGTGTCAGGGTTTTTGTTGTTGCTGTTGCCACAATTAGGAAAAAAAAAATTACATGAATATCAAGGACTACAAGGAAGAAGAAAATGTCCTGGAATTGAATATGGTGACCATTGGACAACTCTTTTTGATAGGATTGAATCCTATGACATGTGGATGAAGTGCTCATAAAACTGTTTTTAAAGAACAAAACCCCAAAAGCAGTTACAGTCTTCCAAACCCCACAGAGGCAGTTTTATCCTGTTCTATAGGGTCACCAGGAGACCGCATCGGGTCCGTAGCAGTGGGTTTGTTTGGTTGGTTTTGTACATTAATGGAAGAGGGTCGCCAACCTTTCCTTCCCAGGGGCCACGGGGCGTTTCCCGTCGCCAACCTCTGGGATAGCTGTCAAATGTAAATCGCTCGCTCCCCCTACGGGCCATACTAGGGAAGTGCTAATCCGGCTCCCAAAGCTCCACTTGGAGTCACACTCCAAAGTCAATTAGCAGAGTTCTAGGGGATGTCAGGGCCTTGGGAGTCTATGGAGCAAACAACAACAACAACAACAACAACAACAACAACAACAGGATCCTCCTGTCTTGAATCGCTGTGCGCAAGCAAGGCTATCTCTCCTTTGTCTAGCAAACAGAAATTCCCCAAGTTCTCCCAGCCCCTCTGTGCCTTCTTTAGCTCATTGCCCCTCCCCACCTCCACCCCCATTCCCCTCCACACACACACACACACACACACACACACACACACACACACACGCCACCATCACAACCCCCACCCCCCTAAGGGTGGTCATAGGGGCTGTGCGCTGAAAGCAGGGTTCTAACTTTTCTTAGGGCAACGGGGCAACTGACCCCTTTGGGGTTCAGTGAGCCACACCTTGGAAGAAATCGACAGGCATCGAGCAGCAGCCGGGGTGTTTATTGTTGGCAGGTTGGCAGAGGGGAGGCAGGCTCACAGTGCCCGCAGCTCAGGGCCAAGGATGGGGCAAATGCTTGGAAGAGAGCGACCACACTCGAGGCGCAGTGTTCGCGAGCTCGGCCACAGTCACCTCGGGTTGAGGAGGGCACGGCTGGATGGGGCGTTGCTGCGTGGTGGGCAAGAACGGCTCTTCCGAATACTGCCGGGGTTCCCCGGACCTGAGCAGCGTCTGAGTGCTCGGGTCCCACAGGCTCACCCCAGGGGACAGTGTCAGCGCTTCGGGCTGCATCACGGGTTTCCACATCACCTGGGAGGTGGCCTTGAGCATCTTGGGATGAGGCCACCTGTCAGAGTCCTGCTGCTTTGGGTCCGCGGCGTCAGAGCCCCTTGGCAGCACGTGGGTGCGGCCGGCCCACAGCTCCCCCAGCAGCTCGGCCTCGCCCTCGCAGCCTCTGGGCCACTGGGCACTGGGCCACAGCTTAGGGCTGGAACTCTGGGCCACGGTGGAGAGTGTGGGGTGTGTGGCGCGGAAGGGGAACCCTGAGGCGAGGAAGTGCAGCTTCGACCCAGAAGGCGGTAAGGGTGAATCTGAAGTGGGCGAGTGGAGGCCAAGGCCAGGGTCCAAGTCTTGAAAGGACATGTCCCGCTGGAGTGGGCCAAACGCTGCCAGGGGGACGGGGCGCCAGGCTGGGAAGGACCTATTCCTCTGTGCGCCCTGCGGCCGGCGCTTGCGCGGGCGCCCCCGGTAAGTTTCCAAAGGGCGCAGCTGGGAGTCTGGGGGCAGGACTTGTACCAGGGGGCGTACCCAGGGGCGCGGCAACCGCCCGGGGTCCAGGCACGCCGCGCGCTCGGGGCGGTGGCCAGCATAGCTAAGCGAACTCCCTTCCTCGTGCCCGGGCTTGGGTGGCTGTGGGACTGATGCTTTGCCGCTGAGCTGGGCTGGGGGCTCCTCGGAGAAGCTGGACCCCCACTCGTCGGAGGCGAGCTGGGCCCCCTCCTTCTGCGGCTTGGCCCGTTCCCCTGCCCCGTCGTCGGGCTGGGCCAGACAGTAACGGAGGTCCTCCAGCGAGAACAGGGAGCTGGAGGACAGTCCCGTCTCCATCTCGGTCTCCTCCGGGGAGACCCAGGAGATGGCCTCTGCGAACTGCTCTTGGACAGGCTGGGGACTGCGGGAGGGCGACATTTGCTCTGGCGCTGGGAGGGAGCCGCCCTTCTCCTGGTCTTCCACTGGAGTCCCGGGCCCTGCCTCCGGAGACAGCTCCCTGGATGGCTGGGGCTCCAGGCTGACCCCCGGCTCTGGGGACTGAGGCAGCTCCCAAGATGTCATCAGCTCCTGCGACCCTTTACCGATCCACGACCTCACAGAGCTGAGGTCCACGCTCGTGCCCTCCTGGGTAGGGTAGTGGGTGGGGTAATGAGATGTGGGCCGGGGGAGTCTGAAAGGCAGGGCCCGGGGGCTGGGCTGGACTTACTTCTTCTAGGGGGATGTCCTCGGGCCCTACCGCGGTGGGTGCATGCAGCACCGGCACGGAGCCCTGGGCCCAGGCGTCTGTGGTGCACGCCAAGGGCTCCTCGTCCTCGCCCCACGTGGGCTCGTTGACCACAGCGGACTCTCCTTCGTCCCGGGCCAGAAAGCGCCATTCAATGATCTGCAGCATGGCCTCGCGGGCCTGACTGATGGTGAACGGAATACACTGCAGAGGAGAGAAAAGACCTCAGCCCACAGAACGGGAGAAGTCCGGGTGGGAAGAGGCAGGCCCAAGGGAGGGCTGCTTCCGACCCACCTGCTGGGATAGGTAGACTCTGAAGGCGGAGTCCATGACTCGGGCCAGCAGGTCCGCCAAGATGTCCCCCACCACATCCTCGCCTTCCTCGATAGCTGCCAGCGCCATCCACTCGGCCTCGTTCAGCCGCCCAGGCACGATATCCACCTGAGGCACAGGCACGGTGGGCGGCCGGGCCTTCTCAGCCTTCGACCGGGTCACCCCACGGTCTCGGGCCTGCCGCTCTTGCCTCTGTGGGAACAGAACAGAGCAGTCAGGGATGGAGAAGCAGCTATCAGCTAGGAGGAAGCTTTCCAAGACGTTTGGTGGGAAGAAAAAGAGGCTACAACTTACTCTGAGCCTATTAAGCGACAAATGCTTTTTAGGGGGTTGATCTGTCTAATTCAGTTTTTGTCACAGCCCATTTCACAGACAAACTGGACAGGCTAACCATCACTTGCTCCAGAAGATGTAATTGGTAAATCTGAAATACATATCACACCATCTTGGAGTCTTGGTTGCCTAGTGGATATTCGTTGGGCTGCTAAGGACAAGGTCAGCTGTTTGAAACCACTAGCCCCTCCTCAGGAGAAAGAATGTGGCTTTCTATTGTGTAAAGAGTTACAGTCTCGGAAACCCACAGGGGCAGTTCTATTCGACCCTATAAAGTTGCCGTGAGTCAGAATCGACTCAATGGGGGTGAGAATAACAGCATGTTGTTGTGTTGTTGTTCACTGGCTGCAAGTGGACTCGGATTCATGGGGACCTTTCCTTAAAAAAAGAGCAAGACGTTGCCTGCCTGCCTTGAGCTGTCTTCATAATGACTAGCATGTTTGCACCTCCCAGCACTACCTGAAGCACTGGTTTGTGGTGATCTGTAAGGCTTCCATCGGCTGAATTTTTGGAAGTAGATTACCACGTCTTTCTTGGTCTGCGTTAGACTAAAATTTCTACTGAAACCGCTCAACCATGTGTGATCCTGGAATGTTTGAAATACCAGTGCTATCACTTGCACCATCATAGTAAGACACGGGCTACTGAAGAATGACAAATTGACAGGCCAGTGGCCTAACACCATTAAAACAAACAAAAAACCATCATCTCAAATAGGTCCCAATTCATAGCCATCACCACGCCATAAGACAGAGTAGGAGCATTCTGGCTACTAGTCTTTCAAGACAGATTTGTGTGTTCTTCTGGCAGACCATGGTATTTCCAATATTCTTTGCCAGCATGGTATCTCAAAGGCATTCATTCTTCTTTGGTCTTCCTTATTCAGTGTACCACTTCCGCATGCAGATGAGGCCGTTGGAAATACCTTGGCTTGAGTGAGGCACAAAGTGATATCCTCAAAGCGATACCCTTGCTCTCCAAAGAGGTCATGTGCAGCAGATTCCTCCATCCAACCTGCTGGGCTCATCTTCTGGCCCCACGTCTAACAACATGCTCCTGCTACTCATGAGATTTTCAGTACATCTGATGGTGTTCTGCTGCTGTTCATAGGGTGATCAGTGCTAACTCCTCAGAAGCAGACAGTCTATTCCTTCCTCGTAGTCTTTTCTCAGTCTGGAAGCTCCACGAAAACCTCTTCACCTTGAGTGACCCTGCTGCTATCTGAAATACCCATGACATAGCTTCCAGTATCATAGCAACAAGCCACCACAGTAAGATAAACTGACAGGCAAGTGGTGGAAGCTAACATTAGTAGTTACAATTCACCGGTATTTAAGACATGCCAGTCACATGCAGGCTCAATGACGATATTTTTCAGACTATATACTCTTCCCATCTCCATTTTTCAGCCATTTTCCCAGGATCACACAACTGGAAGATAGCAGCAGAGCATGCAGGGCGGCCGGACTGCACAGCTTGACTTTATCCTGCTTCCCAAATATGGAAAAATCTTTGCAAAAAAAGGGAGGGGAGGAGAGATAAATATTCCCAAATACAGAAGGCCACAGAAAGAAAATAAAGTTCAAACGCATAAACAAGCAAAAGCCACCATAGTTCACGAGACACTGTAGATGGCAAATAAGCACTCCAAAAGATGCCCAACCTTCATCTTAAAGGCAAATTTGATATTCCAATTTTTAGTACAGAAAAGTTATTTCACTTAACAATCAATCTTCAGTGGTGGCAAAAAGTGGATAAAATACGCTGACGCCCTGCTGGTGGGAATGTGAATTGCAACACTATTTTTGGAACATCACTCAACAGTAGGTATCATGAGCATTAAACATATCTTCACTCCTGGAACCCAGCAATTTCAACTCTATCAATACACTCAAAGGCATATTCCGAAGATTCAAAGAACATGTTCTGTAGGCATTCCCTATAGTGCTGTTTATAATAGCAAAATATTGAAAACCTTTGTCTAACCCAGTGGTTCTCAACCTTCCTAATGCCATGACCCTTTCATACAGTTCCTCGTGTGTGGTGACCCAACCATAAAATTATTTTGATTGCTACTTCATCACTGTAATTTTGCTACTGTTATGAATCAGGTGACCCCTGTGAAAGGGTCGTTCGACCCCCAGAGGAGTGGTGACCCATAGGTTGAGAAGCGCTGGTCTAACCCAAAGCAGCAGAATCAACGGTTAATTGTAGCAGATGTATATAGCAGCCTGTTGTCCAGTGATTAAAGATGCTTTTTAGGGCAAATGTGTACTGGTACTGGAAATTTGCTATGCTGTAATGTTAAATGAAGGAGGCAAGCTATAAATCACATATAGAAGTTGATCTCGAACGTGTCAATCAAGATGTGCTCAAAAGGAAATATGGACACAATAACAGCAGATATAGCTAGGCTTTCCTCTATTTCAGAAGTCCCCAGTGGTTCAAATGGTTATCAATCATTAACTGTTGGTGATTTGAATCACTCAGAAGGACCTGGAAGAAAGGGGCCAAGTTTTCTGAAACACTGGGGGGCAGGCAGAGGGGGTGGGAAGCGGGGGGAGGGGTGACTGGGTTGGAAGGGACTGGATAGCAACTTTTATTTTTACACTGGATTTTATTCTAATTCTCAAGGAAACTCCACCTGAAATTGAAAAGGTTCATCCCCAAATCTCATTGATTCCAAAGACTTAGGATTTCCTGGGCGTCTCCATAACAATCCCTCTGAACCCAGTTCCTTCCAAAATGTACTTCTGAGGGTGACATTCACAAACCTTTACCCCTTCCTCCCTCCTCACACTGAATGTTGCACAAATGCACTCTCCTCCAAAGGTGGGGTTCCCTAAATCTTACACTGAACTCAAAAATCCCTGAAAGTGAATTTCCCACTTGCAGACTGCCTCCTCTCCCCTGGTGAGAATCGCCCTAGCAGCAAGCCCAGGGCGTGGCAGGCAGCCCAGGCCAGGCTTGGTCAGAGCAGAGCTAGCAGGGTTGGTCAGTTCCTGAGACCTCTCCTCAGGCATGTCCTTCAACCTGACCTGACCAGGGGGGCCGTGCAAATTTTGCACAAGGGCACTTCAAATCTTCACTCTTCAAAGTGTTTTGGCTTCTAAACCATAACTTCTGAGCAGGGCTTCACAATTGTTGTCTTCTTCCTGACAGTTTTAAAATACATTCTTTATCAGTTGCAGATTCCTGACCGGTTCTGGACGATCCATTTAAATAGGTACCTCTAATGGACATATTACATGCACCCACAAAACGAACCCGCCTCACTGCTATCAAGTCTATTCCAGCTCACAGTGACACTGTAGGGCAGGGTACAACTGGCCCTGTGGGTTTCCTCGAGTGAGCAGAAAGCCTCATCTTCCTCTCGCAGAGTGACTCGTAGTTTTGAACTGCTGACCCATGTGGTCAGCAGGCCAACATGTAACCCCCTGCGCCCCAAGGCTCCTATGGCGTCGTGCATTAGTTTGTTTCCAAATTCACTTCTTTTCTCCAGCTCTATACCACCCTTCCACCCTTTCCCTCGGGGCCTTGACAGAACCAAGGGTGGGTGTAGGTGGGTGGGTAAGGTGCAAGTGTAGATGTTCTGCCCAGCGTGACTTCCTTGATAATCTTGAACGAAAGAAGCTAAGGTAAGAAGTAGGCAGGTGGCCACTCGGGACAATTCCGAGACAAGCGGATCCGTGCGAGAACACAGCGGCGGGGAGCTGAGGGGACCCGGGAATTCCACGCTTGGCTCCCGGGAAGCAGCCGGAGACTACGACAGAGCGCCCACGGCTTAGGGTCGGCGCAGTGGGCCCGCGCACGTCGGGGCGCCGCGGAGCGTGCAGCTGCCCCGCGGTTCCGGGCACCGACCTTAATGGCCGACCAAGACTCTAGGGCACCTCGTCTTGCTGAAGCTCACCGAGCCTTCGTGGGCCATCGCTGCCTCGGTGTCTCCGGGCCCGGAATCTCACAGCATCTGCCTCCCGGCCCAGCTGCCACCGACTACCGGTCGCCCGGGCAACGGCCAATGCGCCTTGCGCGGACCGCTGGCTCCGCCCACGGTTGCCCAGGCAACTGGGCGGCGCTCTGCGGTTCGGGCCGCTGGCCCCGCCCCCCGGGCCGTGCAAGCGTGCGTCGTCTCTATGGTGGCGGCTGATTCGGAGTGACGGAACGCTTCTGGAGTCAGGCAAGCGGGCCTGGGACCCAGGGTGTGACTACTGGCCAGAGTCCAGGTTGAAGGCTAGGGGTGGGGGAGGGTGGGGATGCTGCAGGAAGCCACCCGAGGGAGGAAGGACGGGGACCCCGCTGCCTCGTCCCGCCTTCCTGGCACGGGAGCTTGGGGCCACCGCCTCCCGTGCCACCACCATCCCTGCGGCAAGCTTCCCCGGGGGACTCGACCCTGGGACCCCTCTCCCGCTCCCCAGGACCTGCCTCTCGCCCTGAACCTCTCCCCATCACCGACCCCGGGGCCCTGCTCCACGCAGTATCTCAGTCCCCAGAGTTCCCCCAGCGCCTCCCGCAGGAATCGCCGCTGCCCTCTGTTCGCGTGCGCCCCGTGACTTGAGCGTCCGTTCCCCAGGATGTTCCGCCGCGAGAGCTCCATCCCACTTCGAGGCTCGGCCGCCTCTCTGTGCAACAACCTCAGTGTGCTGCCGCTGCCTGCCCGCAACCTCACGCACTTTGGGGTGGTCCGTGGAGCCAGCGCCCAGCTTCTCAGCGCCGCCCCCGAGGGTGTGCCCTTGGCTCAGCGCCAGCTCTTTGCCAAGCAGGGCGCTGGAGTGAGCCCTGCCTTTATCACCCAGGTGAGGCATACGGAGTTGGGGGGTAGTGTTTCTGAACCTGCCCTACACCCCTATTCCTTCTCTCTTAGAGTCCAGAATCTCCACTCCTCTGATGACCCTGGAGCAGGACCCCTGCTCTGACCGCTTTTCCTTGCTCTGACCCACCTCCCTCCAGGTCCACTGGTGCACCCTCCCCTTCCGGGTATTGGTGGTACTTACCTCATTTAAGGGAATACAGGTAAGAAAAGGGCCTTCCTACCCCACCCCCCACTCTTCTCAATTCTCTTCCAATGCCCTTCTCCATTTGTCTCAAACAGTTCCAAACTTTTCACCTCCTTAGCCCAGTCCCCACCCCCCACCCCCTACCCCCACCCCCACCCCCACCTTTGTTTCATCTTTTCCAATATCTTTGTCTCAAATACCACCACCCTGCACTACCTACCCATTTACCAACCACGAGCTGTGTGCTCATTGGTAAGTCATGTGCTTCAGAGTCTACCTATAAAACGGGGGTTAAAAATAGCATCTACTCCCAGTTTTGAGGATCAAATGGGTGCGGGCTGGTGTAGGTCCACAATACACGCTGCACCTAGCTCAGCAAAGCGATTCACCAGCCCTTTCTCCTCACATCTTCCAGATGTATGAGGCTGATGGCTCTGTCATGGTCTACTGGCATGCGCTGAACTCAGGAGAGGCCTCTCCAGGTACCCCCACGACCGTATGGATGGAGACAGAGGGTCTTTGCCGAGGAGAGATCTCTTTAAGCTCTTTTCTCCCTTCATACTCAGCACCTGCCATGTTTGCCCGAGGAATTGCTGCCAGTGGCCAATTCATCTGCGTGGGTGAGCGGGTCTAGAGCACGGGTGGTGGGGCGGGGGCACTGGGGTCCATGGGTGTGGGCCGAAGGAAAGGAGGATGCTGAGTATCGGAGGCAAGTACAGAGAGATTGAGGGGAAGATGGGCGAGGCAAAAGCCATGGAAAGTTCCAAGGGGCAGGGCGGGATAGGATGAAGCCAGAGTGGGGAGGCAGGCTCCCTGGGGCCCCTGGGATGGAGGGAGTCCTGGGTGGGTGGCATGGAGACCTGGCAGGATGAGGAACCCATCGATGGGGCACTGGTTCTGGCTTCAGGAACCTGGTCGGGCCGTGTGCTGGTGTTTGACATCCCGGTCAAGGGTCCCAACATCGTGCTGTGTGAGGAGCTGACTGGGCACCAGGCACCAATCACAGACATCGCCACCGAGCCTACCCAGGCACAGGTGAGTGGATCTCCCCTTCTCATGCCTGGGAGCAGTATTATGGGAGGCAGGAGACATGAGTTCCAGGCTTGGCACTGCCACGAAGCAACTGGCTGACACTGGGCGCCTTGCTGCACTTTCCTAAGCTTCAGCAACTCCAAGTCTAGTGATGAATACGGTGTGTTTATGGTTCAGAGACTTCTAAAGCACTGGTGTGGATGGACACAGTCTTAAAATGCTGTCTAGCTCTGGGTATGCCATTTCCTTCTCTGGACAAGTCCTACCCAATCTAGCTCTACTACCACACCCCCCAGGAAGACGCCCCCCTCTTCCAGCTCCCATTGCTGACTCTGAACCTTGAATTGGCATTGCCCTCAAAGACAACTACTGTCTCCTTAATTAGATGGCAAATCTCTGGAGAATAAAGTGTGTGCCTTCCGATTGTATTTCCCGTTGTACCTGGCACAGAGCAAGTCTGTGGGACAGGCTGGCGTCAGGTTTGGGGGCCTGGAGTCTAGTCAGGGCTGGGAACCCTCCAGAAGTTCACAACTGCGTGGCCTGGGTTTTATCATCCATCCAGTGAAGACAGCCAGGCACCCCCAGCGCCAACGTATGGTAGAGGAGCTGGGAGGGGAAAGGTCAAGGGACTCTACAGGAAACGCAAGGAAAGCATTATGTTTCTCAAGAGAACTCCTGGCGTTTCTGCCCAGCCAGTGAGGGCTGCACACCTTGCCCTTAACCTTGGAGAAGCAAAGAGCTCAACACCGCTTCCCATTCCCTCCTGCCCTGCACACAGGACCACAGCAGGGGAGATGGGGAAGAGGAAAGGGCTTGATCCTGCCTTTATCCTCAGGACTGTGTGGCTGACATGGTGACAGCAGATGACTCAGGCTTGCTGTGTATCTGGAGGTCTGGCCCCGAATTCAAATTGCTGACCAGCATTCCAGGATTTGGGTAGGTGAGGGGGAATGGGAGGAGACCTTTCCAAAGTAGCTCTGGGACAGGAGCGGGGGAGATCAAAGTTGGTTTCACCTCTACAGGGTCCCATGTCCCTCTGTGCGGCTGTGGCAAGGGATTGTGGCAGCTGGCTATGGGAACGGGAAAGTGCACCTGTATGAGGCCAGCACAGGCTCTCTACAGGTCCAGATCAGTGCCCATGCCCGAGCCATCTCTGCCCTGGACCTCGCTCCCGAGGTGGGCAAGGTCAGTCGCTTTTTTTCCCCTTGGTGCTGGGTGTTAAGAGCAACACCCACAATAGCGTGGCTTCTGATGCTCAGGGTCATCCGTCCTCTCCCAGGAGGAGGGGTGGGGTGCTTGGATGGACCAGCCCCCCCCCCTCACCATCAGTACACCCCACCTCTTTCCCTCCCTGCCCCATTTGGTGTGGTTTGGTCACAGCTGCTGTCAGCAGCCGAGGACACCTTCGTGCACCTCTGGAAGCTGAGCAGAAACACAGAGAGTGGCGGCATTGAGGTGTGTCCTGGGAGGGCTGGGGTAGGGGGCTATGGTGAGCGCCCCAGAGCCCTAACCGGCCCCCTCTCCTCAGGTGGAACACTGTCATGGTGAGTGTGTCCCCGACACGCAGGTGTGTGGTGCCCGATTCTGTGACCCCGCAGGCAGCTCCTTTGCTGTGACTGGCTATGACCTCGCTGAGATCCTGAGATTCAGGAGTGTGTGAGAATAGAGCAGCCACCCTCTCCCTGTGGTATTTATAAAGAACCCCTGCACCCAGCCTTGTCTGATGACTCAGTACCGCGGTCACACACAGCACCACGAGGGAATGGAGCTGGGGTGGGGTGGGAGTGGGGTGGACGAGGGCAGGTCCAGGCCAAGCTGGAGGCTGCCCCATCCCCAGGACAGGAAGCAGGAGCCAGCAGCTGTTAGAGAAACATTTAATGGTGGCGGAGGTGGGAGTCACCGGGGAGGGGCGCTCCCCCCCACCAGGGTTCTTCAGTGCTGCCCTCAAAGCTGGTTAGTGCAGGGAGGGAGGCAGGGGATGGTGGTTCCAGTTGTCTCCCAGGAAGGGTTTAGGGGTCCCAGCCAGCCCTGAGAATGAGTCCCTGGCACCATGGCAACCACAGCTTGAGAGGGTGATCTGGCTCCCCCTTCCCCCGCCTGCCCCCAATCCAACAGAGGAGGGAGAGGCCAGACAGTCACCCTGCTGCAGGCAGCAGCACCGGGTGTGGTATCCAGGGCCCAGCTGCCTGTCGACCATGTCCTCTTCCAGCTGCACCCTGTGGGCAGCACCTTTCTCTGTCACACGGGTGACTGGAGCCACGTCCCGGGAGCACTTTTGCTGCAGAGGCCTCTGGGCTGCGCAGATCGCTGTGGGGGGAGGGGGGCGACGTAGCGGGGAGCCCCCGGGGAGCGGTCTGGGGGGGCAGCGTCCAGGGAGTAGGTTCGGGGTCGCCCCCAGGGCAGGGGGTGGGTCCGGGCTGGGGTCACTGAGGCAGGGGAGCAGGGGCCAGGCAGGGCAGGCTGGTCTGCAAACACTGCTAGCCAGGGTGGGGACATCTCCAGCCGTGGGCCCTCCCGCTGGGCCAGGATGTCTGTCACCGCTGCGATGTCATCCAGCGGCTCAATAGCTGTGGCACCAGGAAGGGGGTGGGGGTCGAGGGAGGGGGCTGGTCAGAGCGCAGGCCTCAGGCCTCCCCAGCCCTGCCCCTCAGTCACCCCTCACTGTAATAGGAGGAAAGCAAAGCCCGGATCTCCGCCGAGAGAGCACTGTCCTGCAGGAGCAGCCCCTCCCCTGGGCCACCTACAGCCACAGGCTCTGACAAGACTGTGGTGCACGGGGCACAGGGTGGACAGGGGTGGGGGTTTGTGCAGAAGTGGGCAAAGAAACCAAGAAAGAGGAGAAAAATGAAAGGGGGCGGCGGGCGAGTGAGGGGAGAGAGGAAGAGACAGGAATCCGAATGCAGAAAGGGAAAGAGAAAAGATGAGGTTAGGAAAGAGACCCCTGAGATGAGTCAGCTCCCTGGGAGTCTGATTGGAACTGGGGTGGAGGTGGTGCTCAGAAGAGCTGGAGCGGAGAAAGGAGCACAACTGGACACTGAACGGGCCTGGGGTCCCCCGAGCTCTACCCCAGCCCCAAGAGTGGTTTCTCCATCCCTGCTTCTGGGATCCCAAGAGCCCCCACCCCCCACTCAAGGTTCCCAGCCCCACTGCTTCCCAGGTCTCTCCGTTTCCCGGCTTCCCACTCACCCATCTCGTGGTACAGGGACCCCTGCTTGGCCAGCGCTTGGGCTGGCTTCCGAGGAGCAGGGGTTTCAATTTTCATGATCTCATCACAACACTGCTTCCACTGGCCTGGGAGAAGGGGCGCCGGGAGGGGACTGTCAGAAATCCCTCTCTCTCTTCAACTAAACCCATTCCCGCACATTCTAACAATAGAAGCCTTTGGTCCGTGAACAAACCTAGGTCCTAGAACGCTCCCCCCAGATCCCCCCAACCCTAGCCCCAGGACCAGCCCTTTCTTCTCTTACTCATGTCAAAGAAGAGCTGCCACAGAGCCTCCATCCAGCTCTGCAGGGCTCCCTGGCCCTCTGTCTGCAGCGTGTGAGTCACCTCGTCATCCCCATACTGGTTACTGATGGTCAGGGTGGAGGGTCGACCCGGGGTCTGGCTCAGCTCCCCTGCCCGGACTTGCGTCTCCTGCAGGAGCAACACGAAAAGTTCCCCTTCCAGCCACACCATGGACATCCTGGCAGGCCGGATCATCCCTGCCTTAGAAGGAGGGGCAGGTGAGGTCCTTAGCTAGGCTCCCACTTTTGCCCCCTATCGATGAGATCAGAAAGGAATGGCAGGAAAGGGCTGGGCTGGCAATGGGAGAGCCGGTCCGGGGTCAACAAACAGAGGACGGAGGAAAATAAGACATGGGGCAAGGCAAGAATGCCGGAGGCCGAGTCCCCTCCAGTGCTTCCATAAGCACACATGCAAGGGGAGCAGAGAGGGCTGGTCCTGACCCAGGTCTGGAGGAAAACAGGGACTGGGGAAGTAGATGCAAATGTGCATCTGAGGGGACAGAGAGGAGGGTGGCCCAGCTTAAAGCAGCGGTAGCACCCTCTCTGAGACTTGGCAGGGGCTTTGTGCGGCTGCTGAGTGGATGGGTCAGTCCTTTCCCAGTGATACTGGGGGGTGAGAAGTGGAGGGAGGGTCAGAGAGCAGGGTGCCTTTAGCCTTCCTGGCCTTAAGTAAGGTTAGGAAGGGAAGCCAGCTTCACCCTCTGAGGTCTGCACCCACCCTCGTCTCCTAGGGCCTCAAGGAGAGGTCCTGGGCCCAGACACCTTGCTGCCTCACCACCAGGGCGCCCGTCACCTTGTTGATCACGATTGTTAACAGCGGCTCTTCCCCGGCCTCGGCATCCTCCGCGCGCCCATAGCAGAAGAGGCGTGTGCCTTTCAAGACTCCGTGCACGCGGGCCCAGCTCTGCAGCTCCCCGGCTTGCTGCAGAAGGAACTTGGGTCTTCCAGGGGACTCGCCCCCTCCAATGCTCTTCTTCTCTCGCCCGCATCAGCAACACCCTCTTTCTCCCCACCCTCCAGCCTCTGTCCTCACCCCTTGCCCGCCGACCCCCATGTTGGTTTTGGCAGAAGTCTTCCTTAAAGTGACCCACCTGCTCTCCTTTGTCTCCCCTCCACTGAGGGGGCCCCCTCACCTGGACCCTGAGGGTACCACTGGCAGTGGGCTGCGTCATACAGAGAGGCTGGGCGGCCAGGCGGCAACACACGCTGCCATACAGTGGCAGCCAGGCAGGGCTGTCCTCTGGGGGAGGGGGAGAAGGTGAGGAGTTCAAGGGGCACCATCCAAAGGGCCCCCTGCCCACCGTGCAGTGCCCCCCCCCCATGCTCACCGTGACTAGAGAGGGTGAGGTCATGTGTGCGGAACCCATCCCGCACTGCTGCCAAGGTGAGTGTCGTGTGGGCCAAGAGGTGGAAGCGAGGACCACTGCAGGAGGGGCAGAGGAGGGGGCTTCCGTAAGCGAGTCACCCAGCAGAGCAGACCTATCCCGGTGGTCAAGCTGAGCCACCAAAAACACCCCTCACTCGCCTCACCTCCCTGGGGCGAGGGACAAGCATTTCTTGAGCCCACGCAGGTGCTAGGCCTTGGTTTTGCATGTGTCACACACACACACACACACACACACACACACACACCGTGAAGTTGTTGGCACTCTCCAGTTAATAAATGAATAACTCAAGCCTTAGCGAGGGGACAAAACTCATCCCGTCAATTATAGCAAGGAAAGAGTGGAGCTGGAATGTGCATCCACCTGTCTCTAAAGCACGTATCCTGTTCATGACCCTCAACACCGAAACCAAAACTCACCGCCCTCAAGACAGTTCCAACACAGCGGCGACCCTACGGGACAGGATGGAACTACCCCTGCAGGTTTGGGAGACTATAACTCTTCCCTGGAGCAGAAAGCCTCATCTTTCTCCCACAGAAGGTCTGGTGGTTTTGAACTGCTGACCTTACCACTAGCAGCACAATGCTTAACCATCCAGCCATCAGGGCTCCATTCAGGGGGCTATCGACTACCCTGCTCCAACCAGGAGCTTTGATCTATCCAGGGAAATGTTTAGATCCTAAAACCTCCCCACTCATCTTCTCCACCGGTTAGGACCTGCAGCCAGATGCCGCACAGCAGTGTGGCCGCTGCTCATTCACCTCTGTCTACGTGCCTGGGGGCAGGACAAAACGGGCTCCACGTGCTTGGCATCGGTCACCTGTGGCCAGGGTACAGCCAGCCAAGCGAAGGAGATGCAAGATGCGGGACCTTACCCAACAGCCTGGGTAGGCAGCAGGATAGGACAGCTCCCTGAGCCTCCAGCACTGTCCAGCGATGCCCGGACACGCCTTCCCGAGGAACGCCCCAGGGAGCTGCTAAGTTTGGTGGCCAGCCTCTTAGGGGCACCCGTTAGGGCCCCCTCTTCTTCCATGCAGGCCCCATATAGCTCCAGCCTCAGTTCAAAGTCTGGCCCCGCTTCAGTGCTGTGGGGGTTGGAGAATGGGAGATGGGCGGTTGCAGGGAAGCCTGGAAGACTCGGGGCAAGCACAGGCAAGTTCCACAGGGACGTCCCGGGCTCCCTCTCCGCCCCCCCACCTCATCCAAGAACTGGGCAGAGGTGGGAAAGGAGGGCCCCGCAGGGGAGCGGCACTCACAAGAGCACGCTGTTCTGAAAGGAGATGTCCGTGAGCGTCCTGTCCACCAGGATCATCTCCGTGTCCTCAATGTGTTCCCCGAGCTGCAGCAGCAGGAACACGGCCCAGCGGTGCAGGTCTGGGCCAAGGCGGGCAGAGCCGGTAAAAAAACATGCCTCCCCAGGGCCTCCACCCCCAGGGACAAGCCTGAAACTCACTTAGGGTGTTGGGAACTCACCGCCTTTGTTCTTGAAATACTCCGTGTCCTTCCACATGAGTGGAATCCGGAGGTCTAGGAGGCAGAGGAGAGGTAGGAACAGGTGGGTTGAGACCAAGTGGGAGGGCACGGGGTTGGGCAAGGGCATGCCAGCAGGGGGAGCAGTCTTTCTCCTTACCAGAGATGCAGACCCGCCCTCGGCAAGGGGAGCGGTCTGCAGGCGGCCGGCTGTCCGAAGGCCTGTGGGTCAACCACAATGTTGTCCTCAGTCTCCAAGGGCCTTACCATCCACCTGGCTGCAGGCCTGGGGGCCGTGTGGAGGCTCCCCAAGCCATGTGAGCTCCCTTCCCATGACCTCCCCAGCGCCCAGCCAGGGACACGTGGGACTTTGAGGGGACAGGTGCTTCCTTTTCAAGGACTGTTCTCCAGGAAAACCCTGCCCTCACAAGGCTTTGCCTGTATTTTTGACAATAGGGGAGGCCTCTCATTTCCACCCTCTGGTCTCTTCGGAACATAAATTGACCAGTGTTGGATGATAAGGGGGTGGGGGAACTTTTCTGTTCATTCCCTACAAACCCTTTCACCCTCCCACCTACCTACCCCCCAGGCTTTGAGTTCTCCCTCCCCACCACCACCCTAGCCAGATACGCTGGTCCTTCACAGTGCAGTGCCCCCCTCGGTGACTGTAAGGTGAGCTCTGTAGTCCTGGCCGCCTCCCCGTGTCAGCCTCTGAGGGTGAACGCCAAATATGAGGAGCTTTGGGCAGTCTGTGGTCAAGCGGCCATTCCGCAAACCGGTCACTTGAACTGGCTTTGAGAAAAGTAGCTGACCATCAACTAGCCAGTCAGACGGATCAGGTCATAGGCAGGGCTCAGTGGATTTCTGCTTGGCATCCCTACTCCTGAGACTGCCAGCCTTTCACCAGATGCATGGCTTTCCTGACCTCGGGGGCTGCGGGAATATCTTCAGGGGGATCCACACTCCATGCACACACAATACACCTCCATGCTCACTGGCCCCACACCCGTGGACCCTCCCTCCCCTGCTCACCGGCGGGCTGCCTTCTCCAGCACTTGCGCCTCCTTGCGCCGCTGCAGCTCGCCCATGTAGCTGAGGATGCGGCTGTTACAGACCAGCAGGCTCTTGGTGGCCTCCAGTGCCTGCTCTCGCTGGGAACAGGCCGCCAGCAGCTTGCAGGCTCCTTCCCTCATCCGGATCTCATGGTCCAGCTTCCTCTGCAACTCCGTGTCCTGACCCGGATGGGAGGGAAGTGTCAGTCAGTCAGGGGACAGGCTAGGCACCAGGAGAAACAACAGAACTCGTGTCTTAGGGCATCAAGAGCAAAAGGTGGGTGGGTCTCAACCCCAGCTGCCCAAGAACAATCAGGGAAACTTGGTAAAAACACATGTTCTCATGCAGTTGACGGTGGGAATACAGATTTTTCTAGGCTCTGTTCAGCATGATTTGGAGGGAAGGAAAAAAATCTACAAAAGCTGCAAATTTGCACACCTTTTGATCTAGCTATTCAAGTGCTAGGGATTTCTCCTCCTACAGGTAGACCACATTTTCATGCAAATATCAAACAAACCATGCAACACCCCACACCCCATGTTGGTTCCTATATACATTACAGGCGTGTGTGTGTGTGTGTGTGTGTGTGTGTGTGTGTGTGTTATTTGCAAAACTGTGCTACTTGCACATGTGGGCAAAGCCCTATGTTCAGAGATATTCATTGTATCACTTTTTTGGTATCATTATTTGTAATACTGAGATTCAAAGCCCTGCACAAGCATATTGGTTAAGTTAGCTACAGCACATCCACACTGTTCTGAACTAACAATATGGTTGTTTATGAATTAGCAATACAGATGTGCTCTCAGAAAGCCTCAACATGTTATCTGCAAGTTCCGGCTCCCCAATACTTATGACTGTGATCTGATTTGGAAATAGGCTCTTTGTAGATGTAATTTGTTAAGAAGAGGTCCTAGAATAGGGTAGGCTCTAAGTCCAATGTGACAGGTGTCCTCAAACGAGGAGAAGAGATGAAGACAGCGGAAGACAGTGAAGACAGAGGCAGAGACTGGAGGGAGACATCTGAAAATCAAGGAACGCCAAGGATTGCCAGCAACCATCAGTAGCTAGAAGAGGCAAGGACACAGTCTTCCCTAGATCTGGAGGGCAGCCCTGCCCAGAGCTCACTTTCAGACTTCTAGCCTCCAAAATGAGAGGCCAGGTGGCACCGTGAGCAAGGGTTTACCCACCGAGAGGTCAGCAGTTCGAAACCACAAGCTGCTCTGCAGGAGAAACGACCCAGCGATCTGCTCCCGGGAAGATCCCAACCTGGGAACCCTACCAGGCAGCTCTCCCGTCATTTAGGATCACTGTAAGTCAGAATCAACTCACCATCACATACTGCTGTTGTTTCAGACTACCTGGTTGGTGATATTCTGTTAGGGCAGTCTTAGGAAATGAACATGATTTGTGTCTTTTTATGTGTGTAGGACCATAATATGTCACATCGACATCAGAGGGAGCTACACAAATTTTTGTAATCTCCAAAATATGAAGTGTGAAAAGAAAGAATTGTGTTGCTAGCTAGACAGAGGTGGAGACCCATTTCCCCACATACCTGTTCAGCACAAAGGAAGATGAAGGCAGAGACGACACATCCTTTCCTTATCAATGGAGGAGACTTGAGATAATGAAAAGGTGAAGGGGGTGTGTGACACAGAAACAGGATGTTCACACTACCCTAAGGATGACACAGCAAGAACTCTGGGGTGCTGGGGTACAGGACACCTATACCTGGAAAGAGGAGGCGCACGACAGAGAGCCAATCCGTGGTGGCTATTAGCAGAATAAAAGGTCGGCCTCTACATTCTACGAGGGCCTTTGAGACTAGATAAGGGCGCTTTGGAGTTCTTCTCTAAGTATCCCCTTTAATAAACTCGCTCTTTCTGTTCATCCCTTTTCTCTGACTCTGGTCTGAGTGTGTCTCTTGCCTGAAATCTTTCTGGCAAGCGAGACAAGAACCAAAGGGGCTAGTAATCTCGAGCTGCCTCCTGGTAATAGGATTAGCAGCATGCTAATATCTGAGCAAAATATTCTTATTTATGCACGTGTGTGCGCGCACGGGCGTGCACATACCCGCACACACAGAATCAGTAACCCATTGCCATCAAGTCATTTCTGGCCCCCAGCAGCCCCTTGTGTGTTAGAACTGAACTCTGGTCTACAGGGTTTTCAACGGCTGCGTGTGTCCGCAAGCAGATCACCAGATCTTTCTTCCGAGGCACCCCTTGGTAAACTTGAAAAGCCAACCTCTCTGTCTCTCTCTCCATATAAAACCTGCTGTCCCTGAGCCCATCCCAAGGCAGAGAGACCTCGCGGAACAGAGTAGAACTACCCCACAGGGCTCCCAAGGAGGCGGTGGGTCCCAACCAACCTTTTGGTTAGCCGTGGAGTGCTTACTCATTACGCAACCAGGTCGATGAATGGTTATAATCCCCAGTGATAGAGTCATGGGGGTGGGGGTGGGTAAATTATAAATAAATCTGCTTCCCATTCCTGGTTCCCAGTCACATGGCTAGTATTTTGTATACAAACATACATGTGCCCTTTGGTACCACTGTCTCATTGGAGACTGTAACCTGTGATGGGCAAAGAGTCATGCACTTGTTTGTGTCTTGGGAAGTTCCATGTGCTGGCATGTGACGGGAGCAGGTGCAACCATTTATAACCAGAGGAAGGCTCAGTGGCACCAAATCAGGGGGTTTAGAGGGTAATGAATGAGAGGGTGCATCCCAGATGTGTGAATGGGTAAAACGTTTGTCTCTTTTGTCTTTTGTATAGGGAAGTGAGCCTTAATAAGTGTGCGTAGAGCTTCCTGTGTATCATTTGGAAGTTATGGTTTCGATGATGATACAGTTTTCAAGTGGATAACTTATTTCAGGTACAATCCCATATCTATACATGCAAACTCCCCTCCCCCAGGATTTCCAAGGCTTGTGATGCAACTTCCTGATTACAGCAGGATGGCGGCAGGAGGCAAGATGAGACCAGTTTCCCTTTATCACCGTGGGCCTGGAAATCAAAAGACTCACAAGACCTTCCCTCCTTGTGATGAATAAGCCAAGAGTAAGCAGGATGCCAAACGAGAGTTCCAACAAGCTGGAACGCATTTCCTTGTGTGATGCAGAGATTGCAGCACTAAAGGGACTCGAGCAACAATGATGTGTTTCCCACAATAAAATCAATCTGCTTAAAACAAATGCTGTTCCTCCTGACCCATCATCTAGGGTCCAAGGGGACATAAATGTCCCACAAACCATCTACCCAAAAGTCACCATATCTTAAAGGTTCACCAGGGCTTAATGATTTGTTGTGCATTCCAGTACTGAAAATTATCATCTCACCTAAATCTAATTAGCATTTTAAAATTTGGTCAGGAAAGAATTAGAGGTTAAAAAAAATTTTTTTTTAAAAACCTTTTCAAAAAGTTAAATCATCTGAGCCAAAATTTACCAGGACCCACCTCAGACTGGCAGATTAAGAATTTCTAGTAGTGAGAAGTGTCCATTTAAAAAAAACAAAAAAAATCCTTAATGATTTCAAGCTGCAGTCAGGGCTGCGAACGAACCACCGCCTAGGAGAGATGTACACAGATGGATAATACAGACCATCCTGGGCTTCCCTATGTACTCAGACGAGGAGGGAGGATCCTCTTGTTGGCAAGGCAACAGTGGTGATGGAGTCCGCCACGTTCAGAGTTTACCCATGCTGCACAGACCCCACCAACCACACCCAAGCCAAATTCACTGCCATCCAGTTTATTCCGACCCATAGCAACCTTATAGGACAGTGTAGGGCTGCCCCGTGTGTTTCTTTCTCCCTGAGGTTTCAAACGGCTGACCTGGCAGTTAGGAGTCCAATTCGTAACCACTATGCCACGAAGGCTTCATGCGCACCCAAATTACTCCTAGCCTCTGCCCTCCGAGCTTGGAAGGTGAGGGCACAGGCAAGGAGTAGGGATGGGAAGACAAGGAACCCAGGGATTCCAGCTGTGAAGGCCCAGAGCAGGGAGATGGGGGTGGGGAAGGCACCAGCATTCCCAGGACCATTCGTTTGGAAAGGAGCCCTGAAGGCTGGTCAGAGAGCAGGGAGCGAGAGCTTTAGTTTGATGTAAGAGGAACCTGGCTCCGAATCACAGCTGTGCCACAGACCTGAGCAGCTGGGGAGACACGGATTTTCACAGCACTAGGCAATTTACTGAGCCTCCCCTAAGCCGTGGCTTCCCCAGCTGTAAACAGGGATGGAGCTAGTCTCCACACAGGATTGTTGTGTGGCTTCAGTGAGACCAGGATGTAAGACCTAGCACAATGCCCAGTGTGCGGTATACAGGATGGTGGGACGTTCCCTTTAATGAGGTCACTCTGGAACGGCAGTAATCAGCCAAGGAACAACAGTTTCTGCATTTACAATGCAGCTGGGAGCTAAGAGATGCAGCCGTGAACCGTTGCTTCACAGCATCAACACTCACAGGCACGCAGGCCCTGCTCCATTCTGGACTGAGGCGACCAGAGGCTTCAGAGAGATGGAAGACCAAGCCAGATCACCGTGTGCTGATGGCTCTGTTGGTAAGGCCAGGCTGATCAAGCCCTCCAGTTGGAGGGGAGATAGGGTGGGATGGGAGGGTGGGGGTGGGGGACCACCCAGACCAGTCTTCTCCCTCACCCTGCTCTCCTCCACACCCCCTCCCCTGCTTCCATCCCTGGTAGCTCCAACCTCCAAGTCTCCCAGAGCTTAACTACCCCAAATTGCTCTGCAGATTCGCTTGTCATTATCTATTTCCGGGGCCACTAGGCCAGACCACACTCTCTTCACCCCAACATCATCCACCTGCTTCCCTTCCTGCCCTTCCCAAAGCCAGCCAGCTCCTACTCCCCTCCACCAGGGAGCCCTCCCAGATTACACAGCTCCGGCGACTCCAGCTGTGTCTGCCTGCACCAGGGTCTCAAGCCCGCCCTAAGGCTCCATCCTTGGCAACCCCCACGCGTTCGGCCACCAGCACTCCAAAGCAGTCAGGGCGAGAGTGGGGGGTGGGGTGGGTAAGGGCTGCCTGCAGCTGCGTTCTCAACCCTCTCCTGGCAGCTGCTTCGCAGAGGGCCCGGAACTCACAGATCCTTCCCCAGCCCTGTCCATAACGCATGCGGCGCCGGCTCAGGGGACGAAAGGGGTTCGGGGGTTCAGCGAGCGGACACGAGCCTGAGGGGCCCGAGCGCGCAGCCGCCCCCGCCCCCACCCGCAGTGCTCGCGTGGGGCGCTGGTGACATCAGCTCCCAACTGCCGCGAGAGCGGCCAAGGGGCGCCGGGCAGCCTAGGTCCCAGCTGGGGCAGTCCTGCAAAAGCAGGTGCTGCGTAAAGGGTTCCGGGTGGCGCTACACGTGAGCCAGGAGTGGGAGTGGGGGCGGCCCCTCGCACGCCCACCTGCTCAGGGGCATGGGAGGAGGCAAGCATACATAAATTATGGGAAATGAGCCCTGGAGCAGCTGCTGGACGCAGCTAGGATGTGCAGGGCTCATCATACAACTCCGCCCAGCCCACCAGCCCCAAATCCACTTTCCCACGGCCCCACAACGAAGAGGGCCGTGGAAACCCTGGTTCCCAGCGGTCCCCACGGAGGATCTCAGACATCCTGGAGCAGGAGCTGAAGCCCTGGGCTTTGCCTCTATCACTCCACCCCAAGGAGAGCTCCAAGCTGCCCCTCCTAACACACATCCCCCCCCACCTCCCTCTCCTGGGAAAGTGGAGTGTCAACAGGACCTAGGTCAGGGCCCAAGGGGCGGAAGAAGATGAGTCATGAGCAGAAGCCTCAGCACAGCTTGGCCTATCTCTTCCCATCCTGTCCCCTTCTGTCCCTGACTTCCTGGCTCTGCTTCCCACCATGGCCTTGAAACCTTTAGAATCCCACCAGAAGTCCTGGTGGGTAATCAGTTCAAATTCTGACTTAGGTATTTAATTAGCTGTGAGAAGTTATCCTCGAAGCCTTCATTTGTCAGCCGGGATATGGGTCTGCCTCCTTCATAGGTCTCTTTGAGGATTAAATGAGAAAGCGTAATATCTCTTTTCTCCTGCTCCCCCCACCCTTTCACTTGCAACTGAAGCCCACCCTTTTACTTGCAACTGAAGGTGGCCTCCTCCGGGCAAGTCTTCTTAAATGTACTCTTCTCTGCTACCTCCCCAGCCAGGGAATCCTGGTGGCTCCAAGGTTAGCAGTTTGAAACCACCAGCTGCTCCGTGGGAGAAAAAAACGAGGCTTTCCACTCCCGTAAACAGTTACTGCCTCAGAAACGCACAGGGACAGGCCTACTCTGCCCTTTGGGGTCCTCATGAGTCAGCAACGACTCCATGGCAGTGAGTTTGGTTTTGTTTGCCAGCCCCTGAAACGTGGGATGAGCCTTCTTTTGAGAACCTGTCCAGGAGGGCACCTGTTGAAGCCCAGCACCCTGAGCGCATGACTGGCAAAGGTGTGGCCAAATGAAATGTAAGTCCCTCCTCTGCCCGGCTCTGGGCAGGCCTCCCACGGAGAAAAATGAACCTCTTTAGAGGGTACAGAATGTATGCATTTAAATATCTAGACCAGTTCTGTCCACTGATGGCGATGTCTAGTAGCCATTAGCCACATACATGCGCAATTGAAATGTGCCTAGAGCATGTCAGAAAATGTAACAGCTGCTTTTAATTACAAAACCAGTTGCTTTACAGTTGATTCCAATTGATGGAGGCCCATGTAGAATTGTACTCCATGGTGTTTTCAAGCCTGCAACTTCCTGGGCGTAGGTGCCAGGCCTTCCTTCAAAGGTGCTCCTAGCTGGGTTTGAACCGACAACCTTTTTGGTTAGCAGTCAAACACAACTGCTTTTACTACTCAAGGACTCATAACATAACAACTGAGGAGCCTTGGTAGCATAGTGGTCATGTGTTGGGCTGTTAACTGCAAGGTCAGCAGTTCAAAACCATCGGCTGTTCTGTAGGAGAAAGATGGGGCCTGCTACTCCAATAAAGAGTTACAGTTTTAGAAAAACTCACAGGGGCAATTCAACCTTATCCCTAGGGTCACTATGAGTTGGCATCAACTTGATAGCATTGACTTTGGGGTTGTTTTTGGGGCTTTGATTTTTGTTTTTGTTTTTTTTTGAGTTGATTAGATTTGGCCAGATAACAAGGGATGGGTGATAGTTTTATTTCAGGACACTTAGCTAGTGTTAGAGCCCACATGGGCTTCTTGGACACTTGCCTGCAAATTAGAAAAAGGTGACGACCACCTGATGTAGCCCATGAGAGGATGGAGCTCCAGCCTGAGCCTGAGTGACGTGTGAAGGACATAACCTGCACAATCCATGCCAAGATTGCTGAGAAAGAGTCTGAGGCCATGTATGAACTCATTGATAATGAGCGCTAAGAGTGACTAGCAATGTCTACTATGGGCCAGGGCGTGGGAGTGGCAACTCAGGGGAGCAGCCCGTGAGCACTGAAGGGATTGTTGTGGATCTAGGCTCACTCTGAGCTCTCTAAGCAGCAACCCCTGCCTCACCCAGACAGTCACTTCTGCAATTTACACCATCTTCCCATCACAGTCAATGACCAACCACATCACCCAAGGTGCTCAGTCAAATCACCCAAGGTGCTCAGTCAAACACTGGGGAATCACCTGGAGCCCTCTTAGCTTCACTCTTCCCAACCAAGCAATCAGAAGGCCTGTGAGATCTGCCCTTATCATTTGAAATCTCCCCACTTCTCCCTGCAGTCATGGGCTCTGTTCTCCACACCAGAATTCCCCACCTGTATTTGCAACAACCTTCTCCCTGGTCTGCTGCCTCGCTGTAGGAAACTAACACTGAGGGAAATACGATGAGGACTATATTCCCTAGCTTATAACAGAGGAAATCTGGAAAGCTAGTATTCCACAGTAGAAAAGCCTCCACAAGTTAAAGTCCATTATCTTGCTTTAAATATCATCCCCACAGATTCTCCCCTTAACAGCTATGCTGCCTTAAAGTGAGCACATGGTTGATTATATCTCCCTATAGAAGCAGACATCTAACAACTCCAGGGACAAGGGAACAACAAGTGATCCAAATCAGTGGTGAGGAGGGCATAGGAGGTCTGGTAGGGCGTGATCAAGGGTAATGTAACCAAGAGGAATTACTGAAACCCAAATGAAGACTGAGCATGATAGTGGGACAAGAGGAAAGTCAAAGGAAATAGAGGGAAGAGCTAGGAGGCGAAGGGCATTTATAGAGGTCTAAGTAAAGGCATGTACTTATGTAAATATACTTATATATGAGGATGGGGAAATAGATCTATGTGCCTGTATTTATAGTTTTAGTATTAAAGTAGCAGAAGGACATTGGGCCTCCACTCAAGTACTCTCTCAATGCAAGAATACTTTCTTCTATTAAATTGGCATTCTATGATGCTCACCTTCCCAATACAACCACTGAAGACAAAGCGGGTGAATAAGCAAATGTGGCAAAGAAAGCTGATGGTGCCCGGCTATCAAAAGATAGAGCGTCTGGGGTCTTAAAGGCTTGAAGGTGATCAAGCAGCCATCTAGCTCAGAAGCAACAAAGCCCACATGGGAGAAGCACACCAGCCTGTGCGATCACGAGGTGTTGAAGGGATCAGGTATCAGGCATCATCAGAACCAAAAATTATATCACAGTGAATGAGGAGGGAAGTGCGGAGGGGAAACCCAAAGCCCATTTATAGGCCACTGGACATCCCCTGAAGGAAGGGTGTCAGGGAGGAGAGGAGCCAGTCAGGGTGCAATGTAGCAACGATGAAACATACAACTTTCCTCTAGTTACTAAATGCTTCCTCCTACCGCACTATCATGATGCCAATTCTACCTTACAAATCTGGCTAGATCAGAGGATATGCACTGGTACAGATAGGAACTGGAAATGCAGGGAATCCAGGGCAGATGATCCCTTCAGAACTAGTGGTGTGAGTGGCAATACTGGGAGGGTGGGGTGGAAAGGGGGAACCGATGACAAGATCTACATGTGACCTCCTCCCTCAGGGACGAACAACAGAGAAGTGGGTGAAGGGAGATGTCGGACAGGGCAAGATATGACAAGATAATAAATTATAAATTACCAAGGGTTCATGAGGGAGGGGAAAATGGGGAGGGAGGGAGCAAAAATGAGGAGCTGATGCCGGGGGTTTAAGTGGAGAGCAAATATTTTGAGAATGATGAGGGCAATGAATGTACAAATGTGCTTTACACAATTGATGTATGTATGGATTGTGATGAGTTGTATGAGTCCCTAATAAAATGATTAAAAAAAAAAAAGAAGCAGACATCCTTTTCTCTCTTCCACTGTGTCACCCAACCCCCCTCATACCTTCCCCCAATGTAGGTTTATTAAGTTTCCTCACCTGTGAGTTCAGGGACCTCAATGTAGCTCCTGCCCACCTTGTGATGCATGCAACTACTGAACATGCATGTCTTAAGATAGTAAAGGCTCTTTCTCACTACTCCCTGTTCCAAGTGGTCCATCAAGAGAAGCTGAGGTGAGCATGCGACCACAAAATGTGGCTGACTCCTTTCTTGCACTGTATCTTTCTTATCCTCTTTGACTTCACTATAACCTTTACACACCGTAGCTGTGCATTTGTGCCTTCTGGCCCTTCGGTTGTTGGAGGTTGGCATCCTGACACCTCACTTGTCAATCTCTCCACACACACACAGCCCGCTCCTATAGCAACCATTATTTTAAAACACTGCTTAAAGACCTTCCACGGTCCAACAGCACATTTAGAGTTTAATCCAAATGCTATGATAGCCTTCCCAACCCTGTCTACCAGCTCCGCTCCAATGACGATGTCCCGGCCACACTGCCTGGCTGGCTTTCTTTCCTATAAACACATCACCTGTGCTCAGTTGGCTCTGACTTTGCCCTCTGTCTGGAAAGCCCTCCGGTCTTCACATTTTCATGTCCTTCTGGTCTCAGCTCAAAGATCTCCCCACAGAGGCCTTCCAACTCAAATGCTGAGTTCCTTACCTGATTTTTATTACAGCCCCCTGTTTGCATCTTAATTTCGCTATGAGAGATAGTCCTTTATGTGTTTGCATGGCTACTGTCTCTTTCTCACTAGAATGGACCATCCCTGTCTTGTCTACTGAGGGTCCACCCAGTGTCTAGAACAGGGCTTGGCACACAGCACTTCCGGCCATCAAGTCCATGCAGGCTCACAGTGACCCTATAGGGCAAGGTAGAACTGCCCCTGTGAGTTTCCAAGACGACAACACGCTTTATGTGAGTAGAAAATCCCCTCATTCTCCCCAGGAGCAGCGGGTGGTTTCAAACTGCTGACCTTGAGGAGAGCAGCCCAACACATAACCACTACGCCCCCAGGCGTTCATAAATGTGCTATAAGACTAAATAAAGCAATTCCTTGTCCTCTCCAGGGCTTACTCCAGATCCCAAGCTCCTTTCTCCTTCTCTATGGAGACATGCTAGCCGCTAATCTCTCACAATGAACTCTCTTTCTCTGCTACCTAACAGGAGCCCTCAGACCCCAGAATCTACATGCACGCCCACCCACAGAGCTTCCAAAGCTAGGTGTGAGGACCTGGTTGCCAACATAACGCTCTGATCAATGGAACGGAGCCTGGGTCCACCCAGTACCCAAGAACCACCTGTCCCTCTCCCCACTACCAGCAGGCCGCCCCCCTCAGCCACGGCAGGGAAAGACAAGGCAGACACAGGGTTGGGGTGCAGGCAGCCAGAGGCAGTGTGCACCCTGGGGCTGGGGGCATTACCTCCAGGCTGAGCGCCATCTGCCGAATGTAGAGCATATTCAAGTCCTCCAGGATGTGCAATCTGTCCTGCATCTCTGTGCCCCCAGGGTCCCTTCCCGTGAAGAGCCCTCCACAGGTGGGGCAGGCACCAGGATGCCCCCAGTTCCTCCTCTCACTGCTCCCTCAGGCTTGAAAGGGGTGGGTGGCTCTCAGGCAGCCGGCAGAGGCTGTCCCTGTCCCTACAGGCTCCTGTCAGACCCCTCTGGCCTCTGTGACAAACTTCTCTCCCACTGCCGGTTGTTCCCGCCTTGCCTCGGTGGGAGCCGGGCAGCGGAGGAAAGCAAAGCCAGGTGTGGATGAGCGGGGTTCCCGGAGGAGAGGCCAACTGCAGACAGGGCTCTGGGCACAGAGCGGCCAGCCGTGCTTGGGTGGCAGCTGTTCTTCCAGCTGTGGAAGAAAAGGGCCCTTTCATTCCGACTCTGGTCCCTCCCGGCCCGCGCCCACATCCCTGGCCTGGTGGACAGAGAATCTGTGTGCAGAGAGGGCGTGAGGGGCAGGCACAGCTGGACGGGGGCAGGGAGAGGACGGGTCAGGCAGGCCCTGCGGAGCGGAGCGGAGCGGAGCGCTGGGTTGGCCAGGAGGTGGGAACTTTCCGAGAGGGCTTCTGGCTTAGTTTCTACAGTGGGGAAGCACAGAGGCAGCGGTGAGCCCTTGAGTGGAGGAGGCGCCCGGGAGTGGGACGAGGGGGTGAGCAGGTCCTGTGGCCCGGCTGCCACGGCCACGGCTCCCAACTCAGGGCCCCCATCCAGCCCGCCCCACCCTGGACTCACAATTACCTCGCTTTTCCAGCAGAAGGGAGGAGAGGGAGGGGTGTGCCTGTCTGCTGCTGCCCCCGCTCCCTTTGCGGGCCCCTTCCCTTCCAGACAGGAAACCAGCCCCGGTTCCCAGCCAGCTGCAGTTTGAACACATCCACCCGCCCCCCAGGCGCACGGAGCCACACTCCCCTTAGCGGCCAGTCGGGCCCTGCAGCTCCGCCCCAGCTCCTCAGCTGGGCTCCCTTAGGCTGGGCCCACCCCGGGGGGAGGCTCCAGCTCACAAACCCTCCTCCTAGTCCTGGGGCCTCGCCCCCACCAGGCAGGGTAGCTGGGGGAATGGGGTGCGCGAGGCCCCGACAAAAGTCCCCTCCCCCAGGCCCGCTAACTTCTGAACCCGACTAGGCCGGGACACTGGAGGCAAGGGTGAAAGAGCCTTTGTTCGGGGCAGGCAAGAGGGAAAGGGCAGAGGCGAGGACAGGAATCCCGGCCCGGAGGGAGGGAGGGCGAGCGGGCGGGCGGGAAGGCCCTCTGCCCTTAACCCTTTCCAAGCCTGGGAGGGGAAAGCCAGGGTGAGGATCCCGGTGGGGAGGTGGTTATGCGTTGGGCTGCGATCCGTACGGGTCCGCAATTTAAAACCACCAGCAGCTCCTTGGGAGAAAGACTGGACTTTCTACTCCCGTGAAGTTACTACAGTCTGAGGCACCACAGGGGGGTCGCTAGGAGTCCGCATTGACTCCAAGGATGGGAGGTTTGTGGGGTTTTTTGGGGTGAGGCTGACCTAGAAGCGGGGGCGGGCTGTTCGCCCTCAGCAGCATACCTTCAGCGCCCCACCCAGAGCCTTTTGGGGGGGATTTACAGATGGCCTGGGGCAAGGAGCGGCGTCGGAGCGTTGTTCTTGGGCCCGTGGAAGGAGGTGGAAAGTTTGGGCATGGAAGATACCCCCCAAAGTCAAAAGGAATTTGAATTCCCTAGCACGGCGAGGGACCACGCTGGGCAGAGAGGCCTGGCCTGGAAGTTGAGCCTGTCCCAGGGGTGGGGATGGGTTTGTGGGATGGGGCCGGCGGCCGGGGGTATGCAGAGGGCGCCAGGCTAGGTCCAGAGTTCAAGCTCTTGGACCGGCACGGGGATGCGGGCAAGTGGCCAGGCGAGGTACAGGCACATTTTGTAAACAGAGCCAGGTGTCCCTCCAATAGAGGCCAGCCCAGTGTTTCCAGGCAGAGGCGAATCAGCTCAGTGGGGCCAGGCAGTGTCTGGGGCGGCACAGGTCCGACCATCGCGCAGCGGCTCCGTGCGCCCCGGGTACGAACACCAGCGGGGGTCCCAGCGCACACGCCCACGCGCCTCCGCCCCGGGCGAGC
>NW_022103906.1:74223034-74226405 GCF_000313985.2 Echinops telfairi | reverse complement strand
GGCCGCCCCCCACCTGGCTGGCTGGGAGTCTGGCGGCGCGGAAAACCCCGTGGCCAGCAGAGCCGCAGCGAAGAACACCCTAGCTCGAGTTGAGCTTGGGGACCGCGCCCGCTTTCAGCCTTACGCAGCCTTCTCAACCCGCCCAGCCTTTCCAAGCGACGTTTCAACTTTCATGCTGCTGCTGTTGCTGCTGCCTTCCTGCGCCAAGCGACCCCATGCAACCGTGTGGGCCTGCCCCATTGGGTTCCCTCAGCGCTTCTCTCTCTGACACCTCCACACCCCCCACCTCCTCGCTTAGTGGCTGAATGAGGTTAACCTTCGCGCCACCAGGGTTCCTTGACGACTTTCCCACCGCCCCAAATGGCCCTACTGCTTGATTCTCCCGCCCTTGAGCCCCCCTCCAAACATCCCTGGTTCAGATTCACTAGGCAGTGTTGCAGTACACAGTCCTGGAACGGGCTGTGGACCCCGGTAAGGAACACTTCCGTTTCCCAGCCTCTTCACTAAGCACGCCCCCGCCATGATTCCCGCCCCTGGAGTTCCTGTAAGGATTATATAGGCGCATGAGTGCAGCATGCAGGGGCAATCCTGCCTGGCACCAGGAAAGTGGCTGCAAAATGGAGCCAGGCAGAGTCCTAAGCTGGAACAGCAAGCGCCTTTGTGCTACAGAATGAGACACCAGCGACTTCAACATCTCTGGGACCCAGGTCTCAGTAGTGTCCGAAGGGGGTGCACCCCCCACCCCCGCCCAAATATTGTCTACTAGCAAATTTGCTGGGCTATGGATAAAGAGTTCCCTCTCCCAACTCCCGCAGAACAAGGAGGCTTTTTTTCTGCTCCCAGTGGGAGTAGAGGGAATGCCACAAGGTTAGCTTGCTCAACACATGAGAAGTCTGCTGGGCACTTGTGAATGAATTTGCTTCAAGAGAGGGTGGGGTTCATACCTAACAGGTGTCAGGAGCTCAGGTTAGAATTATTACAGTGAATTGCTTCATAGTGTTTTGAAAATCTGACTTGAAGTTATTGCAGCACAAGGAAATCTGTGTTGATTTTTGGAACTGTCAGGTCCAGAGGTCAGGCTTTAGCTGTGCCTTGACCCAGCCATTCAAACCCTGTCACTCCATCCAGTCTCTTTGCATCACTTGACTCTACTTTCCTCCCCATTGGCTGCCATCTCTACTGTGTAACACGATTGCTGCTGAGAATTCTGGGTCTCTGTCTTTTGTCTTTTTCAGCTTAAATTTGGCAGAGAAGAAACCATCTGTTTCCTGAGGGTCGTACATGTCTGGGTTTCACTCTGGATCCGTTGGGATCATTCACTGATTCTAAGCCAATCAATGCAGCCAGAGGAGTAGAGTTAGACTGACCGGCCGGATGTGAAGCCCTGCGGCTACAGGCTTCTGTATGTCACTCAGCCAGGTCTGGGTTCCTGGTCCACTTCTTAAGTCCAGTTGGAACCCAGCGAACAAAGAGCCCTGGTGGCATCGTTAGGAGCTCAGCTACTAACCCAGAGGTCACCTGTTTGAATCCACCAGCTGCTCCAGGGGAGAAAGAAAGATGTAGTAGCCCTCGGCCATAGAGAGGACAGCCTCCAAAATCCTATGGGGCAACTCTGTTCTGCACTCTTGTTTTATTGCCAATTACAGCTCTTACATCTTTTACAGATGGAAGTTTGTGGCAACCCTTCATTGAGCAAGCCAATCTGTGCCGCCTTTTCAACAACATGCGCTCGTTCCATGTCTCTATGCCACATTGTGGTGATTCTCACAGCATTTCAAACCCTTTCATAATAACACGGCTCACTTGAAAGGCTGCCAGAAAAAAACATTCACTAACTCACTGCCATTGAGTCAATGCCAACTCATAGCAAGCTTACAGGACAGGAGAGAACTGCCTCTGAGTTTCTGAGACTGTAACTCTTCTTCTTCTTGTTTTTCAATGTTTTATTAGCACTTCCTCCACATGTCATACAATTCAATAATTCAATCGTATCAAGTAGAGTTATACAATTATCACCACAATCAATTCTAGAGCATATTCTTCCTTGTTCTCATTGTTCGTGTAATTTTTTTCTAATTGTGGCCAAAATATACACAACAAAACATTCTCCAGATCAACAACTTCTACATGTGTCATTCAGTGCCGTTGATTATAGTCTTCATGTTGTGCAACCATTATTGGCACCCTTCTCCAAAGTGTTCCACCACCATTAAAATAAACTCAATGCCCCTAAGCAAAAACTCTTCCTCCTTCACCCATGGTAACCAGTGGTCGAGTTTGTTTTAGTAATTTTCTTGATATAGTATTCACATATCATACACTTCCATAGTTAGCTCACTTTTTAAAAGAGTTGTATATACATCATCACAAATAGTTCTAATGCTCCCTTTCCCTTCCAGCATTCATTGTTCACTCCTCAAGCCTCCTCCCCCTCCGCACCCCCCTCGCCTCCACATCCCCAATAAACTATTGCATCAGCTATCCTGAGACTGTCCCTCTTTACAGGAGCAGAAAACCTCGTCTTTGTCCCATACTAGACTACAAGAGAGTGCAAGCAAACATTTTATCTGCCACTAGGTAGGAAACCAAAAATTCATGGGATGAGTTATTTGCGATGTTGGCTTTATTGCAAACATTGTTTGGTCTGGAACCAAACTCACAAGTCCTCTGAGGTCTGCCTGCCAGAATGAACTCAACAGCAGTGGGGTTGGGTTTTTTATTTGTTTGTTTGCTTGAACTAGGAGGGAGACCTAGATAGGTGGCTTCTCAAAGAATGTTCCAGAGCCTGCAACCAGAGGTGAGTAAATGGATGCTGGGCAGGAAAACAACACACACCCTTGACATGCAAAAGTGTATATAGAGAAGGACTCCCCTCAAGTCAATAGGAAAAATAGATCAAATGGTTTTGTAATCTACCTCCAAGTTCATGTCATAAAGTCTGTGCAAGTGGCTCTCCATTATATGCGTCAATTGATCTCCTTCTCCGGGAACAGCAGCAGGAATGTATCTAGTGCAGGGCTCACTACCCCCTTAAACAACTGCCGCTCTTGCCAAGAGAAGAGCTGGATGTGGTGCTGGCCTTGAACCTTTGGGTCAAAGACCCTAGAGAAGAATCCTGAGCAAAGGGGGTGAGGTGAGAGGCGATGAGATGCAAAACAGGGTTTTAAATTCTCATGGACTCCTGACTTCCTAGAGTCCTTGCGGCTGCACAAACCTCTACTGCTACTGCTCCGAAATGCTCTTTCCGCCTCAAAACAAAAAATACCTCCTATACTCACTCACTGCCCTGGAGCCAATTCTGACTCTTAGTGACCCCAAGAGACAGGGCAGAAGTGGCTCTTTGGGTTTCTGAGACTGCAACTCTTTTTTTT
>NW_022103906.1:74220475-74221956 GCF_000313985.2 Echinops telfairi | reverse complement strand
AAGCCTTTAAGACCCAAAATGCTATATCTTTTGATAGCCGGCACCATCAGCTTTCTTCACCACATTTGCTTATGCACCTGCTTTGTCTTCAGCGATCGTGTCCGGCAGGTGAGCACCATGGAATGTCAGGTTAGTAGAACAAAGTGTTCTTGCATTGAGGGAGTACTTGAGTAGAGGCCCAATGTCCATCTGCTACCTTAATGCTAAACCAATAAATATATGCACATAGATCTATTTCTCCGTCATCATATATAAATATAATTACATATACATATGTACATGCCTGTACTTAGACCTCTGCAAATGCCCTTTGCCTCCTACTTCTTTCCTCTATTTCCTTTTACTTTCCTCTTGTCCCACTGTCATGTTCAGCCTTCATGTGGGTTTCAGTAATTTCTCTGGGTTACATTGCCCTTGATCAAACCCTACCAGGTCTCCTATGCCCTCCTTGTCATTGATTTTGGAGAGACTGTAACTCTTTATGGGAATAGAAAGCCTTGCCTTCTCCTGAGGAGCGGCTGGTAGTTTTGAACTGCTGTCCTTGTAACCACTACACCATCAGAGCTCATAACCAAACAACAGGGGGCATCAAAGGAAGCATACAGAGTGAGAGCACTTGACTGGGATGAGCCCATGCATTGGAGATTCATTTTCAACATCCATTTCACAAGTTTTAAAGAGGGTTTTTGTTTGTCTGTTTGTAGCAATAGAACCTTTTTCTTTTTCAACCTCAAATGAAGTCTTCCCTGGACTATGTGTGATGTAAGTAGAAGCTGAAACCCAGCCTTGTACTCCCCCCAGGCCTTCAGCAACCCCTGACTCCACACAGGAACACCGGCTGTGTGGGAGAGTTTGAAAATCCCAGGCCTGAGACCTAGGCAGCAGGAGACCTTTGGAAAGAAAGCTGAACTCAGATCCTGTCCCCCAAACGTGTCCTCAGTATGGCTGAGATGTGTGGCACGGAGTGGCACGGCCAGAGTTGTGCTTTTGAGGTCATCCTTAGGCAGCCTTTGGCGTGACTGTGGGAAGGAGGCTGAGGCTGGCATGATGGGAGCCAACAGAGGGAGACGACCCAAGGACCAACTCTTCTGTGGGTTTGTTTATTTTCTTAATGACATTTGTGTTTGAAGACAGACGTGCAGTTTTTCAAAACTTCCAAATTTGAGCAGCGAAATAAATAGTGCGATGGGTCACGACCCATGGATGGAAATACAATTCCATAAGGAGGCATGCACCTAAGTAAAAGGGACGGGAAAACTCTTCTTCACCATAAAATGTCAACGACTGCATGTAGCTGGACACATGGGAGCGGAATGGCATCACCATTCGAAAATGATTGCCATAACTTGATCACCTAAAACAGAATCATATGAAGGGAAAAATAAAAAATAAACGGTCTCCCCACCCCAGTTTCCAGCCACAGAGGAAAACACAGAGGCCGGATTTCATTGTCGAGGTTTCGAGAATGGTGTGCACTGGTT
>NW_022103906.1:74215932-74219840 GCF_000313985.2 Echinops telfairi | reverse complement strand
CACGAACCCACTTTGCTATCAATTCTATGTTGGGCGTCATCAGATTTCCAACTTTTGTCACTCAGGCTTGACCAGATGACATGCATTCATGCCACATTTTTCGCACACGGTCTCTGAAAGGTCTATTTAAACACACATCTAGGGGCTGCAATACAGATGTAAGCCCACCTGGAATAATGGCCAAAGTCATAAGCATAGTCAACACTGGGTCCAGAGAGGGGTTAATAAGAAAATTAAAAATAAAATATAGCAGACTAAGTACTATAAATAAATGTACTGTATATCCAAGACCAGAGATATACCGGTACTTGAATTAAGACTGTAAAGGCTATGTCATTGGTCACAGCCCGGGAGAAGAGGAGCCACATCCGACATTCATCTGACAAGGATGCGGTGAGCCCCAGGTACCAGCACACAGAAGCGGGCAGGTTCTCACTCAGTACGGCAAGGACCACACTGAGGCTGCCGGCGTGCAGGAGACACATTCCTGGTGATAGCAGCATTCATCAGACCACCCACAGAGGCTGCAGGCGCCCACAGATGATCAGGAGGGACCAGAGAACACCCACACTGCACCAGAGAACAGGTAAATGGGACTCTCACTTGAGTACAAGCCGAGGGGGGCTTTTTCAGCATAAAAAAAATGTGCTGAGAAACTCAGCTTATACACGAGTATACACGGTATATAAATGTACAATTAACTTATAGTAAGCTAAGAGTGACAGGTCCTTAAAATTCACCACTCCCTAAGTATTCCACGGCCTTCTCTTTCCATCGGGGGAGGTTATGCACCTCGAGAGCGTCTGCATGGCAGAAATGCCCTCCTAGTGTTCCTGTCCGTCTCTCTCCAGCTCTATGTGTAGAGATGCCACACTAACACCACCATGATGAGCACTACACAGCAGGGTTGGGTTGGGTTGGGTCCCCTCCTGGGAAGCCGCTTGTTAAACATTTACCAACATGCCACCAGTTTGGTGGCAATCTTCCCATCTATCCGTACCTTCCTGTCCGTGAAGGGAGGGGTGGCTAGTCACCCAGTGTCCAAATCCTCTTCCTCCTGCTACGCAGCAACCTTCTCCTTACTGTGTGTGCACACAATTGAGAGGCTTGGGCTGTATACCTGGAACCTGCCAGGGCACATCCATCACCCCCTTGTGCTTCTTCCCAGCCCAGGAGTAGATAGTTGGCCTAAGCCAACCAATTAGAATGCTTCCCACTGAACTTTGAATCATGAGAGGGTGCAGACAGGACCCAGGGAGAGTTCAGGGTGTACTCGCTGCACTTGTAGCCCCTGAAGGGGGATGGCAGTGCCAACAGGAAATTCCTTATCTGCAGGTTCCTGTGGCATGACTTCAGAGCGGCCTCTGTCTAACCCCTGCCATATGTCCTTGCTGCCTGCCCTCCTCATGCCTGCCCTCACCCAAGGAAAGTGCCAGGCAAGTCTGGAGAATTTAAAGTGTTAGTAAGTAAGAGTGTGTCCAAAGGAGGATGGAAATATAACCACGGAAGGCACCTTCAAGAATGCCCACTGGCCAACTCAGACACATTTGAATAGCAAAATAAGTAGTAGCAATAGATGACAACCCACTGATTGAAATAGGATTTCATACTGAGATCAATAAATATATACATAGACAAAAAAAGAAGAGAAAGTTGTTTGTTTGTTTTTTAGAAAGCTCTTCCCTGTAGTATGTCAACTAACAGCTATAGCTGGAAAGAGAAAAAAATCACTATTTGGAAATTATTGTAGTAGAGTTGATTGATGTACACAGTCTTCATCGATGGGTACTATGCTTGGTAGATGGAGGTTCAGTAAGCAATTAGGATGATTGGATAGTTTCACAGTATTTCCCCAGAAAATATTTATTAAATACAAAGGTAAAAAATGATGTCTTTATAGTGGAGAAAGATGATTCTAACTCACAGTTACCCTAGGTAGGGCAGATTAATGCAGAAATATGCAGAGAGAGAGATAACAAAAAATTTATGAATGTTAACAATTGAGGAATCTGGTTTAAGAAAATGAGAGCTCTTTGTACTCTTCTTGTAACTTTTCTGCATGTTTAAAATCACTTGAAAATAAATAATATTTTAAAATCAAAGGCTACAAACTACTTCAGAAACACAACGTTCTTCCTCTCTGCCTATAAACATGCTCAAATCTCTCCAACCCTAAACAAAGTCAAACTAAAAACAACTCAAAATAATACAGTTAGTCTCCACTTACTGTCCCTACTTCCTCCCTGCTGGGCATCAGGATGTAGAGGAAACACCAGTGAGCCTGGTGTCAGGAAGCCTCGTTGAGGCTGGCTCTGCTTCCCCGCTGTGACTTTGGTCAAATCCTATCACCTCTCTGAGCCTCAATTTCCTGATTTATAAAAGGGATTCATGGGCATCACATGCACCAAGCGGAGAGAGCACATCAAAACAAGCAATGAACTACAACACGTTTCTCTTACTTGCCTCATGCAGCTGTGACACTGCCGCCAATGGGCATTTTGAAGAACGCAGGTTTAGATGGGAAAGTTGAGGAATAGAAAAGGGTGTGGGTTAAACAACCTGATTAAAATAATGATTGTCAATGAGCACTGGTGGCCTAGGGGTTACTCACTGGACTATGAACTGCAAGGTCAGCAGTTTGAAACCACTAGCTGCTCCAAAGGAGAAAGACTGGGCTTTGAACTCGCTTGAAAAACAACGACATAATGAGTGTCACTGAACTTACATGTGGAGGTTGCTGAAATGTCAAATGCTTTGTTACATATTTGTTTTCCACTGGACATATTTTTTCCACTGGACATTTGTTTTCCAATGGACATATTTTTTTAAAGGACAGAAATGTATTTTATCATAGTTCTGGAAGTTAAAAATTCAAAGTGGGGGTGCAGTTATGTGGAGTTTCCTTGGTAGTGCCCAGGGTGCTTGGCTCACTTGCACTCCTTGACTTGAAGAAGCGCCTCCCTTATGTCTGTCTTCTCCCATGTGTGTCTCTGTATCTGTTCTGGCCCTTTTAGAACTCAGAAGTGTTTAGGTTTGAGATCAACCCTACCCAACCCAACTCTCTCCTGGTAGGACTCATTAACATAAAGAAAGCTCTATTTCCGAGCAGAATAGCATCCACAGCTATAAGGGCCAGAAACTCAATACATATATTTGGGGTACACAATTCAATCCATACCAGTGTTCTGCAAAGACTACCTGCAGATGAGCCCTGCCCAGGGGAGGGGTTACTTGGATGCCTGGTGGTGCAGGAGTATTGTTTCCATGGCCTTCTAGAATGCAATCTTCCATTGGCTGGTAGAGATGGACTGACATTGTGGCTGCAACAATGGGCTCGAACATAGCAATTGTGAGGTGGGCACAGGACCAGGCAGTGTGTGACCTTGTTGGACACAGGATCGATGTGAGTGGAACCAACTTCCATGAACAGCTACAGTCTTGGAAACTCACAGGGCCGTTCTACCCTGTCCTATAGAGTCATTCACATGACCTTGGTAGTGGTTTTTGAAACAACAGAATGGAATCTATTCTCTGGGTTCAGCCTGACCTTTGCAGGATTGTAGCAGAAGTGCCCTGCCTCCCTTAACTGGCTCTTAACCCTGCCTGTCCAAATCAGATGCCCACTTGGATCTGTTTCTGGTCCTTTTTCCTTTTGAGGTACCTGATCTTTCTGGAGTCTCTCATGGGTTCCCACCCCTCAGGAACCTTTACACCCACTCCCATCTTCTTCCTTGGCTTCTCTCAGCTTTACAAGCTACTTCCATCTCCATCTTAGCATTCCCACCGAATCAAAACAAACCCCTGAGTGTTGAGTCGATTCCAACTCACAGTGACCATTTAGACAGAGTCGGACGGCTTTGTAGGGTTTTATACATCGTTATGGAAGCAGATTGTCTCATCTTCTCTCT
>NW_022103906.1:74213001-74214183 GCF_000313985.2 Echinops telfairi | reverse complement strand
GAAAAATTGGAAAATGAAATGGAACACGTGAAGATCAACAGCGCAGGTATCCGTGAGCTGAAAAGGGCTGGTATTGGCCATTTGGAATATGAAAATCAGATGATTGACTATGCCAGGAATAACACAATCACGAGGAATGACGAGCTATTCACTGTCAGACGGGATCTTGCTAAATCCATCAAGAAGTACAATGCTATCTGTGATTGGATTGTTTCTACCCACTGGTCAAGGAAATCAAATCAATACAACTATTATTCAACTTTATGCACCAACCACAAAAACTAGTGATGAAGAAATTAAAGAATTCTACCAACGATTTCAGTTGGAAATTGATCACACATCCTATCAAGATGCATTGATAGTTATTGGTGATTGGAATGCAAAAGTTGGAAACAAAGAGGAAGGAACAGTAGTTGGGAAATATGGATTGATGATAGGAATGAAGCTGGAGATCGCATGACAGAATTTTGCAAAACCAACAACTTGTTCAGAGCAAAATCTTTTTTCAACAACACAAAAGGTGACTATATACAAGGACTTCCCCAGGTGGATACACAGATGTCAAACTGACTACATCTGTGGAAAGACATGATGGAGAAGCTCAATATCAGCAGCTAAAACCAGATCAGGGGTCGACTGTGGAATAGATCGGCAGTTGTTCATATCTAAGATCAGGATAAAGCTGAAGAAAATGAAAATGAATCCACAGAAGTCAAAATACAACCTTGAGTCTGTCCCGCCTGAATTTCGAAAACGTCTCAAGAACAGATTTGACTCACTGAACACTAATGACAGAAGACCCGATTCGCTGTGGGAAGACGTCAAGAACATCGAGCACGAAGAGAGCAAAAGGTCATTTAAAAGACAAGAGAGAAAGAAAAATTCAAAGTGGATGTCAGAAGAGCCCCCAAAACTTGCTCTTAATTATAGAGTAGCTAAAGAAAATGGAAGCATGAAGTCAGGGATCTAAATAGAAAATTTCAAAGGGCAGCGCAAGAAGACAAAGTGAAATATTATAATGAAATGAGCAAGGACCTAGAATTAGAAAACCAAAAGGGAAGAAAATGGTCGGTATATCTGAAACTGGACGAATTCAAGAAAAAATTCAAGCCTTGAGTTAGCAGTTTTGAATGATTCTATGGGGAAAATACTGAACAATGTAGGAAATATCAAAAGAAGATG
>NW_022103906.1:74209893-74211574 GCF_000313985.2 Echinops telfairi | reverse complement strand
GGCCTTCCTGTTGACAAGCCACATGGAGCCACGCTGACGGCAGCCAGAGCCCTGAAGATGCTTCCACCACCACTGGGTCCACAAAACTTTTCACCCACCGGCCTGTGATCTTCCTGCATTAGGCATCATTGCATGTGCTGCTTGAGTCGAAAGAGGAATTTATGGACTAGTATCGGAGATATGGGCTAATATCAGACTTACGGACTTGATCTGGACTGGGCTGGGGTGTTTTCTCAATTGCTCTTTGATTTAAAGCTCTCTCTTACACACATATATGTGCCTCTGGATTTGTTTCTCTAGTCAACCCGGACTAACACACAAGGCTCCAGGAATTGGTGGAACACCCAATGAAGTGTTTCAGAAAGCTGAAGAAGCACTTACTCATCTGTGCTAGGAAATTTGGAAGACTTGACCAATGGATTGGAAGAGATCCATGTGACCTAACAGAATACTCATGTTACAGAACAATATTAGTAATATCACATGCAAGTAAATTTTTGCTGAAGGCCATCTGACAATGGTTGCAGCAGTACATTGACCAAGAGCTAGCTGTCAGAGGTTCAGACTGAATTCAGAAGAGAACAGGAAGCAGGGTATATCATAGCTAATGTCAGCTGGATCTTGGCTGCAAGCAGAGAAAGATGTTTATTTATGTTTGATTGACTGTGCAAAGGCATTCGACTGTGTGGACCATAACTAACTATGGATAGTCTTGAGAAGAATGGGAATCCCAGAACACCACACTGTGTTCATGCGGAACCTGTACATGGATCAAGAGGCCGCTGTGTGACTAGAACAAGAAACTACTGCAGGCATGGTTTAAAATCAGGAAAGGTATGTGTCAGGCTCAGGGTTATATTCACTGATGGAAATCAGCCAGTTTGACAGAGTCAATATCTAATTTTTTTGTCCAGTTTGGTGAATAAGTTGTTAAAATGACACTTGCAGTCAGGGTTTTCTCTCAGGTCGAAGGCTGGGCAGTCACGCAATGTGGAAATCTCAAATTTGCATTCCTTATTCTTTTTTAACATGTGTAGTAAGGTTCATTCTGTCCATATGTATGAAAATTAGATGGAACCATGCTTATAATATTTGTTTACTCATTTAATAAAATTTGTTATACATTGGATGAAAGACTACATTTTATTTCCTTGCACTTATTCCTTCAGTAAACAAACATAGAAAAAGTGCCAAACAACCACAGGTTGATACAATGTCACTTGTTTCAGCTTGGTGTTACGACCCAAAGTTCCACGAGATATTGTGAGTGAATTCTACAATTCTCGAAAGTGTTCAAAGAGCTAAAATGATTGTAGAACAATTTCTGTAAGTTCAGCTGAACCTGGAAGGGGTTTCCCAAAGATGAACATAATATGCGCAGAGAAGCAAAGTCACCTGTTTCTAATATATCAAACACAATAACTACTGTCCAATTGACCTGCCTCTAAAGGAAGGGGATCCTACGCCTACAGTGAGAAGATGGTGAAAGATAAATCACACCGGTGATGTGTTCAGATAAAAGGGAAAAAATACTTCAAGTAATGATACCAATCCAGAAGCAGTATAGACAGCCACAGTTGTCAAAACCACGTGGTATTGGTACAATGACAGATACTCAGACCAATGGAAAAGAATTGAAAACCCAGAAACAAAATCATCAGCATACAGACAACTAATCTTT
>NW_022103906.1:74203373-74204439 GCF_000313985.2 Echinops telfairi | reverse complement strand
AAACCTCTGCACGCATTGTGTGTGTGGTGTGTGTGTGTACATTCTGAGGGGACACCCCCTCATCGTACAGTGGTGTCGCCTCTCTGCAGTGTTCCCACCTTCACTGTGATCCCAGAGGGGCCTCGATCACCGTCTCCCCTTATGGTTGTGGATAATGAAGAGGAACCTATGGAAGGGGTCCCCCTGGAGCAGTACCGGGCCTGGCTGGGTGAGAGGATCTGGAGGTGGGGAAATGGGCTTTCTCACTGGGAGGGAGGGAGCTGGTTCTGAGAGAGTGAGAATTTTATTTGTGAGTGTTCCACTATTAACTTGGTCACATCAGGGCCCGATCTGAACAAACCCGCTTTTGTCTCGCTCACTTTCCTTCCCAGATGAAGACAGTAACCTGTCCCCCTCCCCACTTCGGGACCTGGCCGGAGGCTTAGGGGGCCAGGAGGAGGAGGAGGAACAGAGGTGGCTGGATGCCCTGGAGAAAGGCGAGTTGGATGACAATGGAGACCTCAAGAAGGAAATCAATGAGCGTCTGCTCACAGCTCGACAGGCAAGTTGGTTTATTTGCTATTTGCTCCTCACGTGTGTATTGTCAACGTGCCATGACCCAAGCACTTCCCTTGCCTGTGGAGATGTCAGTGGGGGAGAAAACAGACAAGGCCCTTGCTCTCATAGAGCTGGTTGTTGCTATTAGTGGCTCTCTGGGTCAATTACAAATCATGGCGCCCCCGTTGTGTGCAGAGCAGAACTGCTCCATAGGGTTTCCCAGGCTTCCTTTCAGAAGCAGATCCCTGAGGCCTATTTTCTCTGGCGTGTCTGGGTAGATTTGAACCACCAGGTGGGTTTTTTGTTGTTGTTGTTTTAAATCATTTTATTGGGGGCTCGTACAATTCTTATCACAATCCATATATACATCCATTGTGTCAAGCACATTTGTTGCCATCATTATTCTCAAAACATTTGCCTTCTACTTGAGCCCTTAATATTGGCTCCTCATTTTTCCCACTCCTTCCCCCCTCCATGATAAACCCTTTATAATTCATAAGTTATTATTTGGTCATGTTACACTGTCTGA
>NW_022103906.1:74200455-74202048 GCF_000313985.2 Echinops telfairi | reverse complement strand
CTCTGGCCCCAGAGTCTATCCTTTGTACTCCCTCAGGAGCTCCCTGCTCTGCTCCCCCAGTTGCTCTGCAGCATGCCTTTAGTGTTTTGCCTTGGTGTCTCAGGGTCAGTCTGGGCCAGTCCCCACCCACACTGTGTCTCCAGTGTTGCCCTCCTTGGGGCCCTGGGCTAGCAAGGGACGGTGTGTCTCCTAGTGGGATCAGCCATATGGTCCACTCTGTGCATTGGCTGTTCAGAGCGGGGATATCATCCTCCAGGCCTGGTAGGCCAGGATGTGCTCCACTCTCTCTTCCTACCAATTCATTTGCTCCCATGTGCTCTGATCAGACATGCCCCTCTCCCCTAGCAGCAGCTAGTGCCGTCCTCTAAAGTAAATTCTTCTGGAGGGAGGGGCAGTTGTCCATGTAGTTGGTATAGGGGGAACCACCAGTTTTTTTGGTTAGTGGTCCAGCAGTTAACCATTTGCACCCCGAAGGGACTCCCTTCAGGGAGGAAGAGAAAACAAACTGCTATTGAGTCAGCACCGGCTCGAGACCCTACAGGACAGAGTAGAATGCCCCCTCTGAGCTCCTGAGACTGTTAGTATTTATGGGAGTAGAAAACCCCATCTTTCTCCCAGGGAGTGGCTGGTGGTTCCGAACTGCAGACCAACTCATAACTATACCACCAGGGCTCCCCTGGTGGTATATAATATATAATTCCAAAAAGCTGTAAGTTGATCATGAAAAGAAAAGCAGGGAGAGGTTGAAAATGGCAGAAAAGAGACATGCCATCTGGTGGTCAAGAAGAGCCTCTCGGAAGAGATCATACTGGGAATACCAGAGAAGCTTCCCAAGGAGACAAGCAGGCAGGCACCAGGACCCTGCGACTGGAATAGGCCTAACAGGGTCATGAAGGTGTGCCTGAGGCACTAAAGAAGAGCCCTGTGGGTGCTGTGGGTTAGGTGTTGGGCTGTTAAGCCCAAGTTAGTTGGTTCAAACCCATCAGCCATCCCATGAGAGAAAGATGAGGCTACCTGTCCCTTGTATTGGAAACCCTATCTATATAAAATCACTATGGATCAGTTCACGTTCATGTGGATCGCTTTTTCGTCTTGGTGGAGAAACGAATCTTGTTGAGAGAGAGAGATAAAGCTGGGAGAAGGCTATTGACAATAGTCAGGTGCGAATTGGTAATGGCATGGCCCATGATGGAAATACAGAAATGGATCAGATCAGGTGGATTCTGATTATATTTTGGGAAGTAGGCACTTATTTGTAGGTGCAAGGTGGAAAAAGGTACAGCCAGGGTGCTCCTTAGAAGGGAGGAGGCCAGACTTCATCTCATGTACTTTGGATGTGTTAGGAGGAAAGACCAGTTCCTGGAGAGCGACATCGTGCTTGGTAGAGGGTAAGGGGAAAATAAGACGAAGACCCTCAAAGAAATGGATCGGCACAGTGGCTGCAACAGTTGGCTCAAATGTAACAATTGTGAGGATGGTCCAGACAGCACAGGGTTTCTTCCTGTGGTGTGTGGTCCTCTATGAGTTGGAACGGACTCTCTGCACCGAACAACCCGAGCCAGAGCCCAGTTAATAATTGGGTTTGGGGATTTT
>NW_022103906.1:74196647-74199134 GCF_000313985.2 Echinops telfairi | reverse complement strand
TTTTCTGGCCGACTGTTCATTGGGCCATAAGGCCGGAGCCTGCTCTGTTGTCCGCTATTGGTTATCGTTGCTGTCTGTCAAGGCCGCGTTTCGAACCTTCCCCCCACTCTTTGTCTTTGCAAGCTCCTGGTGTCTGGGAGAGTGGCGGAGGCGCTGCTCTTGATTGGCCACAGGGAGAAGCCCCGGTGCCTCCCTATTGGCCGGTCCTTTGAAGGGCCGTGTTGATTGGTAGGCCAGAGCAACCTGGACCTAGTTGGCCGAGCTCTCCCTGGATGGAAGCTCCTGCGACGGAGTGATGGTGGCGGCAGCGAAGATGGGCCGGGCAGGGACCATGGCGGTGGCAGCAGAGGTGGCAGGGGCGGGGTGGCTGGCGATAGAGGCGGCTCTGGTCTTCAGGGGGCTGTAAGCGGAGGAATGGCTCGGGCCAGCGGCGTGAACAGCAGCGAGGAGGCCTGGGGGGCACTTCGGTCGCCGCAACAGCAGGTATCCCAGCAGCTCCAAAAGCCTGTCACTACAGCCATTTATGTTTCCTTGCCCCTTCCTTCTGACAGGGGTGGGGGTGGAACCCACGGAGCTAAAGATCTGGGGGAGTTTCCAAACATGCCCCTTCCACTCTTTGTCTAAACTTCGTAAGGTCGAAGCAGTGGATTCCGCCCGCAGCCTCATAGACCCCATCGCTTGGCCGCAGCGGCAGATGCAGTGGCTCTCCAGTGGCCAGAGGCAGGCCCCCATGTCTTGCAACCGTTGTTTGTGATGTTTTTTCTATATGCCTATTGTCACAACAGAATCCGGCAGCATATTCTCTTGAGGGAGCAATTTGGAGAAGAGCTGGAACCCTGGATGCCAGCCCTTACCATCCACAGCAGTCCCATCTGGTTGGGAAGCACAGCTCTGGCTCTCACACTGCCCCTCCTCTACCCTAGGGAGCCTGAGACCCAGGGGTGGCAAGCTCAGGCCGGGTTGGGGGTGGACTCAGGGATGATGTAAGCATCTTGGCTTTGAAAGTAACCTGAAGCCCCTTGCCCAAGATCTGAGTCCCTAGCTTACCGATTCTGACAAAACATTCCCTTAGCCTGGGGGACTGGCCTTGAGTGGTTAAGAGGAAGCTTGATAGGAGAGTGAAAATCGGCCTTTTTGGACATTCGAGTACTCCCTCACCATCCCTCCCAGGGTCTCTTCAAGCAGTTTGGTTCACGGGGTGGGGTTCTGTGTGCGCATGCAGGGGTCCTGGGCAACAGTGCCTCGGACTGGAATCACCTGTGGTTTTAAGTGCTTCCTCGTCCCCAGCTTCGAGAACTGTGTCCCGGAGTGAACAACCAGCCCTACCTCTGTGAGAGCGGTCACTGCTGTGGGGAGACGGGCTGCTGCACCTACTACTACGAGCTTTGGTGTGAGTCTCCAAGGAGCTCTTCCAGGCCCTCTACCCACCCTCCCTAGGAACCTCAGAATGCCAGCCTCGGAGGACCTTCTTGGCTTGGGAGGTGTCTAAGACACACCTTCCTCACCTCCTGCAGGGTTCTGGCTGCTCTGGACTGTCCTCATCCTCTTTAGCTGCTGTTGCGCCTTCCGTCACCGACGGGCTAAGCTCCGGCTGCAACAACAGCAGCGGCAGCGTGAGATCAACTTGTTGGCCTACCATGGGGCATGCCACGGGGCTGGCCCTGTCCCTGCTGGTTCAGTGCTTGACCTCCGTGAGTAACGCCAGTCTCTGGGCTACCGGTGGCTCCTCCCAATCTAGGTCCCCAAACCACTCCCACATTCCCTTTGCCAGACATCTCACAGCACCCAGTTCCCTGGTAGGAAAGAGACCACTTGGTTAGAACCACTGATTGGGTTCTAACCAAGCAACCATGCCGTGCCATTCTTTCCCCTGCAGGCCTCCTCAGCGCCTTCAAACCGCCAGCCTATGAGGATGTGGTCCACCGCCCGGGCACACCACCACCTCCTTACACTGTGGGCCCCAGCCGCCCCTCAGCCGCTTCCAGTGAATGTACCCACAGCTCTCCGACATCCAGCAGCCCTACCCACTGCGAGGGAACCAATGTGGAAGGTGTCCCAAGCCACCAGCATGACCCCCCTCACCAGGAGGGTATGCCTAGGGTTGGAGTGAGCTCTGCCTCCACACCCCCATGCCGCTACCGCCGTCTGACTGGTGACTCTGGCATTGAGCTCTGCCCCTGCCCAGACTCCAGTGAAGGCAGCGAGCCTGTCAAAGAGGCAAGCTCTCTTACCACCACTCCCCATCTGGAGCACCACTCCCCTTGTGTACTGCCCCCAACTTCTATACTCCACGTCTCTCCTGTGGGGCTGGCTTCAGGTGAAGGGGACATCCCCGAGTAGTTTTGGGAGGGAGCTGGGCAGGTTTCTTGCTCACCCAAAACAGCCCTGGTCCCCAACTCCTGGAATTCTCCTTGACCCTGCCCTTTCTAGAATCTGCCTAGAGGCTGGAGCCCTTAAGAGAGGCAGTGTCTGGGGGAACTGTGCTAG
>NW_022103906.1:74187835-74196547 GCF_000313985.2 Echinops telfairi | reverse complement strand
CCCCCCCCCCCAAGACATACACAGGAGCCTTTGGTCCAATTAAAGAGATGTGAACCAGCTGCTTGTGGATTTTGGGTGGTGGACTTGATAAATTTTCCTGAGCTCTGGATTTGCAGAGCAGGTAATAAATAACCACTCTTCCCAGGGGGCAACAGGCAGCTAAGACCTCTGGCGAGGTAAAGCTGGCAAGAGCAAATTTGGCATGTTTTACTAATTTATTTAGAAAAATAAGACTCTGAACTCATTCATCCCAGAGCTGTGGGATGGCAGGAAGTAGACACCTGAGATGAGCTGAGGCTTTGAAGCACTGGTATCTGAGGGCAGAAGCCTCTGGGTCTAAAGGGGGCCTGCATACTACCCCCACCTCTTCAGTAGTCTTCAGCCATCACCAATAGTACCAGGCTGGTCCAGCCCTGGAAAGGACGGCAGCCCATGCCCCGCCCATCCCGGTCACTATACTGCTCCCAAAGGAAGCCTGTTGCCCGGTACTGCCGCCAGACAGTGCCCACAACATTGGCACGGAGCTCGCTGTAGAGCTTGACAGCCCGGGCCTGGTGTGGACCCTCCACATGCCCATAATGGTGGAGTGCCCCCAAGGCCAGGTAGTTAATATTGAGCCACACGGCGCCCCGCCAGTAAGGAGGATCGTGCTCTGAATTGCGCTTGCCGTAAAAGGAGCTGGAGGCAGCGAGGGAGCGCAAACCAAAGGGGCTCCAGAGATGGCGGCTGTCTGCTAGGATGTCCAGCAGGGGCCCGAGGCGGGCGGAGCTGGGGCTCAGCAGCCGCAGCAAAAACGGAAAAAGACTGACGTAGCCAAGGGCATCCACATGCTGCATTCGAGGGAGGGGTCGGCCCACTACCCGAACTAGCCCCTCAGGGGGACTAGGCTTCAGCTGTACTGCTTTTGTGTGGTTCCCAAAGTCTGCAAAGACTCCCAGCTCCGGGGCCCAGTGCAGCTCATCCAGGCTTGCCTCTGCCTCCAATGAGGTAGCCAAGGGGCTCAGGTTGGCAACTGCCTCTGCTTCCCCCAGCTGCTCTGCCAGCCGCAGCAGCACACGGGCACCCAGTGCCACCCAGCACCGAAGATCCAGGTGCCGCTCAGCAGTTGAAGGGTGTGAAGCTCTGGGGTAGTCATCCAGTCCTGAGGGCAGTGTCTTGGGGTTCAATAGGTTTGGCAGGGCTGGGTCCCGGCCCCGCCAACGATAAGAGAGCGGTACTGGCCCTATCTGACTCTGATGGAGCCAAGAGAACCAGGCATACAGGCGGGGGAAGGCCTTGCGGAAGAAGGCCAAGTCAGCAGGGTCACTGCCCTCTAACATGTGAGCCACAGGCAAAAGCAGGGTTGGGGGGTTGGCGTGCGCCGCCCGCTGCACCAAGAATTCAGGGGGCACCCGAGCTCGAGCCTCATCCCCCAGCACCTGCTCCCGTCCAATCCAGCCATCAGCATTGAGCAGCCCCAGCCAGTGACCGAGGGCCTCTCGGGAGAGACGGGGGTCCCAGCGCTGGACAACCAGCTGGTGGAAGCCCTCGTCCCAAAGGAAGCCCCGGGGGAAGAATGACCGGGAGGGCACGGCTGTGAAAAGAGGGACAGGTGGAAAGAGGGCTGGGTCTGCCTTCTGCTCAGAACCCTCAACCCCCATGTCTGGCAACACCAGCCCTTGTCCGTAGAAATAGCCAATTCCACCAAGCAGGCCACTCAGGGCAGCCTGGCCCAAAGCCTGTTCTTCTGGGCTCAGGCCTTTCTTCTTCAGCCGGAAAGTCTTCTCAAAGCGCTCTCGAAAGGTGTCAGCATGGTGCTCCAGCGCCTGTGTCAGCCGACTGCCTGCTAGCCTCTCCTGGGCTTGGCTGCTTCCTGCCTGGGCACTGCCTGATTCAAACACCAGCTCCACAGAGAAGGGGGCTTTCAGTGTCACCTGCTGTATCAAGAATTGCCCTTGCTCCTGGCCTTGCCCACTCGGGCCTCTGTCCTCCCACTTCAGAGACCCTGACAAACCGAGGTAGCGTTCAGGGGAAGCCCCTGGAGGCCGGTGCTGAAACCAGTTGTTCAGGCGGCTCTTCACCATCTCTGTCAGCAGAGGCAGTCCTGGGTTAGGAGACCAGAAGACATTGTAGCTAGAAGGGGAAAAAGGTAAATGGGAGACATTACCCAGGAGGTGGCAGCGGGGATTACATGGAGAAGCACCCCGGGGCCAGGCTGGGAGGGTCTCGGCTATGCAGGGGGTGGAGAGCCTGGCAGGGTGGGAAGGGGCAGTAACATAAACCAGCCTAGGTCTGGATCAGCACCATGCCACCTCCCCCACCACCCCGTGTAGTCCCCTCACTTACCTACTGTACTTGGGCGCACTATCCCTTGGACTGGTTGGTGGCAGCAGCGTAAGGCGGAAATCACCAAGTTCATCCGTATGTCCCCTGATGGACTTCAAGTGCCCCTTGGTCCCAACTTCGGGCACTAGGACTTCCTTACCATCTGTCACCACGTAGAAGAACAGAGAGACCAAAGGGAGGGCAGAGGTTCCTGAAGCCTGGGTGACCGGAGACAGATGTGGAGGGGTAGTATTAGATTGGCATTCTCTCCTGGCAATTTGCCTCAGGGCGGGAAGGGGATGGCAGACTGGAGTAGCAGAGAAACCTCAACTGTGGGCAGGGTTGAGGTTCACAGTGGGGTGGCATACAGGTTCTTCAGAAAAGTCATCCAGAACTTCTGCGGTGGGTACGATTCTGCAAACTCTAGATCATCTCATTGAATTCTTATGAGTTAGTTGCTATTGTTTCCATTTTACAGACCAGGGGCTCAAAGCTTAGAATTAATAAGTGGAGACGGGCACACAGGCAAGAGTTTAAATGGCATCAGGATTCAAGCCGGCGGGGGCAGTCAGCCTCAGAGCCCCTACGGTGAAACCCCACCTCACCCGTGAGGGAAGGGGCGGGGCCAGGGAGTGTGGGCTGAGGGAAAGGTGCCCTGGGGCCCTGACCTGAGGCTCTACAGTCACTCTCCAGCTCCAGTCCCCTCCATGCTGTCCCCCAGGCCTCTTGACGAACTCAGTGGTGAGCTTTAAGGCCCCATCTTGAATATGTTGCCGCCCGAAGGAGAGGCCGTCGTGAAAGTCCCAGCCATAGGGCCCCACGCCGTCTCCCTGCTCACACGTGTGCCTGAGCTTAGGGATCCCTGGGGTCGCACCCTGCTGCGCCCACATCAGTCCTAGGGGTAGAATAGCCACATAAGTCAAAGACAGAGGAGACGTGTCCCTCCGTCTCTGAGAACAGTAGGGGTCCCATCCCTCGCCATTACTCTTCTGGTCTACTCTTCGCCACCCTGGGTCAGGAGTGAGATTACAAAGCCCACCCGGCTGCCGCCCAGGGACCCGGTTACCGGTGAGAAGGGGCTGCGGGCTGCGAGTCTTCATGCCGAAGTAGACGTGCGGGCGGTAGGTTCCCCAGAAGAGGTCTGGGGCCACGGCGGGGCTGGAGGAGTTGGGGGCCAGCACCGGAGGGGCGGAGTGCAGCGTGACTGCCCGCCGGGCACGGTGCCACGCCAGCAGCCAGCGCCCTGACAGGCCCAGGACCAGCGACAAGATCACGACGGCCAGAGCCGCCCCTCCGGCCGCCCCGCGGGGCCCGCCGCCCCGTCTCTCCGAGCCGCTCCGAGCAGCCCTCTCGGCTGCCCGCGCTCCGTCTGCCGCTGCTCCGCGCCGCCGCCGCTCGCCCCGAGCCATTTTGGAACGAAGCTCAGCGTCGCAGAGCCCCGGTCCGGCCTCGACTGTCTCCCCAGCTCGCGCGCCACGCGCCGGCGACCCCCGCGGCCAGCAGCACCTGCAGCCCGCGCCTCCCGACCCACTTCCGCCCCAGCCGGAAGTCCCGCCCCGCCACGTCAAGTTAAGCACAGGCTCGGGGACTGCGGCTCCTGTGGCACGCCGACCGCGAGAGCCTCGTTCGCTTCGACCGGGGCCGCTGGGTCAGTGCTAATTCGGCCTCCTCGCTGAACCAGCACGTGGACCGAGAGGCAGCAGGCATCCAAGCTCACCTGTTTGTTGTACGATGACTGTGTAGGTATTGAAAACCCAGGACGCTATCCCAAGTGTTTTTACAGGAAACCGTGGCCGAGAAAGCTCAAGTCACTTGGCCTGGATTACAGAGCTGTAAGTAGTTCGCTTGAAACCAACCATATCTGAATCTTAGACCAGATCACACTGCCTACACTCACTACTTCCCTCCCTCACGGAATGGACAGCGCAGAATGATCTAAATGGAAGCCTCGAGTCTGATGACGGCGGTGCCTAAGCGAACCCTGGGCTTTCAAAACGCCTGTCTCCATCGGGTTTAGATTGCAGTATCTGTACACGAGGGGCTTGGGCTGGGAGATCCCCAACAAGCTACATTGATAGTGCGTGCACCTAGTGAGGCAAACGCCAAAGCGAAGAAGCCTCGTCCAGGTCCGGTTGTGGAAAGATGGCAGCATCGACGCATTTGACGGCACTTCCTAAATGGTATTTAGATCAGAACTACTCATTTCTCAACAAGAGCCATCACCAATGGTGTTTGCAGAACACCTTATTAAAGTCCCTCTTATTAAAAACACCCTATTCTGCATCTTTATGAATACACCCTCTAGCTGTCGTATCACCACACCGATCCAAATTTGTTTATCTAAAACTAGTACTTCATCTTGAATGCCTACTGCCTTATTTTATTAAAATCTGGCTCTGGTCACTCTCTCCATTAGTAAAGTTCTCGCTCATTCAACAACCACCTTCTGACCAAACCCAATGACTGGTGCGAAAACCTACTGCCATTAAGGTGATTCCAACTCAAAATGACCTTTTATAGAGGTGTCTAGTGTGGGAGCAGAAAGCCTCATCTTTCTTCCTTGGAGCAGCTGGTGGGTTTGAAACGCTGACTTTGTGGTTAGCAACCCAATACCCAGCCCACAATGCTACCAGGGCTTTTAATGGTTAGTTCACAAGTCTTGTATCCTTTTTGCACTCCCATTAGAATTGGTCTACATCTATTATAGCACTTAGTTACACACCTAAGTTCCACTACTCACCTTTGTGTCGCAGAACTAATCAGTTATAGGCATAAGATAGAGACTACATATCCATAAATACAACAAACGGTGCTGTGACAGATACTGCAAGGTGTTGGAAACACACAAGAACAAACCCCAACCTCAAGTTCACAATGTAGAAGCACAGTGCCAGCAATCTGTTTATAGGAATGAATGAACCAGTCCAAATTTTACAGATGAGGGAAGAGTTATTAAAGTAAATTGATCAGGAAACCTGGGAACTCAAATCCAGGTAGAGAGCATTTATCTCCACTATAGCATGGTGATTCTTAGGTAACAGTGCTTAATCCTGTTCCTAGCAACATAATAGCATGCAACAAGTATGGACTCATTTAAATCTCTCAGCAGTCTTACGAGGTGAAAAATGAGAGAACAGAAACCGAAAGATTAAGTAATTCTGAAGAAAATTGGTAAAAAGTCACATAGCTACTTAAGGGCAGAGCTGGAAATTCCAGCCCAGGCCTTCGTAGCTTGGTTCTTCATTACTACCATGTCTCCTGCTGTTTTATCCTTTTTTAAAGGGAGATGGATATGAAAACAATAGTAACTTATAATTTATCAAGGGTTCATAAGATGGGGGAGGAGCTGATACCAGGGCCTCAAGTAGAAAGAAAATGTTTTGAAAATGATGGCAACATATGTAAAAACATGCTTGATACAACTGATGTATGGATTGTCTTAAGAGCTGCAAGAGCCCCCAATAAAATGATTTATAAAAAAAGAAAGAAAGAGGGAGGGAAAGGGGAGTCTTTTAAAGATTTCAAAACAGAAACAAAAGGAGTTGCCTCCCGCTCCTGATGATCCCATATATACCTGGGCAGGACTGGGCTCCAGTGGGTTTTCAAGTAGCCGTTTTTTTCAGTAGATTGCCACACCTTTCTTCTGAATCACCAAACTTTCTATAAATAGCTGAACCTTTAAATGTTTGTCCCACCCAGGGACTCCTTTTCAAATAGAAAAGACAGCCCATTTTAAGTAGGGGAGCAATATAGTAATGATGTAGTCATTAGGCTCATAAATGTATTGGGAAAAATGTACAGCTGCCAACAGATATCATAGTGACTGTGCATTCTGAAGTTCTTAAACCAGTGGCTTTCTTCATGAAGAGATCACTGGAGATATGGGTGCTATAACAAGGTGTAGTGAAGAAACTAGATGGTACCCAGCTATCAGAAAGAATAGTTTCTGGTGTCTTAAAAGGCTGTCTTCAAACAGGCAGCCACCTACATGAGGCATCAGTTAAGTCCAACCAAGGACACCAGCCTGTGTGATCCAAGGATTGTAAATTATTACATCCAAATCTGAAGGCGGGGATGGTATCAGAGCTTAAATTGTGAACACCTGCTTTACAAGGCTTGGATAATAAGTGGAAACCCAAAATCCATTTGCAGGATTCACACATGAATTAAGCTTCTGGTGAATCCCCTATTAAGCTTCTGGTGAATCCCCTCTGACCACAGTCCTGGGTTGTCAATAGCCTTGTTAATCAGACAAGAGTATTGTAAAGTTGATTATGGCAGATGTAGTTAGATTATAATGTAATAACTTATGATTTGCTCTCCCTTTTTGACCCATTTTCTTTTTTTTAATAATTTCATTAGGGGCTCATACAACTCTTATCACAATCCATACATACATCAATTGTGTAAAGCACATTTGTACATTCATTGCCCTCGTCATTCTCAAAACATCCCCTCTCCACCCAAGCCCCTGGCATCAGCTCATTTTTTTCCCCCTCCCTCCCCGCTCCCCTCATGAACCCTTGATAATTTATAAATTATTTTGTCATATCTTGCACTGTCCAACGTCTCCCTTCACCCACTTTTCTGTTGTCCGTCCCCCAGGGAGGAGATCACATGTAGATCCTTGTAATCGGTTCACCCTTTCCAACCCACCCTCCCTCCCAGTATTGACACTCACACCACTGGTCCTGAAGGGATCATCTGCCCTGGATTCCCTGCATTTCCAGTACCTATCTGTACCAATGTACATCCTCTGGTCTAGCCAGTCTTGCAAGGTAGAATTGGGAACATGATAGAGGGGAGGGGAGGAAGCATTTAGGAACCAGAGGAAAGTTGTATTTTTCATCGTTGCTACATCACACCCTGACTGGCTTGTCTCCTCCCCAAGACCCTTCTGTAAGGGGATGTCCAGTGGCCTACAAATGGGCTTTGGGTCTCCACTCCGCACTACCCCCCTCATTCACTATAATATTTTTTTGTTCTGATGATGCCTGATACCTGATCCGACACCTCGTGGTCGCATAGGCTGGTGTGCTTCTTCCATGTGGGCTTTGTTGCTTCTGAGCTAGATGGCCGCTTGTTTACCTGTGACCCATTTTCAAGTTGTTTCCATTGCGGGGTGGGGGTGAGGGGTGGGGTGAAGAAGAAATACACGTGGATTAAGCTTCTGGTGCATCCCCTCTGATTACAGACCAGGGATGGGAGCAGTCTTGCTAACATGCAGAGTGCATTGGAGAGTGGATTATTGCAAATGCTTCCCTGCCATATAAACTACCAAATTCACTAACATGGAGTCCATGCTGACTCCGAGGGAACCCCTGTGGGTTTCGGAGACTGTAACTGTTTATGGGAGTAGAAAGCCCAATCTTTCTTCCGAGGAGCTGCTGGTGGTTTTGAACTGCCAACCATACAGATCACAGCCCAATGCATAACCACTAGACCACCAGGGCTCCATAGGAAACCCTATGGGGCCAGCCCTATATTCACACAGGATTACCATGAATGGGAATTGACTCGATGGCACTCAATAAGCAGATATGCCTATAAGCATACTGTAATATTATATATACATTTCTATATGCTTAAGATCAAAGTTTCCTAAAAGAATACTTCCCATACCACGCACTCAATCCTTTTGTTTTTATTTCAGGTTTCTTTTTTAAGGCTGATTTAATCCCCTAAATTGTTTTCATGTCCACTTAACAGTGATAGCTGAGCATAAAAAAGACTATTGAAGGGCTGCTTCTTGAAAGAGGCAGGAGTAGAGATAAAACCAGTGATGTGCTTTGGAAAGATAGAACGCAGCAGTAGCAAAGCGAGTCTAAGCGAGAGAGTGCCACAACGATCCAGAGAATGGAATGAGAAAGCATCTCAGGAGCGCTTGTTTAAACAGAGTATTTTTAATGCACAGAGTATTCTAATGCACTGACTAGTCAGGGAAAAGGAGAGAGCAGAAACAATGGAGTGGTTTCCAAGCCCGGTGGCTGAGCAGGTGAAGTGCTTGCAAATGGAATGGAGTTAGGAAAGAGACAAGTATGTGACAGAACTTGAAAAAGTTCATGGGCAAATTTCATTATGTTTTCATCCCCCTTTCCACAAACTTTTAAAAGTCCCCCCATACATGTAAGACAATCAAATCTCTTTGGGACAAGGCATACTGGTGGGATTGGGTGGGTGGGTGGGGAGGGGGGGGGACGAGGAGGGGAAGAATGGTGGCAGGTAACAGGCGTCATGAACCAACACAGAAATTGGAATGAGAGCCAACAAAGATGCAAGGGTTAATTCCAGAGAGTTCTAGTTATGAGAGGCCGCGGATCTCCAGGAAGACTACATACGGGCAAAACTAAAAGGAGAAAAGCATACACCTACTAGGAGGGAAACCTGCCCAGGTAACTGAAGATTAAA
>NW_022103906.1:74183004-74187323 GCF_000313985.2 Echinops telfairi | reverse complement strand
CCCCCCGCCCGCGCCTCCGGCCCACCGAACAGCACGTCCACGCAGGGCTCGGAGCCGTCGTGCCGCACGTCCGCAATCAGCGAGCAGTTGAGGTTGGTGGAGCGCACCTTCTCGCTGCTGACCGCCTGCAGGAAGGTCCTGGAAGCAGGGGGGGGCGGGGGACCCCAGCCGCCTGAGCGCCGGGCCCAGGGCTCCGAGCCGCCGCCGCCGGAGAGGCGAGGCTCCCCCCCCCGCCCTCGCGCCCTCCCCGAGTACCTCGTCGACTCCACGTGCTTCTCGAAAGGGCAGAACTGAACACGAACTTGCTTGACCGGCCGGAGCCCGAGCCGAGCCAAGGCCGCCGCCATTGTGACCTCCGCCCCGGAAGGGACTCCCGCGGGCGGAAGTCCGGTCCCCGGCAAGAAACGCCGAACGCCGGGACTCAAGCGCCCCGCGCGGCTCGGCTGGGGAACGGGACTCGGCCGCCGGCCCGGATTCCTCTACCCAAGAGGAAGGGAGTAGGGCGGTGATTCCATCGCCTGATCTGGAGGCAGGCACCTGCTGGGATCACACAGCTAGAGCCCCAAAACTACCGATCAGCAAATACTGCCGATCACCAATAGTCCTGCAGCAGTCACGGTGAAAACAATTAAAAAAAATAATAATGCAAAGCCCTTTTGCATCGGCTCAGAAACAGGTCGATCTCACGTAGCCTTTTCCCTTCCGTGTCAGATCTAGGCTAACACCGTCTTGGATCCCGGTCCTCTCCGCGGAGAGGGAACACTACTACGGCAGGGTTTACACACCTACCAGGAGGTAACCCTCATGGAAGTCACTGAAGATGAAGCAAGTTGCACGCTTAGCGTAGTTGACTGATATACTACTGGGCAGAGGAATACAAGATAACAATAGCTCCTGGGGTCCTGATCCAGGTGCAGAAATGCCCTTTCACCTCTGTGCATCAGGATGAATAACATTCCTCTCAGACCAGTGCCTGGAAGTGGTGTCTAAACTCTGCTTCCTGTTGAAATGTTCCCTTTCCCTGTGCTCTGGGTACCAACCCTCTCCCCACCCTTCCCAGCTTCCAGCCCTGAGTCTCTCAAGGATGTTGACCTCCCAGATTCCGGGCTGTGGTCTTGCCCTTGACTTTGGATTCCAAGCTCTGCAGTGATCTTGAACCTTCCTTGTGACCCTAGGCTCTGTGTGCCTTGTGCTTTGCAGGTAGGCTTCCTTGAGCTCCCTGTTCCAGGCCTCTTTAACTTGCAATTCCAAGGGTCTCAGCAGCTTCTGCTAGAGATGGGGAACTCTGAATTCTTAGCCCTGGGCCCGGGCTCCTTACGGTTCAGGACTGGCCTCCAGGCAGGAAAGAAAGGGCAGGTGCCAACGGGGGTACTGGTGCTGGTGCTGGTGCTGTCTCAGGGCAAGCCAGGCCTGCTGATTTCCCACCAGGTAAGCCTCAGGGCTAGGTCCCCCTCCCCGTAGCAGTGTGCTTAACAATTGAGTTGTCTGGGCCGGGGCTGCTCCAGGCTGAAGCGGGGGCTCCAAGCTCTCCAGATTGTTGAGGCTCCTGCTGGGCAAGTCCATGGTCTCCTCATCGCAAGCACCTGGCGAGGCCCAAGTGGGAAGTAGAAGGTTTGTGAGGAGATGCCGAAGAGAGGCTAAGGGTGAAGGTGGACTGGGAAGGGTCAAGTAGACAGTAAAAGGCCAAGAGCCTAGGGTTGGGGGTAGGGGTGACTCACAGCAACAGAGAGGCCTCCTGTGGACTCGTGTCCGGGGCAAGGGCTGCTCCAATAAGCATAGCAGGGCCCCATCCAGCTGCTGGAAGATGCTGAGCATGAGTAGAGTCTGGCGGAGGTCAGGGGCCAGGCCCCACCGCTCCTCTTCTAGCACCTCCCGGACCACTCCAAAGTCCTGTCGGAGCTGCAGCGCCCCCTGCAGGCTGAAGCCCAAGGTACAACGTCATCCCCGGACCCTCCTGTCTCTTCAAATGGCCCTGTCCGGCATCACCTCCCACCCTTTCTCCATATCTGCCCCGTGCCACCGTCTCCTGGTCTCCCCACCTGAAGCGGATCCTGTGGCTGAGGATGTGGTCTAGCCAGGCACCCAGGATGGCTGTCAGCACCTGGCTGAGGGCAGGGACCTGGGCCGTGGGCGGCAATCCCTGTAGTCCTTGCAACACAGGCTGCAAGACGGTGCGGACCACCAGCCCAGCATAGTCACTCGGAACGTTAGGCAGCTCTGAAGTGAGAGGAGAGAAAGGACCGTGGTAGGAGGGGGCCTGCTGCAGGTGGGGGTAAAGCCAGCATTTGGAAGGGATGGGCCACTATTACCCCCTTGGGTCCCTGGAAGGGGATGGTGGCAGAAGTTACCAGGACAGAGATGAAGGCACCAGTGCCGACCCCTTGGCATGTGCAGCTCAAAGCCCTGTGTGGCTTGTTTACGACATTCTTGAGCAAAGAGATGCAGTGACTCTTCAGGCAGGAGCTGTGGGAGAGGGAACAAGTCAGAGGGGCCTGTTGGTGAGGGGCTTGTCTCATTAGGATTTTCTAAAGCTTAGACATTTAAGCTGGAGTCCACGAAACTCCACACCCCAAGGCCTTGTCGTGGTGTGATCCTGGGAATTTTCTGAGCAGGGGCGCCCTGACTTCCTTCGGGATGGACCCAGAAGAGACCATGAACAATTGCCCTGTTTCCCCCAGCTGGGTTCAGAAGATGGAACATCTATGGGGTTAATTTTAGTCTAAAGGAACATTAATAGGATAAAGAGAGAGACCACCCTCTTGTCCCCAGTGTTCACATGCTCACGACAAGGAAGAGGTCTGCATGGTGTGGGGACGGACACCAAACTTCTAGTTAACCTCCACAAAAGGGAGGCCACTACAGTGGGATCAGACGCCTATCGTCATCCCCAGTGTTCCTCGTATGCTCTTAGGATGCTCCCCCATCCCTCATGAGATAGAGCCCCAATTCTGTGGGCTTGTGCAAGACCCTCCACAATTTAATGGCACTCAGCTCAGTTGCCCCTTCAGCTCCCCAACATATACTCCCCCGCCCCAAGAGAGAGCCTATGCTGTCAGGTCAGTTCTGCACTGTTCCCACAAGGGGCTATCAACTGCATACCCTCACGACTCTCCACTGCTCTGAATCCGCCCTACTTCCTGATCAAGCCACATAGACTGTACAGAGCTGCTGGGCTTTCCCACCTTAGAGCTTCTACAACCATCACTCTGTACTCATATTGAGTTTGAAGAGGGAACAGTCAGCGATGGGGGAAATCTCCCAGCCAACACTGGGTGCAAAGAAAGCTAAACTGGGTGTCCACAGCAGCAAGGCACTGTGGGTTAGTGGGGACACAAAAGGAGCAAAGGACCACGGAGTAGACACTAAAATCATGCCTCCCCTTTAGGGAAAAGAAGTAAAAATTAGGAACAGAAAGCAGCAAACAGAGATACTTTCCATAGTAGAAATAAATAGTAGGAGGAAGGAAGGGACTTAAGAGAGCAGCGTAATAACTTTACTCATAAATACAGAAGAAAATATTAGAAGTAGCAGCCACTGATGGACAGGAAATAAAGGTAGAGTAAGAGGCAATGAAAGTGCTGGTTTTTCATGAGAAACCTTGTAAACTAAACTTCACTTTTAGTTATGAACATACAATTTTTTTAAAGAGGAGAAATGTTTAAACTAATGAGGAATGAGTCCCTCATGTACCCTGCCTGCTCTAGACAAAAGATCCTAAATAGTGAATAAGGGTAAGGGTATCTTTTGAGGAGCAACCCAGCTGGTAACTGAAGTGGGAATGAGAGGATTAAAAGAGCATCACTTGGCCACTCTGAATGAAATAATGCATCTAGACAATGATCACCACTGGTGGATACCAGAATGACAGCCTGACATGATTGGAGATGCAAAGAAATACAGATAAACAACATTGAACATGAGTGGATAATTGTGAAAATCGAGCAGAAGGGATCCATTTTACTCCTCTCTATAAAAAAATCATTTTATTGAGAGCTCGTACAACCTCCTGTCTATTTTTTGTCTAGGTCTGAAGTCCAAAATAAGTTAGTGAGAGAGACCAAAACATGAGCAAGAAAAGCAAGTCAATGTAAAGGGAATTTGAATACCATGTGGGTCAAGCCTCCAGTGGATCCCCTCTGACCATAGACCAGGGATGTGAATAGCCTTTCCATCATGCACAGGGCATCGAAAAGCAGGTAGGTTCAAATTTAACACCTTATCATTTGATCTTGCTTTTGACCCATTTATCTATCTATCTATTTATTTATTTTTGCCTCTCACTGCCCCCCCCCCCTTTTGACCCATTTTAAACTTGTGCT
>NW_022103906.1:74179908-74182904 GCF_000313985.2 Echinops telfairi | reverse complement strand
ATCTCCCTTCGGTGCCATCTCAGGTAAGCTTATCGATTCTCAACATTGACAGGACAAATTCCAAATTCACTGGATACTTGAGAACTTGTATCTCCATTAGAACAGCCTCCTCACCCATCTCTTTGCCTCCGTTCGTTCATTTAGCACACACAGGTGATCATCTGCTGTGCGCCAAACACTGTCCTAGGCTTTGACAGTAAACCAAAAGGCACCCCCCTACCACCACCACCCCAAAATCCGGCATGCAGTGAATTTGAAGTATGAGTGGGGCAACCAATCACCACACAGACAACGTAGCATACCAAATACAGGGTTAGGGAAAGGCAGAGCAGGAGGGCTGGGTGCAGTTGGGAGGCTACTCTTCTGTATAAAGAGAAAAAGATGGTCGGAGAAGGCTTCCTAGAGGAGGAGAGATCTGACACTGACAAAGTAATAAGCCAGCTACTGGGGAAAGAGCATTCCAGATAGAGGAAATGCTGAGGACGGGAAAGGGCAGGAGCCCTGCGAGGGGCCTGCTCTTGGCAGGCTTGAGGAGTGGGCTCTGGCTAGATGGGCCCTGTCAGAAGGGAGGAGACAATTCAGAAAGGTCTTGGAAGGCCAGATCCGGTAGGGCCGTCCAGAGAATGGTGAGAGTGGCATAGAGATGTAATGAAAGGTCCTTCGATTTAACCAGTGAATTGCTTGGGCGGGAAGGGGGTTCCGGACAATAGTCTCAGGAGACCCCAGGTCAGTGGGTGTCACATGCCATCCACAAAGACAATGTTGTACAACCTACTTTGGTGAGTGGCACCTGGGGCCCGGAAAGATCTCTCCCCACGTGGAGGAAAGAAGGGTGAGGGACCTGGAAGATGCATGGGGACCACACGCCCATCAGCCTCCATCCACGGCTGAGACCTGAAGCAGCTGGTGCTCAGCTCCAGCTCCCGATGACTCTGAAAGGGGTCCCAGGTGAAGCGACCAGGTAGAGAGGGAGAACACTGCAGAACAAAACTAAAAATTATTTATTTTTGTAAAAATCAGGCTTCTTGGTTGGCTAGAGATTGGTGGAACCCCCAAGATGATGGCTTTTCAGTACCCTTCAGGTCTGGAAATCAACCCCACCTCCTGGCTCAATTTCTAGCCAAGCAATAGGCCCATAAGGGGAACAGCTGGTGCACTCCTTAGAATAATCAGCCATTTGAGATTAAAAAAGGCAGCATTTAGCCAAGGACAAAGCGCAGGAAACTTAGACTACTAGAAACATGGCTGGGGGTGGAGGGGGTCACTGATGGTACATTGTCAGGAGGACATCAGATGACATAAAATGTGTATGACTTGTTGAGTGGAAAAAACACGGATCTGTTTTGTGATCCGTCCCCCAATTCATGACAAAAAGAGAATAATATAGACGGCGTTGTGGGGGAAGGCAGAAACAAACCACCAGGAAATTGAGCCTGAGCCATAAGACCTAACAATTGTAAATGAAGGAACTCTTGCAACAGGCCTCGCTTCTGCAGGCAGGCCAGCCCGTGTCTACAATCATTTAGAAAGGTGCGCAGACCCCAGGGATCAGAAGGGGATGCCTGCAATTGTGTGTGCCTTCTAAGGTCCTTACCCCGTCCCCAGAGCCGGCCCCGGCCGGGAGCCTCGGCGGAAGCCTCCGGCGCCCCGTAATCGGAGGCGTCCGCCCCTAGTAAAGATGGCCACCCGCGCGATCGCACCCCGCCCCCCGGCCCGGGTCGAATGCCGAAACATCTTTCACTTTCGGGTCACCGCGGAGCAGGGATGGCGCCGGTTCCGAAGACCGTGGGGCGGATCAAGCTAGGTGAGCGGCGGTCGCAGCACGGCAGGGGGTGCAGGGGGGTCAGGCTGGCCTCGCCATCCGCCCGGGGACGGTTTGCTCAAGACTAGCTTCTCGCCGGGCGCCCGGGGCTCGGGATTCCCCGCCGACTCGAAGGCCCCTGGCGTTGAGCCGTCCCCCTTTCCCGTCGCAGGGACTCTGCGGCCCGGTTGCCCGCCGGGGGTCGCTGCTGCCCCCCAGCTCCGCAAGGAATTCGGTCCCGAAGACTACGGCGAAGAGGTAAAGGGGCTCCAGCCCGCTCGGCCCCGGTGTACCCCGGCCACGCCTCCTTCGAGTGGGCGCTGGCGCCTGAGAAGTGCCAGTCCCCGCTCGCGGAACTAATAACAATGAACACATGAAAGAAGAAACTGTCCTAAAGTTGATCTTAACAAACCTGAACTATTGAGTTGTATGACATGTGAACTATATGCCAATAAAACTGTCAGAAATTAATAATAATGAATTAAATACTGGGGGGGGGGTAGGGTGGAGAAAAGAAATTTAGCAGAGACTCTAAGGAAATTCCCAGGCCCTGAGATGGTCCTAACCCCCTCCCTCCTAGATGGGCACAGGAGAGGGTCTTAAACTGCCAAGCCCCCTGCTCTCACCTGGATCTGGGCAGTCAGCTCCTGGATCTGCAGGGCCAGCTGCTGCTCCACCTCCAGGGCCAAGCTGTCCTTGGAGACTAGGTTAGACAAAGCTTGTGCCTCATGCAATAGAAGCTTTGGGCAGAAGCAGAGAGTAAGGTGTGAACCCAGCCCACGTTGCTCCCTTCCCAACTCCCCAGTCACTCACAGGCAAATCCTTCTGGATCAGGAACAAGAAAGAGCCGGGGGCCCATGCTGCCAGATGCTGCTGAGCTCTTCCCAAGACCCAGAGCAGGGTGGTCTGGAGAGTACAGAGCCCCAGGGCCAGGGGCGCTAGACCTGAGGAGAGTGGAAGAGATAGTATTTGAGGGGTCATGGAGCATCGGTAGAAGGAGGCTGGCTTTAGGATGGAGTAAAAGAGAAAGGAGAACATTCTCAGCTCCTGTCTCGGCAGCCCAGCCCCTCATCTCACCTGGAGGCCACGGGAGGGTCAGCGCTGACCTGGGTTCCTGGAGGGCATCCAAGAGAGGGGGGAAGAGCTGTTGCAGAAGTTCAGTGGTTCGAGAGCAGGAGCTACCATCCCGGGGAGA
>NW_022103906.1:74178595-74179808 GCF_000313985.2 Echinops telfairi | reverse complement strand
CCCTAACTGAGGAAAATGGCCCTCATCAGACCCATAGGGCATCTGGGCCAGGCCCTAAAGAGCCTCGTTTCTGGATGTGGTCGCTCAGGCCCAGGGAGTTAAGCACCTTGTCTCCTAACAGCACAGGTGGCCAGTGGCTCCCCTCCATTAGCGCACTCGGTAGTTCCATGCTGCCTCGCCCAGTAGGAGAGCCATAAAAGGCACTGAATCAAAAAAATAAATAAATAAATAATTTTTAAAAGGCACTGAATCAAAGGGTGCTCAGTTGTACCATCCCAGGGGTCCTCAGACTTTTTAAACAGGAGGCCAGTTCACTGTCCCTCAGACCCGTTGGAGGGCCGGACTATAGTTTTTTTAAAAAAAAACTATGAACAAATTCCTATGAACACTGCACATATCTTATTTTGAAGTAAAAAACAAAATGGGGCAAAAACACCCTGCAGGCCAGATAAATGTCCTCTCGGGCCGCAAGTGGCCCGAGGGCTGTAGTTTGAGGACCCTTGATTTAGACTAAGCACAGCTTGGTTCAAAGAGGGCAGAAATAATCGGAGAACATGAGGGGCTGGGAGGGCTTTGAAGGGAAAAGGGATTTGAACCAGCCCTCGGGAGGCAGGAGGAGATAAGATGATAGGTGAGGTCAGGGCCAAAGAGGTTCAAAGGTAGTCCAGGGAAGGCCCCAAGGCAAGAAGGAGCCTGGTGTCAGAAAGCAGGGAAGGAGGATTATAAAGAAGTTGGGAAAAGCCAGCCAGACTACATCTTGCCTGGTGTCCTGGTAACAACAACAAAAAACAACCCACTGTGAAGGGGTCCTTTCCAACTCCTGGTGACTATCCATACAGGGCTTCTGAGGCTGTCCTCTTCCCAGGAGCAGCCTGCCTCTGCCTCTCGGGCCCCTCAGAGAAGCTGGGGTTTTGAACCTTGTGGTTAACAGCGGGTGCTTCCCTGACAGCACCCACAGGGCTCCATCTGGTGTCCTGGCAGCCAGGGCTCACTGGCAGTTTTTCAGCAGGAAGTCATTGCTGCACACTCAGCCTTGTGATGTGCGGGCACCCCCAATACAGGGAGGAGAGTGCCAAGCACCCTGGACGCCTTTCGGTGGGGAACAGCCCCAGGGTGGATCCAAGTGGGTGGCAAGGATTTGACAAGAATGAAGCGGGAAAGAGCAGGTACCAGGGTTCCCACCCCGGGCCTGCTCTGAGTAGCCGAACTAGTG
>NW_022103906.1:74177608-74178495 GCF_000313985.2 Echinops telfairi | reverse complement strand
GGAAGGCTGTTCTGATCTCTGTGCACAGATCCCAAAGCCTGGCAGAAGCCTGAGGATGACGGGCATGGTGTGATAGGGGATGGACAGCCGGGGCCTTTGGTCTTCCCCCACTGTCCCTTCCTTCTCACCTTGGTCCCAGCTCCAGAGAAGCGATTGGTGGAGTAGGCTGTGGCACAAAGAGGCCAACTCTTTCTCACACTCCTGGGGCAGTGCTCCTAGTGGGAGAAATGACATGGCACCTGACAAGCCCTCTTTCCCACCACCACTGCCTGCCCAGTCATGGAGGAGCCGAGGGGCGGGTCGAGCGGCTGCCTCTGGAACACAGAACCGGGATGGAAAGCGGGGCCATTCGATTGAAAGTCAGGCTGAAGGATGAAGGAGTTGATTAAGACGACTTAGGAAGAGCCCCCAACCTTCCCAAGGGCCGCAGCCCACGACTCACCCTGGCCCAGTGCCTGACCCAGCTGCTGTGCCGCTGTCCTGGGGTCCTTCCAAGGGCCCAGCTTCAAGCCCAGACTCTGAGCACAGGCTGCCCACAGCAGGGTCCAGTACTGGCTCCACAGGGCCCCCGCCTCTCCAAGCCCCAGTCCGCTGCTGGATGAGCCCGCCACGCCCCCCAGCAGCCCCAGCAGCCCGGGCAGCAGCTCCCGCTCCTCTTGGCACTGCCTGCGAAGCTGGTCCCGCAAGCCCGATGCCACGGCCAACCGACCTGCCACCTGGCAACCCCGTTCCCCCGCCAGGAGGCGGAGCACTCGGGCCCGGGTGAAGGGGCGCGCGGCTCCAGGCACGTGACTCGCGGCTCTCCCCAGCAGCTGGTGGTAGGTGGGCAGCACCAGCAGCAGCTCGGCGAGTTGGGATGACAGGGCCGGGCCGGAGGGCGCCCGGGC
>NW_022103906.1:74175515-74176859 GCF_000313985.2 Echinops telfairi | reverse complement strand
CAAACACCAGCCTCCATTCCCCCTTCCCCAGGACAGAGTGGATTTTCTTGGACAGCTGGTGGAACCAGGTCCCTGCGGCCTGCACTGGAGCTTCGAGGAGGGGAGCAGCAGGCGGCTGCAGGGGCGGCACCAAGGTGGGGAGTGCAGGGTTGGGCCCTGGGCTGAAGCTGGTGCCCACAGGATCCCCCCCCTCCTGTTGAAGATGATGGCCCGCTCTAGTCCCCTGCTCTCTCCCTCCTTCCCTCCCTGACAGATTATGTCCAGAACCAGCTCCGCCATGAGGCCAAAACAGCTGGGCAGAGTGAAGGGGGCAAGGAGGCCAAGGGACTGAGCACCTACTGTGGTCTCCAGAAGGCCTTTCTGTCCTGTCCCCAAGAGGCGAGGCCTAGGCCTCAAGGCCCCGCTACCTCTGCATCCTTCCTCCGTGAGTCAGAAAGTCTGCTTCAGGTGGTCATGCCCCAGAGGATCCTAGTGACTGAAGAGGTAAGATGCTCCGGAGGCAGGAGGGGCGCCACTTCCCCCAGATCCTTCCAGCCCCATGTTTCCATCGCCTTCCAAGCCTTTTCCACAACCGCCTGCCTCTGGTTTTCTCGCTCACTCTTTTCTCTCTCTCTCACCTTTTCTGTTCAGGAAGCTAACCGTCTGGCTGAGGAGCTGGTGGCTGAGGAGGAGCGAGTGAAGCAGAAAGCAGCGAAGAAGCGGCTGAAGAAGAAGGTGGCTGGGAGGCAGGAGGGGCGGGAGCACGGGGCTCTGGGGATGGGGCACTGGAGAGAGCTCACGGTCTATGGGCTCAGGGGCTGGGGGGTGCAGATCTTCCTAGAAGCCAAATGACAGGATGGTTCCAGCCTGGGCTCTGGGGTCCCCTGTTCTACTAGGCCTGAACCTGCCTCCCTCTTCACTGCGACCTCTGGCTGGGGACTCCTGTTCTGTTTCTGGTTTGGTTTCTTAACCTGTAAAACGAGGGCCATGCTCCCCTGGGAAGGCCTGCTTCCTAGAGTGGCAGAGATCGAGTGAGCCAGCACTTGAAGCTCTTGGCCCGGGACATTCCGTGTAGTCAATGCTGTCATCGTCACCCTTATCCTCACAGCGTCAAAAGGAGCGAAAGCTGCAGGAGCGCTTGGAGCAGGATGGCGGGGAGGCCACCGTGAGTGTCCACAGTCAACCGAGAAGCCGGCCCGCAGCTCAGGCCTGTCCCAACTCTGTGTCCACCCCCTTCCTTCCAGGGCAAGACCAGCCTGCGTGGGGATGAGAGCCCCCCTCCCAGCCCCAGGCACCCGGCTCAGGGGCAGTGTGAGGAGGAGGAGGTGGGAGCCCCCTTCCTCCCCTATTGGCCCTCTGCCCACC
>NW_022103906.1:74174606-74175289 GCF_000313985.2 Echinops telfairi | reverse complement strand
TGCCCCGGAGGAGCGTGACCGAGGGGGGCGGGGGCACCCGCAGAGGCGGACCACGCTGCTGCCCGAATAACAGCGTGGCATGGGCAAGATCGGGCAAATGAAGGCCTCGCGGAGCTCTTCCGGGGAAACACGGTGCTCAGGGGGGTCAGCTCTGGAGTGCGATCGGTCAGCGCAGTGAGGAGTCGCGGCTGGAAAAGAATGTGCCATTGGCCGAGAGTCTGTGTGGGGCTGGGGTTTGAATGTCAAGCTGAGGAGACAGGAGCAGGTCTGAGAGCACGGCCTGAAGCTATCCTTCCAACTGCTTGGACAGCTCAAGTAAAAGTTTAAAGCCACCAAACTCAGAGGCTGATTTCCCTGTGTGCTCTCCATTTTGGTTATTAACACAACTCCCATCCAGTTGCTTAATCCAGAATTCGGAGAAGCCCTGTTACCCTGTTTCTTTCCCCTACCATACATATTTAGTCCGGCGGTAAACTCTACTTCTGAAGTGTCCCAAAGTCATCCCTGCCCCTGCCTTAGTGGGACTCATTCTCTTTGGCCTGACCTATCGTAATAGCCTGCTAAGTAACCATTCCTAGACTCATTTACATCTCCCTTCGGTGCCATCTCAGGTAAGCTTATCGATTCTCAACATTGACAGGACAAATTCCAAATTCACTGGATACTTGAGAACTTGTATCTCC
>NW_022103906.1:74167362-74174506 GCF_000313985.2 Echinops telfairi | reverse complement strand
CCACGCCCCTCTCTGCCCACAGGACTCGCTGGATCTTTCCAGCACTTTTGTGTCTCTAGCTTTGCGCAAGGTTGGGGATTGGCCCCCTCGTGCCCGGAGAGACAAAAGGCTGAGCCAGGACCCCCCAGGCAGGAGCCAGGACCCCCAGGGGAAGAGGGGCCATGAGGAAGGGAGTCCTCCAAGAGAAGAGAGCCCTAGTCAGAGTCCGAAGGTTGAGGTAAGGAGTGTGGGAGGTCCTCATATGACCAGCGGAATGGGTATCAGCAGTCCCTGGGAGGTCACGTGATGGGGAAGGGCCAAGAGAGCATGCGTGCGGGTTCTATGTCCCTCGGATCAAGTGACTGACAGGCTCTGTGACTGTCACCCAAGGCAGGGATGTGGTGAGATGGGAGACATGGTGCGAACAAAGGAGCAGGAGCCCGGGCCCTGCTTGACTTTGTCCCCCATCCCTAGGTGTCTGCAGGACTGCTGGCAGCTGCCTCACAGCAGAGCCAGGAGCTAGCAAGTGAGACTCCTTCTCGGCCCCTCACCCTGCCCTCCCGAGGGTGGCCCCTTGTGAACCTTCCCTCTCTTTCTTGCCCAGACTTGGGAACCCACTTTGCCCAAAATGGCTTCTACCGTGAGGCCGTGGTCCTCTTTACCCAGGCCTTGAAGCTCAACCCCCAGGACCACCGGTAGGTGCGGAGCCGGCTGCGCTGCTGGGAGCTAAGAGCAGGCGAGGTGTTCCGGACACTGACTTTGGGCCACTTTCTGGCAGGTTATTTGGAAACCGTTCCTTCTGCCATGAGCGGCTGGGTCAGCCGGCGTGGGCACTGGCGGATGCCCAGGTGGCTCTTACCCTTCGTCCAGGCTGGCCCCGAGGCCTCTTCCGCCTGGGCAAGGCTCTGATGGGGCTGCAGGTAAGTGTGGGAGGGACCTGGCAAGGAGGGGCCACACGGGCTCTGCAGGGACAGGTTTTCTCGCATCACAGTGTGCCGTCCTGGGAGCTGGGGCCAGTTGGGACAAGAGCAGCTGTATCTTCCTCATCCCCTGGACACTTAAAACTCTTCTTTCCAATCCCTCATGGACCAAAGCGCTTTGAGGAGGCAGCTGCCGTGTTCCTGGAGACTTTGAGAGGCGGGTCCCAGCCGGACGCAGCCCGGGAGCTCCACTCTTGCCTTTGCCACCTCGCCCTGGTAAGAGAGCCAGGCCCACTCCTGTGCTGAGGCAGCGTGGCAGGGAGGAGCAGCCAGGGTGGCGGTGCCAGGCAGGGCTGCCTTCTCCTTCAGATGTGAGAGGGAGGGCAGGCATCAGTGGGACTAGGGACCCGGGCTATGCTGCTTGAAAAGATCACTGTATGTCCTTTGCTCTCTCTGCACCCTCCTCCCCCACCTCCGCAGGAGGATAAGCGGAAAGGAATGTGTGTCCCACCACTGTCGGCTTGGTTCTCACCGCCATGCACCCATGCCAAGCCAGAGCCCCCAGGCCTACTGCCCCTCAGTCCCGCTGGAACCACATCTCCCAGGACCCATGGCCTTCTGCCTCCCCCCACAAATTATCTTCCATGTCACCCAAGCCACCCCAATGGCCCCCTCTCCCAGGCGCAGAGTAGAGGAACCCCTCCTCTCTATCTCCATGACCCCGAAAAGGGCTGGCGTGGGAGCCCCCATCAACCACAGACCAGGTGAGAGAAGATCTGCTTATGCGGTAGGGCCCTGGGACACCGTGTGGTGCCAGCTCACTGCGGCCTCTGACGCCTTGCATTCTCACCCCAGAGAAAAGGGCTCCTCTGGCAGCACAGAACCTCTTGGTGAGGGAGGGGGAGCCCCACATCCACTGAAACAGCCGTTTCAGGTTCTCAAGGAAATGGTTTCCTCTAAAGGGGAGTAGGAAAACAGAACAAAACACAAACTCAAGAAGGGAGTTTTTTACCTATAAAAAGACCAGCAAAGAGGCATCTTGGGGCTGGCTCCACGTGGTGGTCCCAGGGACTACATCCACCGGCTGGAGCTGGATGCTCAGGAACAGGCTCACAGAGAGGCCCGAGGCCTGCCCCTCAGCTGGATGGACACCCACCCTCTTCCTGACCCCAGTGCTTGCTGGGGGGTTCTCAACCCCAGTCAGCTCCTGGCTCCTCGTGCCTTGTTGCGTGTCTGCATTGCTGGGCACCCTCTGGACTGATGTCTCCTTCCTCCCAGGGAGCAGACAGCCCATACATCATATTCCCCACTGCTGGCTGTCCCTCAGGAAGGGCTCAAGCAGGTGTCCAAGCTGCTGCCACACCCTCCCACTCTCCTCCCCGCGTGGGAGAAGTGCCCTGGGTGTCCTCGTGGCCTGTGGATTTCCCCTGTGTGCATTCGCTTCCAGGTTTACCATCAATGACCACCACGCCAACGCAGCCTCTCCCTTTCCACGGCCTGTCTGAAATGCCTGCTCCCCATTTGCTTCTCCTCCGAGATCCTGGCAGTGACCCTGGACTGGTTTCTGCCTCTCAGCCGGTCTGGGCCTCTCAGCTCACTGATGTGTGACCCATGCAGAGACTTTGAAGCCTTCCCAGAATGCCTTTTCCAGAAAAGCCATTTATCAGGGTCAATGCCAATGCTTCTCACTCCCTGGGGGGTCTCCCGCAACACTGTTCACCTTAGGGAGAGAGTGGAGAAGCCTGTCCTTCAGATAAGACGTTGCTAAGTTCTCTGTATTGATACAGGCCTAAATTCTAAATTCTTATGGTACAGGCCTTCTAAATACTGTGTGGCAGGCCAGCTGCCAGCTTTGCCCCCTGTGGGCAGATGTCTTAACACCTGCGCCTCAATTCCTTCATCCGTAACACGGTCAGTACCTACCTCACAGGGCTGTTGTGAGGATTGCCAATGGAAGGGCGAGGAAGAGCAGACCTGCTCCCAGTACCCCGTGGGCACTGAATAAACCTGGCTATGGCCTGCAGCTGCCTCCATGCTCATTGTTCCCGCAGCAGCAAGACGAGGAGATGAGTGAAGTGCTGCTGAAATTCACCCACTACCGAGTTCCCAGAGCCGCTGCTCTCACAAAGGGGTCCCTGGGTGCAGAGTACCAGCATAACCAAGGAAGCTGTTGCCAACGCAAATTGGCAGGGCCCACCCCAGACCTCCTAAATGAAAAAGCAGGGCTCGGAAAATGTTCAGTGAGCTGTCTGGGCTATTCTGATATACCCGTGTCTAAGATCCCTTGCTCTGTGGAGGACCAAACAGGAGACTTCCAATCAGAGGCCATTTGGGCGGAACCGGTTTTAGTTTTGTTTCTCCAGTGCTGGGTCTGAGATCAGCTGGGGCCTGGCTACCACAACTGACCATTGTGATTAGCATTGCAATAGAGCAGCGGTTCTGAACCTGTGGGTCAAGACCCCTTTGAGGGTCAAACAACCCTTTCATAGGGGTCGCCCAATTCATCACAGCAGCAAAATTACAGTTATGAAGTAGCAACGAAAATAATTTTATAGTTGGAGGGTCACCACAACATAAGGGACTGTATTAAAGGGTCACGGCATTAGGAAGGTTGAGAACCACTGCCCTAGAGGGACCAGATAAAATGGGGGAGACACCGAGCAGAACTCCAATTGAAAAAAAAAAACCCACACAGCCAGACACAACTCCAGGTGAGAGACTAGGAGTCCTTGAGACCCTGCTATCCCCAGGTCACCTTTAGTGACAGAACAGGATGACACCCACAATCAGGGCTGCCTCCTGGAAAATCGTCTCCAGGGGCCTCCGTGGGTGGAGCAGCTCAATAGTGACTCTGAGGGGGCCAGGGAAACGAGGATATTCAAACCCACAAAATCTCAGACACATTGTGGAAATTAACGTGTGTCTCAGGATGTGTGTAGAGATCGCCAAAGGGGAGCATGATTTGTAGTGTACACTTTCACCAAAAACATACCCTTTCAAAAAAAGGCAGTGCTGGACTAGAATGCTGGAAACTTCCAATGGAGAGAGTTATGGTTCAGAGTCCGTGAACTTGACCTCACTTTCCTAAGTAGAATGATATCATTAGAGAATTCTTTGCTTTGCCCTGGTGGTACTGTGAAGTGGAGGAGTTTGTGACCCTCTAAGAGGCCAGTTATCCATAAAGCCGGCATTGACCTATTTTTATTTTCTAGAGAGGGTCCAAATCCTCCTCAGTCTGTCTTATTCTGGAAGCGTCACAGAAACCTATCCAGTCTGCATGACCCTGCTAGTATTTAAAATACCAGCGGCATAGCTTTCAGCACACAAGCCACCAGAGTGGGACAGACGAGTGGTGGCAGTGTCCTCTCACCACACTTACTCATTCTCTACGCTGAGCAAATAATCTGAGAAGCTGGACTGTGTGGAGACTTTCTGGGGGAAGCTCTCATTAACCCGTGATACGCGGACAACACAGCCATGCTTGCTGAAAGGGAAGAAGACTGAAACACTCATGAAGATCAAAGACTTCAGGGTGAATCACACCTGAAAGCGAAGATCCTCACAACTGGACCAATAAGCAACATCGTGATAAAGAAGAAAAGAAGCTACCAAGGATTTCATTTCACCTGGGTTCACTAGGCTCCTGGCAGCAGCAGCCAAACACACACACAAGATAGAGTGCTCTGGGCCAGTCTGCCCCATTGTCAGTGAGCAAAGATAGCACTTTGGGAAATGAGGTGAGATGGAGCAAAGCCCTTGTATTTTCCAGTGCCCCCAGGCCTGGGAAAGCTGCAGAATGAATTAGGAAGCTTGAAGAAGAATTGATGGGTCTCAGTTAAGGTGCTAGTAAAGACTCCTGAGTACACCAGGGACTGCCAGAGAGTGAACAAATTGGTGTTGAAAGACATGTGGCCAGGATGTGCCTCTGGCTGTACTTGGGGCATGTTATAAAGGGGAACCAGTTTCTTGGGGAAAGACACTGTGTCCTAAACAACAGGTTGTAATGCTGTGTCGTGATGTGTTATATTCATGCTTGTGGTTATTAGCGGATTCAGGAGGAGGCAGGATTAGTGCAGGTTGTATCTTGAGTCCCTCAAGCTGCAGGCAAGCGGGCAAGCCAGGAGAGCTAGGGAACAACGGCACAGACCAAGCTGCAGGAGGTTGGCTCAGGAGAGGAAGTCCAGAAGAGACAAGGAACTGCCTCCCTGGATTCAAACTGCACGTCTCCTGAAAGGTAAGAAAATAAATTCCTGTGTGTGTCAAGGCCACCCATTATGGGAGATAACTAAGGCAGACATAATGCATGATGAAGTCGAAGGTTGGCCTAAGAAGGGAACATCCTCATAGGATTGAGATGGATTGATATAAATGAGTGCACCAATGGGCTCAAAATAGTAAGACTGTGAGGCTGGCACAGGGACAGGCAGTGTTTCCTTCTGTTACACATCGAGATGCCACCAGTCAGAACCACCTTGCAGGCAGATAACAACAACTGTATAGTCTTCTTGTTCTGGGAGGATCATCTACCCTCTCAAATTTGGCCCAGCACTCTCTATTTTTATTTCTGCAGTGGCCAGAGGTACACTCCCTTTCTCAGGTCTGTGCTAATCTCTGGTTTATTTTGCACATATAGCGACCCTAGAGGATAAGGAAGAACTGTCCCTGTGAATTTCTGAGACTGAAACTGGTTATGGGAGTAGGCAGCCTCAGCATTCTCCTGCGGGGCAACTGGTGGTTTCAAACTGCTGACCTTGGGCATCGCAGCCCCCCTGCACAACCATTACACCGCCAGGGCTCCCACAGCCAGAGTAGCTTGCCCTAAACATTGCACTACCTGCAGCACACTGCCTAAATTCTTACCTTTCGCCCTTTCTCCTCTCCCTTGGCTTCTTTGGTTAGATCCATTCACCATTCTGGGTGGTGGTAGCTATTGTAGCCAAAAGCATGGACTGAGTCAAATAAGCAAGGGGATTAGCCTCCTTTTGCCCCTAAACTTGACAAGCTGCATGGCCTGACCAAGTTTCCTTTGGCTTCTGTGATGTTCCCCTTATTTAAAAAAAAAACAAAAAACCCGTGTTGATGGGTTGCTATGAGGGTCACTACCTGCAGAGCACTAGTAACTGTGCCCAGTAAGTGGTAGTTATTGTTAGAAATGCCACAATTCCTTCTGCCTTGGAGCATTGTACCTGGGCCTTCAGGCAGCAACCAGTTAAACGGTGGGTCAGTGGATTATTCCCACCGCACCGCTGAGAGCTAGACTGGGGCTGAGGCACAGCAAGGTCTGAGGATGGCAGACAGATTGACAGAGAGAGAAGGCACACCCTGCCTAAACACGGACTCTTGAAGACTCAAGGTACGAGCCCAGAAATGGGAGAGACTGAATCCTGTAGTTATCCAGTATTCTCTTCCCTCCTCAATCACACCCCAGGAGGGTGATTAATCACCCAAGGGTTAGGCTGGTGGCTTCTCCAGCAAGGCTGTGATTTCAAATCCACCTCGGTGGGGTGGCGCCTTCCCACCCTCCCTCGGTGGCCCAAGTGCGGAGGCCAGGAGGTACCCGAAGGAGGCTGTGCCCGTTATTCGAACCCTGTCTCAGGGTCGGTCGGTCCATCAGCTGGGCCGGGGAGAACAAGTGACCAAAGAGAAAAGAGTTCGGCGAGAAGCCGCCTCAGCACAGGCCTGGAGGTTCGCTTTGGCCACTTGTTAGAGGTCATCTCTGGTTTAAAGCGCTTGGCACCGAGTCAGACAGACTGTTTTGCTTTTACCGGCTCCGAGGCGCCCGGGTTGTGGTCGCGCCCGGTGGAGTCTCGGCTTTATTCTCAGCAATCGCGGGAGGGCAGCGCCTGATCTATGTGCCCGAGAAAGCGCCCCCACCTGGGAACCCGGACAGGGCGCGGGGCACCCAGCTTCGCGTCCGCGGCCCTGCGGCCGCTTGGCCTTCAATCGTCCACCTGGATCTCTTCATCAGACAGGTGTGGCCCCGGGGCCGGAGGGGCCGGGCGGGGGCCTGGGGCACCGTCGGGCAGCGCGAGGCGGCGCAGAATCCCGGGGGACAGCGCGCGCAAAGAGGCCATGTCGGCGCGCATCTCCTCCAAGTCGCGCTTGAGCTTTGCCCGCCGGTTCTGGAACCACGTGACGACCTGCGCGTTGGCCAGGCCCAGTCGCGCTGCCAGCCCGTCACGCTCAGACGGCGCCAGGTACTTCTGGAAGACAAAGCGCCGCTCCAGCTCCAGCACCTGCTGCGC
>NW_022103906.1:74150448-74166644 GCF_000313985.2 Echinops telfairi | reverse complement strand
GCGTGGAGCCAAGCCTGGCCTCCAGGAGAGACTGGAAGCTCACCTCCTAGTACTTTCTACGCCTGCACAAGCCCTGGGACACTAGACCCCCGCCTGGGACACTGGACCCCCAAGCCTTTTGTCTTCCTCGCGGGCCTTTCTCTTCGCTACCGCCCCGCCTACTGCGAACTACCCCCTACGAGCAGGCCGTTCCGCGCTGCGGCTCCAGTGGCCACTCCAAGCGGCCGGTCACAGTGCCTGGATATGGGTGCAGAGCCATCAGGAGCTGGAGCCCCAGGAGGCAAGTCCCGGCATCTGGACTGTGCAGGAGGCGGATTGGCGTAGCAAGACCAGAATGGACAAAGATCGAGCCTGCGAACCAGGAGGAGAGAGGATGGGGGGCTTGGGGCGGAGAACCCAGGCGGAGTTCTTGACCTTGCCCGCGCTGTACCTTCGGAGGGCTGTGGGGCGCGCCCGTCGAGTCCGCAGAAAGTGTTACTTGTCAGCTGCTCCAGCGCGCACAGCGGTGATGTGGGACCAGGGACCGACTCCGGCAGCTGCGGCGCCAAGGGTGTTCTGGGGACCATGCTCTGGCCTAAAATGTCTGCGATACTGAAAGATGTCCGGGGTGTTCCTGAGCTCATGGCGGGACAGTCGGGCTGCGGTGGTCCTGCGGCCTTCTGTGCTCGGCTCTGCAGCCGCTTGCGCCCCAGTGTGTGGCTCCCTATCTGGGCCCCCAGCCTCGGACCCGCCCTCCACAATAGGCCTAAGCCCCGGTGTGCCCCTCCTCCTGCGCCCTCCACCCCCACTCGGAGCCACGGTGGGCTGGGACTCAGTAGATATCTCCCCAGGCAGCCTATTTCTACAGAGTGGGAATTGCCAAAGGAGAAACTAGCTGAACTGAGCCACAGACTAGGGTTGCGAGCTGTTCCGAATTTCAATGGGAGCTCCCCATCTGCACGCAGTCTGCCTTCCCCAGCTGCCGGAAGACTGCGTACCTTACCGCCAGCTCCCTGCGGAGTCGTCGTTCTGGCCCATAAACTCGGTTATAAAATTGTGTTCCAGGGCTCCACGGGTTGAGGATGAGCAAAGTTCGAAGGATGTGCTAGGATTCTAGCCTTTCGGGAGCAGGGGCCTGCTGCACCATCCTGTCTGAGGTCTCTGTCTCCTGATCATACCCCCTGTTCTTGTCCCAACTCGCTGAACTCTCTTAAAGAGTGTCTATTTGACTGGGGGTGATTAATACCACACTCGGGTCCCTATGTGTGTGTGTGGGGGGGGGGGGATGTAGACTTAGGAGGGCCACTGTGCAGTTCCACCAGAGCTTGAGGATGAATGAGATGGGAAAGCAAGCACAGGTGAGTGGATCCCGTCTAGCACCCAGGTTGGACAGACGGAAACTGTCTGCTTCCCCATGTCTCAGAGGCTGTAAGAATTCAGAATACAGTACTTGGAAAAGGCAGGAGACCTGTGCCTCCAGGGACAGGAGGTGGCCACATCAGGAGTTGGTGCTACTTACTGGAGGGAGGAACCAGCCTCCCTGTGGGTAGGTCTTCCTGCGTCCTAGCTCAGTTGCTCAGTCTCTCTGTCTCTTTAATAAACTTCTGTAGTCAAGTCCTTGGGAACTTTGGACCAGGAATGAGGAAGGTGGAATACTTGATGCGTTTGAAAGGTGGCACTGGCGAAGAAAAGTGAAAGCATGTCTTCAAAAAAGTTTAGCCTCCCCTTGCAGAGGGGTCTCGGGGAGGAGATGAGCCAGTCAGGGTGCTATGTAACAATGATGAGAAATACAACTTTCCTCTAATTCCTAAATGTTTCCTCCCTGTTCCCACTACCATGACTCGAATTCAACCTTGCAAGTCTGGCTAGACCAGAGGATGTACACTGGTACAGATAGGAACTGAAAATCCAGGGAATCCAGGGCGGATGAGCCCTATAGGACCAGTGGTGTGAGTGGCGAAACAGGGAGGGTAAAGGGAGAGTGGGTAGGAAAGAGGGAACCGATTACAAGGAACCGTATGTGACCTCCTCCCTGGGGGACAGACAACTGAAAAGTGGGTGAAGGGAGACATCGGACAGGGCAAGATATGACAAAATACCAATTTATAAACTCAAGGGCTCATGAGGGAGGGGGGAGCGGAGAGAGAGGGGAAAAATGAGGACCTAATGTCGGGGGTTTAAGTGGAGAGAAAATGTTTTGAGAATGATGTACAAATGCGCTTTACACAATTGATGTGTGTATGGATTGTGATAATAGTTGTATGAGCCCCTAATAAAATGTTTAAAAAAAGAAAAGGAAAAGAATGAAAAAAAAGTTTAGCCCGAACGCTCCTTTGACGTGCAACTGGCACTCATTATCGCTCACACACGCTGGATGTGTAGCAGGAGAGATCAGGCCCAGAAGAAGGACAGCATGCTTGGTAGCGCAGAGGATCCATCCGTGAAAAAGAGGAAGCTTGCTTGTCAGGGAGGTGGATTGACACAGTGGCTGCAACCTCGGGCTGAAACTGTTGTGTGGATGGCGAGAGCCTGACCAGTGTTTCACTCTGTTGTCTGTGGGTTGCTATGGGTCTGTTGTCAAAACCGTCTTGATGCTTGATGGCCCCTAACCACAGCAAGAACAGTTAGGGTCCCCAGTTCCAGGAGGCTCAGAAACTGGGGAGCAGATGGAGCAGATTTGGTGAACCCAATCAGACCCAAGGCACACAGTACCCGGGCCCTCTGGATGCAGATTTGCCAAGCCAGGGGCAAATGTGGGCCTGGGATATTCATTCCCCTTTTACCTGCTTCCTATCTTGGTCCTGGTCCTGGTCCTGGTCCTGAACCACAGGCGAGCCACCCACAGTCCTTCCCCATCAGAAGAAAGCATCACTTTTAGCTGACAGCGCCACCAACTACTCCCGCAGTAGACACCCCCTCAGGCTAGGTCTGGGTTCACATCTCACTTCCTAGTGGCTTTCTGGAGGTTTTGCAAATAGAGGCAAGAACCTGGGGGATCCTAGCCACGCCCACCTCATGACACGGCCCCTCCCTTTGTTTGTGTGCAGGGCTCCTCTGTCCACCTCATCGGGGGGGTTGGGGGGCAGGGAATGGTGTATGTGTGCAATCCCAAATAGGACGTGGGAGACCCAGGGGTCTGGCCAGAGCCAGGTGAGAAAAACTCTGATCAGGACGTAGTGCCGGCTGGACTCTGCCACTCAAGCAGCCAGGAGCACCGACCTGGCTGGCCATCCTCCCCCAAACACCGAACTCCCCCAAACACTGAGAAACCCCAGGTGTTCTTAGTAAGGGCTCCCTCCAGTGCCAACCCCACCCCCAACACACAGTGGAAGACACACATAGCTCTGGGGGGCCACTGCTGGGTCAGGGCGCAGAGCTAGGCCACAGCAGAAAGCTGAGATGCCTAGGGCCCTTGTTAATTGGTTATTAATGGCAGGGAGGGCGGGGGCTGTAGGAGGACATGGTGAGATCCGCCCTCCAAGTCCGAACCATTTTAATAGTTTCACATAAGCTGCAGTTAAAGTGAGTCCCAGGAGGCCGCTGAAACTGCCCAGCCGTGTCTTGGGCCTGTCACCGAGGAGGCATTGTGACCTTCACTCACCTATCCTCTGTGCAGCGTTTATGCCCTGCCCGCCCCCTGCTCTCCATTACTCCAACGTGGAGAGCGTCTGCCCCCCTCCCATCTCCACTGCCTAGGTGACTCCCTTCAGCCCCATCCAGGTACAGGGATTGAGCCACCCCCCAGACATGCGTTGCCAGAGAGGAAGAAATGGGAAACCAGCAAAGGGAAGAGGCCACTGACAGCAGAGGCCCCATGGGGTCTTCTCCCTGAGCCCTGCCTAGTCCAGACAGTGGCGGGCGGGGCGAGCTGTAGGAGGTGGTCTCCCCAGCGTAGCCTTTGGAACTCGAGCTGGGGAGAAATCAGAGCCTCAGAGGGGGACTAGCAGGAGAGTGAGTGATTAATGAGGGAGATTAGGAGATTAAACCTTGGATCTGGGTTTGGGGGGTACTCAGCTGTCTCCTGGACCCCCTCTCACCCCATCGTGACAGTGTTGACTGTCCCTCCACTGGGGGAAGGGAGCAGCTGGGATGCACCTCCTACTGGGCTGTGCTCTCTGCCTCCCTGCACATGCTATCCCATGGCCCTCCCCTCAAGGCATGGGACCCTAGCCTTTACTATGCCCACCTCCCCCCAAGTCAAGCAGGTTTATCAGGCAGCTTTTCAAAATTGCCAGAATCCTTGGATACACACACACATACACACTCTCTCTCACTCTCTCTCTCTTCAGGTCCCTCTGCTCCCTCCCTGGGAAAGGACATCCTGCTTGGTAAAGCAGAGGGGCAAAGAGAGGAAGACCCCCACAAGAGGGACTGACACAGGGACAGCAGTCATTAGTGAGGATGGTGCAGGACCTGGTGGGGTTTGGGTAGGGTCCTAGGAGGTAGCGAGCACGCATTGACCGATGGTCCCTAACAGCCACTGTGCCCTGACTCTCAGAGAGCTTCACACCCTGGCTTTCCTTCAGCTGGACGATGCCTTCATTCTCATTTAAGGAAACTTTCTCAGCCTCTCCCGTTTCCTCAGAGCCCAGCATCCTCTCCTCCCGGGGTCCCCTAGTTCTACTCTTCCCCCACCCCCACCTTTCACTCCTGGCCTTGCCCAACGCACACTGCTCCAGCAGGGACCCTTGTTGGGCAGGAGGGTGGCCCCATCTACATGCTACCCTTCCCAGGGACAACATCTTGCTCAAATCAGGGACCTTCCCACACCAGCTCTTTTTCCTCTGAATTTTGCCAATGCGTATTCGGGGTTGGGGAGGTTTAGGATTTAGGAATCAGCCCCGAGGGGCGGCAGATGGGGGTGTCTGAGAGATGAGCTTGCCTGCTCCCCTTCTTTGTGGAAATCTGTTACCTGGAGAGAGAAGGGAAGGGGTTTTCTCATCCCACATCTCACAAGCGTGTTTGTTTGTTTTTTAAAACTAAATGTTAGTGTGGAGGGAATAATTCAGGTTTGTATGTTTTCCTTGCGTCATTCTAGAGCCGCAGTTTTCTGAGTGCTTTTTGGCCCTACCCTCGCTGGAAAAAGGACCCAGTGCCGCCTGCCAGTGGCCCCAGTGTGCCGGCTGGGAAGGGGACTGGCTGAATGACACACTGTCACCCCACCCGCACCCTTGAGACTCAGCGTTCATTTCTCACAAGTGCCCCCTCCCCCTCAGGCCCTGGTCCGGAGAAGAAACGTGCATAAGGCAGGGGCAAACCCCCGCGCCCCCTTCCCTTCCCCCCCTCCCAGGTGTGGTCTGGCAGCCGATGACAGGGCTGGGGGAGGTTGGCTGGAGGAGTCCGGGATAACCCTCCTGAAAACAACTCCACCAAGAAGGGGCCCAGGGCAGCATTGTAGCAGTAAAACCGAGAGAACCGTGGGAGAATTCTCCCGCCGCTGGTGCACGGCGAGATCTAAGGGGTCATAGGGGACAGGGCAGGCCCAAGAAGCGGAAAAAGACCCACAAGCCAGAGCCCGCAGCTGGTCTGCATCCACACCGCGGGACACGAGGGAAAAGAGGCTGGGGAGGGGAGGGGAGGCCAGGCAGCACCGCCCTCGCTCTGCACTTTGCTCTAAAACCGCGCCTCACCAAAGGCTTCCCTCTGAGAGGTTTGCTGGGGCACCTAGCTGCACCACACCCGCCCCAGGGCCACCGCGCTCAAGAGGTGATCTCCAACTGCCACAGCTGCCAGGTCTCTGAAAGGTCCTGGGAGCCTCTGCCGCCGGCACCCTCTCCCTCACCGCCATCCCTCCGCAGCCCCACCCTATCCTAGGGTTACGTCTTAGAAACCGTATGCGGGGGCAGGGAGGGGAAAAATGAGGAGCTGACACCAAGGGCTCAAGTAGAAAGCCAATGTTTTGAGGATGATTGCACCAAATGTACAAATGTGCTTGACACGATGGATGGATGGATTGTGCTAAGAGTTGTACGAGCCCCCAATAAAATAATTTATTTAAAAAGAAAGAAACCGTATTTTGCTCAGCAACTGCTTGAGAGCAGTCTGGTGCCAGTGCCTGTCCGGGCGGAGCCCCCATTTGAAGCTGTGAGAAGTATAAATAATCCAAGACCTCGTGATACGTGCTGGCAAAGGCGCAGACCCAACGGAGGGCAGACGGCAGTGGCGGAATCTGGCCAGAGGAGGTGACACTCGGGCCTTCAAGGACAGCGGAAGATGGAGCCCAGGCGCCAGGGCCTCAGCAGGAGGCCGGAAAGTCTAGGCAGTTGGGAATCTTGCTGCCGGGGTCCGGAAGGAACCGCAGCCGGGTCTGCGCCGCTGGCCACCCCCACCCCCACCCCCGCGCACACCCGGTTTGTCGTCCCTGGGCCCGCTGCGTCCGCGACCTTCCCCGGTGCAGTGGTTGGTTGGTTGCACAGAGACGGTAGTTTTCCCCGGGAAGCTTAGGCGAAAAGCCGGAGCTCGCTCGCTCACATCTTTTCAGGCCACCTTCGCCTTCCTTCCGGGCTGGCACCCTCTGCCACGCAGGTTCCATCCCCAAATAAGCCCCTAGTTTTTGTGTTGTGGAGTTCAGCTTCCACTCGTTTGAGATGTAGGCTTCTACATTCAGGTTCTGCGGGGTTTATGCTGCCAGCACCAGCTGGCTGGTCTCAATCAGGCCAGCAGGGAAGTCCGCCTTTTAGAAATCCCCTGTCTAGTCCCAGTTGGGTGAGTTTCTGGCTGCCCCGCTGAGGGGCCTTTCCAACAAACGCATAGGCTTCCATTCAACCCGGGTCGCTCTTGCTTGCGCAGGGCCCAGGTCACAGACAAGAAGCGCTTGGAGATTTCTAAATGGCTTGTTGAAGGCAGGGTTAATGATCTGAAATGTGACCCTCAGCTGAGTCACTACAAAAACTTTTGTAAAGGAAAAAGAAACGCTTGCTGAATTAGTCAGGGGAGCTCTCATTTCTTGGAGCTGCCCTTTGTTCTCCTCTGGATATGTATTCCCACTTACAGACCCTCTCTTGGCCCTGGCTTGTCTAGCCCCTTGGAAGGACTGGCTGAATCCTAGATGAATGGCCCAGCCTCTAACTCTTGGGAGTTCTACTCCCCATTGTTAAGAGTTCTTCAGGCACTTCAAAGGAGCTCTGGTGCTGCTGTGGAGTGGAGTGTAAACCTTGGACTCCCAACTCCAACATCGGCAGTTCAAGCCCACCAGCCATTCCATGAGAGAAAAAGGAGGCTTTCGGTTCCTGTGAAGACTTACAGCCTTGGAAACCCTCCAGGGGCAATCTAAGTCAGACAGCGCCAAGTCACAGATCCATTGCATACTTTCTTTAGAACCTCACTCTTTCCTCATTCCTGCAGTGGCCATTGTCACCCCCTCGCCCCTCCCCCCACCGCCTTGGTTTAAGACACCTCCGCTGAGGCCTTGCACCAAATGCCCCAGCGCACCAGGACAGGGAGACTTCCCCCTCCAGAAAGCCTCCCCTTCATTAAAGAGCTAGCGTGGGTCGCCTGGCTCCACTGAGCTCACCTTCTGAGTTTCACGTGTGTAACGACCGCTCCTTGGGCAGTATTTGAGGGGTGGTGGGCAAAAAGCCAGGGTCCCCCTTCCACAATGGAGCTCAGCACAGTGTGGGGGCAGCAGACTGCTGAAATGTGTGATGGGACAGTAAGGAAGGAAGATCCCTTTTTTCTTTGTTTTTATTTCAAAAAATAAAGCCACAGTTAATTTGACATAAATATCTGGGAGGGGTGGGAGGGGGCTGGGCAGGGGCTTGGCCCCTACCTCCTCTTCTCTTTCACACTGTATTGTAAGAGCAAAGGGGATGGCTAGAGAGAGAACAAGGGGAAGAAACAAGCGGTCAGTGGGAGCTGCCTTCTCACAGGCCCCCTCTCCCGCCCCTGCCCTCCTGCCCTGGCCCTGGCTCACTTTGCCAAACCAGCGGGAGAGCCAGATCTGCTTCATGGTCATGTGGTCGGGGAGAACTTCATTGTCAAAAAGGAGCTGGACCTGGGGGGGGGGGGCCCACACAGATTTAGGAACTTCCTTCTTGGGCTCCAGACAACTCTGTTGCTCCCTCCTTAAAGCACCTTACTTCAAAAAACCAAAAACAAAACAAGACCGCAGGTTTAACTCACGTTCTGGGGATTTAGCATTAAGCGATGACACAGGACCCTCCGGAGATGGCGAACTTCAGCTCTGACGGAACACCTGACGTATTTGTTCTGGGATTGGGGAAGGGAGGGAAGACGACAAGGTCAGGTGTGTGAGGGAAGAGGCCCCGGGAGGTCAGTCTCCTTAGAGAGGCCTTCCCCTCAACCCCTCTCACCTGTAGGACACTTTTATTCTTGTCTTTGCCAGAACTGGGGGGAGGGAGAGAACAGACACAAGTTAGGGAGCCCTTCTCCCCCACCCTAGCCATGATGTACTCTCCTCAAGGGACCAGATGCGTCCTCAAGGCTAGACCTCTTCCCCCATCCCTCCATGGCTCTGGGTCTTCGTGGGCACTGTCACCTCTGGCACCCCACCCGGACCCTGCCCCTCACCTCAGCCGCTCCAGGCACAGGCTCAGCTGCTCATCGTATCGATAGTAATGGGCTTTGGAGTGGTCAAAGCTGCTGAAGGGGAGGCCCAGGTTGCTCAGGGCTGGCTCTGAGGAAGACATGGTAGGGAGGAGGCTGCCATGGGTCCCCTAAGCCTCGCTCCGCCAAGAGCAAAACTGGGCAGGAGGAATGCCCTGGGGGCTTGCTCTCATGGTCCTCCAACCTGAGCCAAGGACATACCTTCTCCACTGGGCTGGGTGACCCGGTCCAGGCCTCGGGACTGGTAGAATTCCCGAATCCGTTTCTCTTCACCTGGAAGGGGATGAAACGTGGAAAGTAAGCTACCATGAGACCTACAAGAACCGCCGGAGCTGGATGGGGCTGCCTTATTTTCCCGCCTTTCCCAGGGTGCTTGTGCTTTCTCTAAGAATCCGACCTCATCAACACCCAGTGAAATCTTCTTTGAAAGGTTCCCGTCTTCCACAGACTTGTCCTTAGTCCTTCCCGACTCGGCATCCTTCTGGCTAGCAATCCCTTTCATCTTCCCGATTCCCACCAAAGCCTTTGTCACCTCCAGCTGTCAGCCAGAGAATGTGTCCAATTTCCCTCCCCACCCCCTCAAATCCACTCACTGTCCTGCAGGCCAGGCACTAGCTTGTACACGATGTCCTGCATAACCCGGTCCAGTTTGAGGTTGAGCAGCGGCTGGGTCTCGTGGATCTTGATGTTGCACATGGGGCAGTACTTGCTGGTCTGCAGGTATTTGACGATACAGCTCTTGCAGACTGCAGGGAGGGAAAGGCAGGCGCTCGGGCACTCTGGGAGTTGGGGCTCACGGGCCGGGCAGGGGGACAGATGGGACAGTAGGAAAGAAAGTCGAGCCCTGGGTGGGCAGTACAGTGGCTGGCGGTCAGCGTGGTGGGATCTGGGGCCTGGAGTCGGAACCGAGGCACTCACAAGTATGAAGACACTCCGTGATGGTGGTCGCGTCCACGAAGTAGCCGGCACACAGGCAGCAGACGATGTGTTCATTCAGGTCTTTGATCTTCACTCGGACCTCCTCCTGCGGACACACCTTCTGTCAACCAGCCCCAGCCCCGGCTTCCCTACTTGGGAGGAGCCTCTTGGATCAGATCCCTCGACCAAGGCCAGCTCCCGGCCCCATCCGGAGGGTATAGCGACCTGGGACGGACACGCTCCCTCCGCCCAGCAGGGGGCTCAGAGCACAGTGGGGGCTCCCTTCACGTGGACTCGCCCGACCCTCCTTTCCCAGGGGAAACTACACGACGGGGGCGGCACAATGCGCAAGCGTCCTAGCCCGGAGTTTGGCAACTCGTCTGGAATCGCGCAGGCGCGTTGTCGGGGAGACTCCGGCTCTGCGCAGGCGCACTGGGCGCCCGGCCAGCCACCACCCGTCCTCTAGCCGGCCCCACCTCGCACGGCTAGCCGATCACAGCAATAACCCTGCCGCCTCTGCACCTCGTTCCGTAGCGGGTCCATCTTGTACACTGACTGGAGCTGGTTCCGAAGCCTCATCGCGATCGCAATCTGGCCCCCCTGAGGAGACGCCATCTTAAAAGCTGATCCAGGCCTGCCACTTCCGGTGCCGTGTACAGGGCGGGACTTGTCTCCCAGCAACGAGGGCCTAGGTCTTTGGCGATTCGCTAACCCTCTGTAAGGCCCCGCCCACGCCCCTTTCTACCCGTGTGCTCACCTGCGCCCTACTGGCCCCTCCCCCTCTTCAATCAGTCGTTAAAGAGTGCGGGAGGGGTGCGGGATGGTCCTATCGCTTGCATCTCCTCTGAGAATCTTCGTAATAGACTCTCCCCGACCTCGGGACTAACTTTTGAAGCCAGCAAAAGACTGCCCCCTTCCAAAAGGCCCGACTGGCTCCGCCCGCCACCACCCGCCACCACCCTGGCTTTGGTCTCCTGTAACGATGACCCCAGAGAAGAAGCCCCTCCAGTCTCCTGAGACGATGACCTCAGAGACGAAGCCCCTCCAGGGCGCTGTCACCTTGTCGCCTGATGAGCCCGCATTGCGGAGCTTCATTCAACCCGATGGCAGACCTTCTCCGTGCTCCACGGCAGGAGTTTGTCCCGGCTTCGCGGAGTCTCGGAGAGGGTGCCTGGCTGAGGGGCGGAGGGAGGACCCCTGGGACTTGGTAGCGATCCTAGCCCCCACTCCCCACGATCTCCCCCTGCTGCCGGGGGTATGTGGGGGAGCAGGCCCTGGTTAATGATGATGATTTAATCATCGGCGCCTGCGGAGGCCTGGGACAGACTAATGCAGAGCAGATGCCTGAGGAGGGGGGAGAAGGGCGAGGACAGTGCCCCAAGCCCAGGCAGCCTGCCTGCAGCAGCAGCCTAGGCCCCGGCCCCGCGCGCTGGGAAGGACGACCCAGGGCTTGTACACCACACCGGGCGGTCCCTGCCCTCTGGGGCTTACAGTGGACTGTACAGCAAGGTTTTAATACTGGGCGGTATTAATACCAAGTGCCATGGAAATTAGAGAAGGAAGAGGCCCCGATGGACACCTTTAACCCGCAAACAAACAAAAACGGGAGAAAAGACTTTCTGGAGTGGGACTTTATGTGGGTAGGGGGTGTGGGGGTGTGGGTGGGGTACGGCTCACTCATGAACTGCGACTTTTAACCCCAGAGCAGTAGGGAGCCGGCCGCTTTTCTGAAGAGAGATTTTCCTTGTGAAGGGGGGCTTTGGGTCAGTTAATATCAGAGTGAGTTGGTGTGAAAGGGCAAAGCCGTACACCATCCGTGATCCCTTACCGAACAGCCGAACAGCCGTTGCCTGGTCCATGTCACCTTCAGCTCCACTGGGAAGGCGGGTGCGCGGGCGGGGCCTGCCGCCTCTGCTCTGCTGTCCCTGTTAAAGCATATGCACTGGGCAGGAAGGGAGCTTTGAAGTGGTACATGTGCTCATTATTTTCATGGTGGCTTCATGTCCGCTTGTCAAAATGTGTCCAACTGGACACTGAAAATATGTGCACTTGTCTTCTGTCAACTGTACCCTGGGAAAGCTGTTAGAAGTTGATAAAGCCCTCCTAAAGCATGCTTTTTCCATCAAGATAAAAGCCAAAGTCCTTATAATGGTCTTCAGGGCCCTGCATGGTTTCTCCCATGGGATAAACAGCCTCACCGTTTATCCCAAAGACACCAGGATACACTCCCATCCCCACTGTGTCCCTCCATGAATCGTTTCTTGCCCAGGTACCCAAACGGCCTGTCCCTTCTATTGCTTCCTTCAAGTCTGGACTCATGTTACCTTCATGGGGCCTTTCCCAGTCACTTTACCCAAATCACTGCTCTTCACCACTTGGCTTCGTATTTTCCTTCCTTGTTTTATTTTCCTCCTTTGAATTTATTATTGTTATATGAGTATACACTACCTATTTCTTATTTTTCTTCTTAAGAAAATACAAAAACCCTGTCTCCCTCACTAGAATGTAAGTGCAGCAATGGCGGGGATTTTTTCCCTTTTTTCTCCTTAGTGACTACCAGTCCCACACGCATAGCAGTCATTCAGCCTGAGCTTCAAGGGCAAGCAAATGAAGATGTCTTGGTGGTGGTGATAAAGGCCCAGATTAGGGTTTTGTTGGTGGAAATGGAAAGGGGAGGGGGCTGTTGTCTGGATATTTCAGAGGAAAGTGCAGCAGGAGGAAGTAGAGAATTGGTTTTGAGTCCTGGGTGAGAGGATGAATGAAGCACTTGGGGGTGGGGGGTGGCCTCTAAATGGTTGGACTCAGGGTGGCAGTAGGAAAGACAGGTGGAGGTAGACCTTTCCACCAGGGCTGGAATACAAGAAGTGTCAGAACCAGGGTTGGAGGTCTCAGCGGTGGCCAGAGGGGGGTGGGAATTGAAATGATTGGAATGGGTAAAACCTGAGCAGATGCAGAGAAAGAGAGAGGATGGGGGAAATCTACGCTCTGAAGAATACTCACACAGTGGAAGAAGTAAGGCCAGTAGAGGACAGGTAACAGTGACTATGAGTCCAAAGACCACGAATAAGATACTACAGAAATCAAAGGAGCCCTGGTGACTTAGCAGGTTACACTTTTGACTGTTAACCTCAAGGTTGGCAGTTCAGAACTACCAGAGGCTCCAAGGGAAAAATATGAGGCTTTCTACTCCTGTAAAGATCAACAGGATCAGAAACCCAAAGAGGCAGCCCTACCATCTTACAGGATCACTCTGAGTCAGAATCAGCTCAATGGTAGTGCATTTTGAGACAAGTCAAAAGGGGCAGTTCAAGAAACAGTCAACCAATAAACTTTGTCAGAGAATTGACATTGGGCACTGGAGTTCTCTGCTGAAGGACCAACAGTGTGGGTAAAACAATCAAATACACAATGAAATGAAGGCAGTGGGTGTGGAGAGCAGAGAAGAAACACAGTTTCTCTAGAAGAGCCAGGTCCCTATTTTGCCTGGAGGATGGAAACCGGAGACAATTGGGAGTGGGGGGGCTAAGCTGAAGAGAGAAACTGTGAAGTAAGAGTGGGGACTGTAGCAAGGGCAGGAAGGAAATGGAGTGAAAGGGCATATCTGGAGCATGGCCTTTCAGTGGCGCTGCAGGCTCATAGTTAAGAGTGGGGGCTTCATGCACGTGGGATATGGGAAGACAGATCTAAACAGTGGGGTGGGGTGTGGTACCTCGGGGTGCAGTGTGTGCACTCACCCCAGAGCTTCTATCTCCAACATGGTGAACTAACAGGAGACATCTTTTTCTGAAGACCATGGAGGGGCAAGTAAGCAGGAACTGGGTGTTTAAGTCAAACAGAAATCCCTGGGATTGGGGCTGACAAAACTGGTAGTCCCTGATGTTTCTTCTTTTCAGCATTGTCAGCCCTAGTGATAATTTTAATTCTCAGATGCCATCTCAGAGTGAACAACCTGAACTTCGATGCTCCAGAGTGAGCATCTGTGTGGATGTACGAGCCATGGATGTACAGTGAGCCAATTCTCATGTATTGACTGACATATTGATTTCTCATGTATTGACTGACTCATTGATTCATTCAAAAGGATTTATTTAGGTTGGTACCGGGCAGGTCCTTAAATCACAGAGTCAGGGTGCGCATCACCCCCTGCTCAGAGTACCCTGTGCTCCCCAGGGTGAGAGGAGGATGGGCAGACTGAAGCAAGCCACAGGCCTGCCCCCAGAGAGTCTGCATCTCTCTGATGTTTCTCTAGGCTGGCTTTCTGTTCTCATCCACCCTGAAACTCAGACTCTCTTGGAGAGCTAAGCCTGAACAGCAGTCTCATGCGCCCAACAATCCTTACTACTGAGAAAAGGGCTGGGCTTCGTTGAAGGGCTGGATGAGGTCATCAGACTGCCTTTCCCCACCAAGATAGAAACACAGCTGTCCAATTGGCAGAAGGGGGCTTTGGGTAGGGTGGGGAGAAGTGGGGTGCAGGCAGCCACGGCTGGGTGGATGTCTTCTTACTAATGCTACTCTGATCCCGACTTCCTCCCCACCCACACTCAGAGCCCACCCCCTTCCCTCTGAGCAAAGTCTTCCTCTGAGAACCCTGGGAGGCTGGCAGGTTTGGGGCAGGGAAAGAGTCCACACTCTCTCTGTGTCTTGCTTCCCAGATGCCCAAATATCACTCCAGGTTCCCAAGGGAAAAAAGACCCCCTCACCCTGCCCCAGGCCTCAGGCTGCCAGCCCATCTGCTGGGGAGAAAGAAAGAAGGGGCAGAATTTTCTCCAGGGGATCCTGGGAAATCGATGGGAAGAGACAAGCCTCAGGAGCCCCATCTTGGAAACTTGGAAGGCGCTTTTTGGCACAAGGCAGAAACCTACGCCTTTGGTGCAGTGGGCCGGCTGCTCAGACCACCATGTGCCTGAGGCAAGCGGAACTGCTCGTCTGGTGCCCACCCGCAATGGGGTGGTAGGGGTGCCCCCCTCCCTGCGCCCAGTCTCACCGGCTCCGAGGCGCCAGGGCCCCCCCGGGGGCCAGGCCGGGCCAGAGAAGGTAATGTAATTCTGGCCCTGGTAACCCGATTATGGCGGCCTGCACCGGGCCGGGCGGCGGCAGGGGCGGGCCTAAGGCGCAGGGGCCCGCCCGGCGAGGGTCCCATCCCAGGGAAGACTAGGAGTTCACCACTTCCAGCTCCCGGTCCCCGCCCTCCGCCAAAGGTCACAAGGTCACTGAGCCGCTCCACTCTCTTCACTTTAGCTCCTTTGGGGCGTGATTTCTGGGGGTCTGATGGGGTGGAGGGTCTATGGGAAATAGGTGGCTGGGACCCTCAGAAGGCCTCAGTGAGGTCTCGCTTGTCGCCCGTAGCGATTTCGCCTCCTCACCTTTTTAGGGTGGGGGGCATTTGAGCGTAGACAGCCTAGGGTTAGAGGGGCAGAGCCCCGCTGCGGGGTGAGGGCTGTACTGACGATCCGAGGTAGAACACCCACCCCAAATTCCCACCCTCCTGAGCTTGCCAGGGTTCAATTACGCACCGGTCCACTCGCTCCGATTTCAGAAAATCGAAAAAAAAAAAAAAAAAAAAAGTCGGAGAACCACACCCATTCCTGGCGTGGAGGAACAGGGCGTGGGGGGCCTGTAAGAATAGCTGGGAGGTGCAGGATCCTTGGCCAACAGTGATTGTCCCCACCTAAGGCCACCAGACTTGTCTTGCCAGCCCCTTCCCACATCTGTCCTCTTCCCGGGCCTCCAGCTCGCCCGGCTGCGTTCAAAAGCTGCCTCCCATCTCAGCTGGGAAGCCACAACGAGATTTGAACTTCCAGGGCATTGAGACCGTGGCCACAACGAATCCAGGCGTCCGCCGGCAGGACTCATCGGGCAGCGAAGAGTGGGGGCCGAGGGAGGAGGCACCTGCCGAGGAGGAGCCCATGGAGCCGAGGTAGTCCCAAGGCGAAGGCCGGCGAGGATGTAGGCACCGTCAGCATCCCGGTCGACTCAGCGCGGCTCAGGGTTCCTAACTCCTGGCCACCTCCCCCCCACCCCCATGCCCGCAGGTCAGTCTCCCTCTAGTTCAGCGCAAACCGGCGTCTCTTCCCCTTTAACAGGCCCGGCCCCGCCCCTGCCCTACCCCCAGCCCGCACTACCCACTCGGGGTGATCTGTCAGTCACTGCCACAGCTGGAGCCGGCCAACCCTCTTCACCCTGGACCGTGGCAGCAGCCCGGCACCCCAGCCTCCATCTGCGGCTCAGAGCCAGCGCGGGTGCTCCGGGGGGGCCCCCCCGACTCGCCCAGCTCTCCCGGGATGAGAGTCCCGGCGAGGACCGTGGACAGCGGAGCAGCGCATGGGCGCGGCTACTCCCTGTGCACAGGGATGCTCCTGTCACAGAGGCCCTGGCGCCCCGCAGAGGCCAGCTCCCCGGATCCCTAAGGCCGCTGTCCCAAGCGTGTTGTCACCAGGGTCCCGGAACCGCCCGGAGCCATTTCTCCCCAACTGTGAGGCCCCTGAGGTCCTCTCGGGCCAGGACCCATGGAGTCGGAGGGGCTGGTTGTGCACAACCTCCCGCACCACGAGCCAATCAGCTTCGGCATTGATCAGATCTTGAGCGGCCCTGAACCCCCGGGGGGCAGCCTGAGCTGCGGCCGCGGGGGCGCGGGTCCTGGGGAGAATGCAGCGTTCTCGGGCAGCTTCCACAGCGCGGCAGGTTACGGCCCCACGGGTTCGCTGGCCCCGCTGGTCAGCAGCTCGGGTGTAGGC
>NW_022103906.1:74138560-74150291 GCF_000313985.2 Echinops telfairi | reverse complement strand
GGGTGAGTTTGGCTGGGACCCTCGGGCCTGGGCGGCGCCGGGAGCCTAGCGGGCCTCACCTTCCCCTGGATGGACAGCGGCCGCCGCTTCGCCAAGGACCGGCTCACGGGTGAGGTCGTGCGGGCCCTCCAGCTTCTTTGCCCCATGCTTGCCTCGGGTTCACCTCTGATCCTTCTGCCCCAACCCCTTTCCTATGCTCCGCACTCAGCTCATCTCCCCGGATGGGATCTCTGGGTTGCCGGGCCGAGAGACGCTGGGGAGGGAGCGCCGTCGGGGCCAGCACCGCCACCGGCAGTCCCACGGGCCACGCCGCGTGCGCCCGAGGGCCGGGTGAAGTGGGCAGCTCGCTTTTCTTCCTTCCGTGCAGAGGGAGGCCCTTTTTGGTTTGGGGCCCTCCACTGCAGGGGTGCTGAGCGCGGAGCCGGAGCGACCGTGCTCTCTTCTCTGTCTCCCACCCCACCCCGCACCCCCTGTTCCTCGGTCCTCTCCGCAGCCGCGCTCTCTCCCTTCTCCGGGACGCGCCGCATCGGCCACCCCTACCAAAACCGGACGCCCCCGAAGCGGAAGAAGCCGCGCACGTCCTTCTCGCGCTCGCAGGTGCTGGAGCTGGAGCGGCGCTTCCTGCGCCAGAAGTACTTGGCTTCGGCGGAAAGGGCGGCGCTGGCCAAGGCCCTGCGCATGACTGACGCCCAGGTCAAGACCTGGTTCCAGAACAGGCGCACCAAGTGGCGGTGAGGCGCGCGCGGGCCGGGCCCAGGGCCGCGGGCGGGCTGGGGCTCCCCGCCGCACGGGCGGCCTCGCTGACCCCGGCTCTCCGCCCGCCCAGGCGCCAGACGGCCGAGGAGCGGGAGGCCGAGCGGCACCGCGCGGGCCGCCTGCTCCTGCACCTGCAGCAGGACGCGCTGCCGCGGCCCCTGCGGCCGCCGCTGCCCCCGGACCCGCTCTGTCTGCACAACTCGTCGCTCTTCGCGCTTCAGAACCTGCAGCCCTGGGCAGAGGACAACAAGGTGGCCTCCGTGTCTGGGCTCGCCTCGGTGGTGTGAGCGCCCCGAGCCGGACGCAGGCGCCTCCCGCTGCCTCGTGGCGGCGGAGCATCTGAGGAGCAGCGGGCCTGGAGGTTGTCCCTGAGGGCTCTTCGGCCACCTGCGGGCGCCCAGCCGACGTAGAGCCACCCTACCCGGCACCCTGGGCCTCGGCCTTTCCCGCCATTTCTCATTTAACCGCTAGCGCACGGGATGGAACTTGAGGCGCCAAGTAGGCGGGACCTGAAGGCTGGTAGCCAATGACGTGCCGGGAGGAGGGCGGGCTGGCCAATGGGAGGCTCGGGACTCTGCCGGGTGGGTGAGAAGGGCGCTCCGCTTTCTGCGCCTGAGCCGGACCGAGGCGCTGAACTCCGCGCCTCCGCTGCGCGGTTAGGAAACTGTGAAGGAAGGAGGACTCTGAGGACAGCGGAGGCATGAAGGAGACCCCACGCCGGAAAGCCTGAGACTGTCAGGAACCTGCAGGTTGTCTGGCCTTCCTCAACTGTAAAGTAATTGCTAAGGATTCCTTCCAGCAACAGAACTGATTCTGAGCCCCGTGTTTTCGAGTGTGTGCAGCCTGTTATGCACCAAACGGAAATCTCAAATCTCAGAAAACGCATCTGGCTCTGGCGCCCGCCAGGAGGGGAGGGGAGGGGAGGGAAGGACGAGGTGGGCCCCTTTAATGGGCCCAGTGGGATTAGGGTAACCAGGATTTGAATAGTGTGGAAGTGACAAGCCTTAGAGGTGCGTCCAAAGTAACTCCAGGGTGGGGAATGTAGAGAACCGGGAGGCAGTGATGCTGCTGGGTGGAGGGCGACAAGGGGACTGTAGGAAGATTGGAGCAAGAGGAACTCTGGGTAAAACTAGGTCCATCCTAGGCCTAGAGAGAATATATTCTGGGAAAGTGCCTATGATGCCAGGCTACCAACCCACGCATGCCGCTTCCACTCCAGCATCTGCACGTCCAGGGATCCCAGATGATCTATAAGAATCCATAAGGTGCTCGCCTAGGGGAGCTCTAAGATTCATCCCAGGACCCTGTTAAACCGATTGTGACTCCGTATGACTGGGTCGAAATGGAAATGCACATTCTCCGACAGAGGTGAAGCCAGACAGGTTCAAAGCCGGGCTTTGGCAGAGGTGAGGGTAAGTGTGAGGGTGGAGCTAGATGGAATAAGAACCATCTCCAGTGAGGCGGGAGCTCTGCGAGGACTCCCACCAAATCCTACAAATACACTGGCCTCTACTGGAGCGACCATGTTCACAGTTACAGAGCGAAAAGGGGCAAGTCACGGCCCGCTTCCAACTATAGAGACGTGCAGTCTCTGAAGTTGAGGGAAACTTCCTCGGGTGGGTGGGTCAGGGGCTGCTGGAAGGCTCCTGTTGGCAAGTTGACCTTGAGAAGCTAGGGCAATAGGCCTACAGGTTTAAAAAGCAGGACTGAAGTTGTATGAAGACGCAAGGGAACGTTTGGAATGCTTCCGTGGGTTTCTAGCGTGCCCTCATTTCTTTCTCCCCTGGACGCTGGAGCAGTGTGACAGAGGGAAGCGGGCTATCGACAGGGCCAAAGGCCAATTGCTGCCAAACTGTGTATCCTCTGTGGTAATGACAACGTGCAAAGGGTTGGCCAACAGTGGGGACCAGGCCGGTGGCAATGGCTAGAGGAGTTGGTCTTTGATTGTGCCATTTGTACCACATGGATGTTGGATATGGTGCCACAGAACCAGATGCAGATTTGGTGCTGTAGAAATGTCTTTTATACAGCAGCACGGAGCACAGGGTGAGTTTGGCTTAGGCCGGGGGAGGAAATAGCTAAGGAAAGGTACCTTATCCCATTCCTTCCACTTCCAGCCCACTCTTTCTTGGATTTGGGCTCCAGGATGTACACTTGCCCCTAAAGTTGGGACTTGTCAATCTGACTGCATCGGTGCTAGCCCAAGGGAGGATCTTGGGAGACGAGATCAGTGTGTCAGTCCCTAGGCAGGTCACTGCAGGACACAGGGGTCTCCGAGTTCCTGCGTGGAGGAGGACTCACTCCCTGCTGAAGAACCGGCCATTTCTTCCCTCAGTTGATACAGGAGGTCTCTGCTTTCACTAGGGGGTAGGTTCCTTAGGAAATATGGGGGTGCCAACTCCACCAGCCTGACAGAGAAGAGCAGAGAAGAATCTTTTTAAACAATCTTCCTATCCTGTGACATAGGCTCCTCAACTTCTCCCCTCCCCTCCCACAAGCCCTTCCCCTCTCTTTATCACGAGCCACAAAGATTCCCTCCTCTTGGCTCTCCAGCCATCACCTGGTCCCACAGCTCGAGAAACGTAGTGGCATAGGAAGTTGTCAGGGAACTTACAGCTGTGGGTGAATCTCAGAAACGATGGAAAGGCAGTTGTCTTTGGAAATGGAGAAACTGTGGTAAAGCACCCACAGTGGGGGTCTGGCTGGGGGCCTGCGGCCTCTGTAGCAGCAGTGTGGGGAGAGCTGCGCTACGTGCTTGTGGGTCAGGAGCAGGTAGTTTCCAGTTCCGTCTGTGTCTCGAGCCACCTCATTGGAAGGAAAAGAGTGAGAGGGTGAGTGAGGGAGAGGCAGACAGAGAAGAATAAAGACAGCTGAGCAGGAGGAAGGGCGGGGAGCGAGTCAGAAGTCCAGTGCTGGGGCGTCCCTACTGTATACCAAATGGCATTGCCATAGTCCTTTGTATCCCAACACCTCAAAGGAAAAGGCTTTCCTGGTTCCAAAGAACCCTTCAAACCACTCTTGGACCTCAATCTCAGAGATCTGTGACATGCCAGTATTCGCTTCCTGTGCCACGGCCCCCTTTCTCCCTCCCCACTAACCTGGAGGAAGTATCCCGACACCAGGGCTTTCTGAAGGTCTCTCCGGTTCTGCTCGGAGCCAAAGGCCGGCTGGGACAAGGGAAGTTCGATGTGGTGCATGAGTTCTCGGAGCTCTGCCCGAAGTTTTCGGGCTTGGCACAGCGCTGCCCAGCTTAGACCCCGAGCCTGGCACCAGGCCTCGTCTTCCCCATCTAGGAGAGGAAAGGGACCAGCTACAAATTAGGCTGAGACCCCGAAGAACCCGGCCTCTGGCTGCAGGCGCTCCTCCTCCTGTCTGCTGGTTGCACCCACTTCCCCTGGGTGAGGGAGACAGGATTCCACACGAGGGGGCACAGCAGGCCACTCACTCAGCGTGAAGGCTTCATACACCTGGATCAGAGAGCTGTGGTCACCATCTGTGTGCTCCAGGGCCCGACGTAGGGCCGCTTCTTCTGCACAGAGCGGAGGATGGGTAAACCCAGGGGCAGCTGGAAGCAGAAAAGAGCAGTGGTCATTTGTGGGGGCTCAGAAAGGGCAGCAGTGCCGTGTTTGGAGGAGGTGAAGCTCTGAAAAGGCAGAAGTCTCCCTCAGAGCTTTATCCAAAACATTGATAACTACTAGGAGCTGTGCACTTTACTAGACATTGGAGCTCAATCAATCAAGACCACCTCTGCCCTGAGAGCCAGCTTTGAAGTCTGGTGGAAGAGGGCAAGCACTAAGCAAACTTGATCAGCAGGATAGGTGTGTGTATGTGACCCTACAGGACAGGGCAGAGCTGCCTTTGTTTTGTTTCTGAGACTGTACTCTGTAGGGGAGTAGAAAGCCCCATCTTCCTCCCATGGAGCAGCTGGTGGTTTTGAACTGCTGACCTCAGGGTTAGCCCAATGCGTAACCACCATGTCATGTGGGCGCCCTTTGTTTGGACTATTCTGGTAGAGATCAGGAGTCAGATACATAAATGTATGACTCAGAAGGATAGTATTGCCAGAAAGGGATGTGTTTTAGTCGTAAGAGATGGGAGGGAGGGAGCATGTTGTGGGCAAGAACCAGCAGAGAAAAAAGACTAAAGGATGGGAGCAGATGAGACAGTTCGCCTTTCACCGGGCACAGCACTAGCCGGAGGAACTGTAAAATACCAACGGACAGTGGCAGCCAGGGCCAGAGGGAGGGCGTTTATACCAGTGAGCATGGCTGCAAGGGTGAGCATCTCATCCACACAGTCAAACTCGCAGGAGGCCAGGAGGGCTTTGGCCAGCTCTGGGGGCAGGGGGAACTCAGACAGGATGACTCCCAGGTCTGACAAGTCCCCGTCATCGTCCAGGGCAGCCAGATAGTCTAAGTCTTCCAGCGCCTGCATCAGCGCTTCGGGAGCTGGTGGGGAGACAGGGCTACTAGGGCCTGAGGCCTCAGGCAGGGTCCCCAGACTGCAGGACTTGGGTAGGAGGGATGCTCACCTGGCCGGTCCAGGAAGTGACACTCTCCTGGCTCTGCAATCTGTCGCCTTTTCAGTAGTAATAGCAGGGGGCTCAGCTTCTCCTCCCACACCCTAGGCTGGGGCAGTGGGGGCACCTCCTCTTGCTCTAGGAAGGACTTTGGATACAGGCGGATGCAGGATCCTGGGGGGACAAAGTCCTGGGGAAAGACTGCTGTAGACACCCCAGGGTTTGCGTGTTGGTGACTCTTCTCAGGCTGGCTCTCAGGGTACGGGAGCTTACCTGGTGGGGACCCTCTTGCCCGAAGCCGTCTGGCGTCTGCCTGACACTTGCTGATGGGTCTCAACACTTGGGACTCTGCTCGGATCTGAGGTTTGTAAACCTGTCACCCCCCCCAACCCCAACCAAGGTCAAGAGAGGCCATGGTGGGTCATTTCTGCCCTTATCTCCACACCCCTACATCTTGCTCACTCACACTTCGGAGCTCCCATCCCGAGTCAATGACGTGTCGGATGGAAGGCAGGGAGAAGGAGAAGTCAGCTAGCCAGTGAGTGACCACGACCTTTCGGACACTCAGGTCTGCATCCTCGTACACAGCCTGAGTGGCCTGACCGCAGCCGGGATGAAGGGGCAGCAACCGCAGGGGAGCCCCGGGGAGGTCCAAGGACCTCACTCCCCTGGACAAGGATTCACAGCACAGGGAGATTTCCTGGGGAAAGGGTGGGGCATTAAGACAGTTCTCACCTCTTGGGGTCACAAGCCCTTAAAAAAATGGCTGATAGTTTCACCCTGAAAAATATACATAAGCATAAAACTGGGAATGTTTTCATTTCAGGGGCTCACTGAACCACAGGTCTCTTCATGCCAGGGAATGAAAAGGAATGTGGTAGGACTGTGTACCCTGAGGTCTTTGAGATTTCCCTCAGGACCCCAACAACGTAAATACACCAGCCCCCCTCCCCCCAGGACGGGAAGGCAGCATACATGAGTAGCCCCTTATGTGACCCCTCCCCCCTTTTACCTCCTCACTGGGCAGGTACACTAGCACGTCACCTGGAGCCTCTTCTTGGCATAGCTCAAGCACAGCCTGGCAGGTGGCTTCCACCCGGTCAGCAGGGACAGTGTCCCTGTAGATGACGGTGGGACTCCCACAAGCCTCTCTGGGGACACGCACAATAGGGGGATTTCCCCAGAAGGCTCGGAGCTTGGGTTCAAGGGCGGGGTCAGTAATGACAACGACTCTGGGGTCCCCTGGGAGGTTCCCCAGCTTGGCATCTCGAAGCAGCCCCTGGAGTGCATCTGAGGCCACTGAACGCTCCTGGGCCTCATCCAACACCAGCACACCCCAAGTTCCAGTGCCCCGGGCTGAGGCCATCTCTTGCAGGAGCAACCTGTCCCAGCAGAACCTGGTGACATTGGTAACAAGCAGGAGTCAGAGGGGACACTGCCTGGCTCCAGAAGTCCAAAGGGGCTGCTGCTTCAGGGGACTTGGATTGGACACGGAAGGCCGGAAAAACTGGTTGACATCTTGAGCCTCTGGCCCTGTACTGTCCCACTCGGGGAACCCTTGTTCAAGACCCCTGAACCCTTGTTCAAGACCCCTGTAGCCCGAGTCTCTAGCTGGGCAAGCCAGCTTTTGTGCAGGTCTGAGGACGCTTGGGGGGAGTAAAAGGGCTCAACTCAGCAGTTATGCTCCCCCTGATTGGCAGTGAACCGGACAGAGAGGGGCTATGGTGAGCTGGCAGGGCGTGTTCAGAGGGGAGTTTGATTCGGTTGGGGTCAGGCCTGGAGGAGGCCCCACCTGAGCAGGGTGTCGGGCCCAGTGCAGTCCTCCTGGGGGGTGCTGTAGCCAATCTCCTGACCCAGGGTCAGATCCATCTCATCGGCAACTCGCTGAGCCAGGCTCAGTGCAGCCAGAGGGTAGGGCTGAGTGACAGCTACCTGGCCCTGCTGGAAGCCCCTGGCCAGCGCAAACTCTGCACACCATTGAGGGATCTGGGGTAAGGAAGGGCAGCCAGTTAGGGAGATGAAGGACTTCCGTGTTGGGGGAACTATTATGGTCAACTTGATCCCCTATATAAGGAGCCTCGTGGACCTTCACCAACCACCCTGGAGCCGAGCCAACCCATCTCCCTTTGCCTCCCCCTTCCCCATGGCCTCCCAGCCCACTACCCTTGCCCCAGGAAGGGCCAGGATCCCAGCCCTCCCTCCATCCACTCAGCATCCCCCCACCTGGGTGCTCTTGCCAGAGCCAGGCTCCCCAGACACCAGCACCACTCCGCAGGGGCTGCTCTCCAACTGCTCCAAGAAGGTGAAGCGAGCAGCCCAGATGGGCAAGGCTCGGCGCTGCTCAAGCAGCTTGTAGTAGCCGGAAGAGAAGGGGAGCCCATCAAAGGGGTTCACAGCCAGTTCGGACTCCCCAGGGCTTTGGCTGGACTCTTCTGCCAGCCCAAGGGGCTGTGAGGCCATGGTAACGTTTGGGAGGACCTACAGAAGGCAGGACGGCCAGTCAGGCCTCCCACTTGGTAGCTGCCCGCATCTTCCCACTGCAGCCCAGATCCCTCACCTGCCCGCTCAGGTGAGTATGCCCTGGAGCCCGTACTCCTCAACACTGCTTGCCCGCAGGGTAGAACCCCTAAGAACAAAGCTCCTCGCTAGGTCTCCAGTTCAGACGTATGGCAACCCTATACAAGAGTACCACCCCACCCAGGGTCTCCAAGTCTGTCATGTTCACTGAAGCCGACGGCCACGCTTTCCTCACAAGTAGCTGATAGGTTTGAACGGCTGACCTGAGTTAGCAGTCTGACACTTCACCAGGGAGTAACCAAGCTCCCTGCCACTGAATCGATCCCGGTGCGTGGCAACCCACAGGACAGAAGAGAACTAAGTGCTCCTTGGGGTTTCTGGCCTCACTTTTCTCTCACAGAGCTGCTAGGCTGGAACCACCAACCTTGTGCTTAGCAGCCCAGTGCTTAACCCACACGACCAGGGCTCCTTTTCTTCAAATGCAGGACCAGCTGAAGTGAACTACGTACCACCCCAGCATTAAAACCCTGCGACTAATACAGGGGACCCCCAGGGGCAGCACCACCAAAAGAATCCTGTATTCAAACCTGCTTGTCGCTGAGACGTGTCAAGGTGGCAGCCAGTTCCAGAAGCCACCCCTGGGGGACTGCCACCACCTCCAACGGCATAAAGTACAAAGGTAAATTCCGGCTCCACCCTGGTGTTGGGGAGGTGCCATCTGCTCCACCTTATCTTACTCAGGCAGGAGCCTATGGAAACCAGGCTCTAACCACCACACTGAGCATGTGTGAATCCCAAACAGGACGTGTACAATGAGTGAAGTGCATCTTGGGACTTGTAGTTCTGCAGGTGTCTGTGCACAAGCCTGGGGTAAACACAAGCAGCTGGGCTCCGGTTGCTGCTGTTTTCAGTCTAGTCAGCTCCTTAGCATAGCGTATCTCTGGGCCACAAGGTGACTCGACCTTCCATTCTGACCACCCCCTAGAAACTCACCAGGGTGCTTTCACCCTCCACCCCCACCCTCCCAGACGAGGAAAAGGAGGTGTTGAGGGGGCTCTTGAGACCCAAAGACACAACAGAGACCTTGAATGAAAACCCTGAATTTAATGTGACCTCGGGGGAGCCCCATCCCTCCCTCTACACCAGCCACCCATCCAGCCTGTTGTGAGGTGGGTGAGGGCTGCCCCAGCCTCCGTCCTGCGGCTCTGGGTGCCATCCTGTTGCTCTGAGCTCAGTCCGCCTCCTGGGCCTGCCTGTCTGTGAATCTCCTGTGGGACACGGAGGAAGACACTGTGCGGGCTGTTCCAGCTGCGCGCTGGAGTCCCTCCTGCAGCTCGCCCCTTCCGATGCGGTGTCCTCTAGCCTCCTCACCTTCTGGCATAGTCATAAAGTGCCTGCTTGCGCTCCTGCAGGCTCTCCTGCCGGGCCCAGGAGGATTTGGCAAATGTTAGGGCTGTGGGCTGAGGGGTCACCGGGCCAGAGCTGGGGAACTGAGGTGATCACAATGTCAGAAGGCGTGCGCGGTCATCATCATTAAACACGCATCGAGCGCCTACTTTGCAAGAGAGGCACCGTGCTAGCATCTCAGGATCGAAAAAGAGAGGTCAGGGCGAGGGAGCATGCGCGCTCCCTCTTCCCTCCCCCAGGTGTGGAGTTGACCCTCATGTCTGGGGTCTCACCTTGGGGGCAGAGGCAGTAGGAAGGGCCTGGGTTCCCTCAGGGATGTCTTCAGGCATGAAGGCTACCGCCCCCTCCAGCAGATTCGTGATGGTCAAGTCTACACAGCCAGTCCTGGCTGGGAAGAAGAGAAGACACAGAGGAAGATCTGCTCCTGTTCTCCCCTCAACCCACTCGTCTCTGGTGGGAGGCCACCCTTCCCCATACCCAGGTCTCTTTGGATGACGCCCAGTGGAACGTGGGGCAAAACCTCCTTGACTTGCTGCGCCAGAGTTGCCTGGTGAACATCGGCAGAAGGGCCCGGAGAGGGAGAGTAAGAAGACTGGGCTGCGGAGAGGAAATCGGAAACACAGTGAGTGAGCACAGCACTGGCACAGCACAGGGAGGCATACAGCAGAAGCACAGCCATGTGAACCGACCACACACCTGACCGGGGACGGATTCTGGGGTGTCTCTGTCGCTTCATGTGCTCGGCTTTGTCTGCTGGTGTGAGTCGTGTCCCTGTCTGGCCCAATTCCTTGGCCACCAGCTAGGGCGAATCGGAAGGGCAAAGGCATCAAGATCCCAGGCCTCCAGCCTTCTCCCATCTTCTTCTTCTTCAGAGAAATGCTAACCGCCACCCTGCGGGTGCACCCCATCACCTGTTGTACCCGGAGGGCAAACTCCTCATTCCCCTCCTGCCGCTGACGGTGAACAGGGCGGAGCCACCTGCAAAAACAACCCAGGGCCATGTTGGGGACAGAGGGTAGAAGCTGTCACCCCGCCACCCCCCCACCCCCCCACTCTTGCTACCTCTTCATGGAATGTGGTAGTGCGGGTGGGGAGACAAGATAGACTGTGGTGCCAACTTTGCTATGAGATCTGCTGGTGGAGGCAGATCCTGACCTTGAGCTGAGCTCAGCACCAAGAAAGTGATAGCGAGTACCTTACTTGATAGACCGTGAACGGAACGAAGAGTGACCACAGCAGTTCTGAGACCCAAGAGGCATCGGACACTGTCTGCGGGGAGGGCATGAAGTGAGGTCTGAGCCAAGGCCAGGGGTGGGGAACTTGCCTGCACCCCAAGCCCTAGATCCCTGGTCTAGGATGAACTCACCACGGAGACCAGGGGTCGTTGAACTCGCAGAGTAAGAGGCTGGACCACGTCCTGGATAGAAAAAGGCCAGGAACTAAAAGAAAAAGGAGAGGGTGGGGTGGGCGTCCACTCAGCAGCTCTTACTGGACAGTACAAGAAACTGTCAAATCGTATACCTACATACATGTGGTATAGGAGTCTTGGGGAAGGTTGTGGAGGGGGGGGCAAGAGTTGAAATCTCAAGGGTCCCCAAGCTTGACCATCACCCCAGTGGGAGTCCAATACCTTTGCTGACCCACCTGAAGTGCAGGAGGCCCTCCCGGCCGTTGGTCGCGGCCTCCTCCGGGAAGAGCAGTAGTGGGGTCGGGGGAAGTCTCGTGGACGAACAGAATCTCTTGAGGGACTCCACCAACTGCCCGCGCCCATCCATCTCCATGAAGCCCCGCGACCAGCACACAAAGCTGGGCGGACTATTGAGCAGGGGCTGGGAAGAGGCAGGAGAGGATAGCGGTGGGAAATGAGGGCGGCAGGCACGAAAGGCAGGGAGGTGGGGTTGGGGTAAGGGTCAGTATTTCGCAGTCCTCAGGGGAAGCCCACGTGGGCAGGGGAGGGGCAGAGGGCAGTCTTGCGCTCGGCTCGGGGAACCGCCCCCTCGGAGGGCAGTTTGCCTTCGCCCCCACTCACGGTGCTACAGCTGGTGAGCAGGTTGACTATGTTGTGATCGAAAGGTGTCACGTGGTTGGAAATGAGGACTCGGACGCGGTGATCCCGGAGCCCCGAATCCTCCTGCCGCGCCACGAGCCCCAGCACCGCACACATGGTCCGCACCACGAACCTGGAGACGCAGGCGGGGGTGACTGGGGGCCGGGGCGGCCCCCGACCCTCCCCGAGCGCCCGAGTCCGAACCTGCGGAGGACGCTGTCTGGCAGCGCGCAGCTGACCAGGAAGACGTGGACCCCGAGAAAGAGGCGCAGGACCAGGAGGCAGAACCCGACGGGCGCGTAGAGCAGCAGCGCGAGGAGTAGGAAGCCGTCACCCGGGAGCCTGTGGGCGAGAGGCAGGGTGGTCGGGGGCGCGGGAGCCGAGAGGGCGCGGGAGCCGGCCTCTTTCCTCCGGAGCGCTTACCGGTGCGCGTCAAAGAGCCGCTCCGGCCCCGGCGCCGGGGGAGGAGGTTCCATAGCAGCTGC
>NW_022103906.1:74113949-74138101 GCF_000313985.2 Echinops telfairi | reverse complement strand
GCTGATGGCCGCGCTGAGGGCGGGGCGGGGTGCTGGCTGGAGCCTCCCAGCATGGCGGGCTTTGGGGGGCATTCGCTGGGGAACAGGACCCCTGTTGACCCTTGACCTCCGGGCTTTGCTGACGTCAGCAGCTTCGGCCCTCCAGGCCCGGAAGACGTGTGGGACCCCCAGTCCCCGGGCCCGACTGTCTGCAGGGGTTCCTGATCCCCGGGCATGTCTGCCGCCGGGGACCCGGGCTGCCCGGGCACAGTGGACCGCGGAGATCCCCGGTCCCGGGACCCGGGAGGCCTCGGGGACCCGTCTGCGCATGTGGCTGGCGGTGGCGCTGGGCGCTGGGGGGGCTGTGCTGCTGCTGTGGGGCGGGGGTCCCCCGGCGGTCTTCGCCGCCGTCTCTGGCCCGCCGCCCTACTCTCCCCGGAGCCGGTACAACTTCATTGCAGACGTGGTAGAGAAGACCGCACCGGCCGTGGTGTATATCGAGATCCTGGGCCGGTAACGGCGGGGTAGCCCGGGAGGCCTCGGAGCCGTGGGCCGGAGGGTCAGAGCCTCCAGACACCCTTTCCCCCTCTCCAGACACCCTTTCTCGAGCCGCGAGGTCCCCATCTCAAATGGCTCAGGATTCGTGGTGGCCGCGGATGGACTGATCGTAACCAATGCCCACGTGGTGGCTAACCGGCGCCATGTCCGTGTGAGGCTGCCCAGCGGCGACACGTATGAAGCCGTGGTCACAGCTGTGGATCCTGTGGCTGACATCGCTACCCTGAGGATTCAGACCAAGGTGGGGGTCAAGGTAGGCCCGGGCTGACTGAGCTGGGAGTTAGCGCCCATCCCCAGCTAACAGGTGTCGTGCCTTCTTCACTCTGCCCTAGGAACCTCTCCCCACACTGCCTCTGGGACGCTCGGCCGACGTTCGGCAAGGGGAGTTTGTTGTTGCCATGGGAAGTCCCTTTGCCTTGCAGAACACTATCACCTCCGGCATTGTCAGCTCCGCCCAGCGCCCAGCCAGAGACTTGGGATTACCGCAAACCAACGTGGAATACATCCAGACTGATGCCGCTATCGATGTGCGTTCCTGTGGCCAGCGGGGAAAGGGGCGGGAGGGAGGCTGTGTGGTGCAGACAGACACCTGCTCAGCTGGGACACGTGGTGGGCGGGCTGTAAAGAGTTATGTAAACCAGGGAGAGGGGAGCATTTGGAGAGTGTCTACACCCTAGTTCTGCCTCGGGACCCCAGCATTTCTTCCATGTTCTCTCCTTGTCCTACAGTTTGGGAACTCTGGAGGCCCTCTGGTTAACCTGGTGAGTGGGAGCTCTTCTAAGGATCCTGGCCCTAGGTCTTTGTAGGAAGGGCGGATCTTCCCTATTTCTGGGAGGTTTGGTCAGGTTTCTGAGCAGTCTCTTGTTGGCTATTTCCCACCGCCCTGCCAGATCTCCCTAACACACCCTGCTACTCTTGTTCAGGTTCCCCCATCCCCTACTGTTTGTTTGGGCTAGGGGACAGGGGCCTGTGTCCCTGCAGGATGGGGAGGTGATCGGGGTGAACACCATGAAGGTCACAGCTGGAATCTCCTTCGCCATCCCATCTGATCGCCTTCGGGAGTTTCTGCACCGTGGGGAGAAGAAGAGTGAGCCTGATCTAAGGGAGAAGGGTGCTTCTCTAAGTGCTGGGTGGGGAATACAGGAGGGGCCTTCCCTGGGACTTGTTGGGAGAGGGACCTACTGGGAGGAGTGGAGGAGAGAGGAAGGGTGCAGCTAGGTGGGACTCGTTTGTTCCTCTTTAATAGATTCCTGGTTTGGAGGCAGTGGGTCCCAGCGCCGATACATTGGGGTGATGATGCTGACTCTGACTCCCAGGTACGAGAGAGTGTCAGGGGTAGTGACAAGTGGGGCTACCGGTGGGGAACTGACCCCTCGGTTGGGTTTTGTTCTCTCTTTGAAGCCACCTCATACTTGGTGCGGTAAGAACAGCTACTCCCGATCCTCACCTTGACTCTCACCCCACTGCATTACGCACACCTGCGGTCAGATTGACTTTCTCCTGTTACTGCTGTGACTCATGGTCTTCAGCCCACTGACATAGTCAGTGGTCTCTAACTCAGCCTCAAGGCATGCCTCCTGCATCAGTCTGATTTCCTACTGGTTTTGCATACCGCACATACTCTAGTATAAGCTGACCCAAATATCTGCCGAGGCACCTAATTTCACCACAAAAACTGCATTAAAAGTGTGCTGAAAAGCTTGGCTTAAAGTTGAGTACATACAGTACGCTGTTGTTGGTGTGGTCTCCTGTCAGACCCATCTGAGCATAAGTTCTACTGCCTCCTCTCGCAAGACTCTAGGCAGACATTCTCACCGCTGACTTAGCACGGGGGTCCTTTGGAATTAGTTCACGTGCATGCACAGGTTCCCGTCTATCTGCTAGAAGACAGAGGCGAATGAGTGGCTTTTGTGGTTGTAGGACCTAGCACATGCCCTGTCCACAGAGTTGTCAGTGAGTGAGAGAACTGAGCGAGCGAGGTGAGCACGAGAGGGTGGCTAACGTGGCGCTCTGTGGACTTTCAGCATCCTTGCTGAACTACAGCTTCGAGAACCAAGCTTCCCTGATGTTCAGCACGGCGTGCTCATCCATAAAGTCATCCTGGGCTCCCCTGCACACCGGTGAGGGTGAAAGTGCACCTTTGGGATGGTGGGTGCATGTGTACGTCTGTGAAGGCCAGTTGTACACACTTTGCTCACTTTGCCCTCCTCCCTAGGGCTGGTCTGCGGCCGGGTGACGTGATCTTGGCTATTGGGGAGCAGCTGGTTCAAAATGCCGAAGACGTCTACGAAGCTGTTCGAACCCAATCCCAGCTGGCTGTGCGGATCCGGCGGGGGCCAGAGACACTGACCTTGTACGTGACTCCTGAAGTCACAGAATGAACCAATCAGCAAGCCCTCGAGCCTGCAGCTTTGCCTGCCTCCCTGGCCTGGCTCCTCAGGCCTGTCAGCCAGCAGAGGACGGAATGAACCTGTGGGGGCAGGTCCCTCCACCAGGACCAGTCTCTGGGTTCTGAAGACACAAAAAAACTTTTTATATAAAATAAAAATCATACCTAGCGAGCGACATGTTATAGTCAAAACAAGGGGAGAGGGCTGGATTTCCCACCTTCCCCCCACCAGAAGGCTAGAGGTAAGGCTGTATCCCCATCAGAGGGGAGACACTGGGGCTAGCCGTACTGACCCCCCTAGTCAAGATCACTAGCCGCTGCCAGCTGTCCTGTGGGCAGTTCCTTAGGGGCTGGCTGGGGCCGGGCACACTGCCTGTTGGCCGAAGTGGACGTTGAGATTCTCTGCTGGACCGTTCCACATCCACTGCGCCCAGCTCGGGGAGTGCCGTGAGCCTGCTGCCTTCGGGTTCCTGGACAAGCTTGTGAGGTCATGCGGCTGCAGGTCCTGGCTCTTGGGCCAGTGGTGGTTTGCAGAGGAGGGTGGTGGCACTTTAGATGATCTGGTTGTTGGTCTGGCCTGGGTAGCGTTCGAATCTCCTGTTGGCCTCTTCACTGAAGGCATCCCCTGCAGAGTGAATAGGTGGTGTGGGCAGACCGACAGATCGTGGGGCACGGGGCAGGCCCAAGTCGAGAGACTGAGAGGTCCAGGGGGAGATGGGAGGACAAGACAACCCTCCCCCTGCCCCCTCTGAGTTCCCCATCAGATACCGATGTGGCAGTTGTGCACCCAGATGCGGTGACCGTCATATTTGCAGTTACATTTCATCGCGTTGTTGGTGAAGTCACTCTCTGCCACCTCGAAATTTGGGTTGATGACCACCTGCGAGTGGGAGAAAGGCAGCCCCCCAGCTGTGGTCTTCCAATCCAAAGGGTCCCCAGCACCCCTCCCGCTTGTCACCCGGCCAGCTCACAGACCCAGGCACCTGTAGAATGTAGTTTCCTGGCTTGACGTCGGTGATGTCAATCCACTGGCAGTCGATGTCATGTCGGTAGAGGTCCCAGCAACCCACAGTGATGCCCTGCTCGCCAAAGTTGGCGCACTCGTACCTCTTGGAGACATCTGATGGGGCGGCATGAGTCAAGAGAGAGGGCAGGCTGTGGGGCGGCGACCCTGGCGGAGCTCAGGCCCCCACTCACCCTCCTGGCACTCAGTGTCCTCGAGGCAGAAGCTCGCTTTGTGGCCTTCAGCCACCTTGGTGCCGTTGGGGGTCAGAATGTCGTAGTGTGTGAAGATGTCCATGCTGTGGTAATGCCTGTGGGGAGGACGAGAGCATGGTTTCCTTCCTGGCCCACGGCCAGCCCACCTGTGCCCTGGGCCCTTCTACTTGAGCCCTGCCCTCACCCATGGCACTCATGCCACACCCAGGAGTGGCGCCCGGCCTTGGGCCTGAAGTCGGCCCGGCCCACGTTGTGGATCTGGGAGGAGAAGCGGAGCAGGCGCCGGTGGCCGTAGGGCCAGTTGGCCGTGCGGGCCGAGCTGGCCAGGCAGTTCTCCTCGGCAGCGCAGTACAGCATGTGCAGGGGCCGGTCCTCGATGTAGGCTGTCTCCTGCACCAGGGCCGCGTGCAGCAGTAGATCGGAGGCCGCTGCCCCAGGGAGAGGAGGCGCATGTTAGCGAGCACTGCCCAGGAGCAGGTCTGGAGGGCTGCCCCCCAAGTGTGTGAGATGGAATTGTCCCCGGAGAAGGTGTCCTGTCCCAGGTTTCAGCCCCTTCCATCTGTCCGTCCTTCCCAAGGGCTGGCTCAGCCTCCCTCCCTGGTTTGCGGGCCCTCCCCGGCACTCACTCTCAGAGCAGATCACTCCAGCAGTAAAGCGGGTCTCTGCCCTCTTGCAAGTGACGTGGGCACCGTGATGGGCACATTGGTCCAGGGACAGCTCGGTGCCTGTGCAGCGCACGCCACTCATCACCACCTCAGTGACGTTCCCTGAGTCCCAGTACCAGGTCTCCTGGTGGCGCAGGTGTTTCCTTGAGAAACCAGGAGCCAGCCTCCTAGGCCCAGGGCTCATCTCTACAGGCCTCCGCCCCAAACATAGGTTTGGGAGCCAGCAGCCTTGGCTCCCTGCTTCCTACTCACCTGCAGGCCGTGGTTGGCGTAGCCCAAGCCGAGCTGCCTACAGGCCACCATGGCCTCCAGTGTCCCCCAGTTGTCCCCACAGATGAGGCCCCAGCGAGGGGACCCAGGGCCTCCGACGTGCACCTCGACTCGGCCCTCATAGCGGCTGCGGCCCCCGCTGAGACGGATCTGGGGTAGCAGAATGGGGGTGCAAGGAGGGAAGCTATGGGGTGAGTGGTGGAGCCCGGCAGGGGCTGCAGGCGGGGTGGCTGGCGGGCGGGTCAGACTGGCCGACACCAAGGCCGGCTGGGTGGGCAGTGGCCACCTGGGCTGAGAAGGGTGGCGAGACTGACCTTGGCCTCTACCCCAGTGTAGGGCAGGTTGCATCGCACGCCGGCATCCTGGCTGTGGGTGCAGTCCTCGGCAGTGATGTTCCTGTGGGGGCACTTCCAGAGGGAAGGCTCCTGCCCAGAGCACCGCACCTCGCTCAAGTGGATGGCACCCATGCCTAGGGCAGGACAGCAACCCTCAGGAGGATCACGCCCTGCCGGGGTGAACTGGCCCGTCCCCCGCCCCAGGGGAGGGGGCATACCTCCTCCTCCTGGCCCTCCCCCCCACTGCCATTCGCCCTCACCCTGCCCCATGCGGGCTCCACTCAGCGCCTCTCGAGCACTCCCGAAGCCCAGCTCCCGACACACCACACTGGCTGCCTGGAGGTCCCACTTGCGGTCACAGACTGTGCCCCACGTGCCAGACTTCAGGACTTCTACCCGGCCCTCTCCGGGGTGGGAGCCACCCTTCAGGCGCACACGGGCCTGCGGAGGAGGGAGAGGTGCCCAGAGCAGTGACTGGAAATAGCAGTGCCACCCAGGGGCTCCGCCTACCTGGGTGCCACAGGAGTTTGTTTGGGTGGGGGGAGGGCAGGTGTCAGGCCTGCGCGCACCCCCACCCCCACCCCAGGGTTGCTCTCTGATGCAGTGATGTCAGGACTCAGGGCTGTGCTGTGCAAAGGCAGGGCCAGGCTAGGGGCTCCTTCACCTGGGCTGGCCAAGCCCAGAGTCACTGTCACACACCTCCTCCGGAGACTTCCGTGGCGGCGGCTTCTTCTGGCCACTGGATACCGTGTAGAGAGGGCCTGGCACACAGCTCACCACCGCAGGGGACCCCCCAGGGCACCTGATGGTGTCATTGGTGCGGTAGAACTCCAGGGAGCAGAGGGAGAGGTGGGCCTCTGTGCCCACACAGGCCACCCCGTGCAGACCAAACGAGTGTTGCTGCCGCTGAGAAAGTAGTCTGGGGGGGTGGGGGGGGAAGCAGTGGGAGGGGCAGTAGAGTCAAAGAATGCTCCTCTTCTTGGCCCACAAGCCTCCCCCCATTCCATTTCTCCCCACCCCCCACCTCTCGTGACCACTCTCCCTGTCCCTCCTCCTCTAAGTTTCCCTCCGAAGAGACAATGGAAACGCCTAGTCTCTGAGCTAAAAGAACCGCCGGCTGCCCAGCCTGGGCTTCCCCCTTGGCGACAGAGGAGCCCTGCGGGAAGGGTGGCTGGTCCATGGGCCTGTGGAGACCGTGTCCCCAACGTTTCCGGCTGCCGGCCCTGACGGGTAAGGCAAGGGGGGCTGGAGCTGCCGGCCCCCCAAGCTTGCCAGCAGAGTGGCTGACACAAACAGGAAGCCCGAGTCGCCAGTGAAGCCCGGACCGGGAGCGAATCTGGCATCTAGATGCTTCGCCCAGGAGGCCCGCGCACGAGACAGGCGGAGGGAGCGGCCGGCCGCGGGCAGGAAGCGACCGGAGCAGGAGCAGCACGGCAGGGCAGACCCAGTCCGGAGAGGGAGGGCCGCGGGATAGCACGATGACCGCTCCGCCCGCAGGCCCGAGCCCAGCCAGGTCTTCCTCTCGGTCAGCGCGCACCCATCGCAGAAAGAACTTCCCGTTCACCACCGGAGCAGGAAAACGGCGCGGATACAGCGATGTCACCGCTTGGGAATGCCGCGAAGAGGCCTTGCTTATCAACACCAGCAGAACAAGAGGTTGCAGGGGGTCTACGGATGGGGGATTCCATCCTCAGAATGGTGGCGGGCTCACGAGGCGGACTTTGTGGGGAACCATGGCGAGATGCACCCATCACTTCGTGGGGGGGGGGGAGGACGGAGGGCGATGAGGACTTCAAGCCACTGGCTAGGGAGACTTTGGTGAAGGAAACGGCTGGGCAGAGCCGGGAGCCCTTCCAGAATATCTTTGCAGAAGCTCAGGAGGGATGGGCTCTGAAGAGCAAGGGAATGAGGGGCTCTTCCAGGTCCTGTTTGGCTGAGAGTCAAAGTCCGAGGCCACCCCAGGAAAGGGGCATGCAGTGTGCACATGAATGGAGGAGGGCCATGTTCGGGAAAGATGCCCATGAACTTGAAGTGCACTGAGAGAACCCCCAAACCCAGAGCTCCTTTGAAAGCGCCTGAGGAGAAGACCGGAGGATGAGGGACACAGGAGATGGCTGGGTGCCCCTGAAACATGCCGAGAAGACAAATTCGCGGAGAAACCCCGGTCACTGCTGAAGAAGTCCCCAGGAGACGCTGCAGGTGACAGCTGCCCTGCGATGTCATGCCAGAGGCACCACCCGGTGAGAAGCCTGCCTCCCACTCCCTGAGTTCTGAAGGACCCTTAGGGAATGGAGAGGCGAATTGTGTCGTTGGGCAGAGAGGCAGGGTGCCACCGCCAGTGGGGTTCCGAAGGGGGCTCTGAGTTTCACCTCCGTCTCAGTACACTGGCAGCACTTACTTCAACACAGCCAATAAGGGGAGGGTGCGACACTGACCCCTAGAGCAGTGTCCTCAACCTTCCCCATGCCGCGACCCTTCCACACAGTTCCTCATGTGGTGCTGACCCCCGAGGCATGCAATTATTTTCATTGCTACTTCATTACTGTTGTTTTGCTACTGTTATGAATTGGGCGACCCCTGTGAAAGGGTTGTTTGACCCCCAAAGGGGTCGCGACCTATAGGTTGAGAACCACTGCATTAGGCAGACCTGGCCGCTTGGAGTGGAGGCAGGCCAGACATCTGAAGGAGAAACATGGCAGAAGACCTACTAGAGTTCACTGTGGGACGAGAGAGGCTCACATGGAATAAGGGCAGTCCGTGGATGTGTGTGTGTGGTGTGCGAGTCTGTATGGTGTGTATAGTGTGGTGTGTGTGTGTATGCTGTGTGTATGGTGTGGTGTGTGTGGGGGTGTGTGTGGGTGTGTGTATGGTGTGGTGTGTATATGCTGTGTGTGTGTGCTGTGTGTATGATGTGGTATGGTGTGTGTGTGTGTGTGTGTATGTATGCTGTGTGTATAGTGTATATGGTGTGTGTATGTGTGATTAAATCTGGAACAAACATCTCCCCAGAGTGGAACCTAGGGGTCAGCATGACTCAATGTTTCCGTAAATGAGCTGGAAGTTGACCAGTGACAGCGGTGCCCTCCCCTCTGTTGGACCCACTCCCGGGCACACGGTAGCATCCCCCAACCTCACAGTTCAGCGCCGCCATCGCCATCTCGCCCCCCGCTGCCCAGCAAGAACTCAATTTACCTCTTGATTGGCCCCCTGCCTGCTCGGGGTTTGGGTTTGACTTTTAGCTTGGTGGCTGGTCTGGAAAAAGCAGAAACACGTTGATGGGAGAGGGGTGAAGCAGGCGGGTCAGGCAGGGTGGAAGGCTGTGTTGTGGAAAACACCATCCTGTCATCCAGAGGGCATGAGGGGTGGGGGGTGGGAGGGATGCAGGCAGGTGAGGAGTTGGAGGAAGGCGCCGGAATGCATGCGGGTGGCTGAGAGCCGAGTCCACCATGAGCATAGACGCCTCTCCTCAGCCTTCCCTACAGTCCTGCCGCCTTGAGCTCCCGAAGAGCAAAGTCCAAGCCCATCCCAGGTCCTACCCCCCTGTCCCTGCCCCCCTGGGGTGACCCCTCCCAGGCCGGATCCCGACCTCCTCAGTTTGGGTTCTGGGATGGACGTGGACAGGCTACCATCCATCCATCCACCTCCTGAGGCCACAGGGCGAGCAGGAGGCCCCGGGGCTCTTGCCCATTACCTTCCCAGGGGCTTGGGGTGTCGGGCTCGGGCCGCTCTCTTCCCCAACTTTCTGTGAGGATAGAGAACAGTAGAATCAGGATCCGCCTGGACCCAAGGTGGGAAAGGACACAGGGCGGAGTTCTTTCCCAGCAGCCTGAAGGGCTCTGGCGGACAGGATACGATCATATCAGATACTGTAAGGCCCCACCCCTCACAGACCCTGTACCAGACTCACAGAAAGCAGGCCACGGGCGGATGAAAAGAAGGAAGGACTCCTGGGCCCAGTATTCCCGATGAGTCTACACTTTAGAGGGTGGGAGGAGCCTGGGGGAGGGCGGTTAAGATTGTGAGGAGGGCCAGACTGTCAATCTAGCAGAGAGAACTAGCCTGGCCAAGACCAGAAGGCTGAGCGCATCTTTGGTTCCGGGGAGGTCCTCTAGCTTCCTGGTATTGTCGAGGCCTGAGGGAGTGGCTCAGGACCAGGGGCCAAGGTTGTCTTCCCCAGGAATGAGACTGTTACCTTGGTTTAACAAGGGAGCCTGCTTGGGATGACAGCACCCCTTGCTCTGATGTGGTGATTCATAGACTATGCTAATTTCCCATAATTACTTCCAGGGAAAGAGATTCTAAAGCTGTCAATCTTTTTAACTGGCCTACACAAATCAACCGAGTTCAAGAGGATGCTGTTAAGGCCAGTGTCTCCATCTTCAGTCTGTTTCTCTGGTCATTCTCCTTGTAATTTTGAAGACTTTAATTAAGTACGGCCCTTTGTCCTGTCAACTCTTTCTAGCCAGCTGCAGAGCTCACCTGGCCATTTGTACAATTTTATGGAAGGCCTTGCTATCCTTTTAGCGATTCTTTTTCTTTGTACACAGTCCTGCTCTGTTTTCTCTTGAGGATTAAGATCTTCAGAGTATATAGTATCCTGTGTGCAGATGCACTAACACACACACACACACACACACACACACACACACACACGTCACATTGCTTGGTATTTCCTGCCCTGACTTCTTCCTGAGGATGTATTTTGTGCATATAGTTGGCCTTTTTGCCAAAATATCCACTATGGTCCACATTCTAGCAAAGGGTCTCCAATCACCCCGGGCCCATTTCCTGAGACAGCACTGAGAGTGGGGACCTTTCTTCTTATACAGACAGTGTAAAACTTCCTCTCCAAATGCCTTTTATTCAGACGTGCCTGACGAGAAATATACTTGGCACGCTCTGTCCCCAGCGAGGCCAGAAAGACCATCTGGATCTCTAGAGAAGTCGTCAAAAGAACGTCATCAGATTATCTGGAAATGTAGATGTCCCTCTTCTCTAAGTCACTTGAAGGCTCTCAATTTACACGTCTTCATTCACAGCCTGGCTCACCTTCCCCTCCCACTTGTGCCTCCAACCATCGGACGAAAACTGACCTCCCTCGGCACATCCTGCGGGCTCCTTCCTTCGACCTAAGGCCATCCCTCTCTCTCTCTCTCTCTCTCTCTCTCTCTCTCTCTCTCATATACAACATCTCCTTCTTGATACAATAATTTTCAAACACCCCCCACCACCTCCAAAAACAAACCAAACTCATTGCCAAATGAGTCTACTTTGACTCTTAGTGACTCCGTAGACAGAGCAGAACCATGCCTGTGGGCTTCCAAGACGGCGACGCTACAGGAGTCGACAGGCTCGTCTTTGAGGCAGGTTCAAATCCTTCCTAGAGCCCTCTCTCTCTCTCTCTCTCTCTCTCTCTCTCTCTCACACACACACACACACACACACACACACACACACACACTCATCTCACATTGCTTTTCCTTTTCACAGCAGCGTTTCCAAAGGCAGTGTCGGCACCTCCATCTCCATACCCTCTCCTCCCAGGCCCGCCCCGCCCCGTCCCTTTACACTAGGCTGATGCATTGCAAGGGAGACATGACAGTCCTCTCTCACAGACCTCTCAGAGCCGGGAACCTGCTGTCGCCCTGGTCTCCTTCCCTGCTCTCGGCATTCCCGTTTGGGGAGGGAGCTCGGGCTCAGGCGTCCTCCTCTCGCACACCCCTGGGCTGGACATTGTCTCCTTTACATCCCCCAGAAGCCTGAGCAGAGGCCTCGACACGTTCTCCTTCCTCCGCTTTCCACAGCAGTCTCTACCTGAGGCCGGTGGTGTCCATTAGGCTTCCCTGCTGTCTTCAGACTGACCCATTCGCTCTGGCCATTCTCCCACCCGCAGCCCCAGGAAAGCACCACAAGGGTTTCCCGGTTCTTTGAAGATAAAGACCCAGATCCTCAGCAGGATCTGTAAGGCCTGATGGGATCTGGTGCCCAAATTGCCTGGCCCATCATTTACACGTCTTTGTGTTCTCCACCCCTTGCCGGGTGCTGGGCAGGCCATTGGGAGTTCTAGAATGAGCTGTCAAGCTAGAAGCGTGAATTCTGAAATAGCCCTTAAGCTCCCAGAGCCTCCATTTCCTTAGCTGCAAAAGAGCAGTAGAGCAAATGGCTCGATGATCTGTCCAGTACTTTCTTTACCTAAAACTCTAGATTGTGGAACCAGCCAAACAGCTTTTAACATGGTGACTATAGTGGGCCCTGCTTTGCTCAGCCCTGTAGCTCTGACTTCCCCTCAAAGTTGCCCGATGTGTTGTTCTTTCTCTAGGTAGACCTGTTCCTATCATGCCACCGTCCTTTTGATTTTTATAACCTCTGAGAATGCCCCTACGGTAAGGTGACCAGATGTTAACATTGATAAAGCGGGACACCATTGATAAAACTCATATCCTGGCGAAACAGCCACATGGCAGCCGAAAACCGTATACCCAACTTGTCGTGCATTCTTTCCAAAAATTGGGACTTTTTAAAAACACCGTAGGATGTGGGAAAAATTGTTAAAAATCGGGACTGTCCTGCCCAAAGTGTGACGTCTGGTCACCTTACCCTATGGACTAAGCTGACCTGTGAAAGAAGATCAAGAACATATTCCATCACAGACTCTCCCCCCGGCCACGCCCCAAACAACAACAACAAACAACCACACATAAAGAGACCTGTACTGCCATTGAGTTGATGCCCACGCTCTAGGACCCCATAGGACAGGGTAGAACTGCCCTTGTGGATTTCTGAGACTGTCACTTGTTAAGGAAGCAGAAAGCCTCTTCCAGGAACCGCTGGTGGTTTCAAATTGCTGACTAGGCTCCTAGGACCCCCAGCACCCCACCCCCCCCAACGCACACACTAAGAATGACCACGATACTGTAATACAATACAGTGGACCTGTGAGAACAGCAACTGGATGATCTCTTCACAGCTGCTGCCACGAGCACTGATTGTGGAGCCACGCCAGATAATATCCTTGATAACTTCCACCTTTTCTCCATTTAGCATAAGGTTACTTATTGGTCCGATTGTGAGGGTTTTAGTCTTCCTTACATGGAGTTGTAACCCATGCTGAAGGCTGCAATCCTGGATCTTCATCAGCAAGTGCTTCAAGTCCTCCTCACTTTCAGCAAGCAAGGTTGTGTCACCTGCATGCCGCACATTGTTAAGCCTTCCTCCAACCCTGACGCCATATTCTGCTTCATATAATCCGGTTTCTCTGATGATTTGCTCAGCATTTAGATTGAACAAGTAGGGTGAGAGGATACAATCCTGACACACACCTTTCCTGATATTAAACCGTGCAGTATGCCCTTTGTTCTGTCCCACAACTGTCTCTTGATCCAAGCATAGGTTCTAGAACACTTTCTTGTTAATGAATTCCCCTTCTTCTCTAGGTTAGTCATAGTTCATTATGGTCCCTACAGTGCAATGCCTCTGCATAGTCAACGAAACACAAACAAACATCTTTCTGGTAGTCTCTGCTTTGAGCCAAGATCCATCCGACATCAGCAATGCTATCCCTTGTTCCACGTCCTCTTCTGAATCCAGCCTGAACTTCTGACAGCTCCCTGTCAATGAACTGCTGCAAACGTTGTTGGATGATCTTAAGCAAAATTTAACTTGTGTCCAATACCAATGATAACCTTCTACAGTTTGAGTGTTCTCTTGGGTCACTTTTCTTTCGAATGGGCCAGGGAGCTGTCTTCCAAATTTCCTGGCACAGTTGAGTGAGGAATTCCAGTGCGTCTTCAGCTTTCTGAAACATTTCAATAGGTATTTCTTTGATGCCTGGAGTCTTGTTTTAGGCTACTATGTGGTTTGAACTTTTTCCTTCAGTGCCCTTGGTTCTTGCTCATATGCTACCTCTGGAAATGGGAGACTGTCAACTAGGTATTCTGTGTATTCTTTCCATCTTCCCTTGAAGCTTCCTGCACCATTCAATATTTTGCACAGAGAAACTTTCCAAATTGTAATTTGGGGCTTGAGTTTCTCTCAAGTTCTGTCAGTTTCTGATTTGCAGAGTGCATTTTGTTTTTTCCTAATTCTAGAACTTTGCACATTTTGTTATAATATTTGGCTTTGTCTTCTCAAATTGCCCTTTGAAATGTTCTATTCAGCTCCTTGATTTCATCCTTTCTTCCTCTTGATTTAGCTACTCCATGAGTAAGAGCAAGCTTCAGAGTCTCTTCTGACATCCACTTTGATCTTCTTTCTTTCCTGTCTTTTAAATGACCTTGGCTTCCTTCAGAAAGGATGCTCTTGATGTCCTCCCATGGCTCATCAGGTCTTCTGTCATTAGTATTCAATGCCCACATCTGTTCTTGAAATTCAGGTGGGATAGACTCACGGTCGTATTTTGACTCCTGTGGACTTGTTTTAATTTTCTTCAGCTTTACATATGAACTTACATATGAGTAACTGATAATCTGTTTCATAGTTGGTCTCTGGTCTGGGCTTAGCTGCTGATATTGAGCTTCTTCATCATGCTGATTTATGGTGACCCTATAGTACTGACTGCGCCTGTGAGTTTCTGAGACTGTAACTCTCTACGGAATTAGAAAGGCCTGTCTCAATCCCTCAGAGTGGCTGGTGGTTTTGAACTGCTAACCTTGCCATTAGTAGTCCAATGCTTCACCACTATACTGCCAGGGGTCTGTATAGAGTCACAGTGAGTCAGCAGAAATTCAACAGCAGCGGGTTTGGTTTTAATTTTCTCCCAAGTCACCCTCCATCCATCCATTCCTCTTCTCTGCTGCCACTCTCCTAATCAACTTCACCTTTATAAAAAACTCGACTGATGTCACTGCACTGCAAATGCTCCCAACACGTCACCATCACCTTTCCCTTTCTTTACTTGGCTTTCAGGAGACACTAACCACTGAAATGGTCTGCCTGCCTCCACCTGTCCCCTACCACACAGTAACAAAGCAGGCAGAGCCCCCCCTTTAACCATGGAAGTCAGAGGTCAGGCTTCTGTTCCCAGCCTGAGTTTCCTTTATCTCAAAGAGAGTAAAAGGCAAAGTCTCTACACCATCTGCTTCCCCATTCTTTCCCCATCACCTCCCATCAGCCCCCTCCCCCATGCTCCCCTGCTCACCCAGCTCCAGCTACAATGGCTTCAAGGAGTAGGACAAGAATGCCTTATCCCAAGAGGTCTTCATTTAGGATCCCTCTTAATGGAAATTCTTGCCTAGATGCCCGAATAGCTTGCCCCCATCTTATTTAACTCTTTTATCAAGTGACATCTCCTCAGAAAGGCCTCGGCTGATCACGCTACTAAAAAGCAATGTTCTACAGCTTACTTTGGTGAGTAGCAACTGGGATCTTACAAGGTCATAAGCAGCCATCCAAGGTGCAACTATTGGTCTCTCTCTGTCCTCAAGAAAGACACATGATGAAAGCAGAGGGCACATGGAAGCAATTAATCCAATGGGCGGAGGGACCCAGCCAACATCAGTCACCATGGCCCTGAGGCCAGAGGAACTAGATGGTGCCCAGCCAACACTGCCAACTGCTCTGAAAGGAATCCCATAAGGTCCTGCATAGAGTGGCACAAAACTCCGAATTTTAAAACACGTTTACTGGTCAGAGAGTAACTGGGAGACCTCTCAAAACTATGGCCCAGAATTACTCTTCTGACTTGGATATGAACTCAATTTCCAGCCAAACAATAGACAGGCTACAAGGGGAACAGTCACGTTAGTGGGTGGACACACCTCAGAGTAACCAACCACCTGCAGTGATCAGAGGAGCAGCACTTACCCAAGACAAGGTTCTGCAGGGTTTGGGAAGCAGGAGGATTGAAAACAGGGAGCACAGGGAGGGACTAATGCTATCGGGAGGGAATAGCAATGAATGATGCATGAAAAACGCATGACTTATTGAATGGAACACTAATGATCTGCTCTGTAAACCTTCGCCCAATTCACACACACACACACACACACACACACACACACACACACACACGAAAAACAAACTGTAGTCCTCTCTATTTCCTAACCTCCTTTCTGCTTGATCTTTATCCAGTGCACTCCTTCTATCACCATTGTGTCATTTTACTACTTTATCTTCTTCATAGTCTGCTTCTCTGGTCCGTGAGTTCGGGGACTCACCTCACCGGTGAGTTCTCTAGTGTCTGCAGAAATGACTGGCATGTACTCGGCACTCAGTGAGCAATGAAATGAATGAACAGCTGCACCTTTGTGCGAGAGGAGGAGCAGCGCTTCTGCTCCGTAAAGGCTTACGGCTCGGAAACGCACAGGGGCGGTTCTACTCCGTCCTATAGGGTCTCCGAGACTTGGAAGCGATGGGAGCTTCAGCTGCACCTTTGTCAACGTGGTTTCCGTCACTGGGAATGCTCACTGTATTTCAAATCAGCACAGAGGAATACAGCCGAGACAGATGGCGGCGAAGGAGCACATGATTGCTGGAAAGCAGTTTGTGCGGTTAGACTGGGTAAAGTTTGTTCCTTTGGGACAGAAAGGGCTTTTAGATGTGTCTCGGGCCTTCCAAAAGAGAGACGAAGGATTCCAATGTGCAGATAAGAAAGTTATACTCTGAAATATGTTACTAAACAGAAAGTTTGTGGAACTTAGGGAAAATGATAATCCTTAGAACCCTCAAAGGATACTAAAAAGAAGCTCAGCCAAATCACCACTCTTTCAGGGTTTGCCAGGAGTAGTAGCCGGAAGGCCAGGGAGGGTGAGGAAGGAAGCACATATGGATGTTAGCCACGCCGTAGCAGCAGCTCCCACGCGTCACTGTAGGTGAGATGGGGACATGTGCTACATCGTTGTGCTTCCCACTGGTACACACACACGTATTTTCCAGCTGCTGATGAAGAGATTTGATGTAAATCTAGAAGAAAAGCTTTACAAAACAAGCTACGTTTCCGTTTTAAATATTCCGGCCATTTTAACAGTGACTTTAAGGGCGCCAGCAGGCACGGTTAAGTCAGTGGAGCCGAGGAAAGAGGCAATGGCGGCAGAAGCAAGACCAGGTCCGGTTCCAAACAGGACTCTGTCTCCAGATCAAGAGCAGGGGAGGGTCTCACGTGGTCGAAGGTCATCACAAGTTCCTCTGAGCAGCACGGTGCTGCCTCCACAGAAAGGCAATGCCAGTGCCAGCCACACACCAACCAACGGAGAGCCTTTCCCCTGTGCTATGCCCTGGCCAAACACACACTGCACCGGGCAAATCTGCCGCACAAGATCTCTTCCAAGTGTTGAAAAGCGAAGAGGTTGCTTTAAGGACTCAAGGGCTCCTGACCCAAGCCAGAGTATCTTCAGTGGACTCAGCATGCAAGTGAAAGTTGGACATTGAGGAGGAAGACCAGAGAAAAATGGAAGCATTTGAACTGCAGTGCTGGCTAAGAGTAATGAAAGTACCATAACTGCCAAAAGGACAAACAAGTCTGTCTGGGAAGAAGCACAGCCAGGATGCTTCTTGCAGGCCAGGATGGGGAGACTTGGTCTCACGTACTTCGGACGTGTGGTCAGGAGAGACCCGTCCCTGGAGAAGGACGTCCTGCTTGGTCAAGCAGAGGGGCAGCGAGACAGAGGAAGGCCCTGGACACGATGGATGGACACAGTGGCTGCAGCGATGGGCTCCAGCCTAAGAACGACGGTCAGGACGGCACAGCACTGGGCGGTGTTTCATTCTGTTGTACACAGGCTCACTATGAGTCGGAACCAACTGGATGACACACAACAACAACAACAATTGCCGTAATCGGGCCACAGCTGGGGGAGCACATCAATGTCAAGAGGTCTTTCCTATCACAGAGGTCTAGTTAGGAAAGTCTGAAGAATCTAAGCATTCTTAGCATGCAGAATGGAAGTTGACAGGCAGGGTAAAGATTTCCGAATATCTGCCTGGCTCTCAAAGGCTCATGGGGCCTTGAGATCACCAAGTTAGGACGCACAGGAGAGCAAGACATTGGGTGCACAGCACCGTCCAGCACAGTGATCCGTAGCTGGAAGGTGGCTGTGCACCAGAGCAGGGTCTGGGGCATTCTGGAAGAAACTGCCAGGGGCCTGCTGGGGCTCACAACCTGGAGCCTGGGCTGGGCGGAGGGCCGGACCACCTGCTCCTTTCTTGGGACTGGGGCTCTGTGTGGTCACCCAGATGGACATGACAGTGCTCTCAGTGCCCCGGCAGCCAGCCCTGTGATGACCACGCCCAGGCGCCACCTTGGAAGAGCCTTGGCCAAGCTGTGACCAGGACCGCACACGGGGCCACAGGGCCACTCTTGGGCCCACCTTGGCCTCCTACCACCCCCACCCCCTGCCTGTCTCCCGGGCGTGGCCTCTCAAGCTGCTGCCGCTGGCGAATGATGGATCTAGGGCACCATGTAGGGCACGGATCAGTCCGGCTGGTGGCTCGTGAGGGCAGGAACTTCACTGTCCCCTTGGGGAGCCTTTCACGGGCCACGAGAGTCCCTCACTCTCCAGTTCCCATATTCTCCCATGATTCCAGACCCTTGGTGCCCCCAATGCCCTGAACCCTCTCCCTCCAAGGTCTGTTAATTTCTCAATCGAACCCCCCAAACCCAAACTCACTGCCATCGAGTCCAGGCCGACTCACAGCGATTAGTGGTGACCTCTGTGGGTAGTGGCCCAACGACTGGTGCATCCCAAGACACCAGTCCCTTAAAGAGCACCCCGCTGTTGCTTCACCCCGCGCCAGCTGCAGCTCACCTGTAAAAAGCTGTGTTGACTCTCTTTGTGCTTGGGAAGCCCAGCATCCCGCAGACCACGTGGCTGTTGTGGTTGCTCCAGCCTTTGTCACACACTTGTGCCCAGCCTTCCGGGAGCCGAACTTCGACCAGGCCCTCCATCACGGGCAGGGGTCGCCTGCCCCGGCCAACAACGGGTCGGAGCCGTACCTCCTCCACCTGCAGTTGATGCTCCACCTGGGATGAGACCACAGCAGGGGCGTCGGGAACTCAGGGCTGGTTTGCTAACCTTGTCTGGGGCGCGGAGGGACACGCTGTGCTCCAAGAAATGTGCGGGAGGAGCTGAGGAAGGAGGGGCCCCATTTCAGACACCATTAATGTTGGAGGCTAGTAGTTATGCGTGGGGCTGTTAGCCACAGGGCAGCAGTGGAAAGCAGCAGCCGCTCTGCGGGGGAAAGATGAGGCTAACTGAGAAGCCGCAAAGTCCGCATGGAAGAAGCACACCAGCCTGTGTGATCAAGAGGTGTCAGCTATCAGGCATCAGAGACCCAGAATTTTAAAAAATCATGTCAATGTGAATGAGGGGGAGTACGGAGTGGAGACCCAAAGCCCATCTGTAGACAACTGGACATCCCTTTATGGAAGAGTCACAAGGAAGAGGCGAGCCAGTCGGGGTGCAGTATAGCATGATGAAACAGGTAACTTTCCTCTAGTTCTTTAATGCTTCTCCTGTGGGGGGGGCAGGGGGAGGCGCTACCCCTCCTCCCCCACTATCATGACCTCAATCCTACCTTACAAATCTGGCAAGACCAGGGCATGTACACGAGTACAGATAAGAGCTAGAAACACGGGGAATCCAGGACAGATGACCCCCTTAGGACCAATAATGAGAGTAGTAATACCAGGAGGGGAAAAGGGAGGTGGGGGGAGAAAGGGGGAATCGATCACAATGATCTACATATAACCCCCTCCCAGGGGAACGGACCACAGAAAAGTGGGTGAAGGGAGACATCAGTCAGTGTAAGACATGAAAAAAAAAAATTGTAAATTATCAAGAGTTCATGAGGGAGGGATGGAGGGTGGGGGAGGGGAAACAACAAGGAGCTGACAGCAAGCGCTCAAGTAGAAAGAACATGTTTTGAGAATGAAGGTGGCAACAAATGTACAAGTGTGCTTGACACAATGGATGGATGGATGGATGGATGGATTGTGATAAGAGCTGTACAAGCCCCCAATAAAATGATTAAAAAAACGAGAGAGAGAGTGCGTTACAGTGTTGGAAACCCACAGGGGGAGTTCTACCTGTCCTGTACAATCACTGTGAGTCGATGCCTCCGACTCACTGGCAGTGCATTTTTTTGGTTGTTTTGTTTTTGGTTAACTCTGCTTGCACTTATCGCCAGCAAGTGGACTGATGTCCGCCCACAGCTACCCTACAGGACAGGCCCACTGCCCATCCTTCTCTTTCTCCCGTGGAGCAGCTGGTGGCTGGGGGTCCCAACTGCTGCCTTTGTGATTAGTGGCCAACGTATAAGCAAACACACCACTGCCAGGGCTGGTGTGAGTCAGACGGGCTCCATGGCAGCGAGTGTAGCTCTGCTTGACACCAGGGGCACCTCTCAGAGAGGGGTGGTGCTTACAGGAGGCCTCGAAGGAAGAGAAGCAAGTAACCAGGGACAGCAGAGGCCAGGGGAAGATCAGAATGCTCCAGGGTGACCAGGGACGAAGCCAGACAAGTTCCTGAGAAATTTAATGCTAAATCTTGAAACGCTAATGCTAAACTTGGCCTTTATAGCACCCAAGACCTCTATCCTTTGGGACCTCTTCCCAGCCGCCCATCCACCCAAATTATCCCCTGGGGGATACGGAATGTCTTCTCTTCTAGGAGCTCCCCTAACCATATGGAGGCGCCCCCGCCCTCCCTGGGAGGTGTGTGTTTGTGTGTGTGAACCACAGACCTCGATGACATTGGAGTCTGAGAAGCCAGGGAGGCGCTGCTCCTTGCAGATGACCCCCGCGTCCTCGTCGTGGGTACAGTCACTGTTCCCCCAGCCCCGGGAGGTGCACTCGCTCACGCTCTGCTCCGTCCCACGGCAGCTGATGTTGTCCAGCCAGATGCGGCCTTTGGAGGTGGAGATGAAGGGAGAGAGAGTTGGAGAGGTAGAATGGGGATGGGTGGGTGGGTGGGTATCGACTTTGGGGGGCTGTTGAGCCTTGAGGTGTCACATCTGGCCAGAAGGAGTCGAGAAGGGGTCAGGAGTGGGAGGGGGCATGGGAGGGATGGAGGGAAGCCACGGAGGGTTGGCAGGACTGCTGTCCGTGTATTTTAGAAAGCGAGAGGCCGCATGGATGCTGTGATTCATTCTTATTCTCGGGTGGTATAGCTACAAGGCACCAAGCACTGTTGTGGACCAGGCATTTGGCAGGCTCTGTACCCACACGACCATCTTGGAACAGCCCTGCCAGGAAGATATTGCCACAGGTTGGTGTCAAGAAAAGGGGCTTCAGAGAAGCTGAGCAAGGAACATAAGCACACGCCGCCACACAGCTGCGTGTGTTTGGGGGGTTTAGGACCTGGAGCCGTCTGCGAGACTGGGAAAGCAAGGGTGGCTTCACGTCAGCCGCACAGGGCCCTACAGAGCTGCCCTGCCGGGACGGCCATGACATCTTCTGCCTGAACCAGCTTGAAGGTCATTAGCTTCTTCTCAGAACCGCAGCGGTCTTCTGCCAAGGTGCAGGGACCCTTCCCGTAAGACACAACGGGGCTTTTCCTGTTTCTGCTGGCCACTTACCTGCAGGCGGTCCTGGTAACCACCAGAAAGTGCTTGTGACTCTCTCTGACTTTCCCCTGAAAGGTCTGAGTCAGACCTTTGAGGCTGTCCAGAACCAGCTCTCAGTCACATGGCCTCCCCAAGTAAAGGCAACCACCAAGGAAGTCATTTCTAAGGCTTTCCCCGCCCCTTTCCCACAGATCAAACATCTCTGGTTTCTCCAGTTATTCCTCTGACATGGGGTGGCTCTCCTCCCAAGCATTTTCATTTTCTAGTAGTGTCTTTTTAAGATGTGCTATGACCAGATACTTGTATGAGCAGTGGGGGATGGGGGTGGGGTGGGAGTTCAATTTCATCCTGCACCAACTTCTGTCTGAGCAATTCTGCCTGGGAGAACTTCCAGGTGTCCGTCAAAATTGTTCTTAAATCACCCCCCCCCCCCAATTTCTCCTAAGCAGCATACTTAGCCTTTCTCAGTTCTGGCTTGTGGGTTTCAGCTCTGGCTTGTAATTTGGTTTTGTTAGCTGCTCTATGTGGGTACCCTTCTGCCTTCGGGACATCTGGACACCATTTACCTGCTCTTAGCCTCTCAGGGGACAAGCTGTGCTTAACTCCCTTTGTGCATGGCTTTGTAGAATCCTATTTGTGCAGAAGAAAAAACCCTACAGAGCATCGGTCATTTTTGCCCATGGGGCCTCTGGCACTCCTAGAACCTGGGGAGCAGGGTGACTGTGTTGGCCAGGGACAGCCCCCACCCCTCCACCCCCCTCCGTGGTAGATTTTCTTAGTCTTGGTGTCCTGTGTCCCTATGGTTGGGCCAGCCTAGTGCCGAGCAGGCGCTTCCTGGAGATGGCTCACCTGTTCCAGGGCCGTGTTTGGCACTGTGGGTCCAGCCTGTGGCCTCTGTGAAGCCCAGCTCCCGGCAGAGGACGTGGGCAGCCTGCAGCGTGAAGTCATCATCACAAATGGTGCCCCATTCGCCAGCACGCTGGATCTCCACTCGGCCCTCATAGGGCTTCCTGGGGAAGCCGGCCAGCCGGAACCGGAGCCCCTGACTTCCGTTCCTCTTCTCCGGGCCCGTGGGCGGGGATGGAGACCCCAGGCACAAGCTCCACAGCAGGCACAGCTGCAGCCCCCACAGGCTCCACTGCCAACCACTGGCAGGTTGCATGACAACAAAGGCTTGGGTGCCCCGGAGAAAGAGTATTTGTGAGAGAAACTGAGGGAGGCCTAGAGTCTGAGAGGCATGTGATGATATGACACTGAGGAAGACAAGAGACAGGGAGAGAGAAAGATACTGAATCAGGGCGGCAGACATACAAAGTCAAAGAGCCAAGGACTGAGAGACCCAGGCCCAGACTGGGGAGAGGGTCACAAGCGGGAGGGGGGGGGGGAGAGGGATCCAGATATCCTTGCCCCCATGGTAAAACCCTCTGAAAACCCTCACAATCAGTTGTCTCTTCCCACCATGTCCTTACCCAGTTCTGTCATCACCACCTCCAATACCCCTACTCTCTGGCCTGACAGACTGAGAGCTGATAGGAAGACAGAGGGCAGACCAGGAGTCAGCGCATGGTCAAAATAAAGAGCCTCAGAGCCTCAGCCTGAGCTCCTGGAGTCCCACAGCAAGCAAGACCCAGACAGACAGGATGTCGGAGGAAGGGAGAGTGTGGGAATGGAAGGGAAACGAACAGAAGGAGACTATGGGGGAGTGAGACACCCTGAAGGTGGACCGAAGCTGAACGGGAGGGTGCCAGGCACACAGAATTAGGGAAGGAGAGAGAAGGATGCAGGCGGGCCACGAGGAAGAGGGAGAGGGATGGACGGGAGGACGGAGCAGGCAGGCAGGCGTAGGAGGTACCCAGATGACCCCATTCAGCCAGTCGGAGAGTGCTACCGATTGTATTGAGAAACAGGCGACAGGGATCCAGGAGACCTCAGCCTCCCTGACTCGGAAGTGGGGAAAGCCCACCCAAGACCACACTGTGAACCCCCAGCACACCCTCCCCACTACTGAATGGCCAAGAGGGGAGTGCCAGGCCTCTAGCTGGGCAGGAGATGGGGTGGGGTTGCTGGAGCTCCCAGCCACCGCCTTTGCTGTCACAGCGCAACCAGAGGCCAGGGCTCTGTTCGACCTGAAGCCAAGGCCTGGGCTGACAACAGTCCCTCCACAGTGAGCGAATCCCTGGAGCATGCTACCCGACCCCCCAGATAAACAACTCAACCAGACATCTTTGTTCGGGGGATATTTTGGCTAAAGGTCTCCCAGAGAAGCCCCCCGCCACAGGGTCCTCTCTGGAACATTCTGCACCCCCATCTACCTCCTTTCTGCACTCTGCTAGGGACTCACTCCTTCTGGACAATCGGAAAACCCTCAGTTGGTTGGCTTCCTCTCGACTCCATCCTTTTCCCCTGGTCCCCCCACCATCCTCTCCAACCCCAATCCCCGGCGGGTCTTCTGGTGCGGCAGTGCCTGACTCTCCCTACCTTCAGCCGAGGCCGACCCTAGGGGTTGGGTGAAGCGTCTTGGTCCGGGAGATCAGAACTAGGATTTCCCAAAAAAAAAAAAAAAAAAAAAGTGCTCGGCCAGGGGAGACCAGACCCCCCCACTCCTTGCTCGCTCCTCCTCCGCCCCCTAGAGCCCTCCCACATTCCGCCTTCTCCCTGGATTCCACCCTCGCCAGTTCCCTCCATTTCTCTTCGCCGTCCTCGTCTTCCCCTCCCTGCTGGAACTGGCCGCAGCCGGGCCACCTCCCTCTACGGCCTCCCGCCCTCTCAATGAAGCTTTCTTTGCCCGCAGGTTGGAGGCTGGGCAGCTGCGGCCGGGGAGCTGGACATGCAAGAGGCCGCGGGGCCTCCTACAGGCCGGGGCGGCGGTCCCTGGGGTTCCGGGAAGCCTTCCAGACCCGGCCCTTCCCCCACGTCCCCGGCTGGGCCGTGTCAACAGACCCACTCCGGCCGGCCTGGGCGGGCCCAGCTGGAGGGACGCGGCCACGCGCTCCCCTGGGACCCCTTCCGGGCCCCAGGGTGTCTGCAAGCACTTTCGGGGTGATGTCACGGGCCTTCACTCTGATGTCACGCTTGGCATATGACGTCACTCTCAGTTTCCCCTGGCCCAGGTGCCGGGCGCTTTGGCTGACACCTGAGGCTTTCTCGCGGCGGAGCCTCCCGTGTGCTCTCCCGACGGCCGGGGCTCAGGCCACCCGTTTCACTGGGGGACTCCCCTTTGGGGGTTTTCCTTCACCCCCC
>NW_022103906.1:74095814-74112464 GCF_000313985.2 Echinops telfairi | reverse complement strand
GTGGGAAGCACTCTCTCTGGGACCCCCATTTGTTACCCTGTCATATTCTCTGTCTAGTTGAACCGTGTGACTCACCTCTATCCTTGCCTCCACGCACCTCAGGTCATGTTTTCTTTTGAAGCTGGCCGCCGCTGCCCCTCGGGGCCTGGTACTTTCACCTTCCAGACAGCACAGGGAAATGACATCTTCCAGGCCGTGGAGACAGCCATCCACCGGCAGAAGGCCCAGACAAAGGCTGCTCAAGGGCAAGTCTCCCAAGAAGGAGAAGTGGCAGAAGGGAAGCTGGCTTCCCCTTGGGGCCCCCAGGAGTTACTGGATAGCCCTCCGGTCCTGTATTCGGAACCCTTAGACTCCCTGCGCACCCCTCCAGACCCTTCCCAGGACTCCTTGTATTCAGACCCACTGGACAGCACTCCTGCTCGGGCAGAGGAAGGGGTACAGGTGAAGAAACCTCTCTACTGGTCCTTGTATGAACATGTGCAGCACCAATTGTTAAAGGTCAACCTGAAAGACTTCAAAGAGGACCCCATCTATGATGAACCTGAGAGTCTGGCCCCAGCGCCTCCCCGAAGCCTGTATGACTTCCCTCAGGAACCCAAGGATGCGTGGCACTGCCAGGCTCGGGTGAAGGAGGAGGGCTACGAGCTCCCCTACAACCCAGCCACCGACGACTATGCTGTGCCGCTGCCTCGTAGCACAAAGCCTCTCATAGCTCCCAAGCCCCAGGGCCTGGCCTTCCTTGAGCCTGGTACTAAAACTGACAATGACAACAAAGACTACAGCTCAGACAGGGCCCTGTACAGCCAGGTCCAGAAGAGCGGGGCTTCTGGGAGCTGGGACTGTGGGCTTTCCAGAGCAGGGGCCAATAGGACTGGTGTCAAGTCCGAGGGCTCCGTATGAGAGGAAGGCCAGGCTAGGGAGCTGACAGGAGGACCATCGAACAGGGGAAGAAAGTTATCTGCTAGAACCGGAGGGAACCAAGGCACAGGAAGTTCCTTGTGACACCAGGGGCCCGGGGACTGTGGGGGAGTCAAGGGAAGGTCATTCCGTCTCAGGAAGTCTCAGGAAGTGGAAGCAATGGCTGGTACAGGGGTGGGATATCTGAGTTCCACCTCCCAAAACAATGGGCTGCTACTGGATCAAGTCTGTGGAAAGGGGGGTTGATGAGAACAGATGCATGTTCAGGGGCCTGCATGGAGGCTCCAGGGAAATGCTGTGCCTGGACCTGAACCCATGCATTGTTCTTTGCCAGATATATATTTTAAAACATTTTTTTCCTTCTCATTAAAGCCATTTGGGGTTTAAGGTCTATGTGTGTGAAGATAAACAAGTGGTAGGGTGTACAGGTTGTGGGGCTTGTGGGGGATCAGGAGGAAAACCAGGAAAGGGTGGGGGCTGGGGTGGCGGAAGGGCCCCAGTGATGGGGAGTGTGGGCTAGGCTGGACTCTAACTCTGGGAACCTAAAAAGTTACTTTTCATTCCAACCCTCAGTTCCTCCATGCTACTCCTGTTGGAAAACCGGGGATATTACCCACCTCACAGGGTTGTTTGTCTGAAATGAAAGAATTAAAGTACTTCATGTCATTTGGAGCACCAGACCAAACCAAACTCACTGCCATCAAGTCAGTTCCCACACTGGCGTAGACAGCCTCATCTTTCTTCTGAGGAGTGACTGATAGATTTGAACTGCTGAGCCTGTGCTTAGCAGCCCAACATGTCACAGGCCTCCTTAGCACCAAACCCACTAAATGTTTTATAAACGGGGTAGTTCTGTGGACTGGCGTGGGGGTCGGGGCTTGGCAGGAAAGTGGTTGGGCATAGGGTGAGGGGAAGGGGGGTAGGCTTGCTTTCTTCATATCTACCCCCCTCCTCCCACGCACACACTGCTGAATATCAACCACTTGTCTGGAAGCTGAAGCTGTGGCTGTGCAAGGGGAGGGCCATGGGCTTTAGAATGAGGCTCGGGTTTCATTGCTGCTGGTTTTTCATGAGCCCTGAAAATCTCACCCTTGTCTCTGGAGGCTCAGTGTCCCAGAGGTGAGCTGACCTCTTCCACCTGCGTACACAGCTACAGGGAAGAAATTCTGGCTCCTCACAATGGCAGCAGTTCCATGAGTTTAATCTTCATCTCTGTCAACAGGATCAAATGAACCCAAGGAAAACTAGAGCCCCCTGCTTGGAAAAGGAAAATGCTTGGGTGTGTCTCCTCTGGAGGCCTGGGGAGGGACCCAGCTGCCTGGAGGGTCAGAAGAGGGGTAGGCTCTCTTTCCCAGGCACTGGTGAGGCAGCGCAGAGGCTCAGGTGGAGCGTTAGCAAAGCTGACTCCAGACAGCCACTGTGTGAGTTAGCATGCACATGGCTGAATAGGGCAGTCAGGCGCTGGCATTGGTGATTTGGGGCCCTCATGGCTCCTCCTCCTCTTCCTCCTCCTCCTCTTCATTGGAAGGCAGCAAGAAGGCTTTCGAAGTAGCTTTCTGGGCTGCTGACACTTTGGGGGCTCTTCCTGGGGCTGGAGTCACAGGCAAGGGCGCCACTGTGGCTCGAGCCCGATTAGTCAGCAATTGCCCAGTCTGCAAAGAGAGAGAAGACCACAGGTCCTGGTCAGGGCAGCGCCCTGCTGGGCCTGTCCTAACTTCTCCATCCTTAGAGTGACAGCCCTAAGGCCCAGTGGCAGGATCATGGAGGCCCTAGGGCTCCAGCTGCCACAGTGTAGCCTCCCAGCCAATTCACTTCAGTGGCAGGGGGCATGGAGGGAGGTCTGTGGTGGACACTACTTCCACACATCTGGTCTCTAGATTGGGCTGTAGGATGGAATCGTCTTTATCTAATTTCAACTACGACAAAACGGAAGTTTCTCTAGAGGCAATGTTACTGAGAAACTAAGAAAAGACTAGTTACTGCACAAAGAAGACCAAACACTAGAGAACATGGATTTCATGAAAGGAACTTTTGCCCTTAACCAGCCAATAAGCATTTAAGACTTACCTCGCAGGGCTGCTGGGGTTATAAAATGAGATAAGTCTGCGTGAAAGCACTTAGCACAGTCCTGAGGACATGGGAATATCCCTTCCTGTCTGATTTCTTTCAAGGTAGGGGCTGTTGGCAGTTCCAGGCAGTCAAGTTTGCTTACTGGGATGGTAGCTGTTTGTGGTTCATGAACACTACAGTTAGGACACCTAAGCACTGTCATATGTAAATACCAAAGCTGACCCCCTACTTGATTGACTGAGATTTCCTCAGCCTAGAGTCAAGGACCAAGGAGCCCTGGTGGCCCAGTGGTTCAGCCAGCAGCTAAGCAGCTCCCCGGAAGAGCAGGGCCTGAGTGCCCCAGGGGCTCCAGGAGCAAAAGGATTGGGGATCTTCTTCCGGGGAAGATTCCGGCCTAGGAAAACCGCTGGGGCAAACTCAACCCGCCCCGCAACCCCGCAAAAACAAAAGATAGGGTGAAAGGTCCCTCTTTGTCTTCCTCCGTGTTGGCCCGGCTCTTTCACTCAAGCTGTGGTCACGGAGGAGGGTAACTCCCAGGGGTGGGGATTGGGGAATGGAATGAGGCTTGGATTTCATGAGCTCAGAAAAGCTTGTCTGCTGAGGGTGACCTGGTCTCACCCATCTGCTTATACCCATTTAACTTCAACTACAGCAAAACAGAAGTTTCTCTGAAGCAGTGGTTCTCCACCTTCCTAATGCTGCGACCCTTTCATACCATAACATTATTTTCGTTGCTACTTCATCACTGTCATTTTGCTACTGTTAGGATCCAGGCGACCCCTGTGAAAGGGTCGTTCAACCCCCAAAGGGGTTGAGACCCACAGGTTGAGAACCGCTGCTCTAAAGGCAATGTTATTGAGAAACTAGGAAAAGACAGGTCACCGCACAGAGAGGCCGAAACACTCGAGCACATGGGTTTCACGAACAGAACATTTGCCCTCCAAAGAGCTACAAGCAGGAAGGTGCTCTCACTGGGACTCCAGGCCCGAGCGGCGGGAGGGATGGAGGGATGCAGGAAGGGCTGGCAGGGTTGGCAGCTGGTACCTTTCTCAGGGGCCGGCTCTCCCAGCTGGGCTGTGGCCGCCCTTGAGGCTTGGCCAAGGTGCTGGTCAGGTGTGAGTACAGGTGGCTCCAAACCTGGAAGGGGTTGTAGGTGTCCTCCAGCTCCAGGCTGTCCAGCAGGCTCTGAGGAAGAGAGAGGAGGGGCCTCCCCAGGGGAACGAAGTCATAGAAATACAAAGGCAGAGGACCAGGAGGAGGTGTGAGACTGGAGGTGTGAGTGAGGGGTCCCCGGAAGCTGTGAGCTAGGTCGGGTCCCTGGGCTCTGGGTGCCTGTGAGAAGGTCAGGCAAAGGTAAGAGAAGTAGTCAGGGGAACTGGAGACCCCAGCCCAGAGAAGTGTGCCCAGTGGTTCTTTGAGGCGTCAGGAGGGGACAGGGATGCTGTGGGTGCTGGGGGGCGAGGTGGGGGCGTGTCCGTGGCAGGATGGTTGGCTCTGCAGGGGCGGGGAGCGCCCTGTGTTCCCTGAGCTTCCCGGGGCGGGGCCAGTGAGCAGTATTCCTGAGCAGTCAGGTTTTCCGGCCACAACATGCTGTGCCAGCAACCTCTGGCTCCGAAGTGAGACGTGGGGCCGGCCAGCGCCGCTCGTGCCCACCTCTCTCTGAATCCCCGCGGCCGCCAAGCCGGGAGCACAATCCCAAGCTCTGTCCTTTATGCACGTCAGGCAGCCAATTGGCAGCGGCCCAGTGGTCGCTGCTCTCCATGCCCAGGGCCACCCCTCCGGCCCCAGCCTGGGAGGCCAACGGAGGACATGCTAAACCGAGCCCGGAGAAGGAGAGGGGCCTTAGGAGCTGAGCTCTCTAGGGCAGCTGAGCCTCATTTTGAAGCTATTCCTATCCTGGGCCCCTGCACTGGCTGCCCCCCCATACCGGCTGTGCAACATACAGGGCTCCTGAAGCCACACTGTCACACAGATGGACACAGAGACCAGTCTTTCTAGAATCGCAAGCACAGACACACACTTAGGGCCACAAGGACACACATGCACGCTCCAGAGCTCATACAAAAGATTGTATTGCTTTGATATCTTTGGTTTTCCCCCTCTCCTTTTCTGCCTCGGCCTCCCGCTGCACCTTCCCCCTTTTGCCCCAAATACACCCCTTCTCTTTTCTTCTCTCCTCCACGGCACAGTGTCCTCCCTGTATGGGGGAAGGGTGTGGGGGGGGAGGGGACATGGGCCTTGGGGCTGGAGAGGCAGCTAGTGCACAAACAGGAGAGTCAGGTACAGGAGCTGGGGCTGAAACTGGGGCCTCTGATGGCTTCCTCTCCTGCTTCCACACGCCCTTGCCTTCTCTTCAGCATCCCTGCTGGGCCAGTTTCTTTTGGTTTTGGTGCACATGTGAATCAGGTCTCAGGCGCGTGTGCGTGTGCGTGTGCGTGTGCGCGTGCGTGCGTGCGTGCGTGCGTGTGTGTGTGTGTGTGTGTGTGTGTGTGACCCTGCAGGGATGGCCCTAGACCCCAGGCACTCCCTGTACCAACTGCATACACACACACTCCCTCTCATGGAGCTTTTCTTTCAGGCGCTTCTCCACTGCCTCGATTGCTTGAGGTAATCGCACCTATTCAGTCTCCCTCTGCTTCTATCTTACCTACTGCACGACTGCCGTAACCTCAACCTTGAGTAATGCCCTTCCACCCACCACGGAGCCTCTCCTGCTTCCTTCTGCCAGGCTCCCTTCACACCCCTGGAATCAGCCTCCTCCTCTCCATCCCTCCCCTCAAGCATTCACTCCTCTCCCTCATCCTTCCTCTACTCCCTTTTCTTCCCTCACCTCTCTCGGACCCAGGGGTCTGGGAGACCTAGGCCCCACTTGCCTCCACAGTCCTGAGGCTGTCATCAGGTGGGTCCTCGGGCAGCAGGGGGAAGGGGCTGGGCAGCATGAGTTCTCGCGTGGCTACGGCTTTGACAAGCAGAGTGAGGGAGGGTGATGGCATGACCACATAGAAGGTGCTGGCAGGAGCTCTCTGGGTGCTTCCCCGGCTCAGGGGCTCTCCTTTGGCCAACAGCAGCCACTCTCGTTTCTGAAACAAGGGAAGACATACACCTGGGTGCATCTTCAGGCATGTGCAGACCTATCCCAGTTGGGGCTGCTGAGTTCCTCTCAGGGAGGCAGGGAGGGCTGAGCTCGTTCCCTTTGGCCCTGACAAGGAAGGGCTTCCTGCTTGAATTCCCAGTACTGCGAGGCGCTACTCTTCCCGGTCAGTGATGCCTCAGAGAGAATTCCTCATAAGGGCTAACAACCGAGATACATGAGCTATCCTTTAGCCTGACATACAAGTCAGCACCAAACCCAACCCGCTGCCATCAAGTGGATTCCAACTCATAGTGGCCCCAGGTAGGACTTCGGAGGCCTTGTAAGTCCTTATGGGAGCAGACAGACTCATCTTTCTCCTGAGGAGATGCTGTTGGGTTTGAACCTCCAACCTTATTGTTGGCAATCAAACTGTTTACCGAACAGCACCTCCAGGGCTCTGAGGGGCCATCCCAAAGAGAGCTGATGTATGGCTCACTCGGTGGGAAATGGTTTGTGGCTGCTTTAACATTTTATTGTGGTCTGGGTGAAAATTTACAGAGCAAACTGGTTTTCCATTCAATAATTCACACACATTTTGATAAAATGCAGATTTTTAGGGCTCATAAGTGAAACAGAGACTTCTATTTGCATGTCATGAAAAGGTTGGTCTTATTTTGAGGGTGAAAAAGTTTGCTTTTTGTCTTGCAAACAGCCAGAGTAGAGGAGGGTGATCTGGAATATCCTTGGAATGTCCCCGAGAAGGCTCAGGAATGCTGTGAGGCAGCCTGTGAGGTGAGAGGAGGAGAAGGCTGGCAGGAGAGGGCAGTCCTGGCATACCAGGAAGGGAGGGAAGACAGGGCCCAGGGTCTAATTCCCCAGTTTCAGGACACAGAAAAGGGTCAGAATGGGCTTTGAGTGCAGGGTGCCCTAGAGCAGAGAGTGACACTTTGCCTCTTGCCAGGGAGAGTGGCTGAGGCCAGCACCAGGGGTAAGGAGAAGGAACAAGTCCGTTTCCAAGGCAGCTTATCTAGGCACAGCCTTTTAATGGCCCTGGCCATGAGGCAATCTGTGGCCTTTTTTTTTTTTCAGGGAAAACCATAAAGCTTCAGGAACTATGTAGTCATCTGTAAATTGTGTCCTTCTGCTTGAAGAGATGGTGGATTATCTCTAGTACAAAGAGAGTCTCCCTGTAGCTGGGATGAAAGGAAACACACTGGCTCGGCCACTGTAGTTCATATGGAAGTTTGGAAGAAGACGTAACAAGAAGAAAGGCTAAGGGAAAGAGATTTTTTTGGTGGGGAAAGAGATCTTTAAGGAGGTAGAGGAAGACCAGTATCTTACGGGGCACAAGTGAGAAGTAACATATGAAGCAGAAAGAAGATGGTGAATGCCTGGTTGTCCCACCCCAGAGGGATGGGGTGGGGTGGGGGTGGCATTTGGCCACATGGTCATCCTTGGGTGCAGCATATGGCTCTGAGGAGGCTTGGAAGGTTTCAGGAAGAGGGAAGGCACCTACTGATAATCTCCAAGAAGAGGTGATGTGGCTGATTCCTGTGGTGGGTGATCTGAAATTAACAGACAGGTTTGGAAGCGTGGAGGAACCTCCCTAACATGTTTGTGGGGTCAGGTGATTTGGCCCCAGGAAAAGGAATCACACAATCACGAACATTCCTACGATGCTTACCCTATGCCAGGCCCTGCTAGAAGAGCTTTAGGGGTGCTTTCAGAGGCTGGGTTTCCTAACACTTTGCTTATGTCTGGAGATGTGCTGTCTTCCTGAGGAAGACATCCAAAATGGGATGGAGAATGTGGCCAATGTGTATCTCACCCATCAAACAGGAAGTCAATGATCTAGAAATCCCAGTGTGGGTATGCTTGGGCCCGGGGATAGCCCCTACTCAGAGAACTTGACCTCTTCAAGCCTGGACAGAATGTTCTCTGGAAGGAATAACTTGGAAGCTGCAAGTTTACCCAGAGCTCTCAATTCTATGGATCAAGTAATTTCTTATAGGGGCTCAGGCCTTGGATATATATTTTCATATATACATATATTTCTATTTTTCCATATATTTTGTGCTTTACATAGTTTATCCACTGATTGTTTATAAAATTAAACATTACATTGAGTGCCTATGATGTCCTAGGAGTAGCATGTAGAAATCCATTAGTCATGTTCTTTGTCTAGCAAAGGGAAAACCTGTAACCTGATGCTTGTCCAAGACACAGAATGACCAACTCTTCCAGTTTGCCTGGTGGTCACTCATTTCAGAACTGCAAAAACCTCTGTGCCAGAGGCCTTGGTCCCGTGCAAATTGTAATCGCTGGTCACCCTATCAAGACTTGATAAGGCCCAAGATATCTTGTCACTGTGGCAAGCCTCTGGAGGCTTGAGGCAGCCTGATCTGATCTAGAAAATTATGGCTACCTGACCTTCTTTGCACCTTGGTTAGTGGTGTCACCAAGGTTGGTGTCACTTAGTGTGGGAACTCGTGGAGTCTTGTCCCCTCCCTGCATAGGCCTTCTCTAAATCACCCAGCTGGAACCTGTGGGACTGTGTCCATTACTTTTAATTCTAGAATAGTATGTGATATAGTTATAAATTGCTTAAATGTGATATTTCTTAGATGATATGAATGCTACCGTTTATTTTGTAAAATCTTTCTACAGTGAATACCATTAGTATTAGTAACTGAGTAGAAGCCTTTCAAAAATTTTTTTTCTTTTACTACTTCATTCTCAAACTTGTAAACCCCTAATCACCACAATGTTCAACTAAAATGCCAGAAATTTGATGAAATTGGTGACTCAAAAAATACTAGCAGCAAGAAAAACAACAGCATGTAGCACATGCAGACAAAACTACATGATTTGAAGAATCATTGTAATTGGCTAATAATGACAGTTTGGACTGGAGCATATTAAAACAAACAAAAAAACCAAGTCCACTGTCATCTAATAGATTCTGACTCACAGTGAGCTTCTAAGGACGTATAGAACTGCCGTCTATGGTTTTCAAAGCTGTAACTCTTTAAAGGAACAGAAAGTCTGATCCCCCCACCCCACAAAGTAGCTGGTAGGTTTGAACTGCTGACTTTGTGGTTAGCAGCCCAGTACATAACCCACTAAGCCACAAGCACTATTCACTGAGCATTACTCAAAACCAGCCTCACTGCCATCAAGTCAATGCTGACTCCTAGCAACCCTATAGGACAGGGTAGAAACTACCCCTGTGAGTTTCTGAGACTGCAACTCTTTATAGGAGTAAAAAGCCCAGCCTTTCTCCCTCGGAGCGCTGGTGGTTTCAAACTGCTGACTTTGTGATTAGCAGCCCAAAAGGTTAAAAAAATTAGCATAGGCAAAAGACATTTATAGAGATACAAATATGGGCATGCACATATGTAAATATAAAAATATATTAATAGGGATATAGGTCTATGTACATATATTTAAAGGTTAAGTATTAATGTAGCAGACAGGCATTGTGTCTCTACTCAAGTACTCCCTCAACATAAGAACACTTTGTTCTAATAACCTGGCATTCTGTGATGCTCACCTTCCCGACAAGATCACTAAAGTAAAAATGGGTGGATAAGCAAATGTGGTGAAGAAAGCTGACGGGGCTTGGCTATTAAAAGATAAAATGTCTGGGGTCTTAAAGACGTGAAGTTAAACAAGTGGCCATTTAGCAGAGCAACAAGCCCACGGGGAAGAAGCACACCAGCCTGTGTGATCATAAGGTGTCAACAGAATCAGATATCAGGCATCAGAAGATGCCAAACAAACAAATATATTGATGCAAATGATGGGGGTCAGAGAGGAGACCAAAAGCTCACCTGTAGACAAATGGACATTCCCTTACAGAAGGGTCGCAAGGAAGGAACAAATTAGTCAGGATGCAGCATAGCTAGCACCGACAGAACACACAACTCCTCTAGTTCTGTAACGCTTCCTCTCCCCCACTATATGACCCTAGTTCTACCATACAAATCCAGCTAGACCGGAGCATGTACACTGGTCCAGATAAGAGCTCAAGACACATGAGATCCAGGACAGATAGCCTCCTCAGGAACAGTAAAGGGAGTAGTGATACCATGAGGGTGGGGGAACGCAGGGGAGATGGGGGAGAAATGGGGAACCATCTACAATGATCGTATAACCCACCCCCCAGGGAGACAAACAACAGAAAGGTGGGCAAAGGGAGACAGTGGGCAGTGGAAGATATGAAAATAATAATCATTTATAATTTATCAGAGGCCCATGAGAGTGAGAGGGTGGAAAAATCATGATCCCTAGCATTTGGATCCATTGATGTTGAGACAATAGTTAAGATTCTGTTAGTGCACAGGTGTGCAGCAATGGAGTGAGGTCTCTCAAAAGTCACTGCTGGTATGAGGGCGGTTCCTCAAAGGTGATGCAACGTTGACTTGTAAGGATCCACATGTGACCTCCTCCCTGGGGGGTGGACAACAGAAAAGTGGGTGAAGGGAAACGTTGGACAGGGCAAGATATGACAAAATAATAATTTATAAATTATCAAGGGTTCATGAGGGAGTCAGGAGTGGGGAGGGAGGGGAAAAATGAGGACCTGATGCCAGGGGCTTAAGTGGAGAGCAAATGTTTTGAGAATGATGAGGGCAATGAATGTACAAATGTGCTTTACACAATTGATGTTTGTATGCATTGCGATAAGAGTTGTATGAGCCCCTAATAAAACGATTTAAAAAAAAGAACAACAACAAAAAAGAGATAAACTAACCCAGCAGTGGGTAAAAAAGGATTGTACACCTCGACAGAGCTTTGAGAGATGCCAGGTTGGTACAGCATCCCCAAATCAATCAATATCATACATCACATTCATCGACTAAGGGGCATAAACGATCTGATCATCTGAATAGATGCATAAGAAGCAAGTGAAAATATCCAACATGCTTTCACAATGAAACCACTCAACAACGAGGAGTAAAACTAGGAGCTTCCGTCACTTGATGAAGATCTCTATGCGAACACCCGTTATCATCAGCGTTCGTAGAATGGACTCTTTCCCCAGGAGCAAGACAAGGAAGCCTAGTCTCATCACTTGCACTCACATTTTCCTGGCGACCCAGCCAAGGCAATTAGGCAAAAAACCAAAAATAAAACAAAAAGAAATACAGGGCATCTAGATTGGAGAGGAAAACATAAACCTATCTTTAATATATAGAAAGTCGTAAGGACTTTACACACAAAAGTAACAGAATTAATGGGTTCAGCAAGATTACAGGATACAAGATGAATAAGTTAAAAAACCCCATGATATTTTTATACATATTATGAGGCATTACTTTTGCATCTGGGGTTTTGATCTTTAGGGAACATGACCCAGCCCAGACAATTGATTAGTTGAGCTGAAGACTGGTCTAGCCGCACACACTTGGTGCAACGCTGGAAGGGGAAGTAGATTCTCTTTTGCAGTATAAATATTTATAAAAGAGAAACATGTAGCAGTATCATTTACTGAGTTATGAATGGGCAGTTCTTGTTCTATAGGACAATGGCAAGTGTAAGAGAGATTTTTTCTATTCTGTGCCAGTAAGGTGGTTGGGCTTGCAGGATTAAAGATAGAAATAGCAGCTTTGGAAGACAACTCCCCATCCAAGCTTGTATTGCTGAATGTATTGTGTATCTGGTGATAAATGGAAGCAACAGAAATGGTCCACCCCAGGAGGATGAGGGGGAGCTTGTTGGAAACTGGGGAGAGAATAGAGGCTTTGGGGTTTCCTGAAAAGTCAGAGACCTGGCCCCCTTGTATACAGTATCTTGAATGGGAGGTATGATAGACCCACAGGAGACAAACCCTAACAACCACAGCTTAAGACCCTCAGCAAAAAGGTCCTTGACCTGATGCACTCTGAACGGGAGGACCAGGCACCTCTGAAACGGTCAGGGTAACTCAGACCATGAGCAGCAGGGTGGCAATTGAGGTAACATGAAAAAGAGGGGCCACCTCCAGCATTTTCTGGACCATGTTAGCTCTCTAGGGTTCTGAACATGTCCTCCAGGAGGGAGGTGAGGCACCCACAGTGACACCGAGTGTGCCAACATCCTACCACTTGGCAACTAATATTTCCTAAACTTGAGTTAGAAAAATACCATCTTGTGATATTTCTTGCCTAATAGCACTATGGTGTCATTTCAACCTAGACCAGCTAAATGTGGCGACAGGTATACAGGTGGGGAAGAAGCAAAGAGGATGAATGGAATTAGACTCTGGGGTGGGCAGTAAAATCATTGGAGTGAAGATATTTAAGCAGAATATGGGGAAAATGAGTGGAACAAAGGTAGTGGGGACGGGATAGCAAGAAAGAAGGTGTGGCAGCGTGAGACAGGTTAGCACATTGACAGAACTTTGGTCATATTACTGTGGCTGACATGGAGGACGGAGGGGCATGTAAATAGATGAACCCAGAACAGACAAGGCTGGATCCTAGGAAGGCCACTGACCCCGTGGTAAGCCTATTGCCCTGGAATCTGCTGCTCCATTGCAGATTCTTCACTCTCCTCCTCCTCCTCTATCTCCCTCTCCTTTTCTTTCTTCTGTTTTCCTTCAGTGGCTCCTGACCTGCCATCACCCTGCTCAGCTTGGACTCTTAGTTTGACTCTGAGCCTGTATAACCAAGGACTTTCCACTTCCCCACCCATTTATCATCCAACCAGCTCATCGCCTGTGCACACCCTGGCGGGACACATTCTGGCATGATTCCTGTCGCTTCTGTGGCAAATTAGGGCAGACATGGCCTGTACAGCCCTGGAATGCATCTCCAGAGACTCTGACATTCAAATAGGAAACTGGAAGGTATTTTCAGTTCTTTTTCTAGTTTACACAGCCATGATTTTGTAAAAGAAATGAAGTGAGTCATTAGCTATATAACAGGGGAGGGGCACACAGTAGGACTTGTTTATGGAAATGATGTTTTCCTGGCAATTGATTCATCACACCAAGGCTTGGAAAGTATTAATTTTAGGTATTTATATATTTGCTCCTTGCCATATTCCACAAAGTAATTAAGCCAGTTAAAAAACTGCAAGGCAAGAGACAGTGATGAAACCATAAAACTCTAATGACATTGCTGATCTGGAAACCATTATGCTGAGTGAAGTTAGTCAATCCCAAAAGAACAAATACTCTATGAGCCCACTGCTGTAGGGACGGGCACCAGGAGGGGAGCAGGCTCAGGCTTTCCGCCATCCAGTCTGTTGGCCAGCTCGGCCAGGAAGCTTGATAGAGTCTGACTGGTGCCCATGACCATGTTCCATCCTCTCTATGTGGGTATCTTGAAGGCCACGCTGGCGGAGAGGTTCTCTATCAGCCGGGATCAGCTTTTGGAGAGGGGACTTGCAGACATTCCTTCCAGAGGGATGAGGGAGACTGGTGGGAAAATCAAGTCAGGAGAGGGAAAGGGAGCAGACACATCTCAGAGAAGACAAATTCGTGTCTGTTGGCAGAAAAGGGGGGAGAACCAACTTCCTAGCCAGGGGAGTGGGGGTGGGGCTGGGGTGGGGAAGAGGGGAGAATGACTAACAACATTTTTAAGACCCCTAGGGGAAGGTACGCCTGGTCCTGTGCTCCTAATAGGCCACATTAGTCTGAGCTTCTGTACACCCTTTGTGTACCCCTGTGCCATCGAACCCTGGCTCTTCAAAGTAATGCAGGAAGGGGGCTGAGGTGCAGCACGCACCTCTGAAGTGAAAGCTCAGGGACTGGAGTCACTCACGCCGAGGGCTGCAGCTGACGCAGCTTGGGAACACACGTGAAACGTCATTTGAACAGTTACCCAGCATTGCAGCTAGCTGCTGAGTGCTGGCTGGCGGGCACCGAATGAGTCCAATTTAATTAGCCAGTGCTGAGTGCGGTCAGAGGAACTGCTCTAGAAGAAGGGGGTGTAGGAAGGGATGGCGTTGAGTACTGAGTAAACCGAACTAGGGTTTGCACTCCTTGAATCTGAAACTGAAACACAGAGGAGCCAGTCGATGGTTGAGAGCGAACCAGAGGATGCAGCATAGTTTTTCTCACCAGATGGGACATGCACAGGGAGAAGAAAGGGACATTTGATCAGCATCTACTTCTACATGTGGGAGGATTGGTGCAGCCAGCAGCAAACTGGTTCGTCCCCCTGGCCAGAACCACCAGAGCAAAGAAATGAGAAGAGAAACCATTCGCCGAAGGCCTTGGAGAGGTGTTGCGGCAACAAGAACTCAAAACTCAAACCTATTGAAAACTTGCTAGGGAACAGAGACCCCAGCAATCTCTTGGTGGAGGCTTCCAGGGTGAGGGTGGGGCTTCAGATCAATTTCCCACTGAGCCCTTTTGCCCCAAACTGGAAGGAACTGCTTGGAGAAGGAGGCAGAAACACCCAGGCAGAAAGCTCTGAACAGTCTAATGTTTTAGCAGTACTTGGAGACAAGAATCAGAGTTGGGACCTTCCAAGGGGATGGAATAGATGGGCTAGTCCTGGCTGTTGTGGTAAAATCTGGAGGGGCAGAAGCAAACCGGGGTAAACAGAGCCAGCCATAACTGACTGCAGCCCAGCTTTAATGCAGCACAGTTCCACCTGAGTGGACTAGGATGACCGGTTATGACTCTTTCTGTCTAGTTCAGGGAAGGGCGAACTTTCTCTAGGGGAAGCCAATATCAGCTGGAGCCTCTACAATTTACTTACTTACAATGTATCTTATACTAAAAGATTACCAGGATTGCCAAAAGTCAGGACCAAAATGTCTGAAAACCAACGACAACAAAAACAAATCTATAGGTGGACAAGGTATGGTATGTCGCTGATCAGAAATGTCACAGGATTATGATTACTACATGTATATGAAAATCCAGAGAATTTCCCTAGCAAATTAGAATCTGTAGAAAAGAAACAAATGGAAATTGTAGAATTACAAACCAACAACTAAGTGTAAATCATGTGCCAGGCAAAAGTGACGTGTTTTACATAGTACTATTATTTTAAAACCTTGTAAGGTGCATTTTATTATATTCTACTTGGAGTCCTGGTGGTGTAGTGGTTACCCATTGGGCTGCCATCTGCAAGATCAGCAGTTCAAAACCACCAGCAGCTCTGAGGGAGAAAGACTGGCCTTTCTACTCCCATAAACAGTTAGTCTTGGAAAACCACAGGAGTCAATATGAGTCACCATCGGCTTGATGGCAGTGAGTGACTTTATACAAGTGAAGAAGGTAGCATGTGATCAAGAGTTGATGGTATTAAAGGAAGAAGTTCAAGCTGTACGGAAAGCACTAGAGAAAAATAGGGTCCCAGGAATTGATGGATACCTGAAATGCTTCGACAAATGGATGCAGTACCAGAAGTGATTACTAGTCTATGCCAAGAAATGTGGAAGACAGCTTACTGGCCAGCCAACTGGGGGAGGTCCCTATTTGTGCCCATCCTAAAGAAAGGTGACAGAACACAATGTGGACATTATCGAATAGATATATGATTAATATAATGCTCAAGCAAAATTTGGCTGAATATAATTCAACAATGGTTGCAGCCGTACATCAATAGGGATTGGCCAGAGGCTCAAACTGGATTCAGAAGAGGACGTGGCATAAGGGCTTTCATTGGTGACATCAGATGGACATTGGCTAAAAACAGACTACCGGAAAGATGTTCACCTATATTTTATTGACCATGAAAAGGCATTCAACTGTGTGGTGGATCATAAGAAAGTATGGATAACATTGAGAAGAATGGGAATTCCAGAACATTACATTGTGCTCATTCAGAACAGAACAAGGGGGTGGCATATGATTTAAAATCAGGACAGATGTACATCAGGATTGTATCCTGTCATCATCCTTATTTAGTCTGTATGCTGAGCAAACAAGGCTTGGTAAAGTAGAGGGTCAGTGAAAAAGGAAATGGATACACAGTGGTTACAATACTGAACTCAAATACAGCAATGCTGGGGGAATGGCTCAGGGCCAGACAATGCTTGGTTATTCTGTTGTACACAGTGAGACCCAAGCCAGTGCGGACTCGATGCACCCAACAACCACTACCACTGCATGGGGGACCTGGACAGGAGTTACTGGTGTGTATCTGCCAGGCACCTTTGCCTTCCTTTCCCACTCTGCTTCCACTTTTATTTCCTTATAAAACTTCCAAATATATTTTGTTTCTTTGCTGTTGTTGGGATTATCTACCCAAAACAATACAGCAATTCAACCATTTCTACATGTATAATTCATGGACACTGATCACATTCTTTGAGTTGTGCAGCAATAATATCACCCTATTTTTTTTAATTGTTCCTCCCTCATTAGCATAATAAACTCACTGTCCCATAAGATTCCCACTTAATCTTTTGAGTTGTCATTGTCAGTTTAATCCCATGGAGAGAATCCTTCAAAGGGAACGATGCCCAAAGGCAGATCTACTTTCCAGTGTTGTTCAGTTTTTAAGATTTTGGGGGATATTTTAAATTTCAGGTTAAAAGGTTTTCTTAAGGCAATAAAATTTTTTAATCGTTTTATTAGGGGCTCATACAACTCTTATCACAATTCATACATACATCAATTGTGTAAAGCACATTTGTACATT
>NW_022103906.1:74069521-74094725 GCF_000313985.2 Echinops telfairi | reverse complement strand
AAACCTATAAATATAGGCACATAGATCTATTTCCCCATCCTCATATATAAATATATTTGCATATGTACATGTCTTTATCTAGACCTCTATAAATAGGGCAATAGTTTTAAGGGTTTAACGGCCCTCTGTGGCTCCAGGAAGTTTAGAGTCCATGGAAATTTGAAATTCTGTTCTGTATTTTTCCCCTTTTGACCAAAATGCTCAGCAACAGTGGCCAGGTCTTCTGGTCTGATGACAATAGCCATGCATTCCAGAGCCTCGTCTTACTCCTTCCTTACTCTCCCAAAGGAGGTGTCTTCTCATGTCAGCTCTGCTCCTGGGTATAGTGGAAAGGTCGAGACAGACAGAGCCTGAGAGGGGCGAGGATGAGGTCAGTGGGGCTGGGTGATCTATACCACAGGCGGACAGAGGGAGGATGCAAACAGCCAGAGGAAGAGGTGAGGAGATGTGGAGAGTTTTGGGATTTGTCTGACAAAAGGCTCTTGAACAGCTTCAGGTTTGAGGTAATCAGAAAGTGGAGGAAGAATGCCATCGTGGGTTATGAAATAGATTCTCTTTGGTGTTCTGTGAAAGACACAAATCACAACCAATCCCTGAGGATGATATTCCCACTCAGAGCAGCCAAAGCACAGAGAGGACCATAGGGCTGGCCCCAGTACGAGACACGACGTCCCTCACTGACCCATAGTGCTACGGGGACAACACTGGAGATACAGTGCGGGGATTCTGACCCCACCACACTGAGGTGAAACACTAAGGGTGTGCAACAGACCAGCAAGGGGACCAGCACAATGAATGCCCCAGGGAATACAAAAAATAGACTTTGGGGCCAGGGTGTGGCACCTCATCAGACTTGACTGGAAAACACTCCTAAAGGTCAACAAGCACCTTGAACTATTTACAGGCTTTCCTTTTTTTATGTTTTTGTTGTTCTTTTTGTTCCTTTGTTTTCCTCTGTCTTGTTTTTCATACATATTATTATTTCTGCAGGTCTATCTAGATAAGATAGGCGGGATAAAAAATATGGAGGAGAAAACAATGAGTCCAATGGTTCTGGGGGGACATGGGAGAGGGGGAAAAGGGGGAAAGGAAGTGGGTGTTAGTAACCACAGGGACAAGGGAACAACAAGTGACCCAAAATCGATAGCAAGGAGGGTGTAGGAGGCCTGTTAGGGCATGATCAAGAGCAATGTATCTGAGAGGAATTACTGAAACCCAAATGAAGACTGAGCATGATAGTGGGACAAGAGTGTTTGGGCCGGGTCCAAACTAGGCAGCCCTGTTGGACTAAGCTGAAGCAGGTCTGGTTCCTGCACATCCTTCCCTGCACATCTCAAAGGTCAGCAGCAGACAATGCCAGATAAGATAACCAGTGAAACCAGATGAAAGGGTTCAAAGGAAGTTGTAAGGAGTTGACAAGCAATTCTCCCAGTTTCTAGACCCCATATGCTAATTGGCATAATTGCCATACATTCCTCACCATGCCTTTAAAAACCCTCACCCCCAGCTGCTGAGTACAACTTCCCTGACCTGTTGGCCTAGGTCACGCAACCTCATCCGGGAGCTCCCTCCCCACCACCTAATAAAGCTATTTCTGTTTTTGCTGTCTCTTGTCCTGTCAGTTATGTCTGTCTTCCACCCTGTTCCTCAGTTCTACTTTACATTTGGTGCCGAAACTCGGGAGAGGTAGGGACATAGGCTCTGTGCTGTCCCGGCCCTGCTTCGGCTGGGACGCAGCCCACCCCTCCCTCTTCTTGAACCTCCGGAGCCTGTCTGAATGAGCGACTTCTTCTGGTCAGTATCTCTCTCTGTTTGTTTTGTTTGTCACTCTGGACACCAAGGACCAGCAAACTCATACGGGAACATAGGGTCCGCGGGAGGCTAACTAGCTGAAAGTCCTAAAAAACAAGTACACTAGGAAGCTGAACGCAGCTCCGCTGCAGGGGTTTATTTTGGAACCCTAGTACCAAGAAGAGCTGGAAATAACTGCCTTCCCTGAAAGGGGTGCGACGATAAGACCAGTTTCTCGTGTCCATCTTTTCTCTGTGTCTACCTTCTCTCATGTGGCCTCCAGCCTTTTTGTCTCTGTGTTTACCTCCTGGGATTCCTGCTGATAACAGGACTCCTAGCAATAGGCCTAGCAGTCACTGCACCTTCTGCCTGGACTGGAACACAGAGGGTGTGTCTGAGCCTTTCTACCTGTTTGTGTGTTTTGTGTCTGTGGCCCTGCAGTGCTTTCTCTAAAACTTTCTGCTTCCCCTTACTCTCACCCTGAACAAAGGCCTAACTAAACTCCATTTTTACCAGCCATAAAGCCAGGGTCCCCTCCCCCTCCTCGGCTTCCATTGTGTCTCTCTCTGATCTGAGGTCCCTGTCTGCTGGTTAAAACCGCAGGGAACCTTCCTGTTCTGGAGAGTCCATGACTCTCCTACTGGGCCCCTAGCTCTGACCAGGACACCTCTCAGGGTTACTGGGCCACCTCCTGACTGAAGGGTGAGAACGGGGACCAGGGGATGCCCTTCTCCTCTGTCCATACCCCCTGCAGTTTGAGAAACAATGGGAAGTTTTCTGTCCCACCCCCCTAAGGACAGTCCTTTGGGGTTCCTACTGCCAACCTTACTGAATTGGGTTTGGCACCTGATCTCCACCCTAAATGCCTGGTCTTTTTCTGTAACCAAGTTTGGCCTCAATACCAATTGGACAATGAGTCGCGCTAGCCAAAAAATAGCACTTTCCATTTTCACGTTCCCCGCAACCGCAACAATTTTTGTCAACAAACTTACAAATAATCAGAAGTCCCATATGTTCAGGTCTTTTCCTTTCTTTGCTCCCGGCCCTCTCTACTACCTGTCTCCCTGCTCAAGTTCTTTTAGCCAAACACTCTCTTAGGCCCCTGAAAGCACTTCCCTTCCGTCTTTCTCCAGACCCCTGACTCCTTACCTGCACCCCCAGTAAGGCCTCCTCCATATTCTGGGTACCCCTCACCATCACCTACCCCCTCAACTCCCCCATCCGCTACACCCTCAACTCCCAAAGGCTGAGGCACTGTGCCTCCGACACCTGTCCCCTCCCTGGAGCCAGACCCATCAGACTCCTTGGTCTCTCTCTCTCTCTCTCTCTCTCTCCTTCCTGGCTCCCTCCCTGCTCAGCTTCTTCTGAGCCAACACCCGCAGCCTCTGACAGACCTCTCCCAAATAGGGAAGCAGAGCACAAATCCGTGGTCGACCGGGCAGGAGGGAGGGGTCAGAAAGCAAGTAACAACTTTAATCACTGCACTTTTGATTTCAATATCCTCTGAAATCTCAACAATTTCTGCCAGTAAACTCACAAATAGTCTGAGATTCTGTACGTCCAGGCTGCCTTTCCTCTGAGCTCCCGTCCCTTTCTCTGTTTTTCCTGCTCCCTTTCCCAAGTCCTCTTGACTAAAGAAAATTCCTCCTCTCCTCCTGCTTCTGAATCCCCCTCTGGTGTCTACCTTTTCATACCTGCCTGAACACCTTGTCTCCCCTCCTACTCACCCCTCTCCCTATTCTGGCCACCCTGAGCCCCCCACGTCCTCTTCTCCCAATCTACTTGCCTCTCTGGAGAAACACGCCAGCACACGGCAGCAAGCACATGCGATCACAGAACCCCCCTTGTCCTTTGTCCACTCTGGAAAGTGGCCGAGACTGAGAAGTGGTCCGGTTCATGTTCCCCTCTCTTTCACTGATTTATCGCAGATTGAAAAGGGTTTAGGCTTCTTTATAATGATCCCACCACCTATATTAAGGAGTTTCGATATTTAACTCAAGCTTATGATTTGTCCTGGCATGATATTTTTGTCCTCCTTTCCTCCACCCTAACTGCAGATAAGAAGGAATGCATTTTTCTCACTGATCAGCAGCACACAAACCAGGTTCATTTAACCCACCCTGATCTAGGTGGTTTCCAGACAAAAACCTGGTTAAAGTTATCAAATTAACAATAAAGTAGGTAGGGACAGACGTGCCTGCCGTAATAAAATGCTTCAGTGTGCCTTGACTTGGCTTCAGGCCATTTCCCATATAGGAGTCAATTTTGATAATCTTAAGATCACTCAAAAGCCTGGTGAGAATCCTGCCACCTTTTTAAGCTGCTTAACTGCAGCTTTACAATAAAAGCTTAAAAAAGCAGAAGAAAGACCCTCAAACCCTGGTCTGAGATTTAGTGAATATGGCATTTAAGGTTTTAACAGCCATGAGGAGCAGGCAGTCAGCCCATGATGCCTGGTTCCGGCAGAAGGTAAATTTTCAACCCAAGCCTTAGTAGCAATCCTGAGGCTAGCGATTCCCCTGAGGCCCCAGAAGGGCAGCGTGGGGCAAGGGTATATGGCCACCTGGTGCCTGCTTCAAGTGCAGAGAAGGGCACCGGTCACAGAAGTGCCCCTGGCCTAAAGCTCCAACCAAACCCTGTCCAGCGTGCAGTTAAAGCAGACACTGGAAGTTTGACTGTCCTTGGAAAAGCGACCCGCTGTTGGCCCTGCTGGGATTGGCCAAAGTGTGAGGAGACCGTGACTGGACCCCTGTCACCCTCACCGAGCCTGGGGTATTGCTCGTTATTGGATGAGTAAATTTCCTTCTTACACAGAAGCTATCTTTTCTGACCTGCCCTCATTTTCCGGGCTAGGCAGTCCTTCCTCAATTTCGGTCATGGCTATTGATGGCAAGCCTACCTGCCCCAGGTGTACTGGCCCTTTACTCATTCCTTCCTTATAATCCCTTCATGCCTGGTCCCTCTGTTGGGAAGAGACATTTTAAATTAGTTAGGAACCTCCTTACACCGTATTTTTGGTCTCACAGCACCTCTGATCCTTCCCCTTCTTTCACCCAACCTAGAAGAACTGGCCTTACAGACCTCATTGCTTCCCAATGTTAATCCATCATACAATGCTTCCTTTCTAACCACCTCATTACTCTTACCCACTCTCCCTGCAACACTCCAATCTCACCAGTAAAAAAAAACAAATGGTACTTAGCGCTTGGTCCAGGACCTGCGTCTCATTAATGAAGCTGTTATCCCCATACACCCAGTAGCTCCCAATGCCTATACTCTTGTCCCACATTCTCCCTTCCACTATACCTTTTTCACCATCCCCCTTAACCCAGCTTGTCAACATTCCTTTGCCTTTACCTGCAGCCCCTCCTGAAACAGATCTAAAGCAGACACAGCCCAACTCCCTTAACTTCTCTCCCTCTCCAAGACACATTTATCTCATTCTGTTGCTATCTGTTTAAGCCTGTTCCCCACCCCCACCACTCAGAGTTTAACTCTAAATAAACACTAAGGCATAAAGAACCTCCTACCACTGACTTTGAGTGAACAAATACTATACATTAAGTCCCCAATTTCTCCCTTCTAACTAAACCATTAAACTCCCCGAGGGTGGTCACAGCAGCCTTTATTCAATGCAGCAGAAGTGACTCCCAACAGATCTTTAACCCTTTGCTGATACTTAGTTAATACAATTTTCATTTCAGTGAATGTTTAAGTCTAGATGGAAACAGCAAGTTTCAGAAGGTCAGAGTAAGTTACAAATAATCGGAAAAGAGTTGGATGACTTATTATAGAATGTCTGGCTGTGCCAGAATGTGAAGAAATTTGAAAGTTATGGAAAGTTGTTTGCCAAGAAGTTAATAAAAAAGAAGTGTATGTGTTCATGGTAAGAAAGATTATAGTGTAAAAAAAAATGTAAAGGACATCAAGCTGATAGTTCTCCTGAGAGCTCATGGGAAAGCGACAGAAAAACAAGGCCACTCCTGTTGGCCCCCTAAAATTTCCCCAGTTAGTCAAAGCTGCCTTTAACAAACCCCGACACATCCTCCTTCACTCCCACCCCTGCGTCTACCAAACCCTGCCAAACCTTTTATACTTTACACAGGCAAAAAACAAGGTATAGCAGTCCGAGTCCTGCCTCAGCCCCTGGGGCCCACTCTATCCCCTATAGCTTGTCTGTCTAAGCAACTAGATATGACAGTCAGAGGTTGGCAACCCTGCCTCTGGGCCCTGGCAGCAGCCACCACCCTCACCAAAAGAACCCTAAAGTTAACCCAGGAAAAGCCTATCCCCACAGGCTGCAGGACCTCCTCTCACACTGAGTCCTGTCTTTGCTGTCTCCAAGCCACTTGTAGGAAATCTATAGCGTGTTTATCGAAAACCTTAACATAACACTGTGCCAGCCTCCCTCTTTAAACCCAGCAACCCTCTTGCCTCAGCTCCTATACTCCTGGAACTTAGTGGTCACTCCTTCCCCCAGGCAGTTGAGGAACTAACACTGCCCCCACCCATACTCTCTGATCAACTGTATCCTAACCCAGATCTAACTTTGCTTGTTGATGGCAATTCTTCTGTTGTAGATGCCCAGGGGCAATGGCAGGCTGCATATACTGTCCTCTCACTTGACCAAGTCTGGAAAGCTGCATGCCTCCCAATAAAAACACTTCTCAAAAAGCAAAACTTGTTGCTCTCATTTGAGCTCTCCATCTAGCTAAAGGAAAAGATGGCTAATATATATTCTGATTCTAATTATGCATTCTTTATAGCTCACTGTCATGCCGCTATCTGGAAGAAGCGGGGATTTCCTGACTACCAAAGGGTCCCCCATAGTAAACAATAAATTAATAGTTAATCTCTTAGAGGCTCTTCAGCTGCCAGCAAAAGTAGCCATCATCCATTGCAAAAAACATCAAACTGATAACCCTCTTATCTCCCTCCAAAGGCAGTTAACATCCTTAGCACGAGTTACCCTACAAAATCACCAAACTCTTGACTTATTAACAGCAGATAAAAGAGAAACATGCATGTTTCTAAATAAAGACTGTTGTTATTATATTACTGAATCAGGCATAGTTAAACAAAATGTTAAGACATTCCACACCATGGCCAATAAAATCAGGAAATGTCAGTGGAGCACCACTAGCTTCTCATGGTTTCAAAATCCTGCCATGGCCTGGGTTATGCCCCTCATCGGGCCTCTGATAATAATCTGTATATTTTTGCTTTTAGCTCTTTGTGTGTTTAGAATCTTGCAGGAACAGATGAAAGATATCTCCAACCTGAGCTCAGCTTCAATCAGCTTCTCACCCTTATAGTCCACTACTGACCGGCCGGCCAGCCCCTGAACCTTCTAACTCTTAATCCCCCCCTTCTTCGCCCTATCTCAGTAGGAAGTAGTTAAGACAGAACACATTGCCCCATTACCAATATTAAGAAGTTTGGAATGTTTGGGCGGGGTCTGAACTAGGCAGCCCTGTTTGGACTAAGCTGAAGCAAGTCCGGGCCCTGCACATCCTTCCCTACACATCCCAAAGGTCAGCAGCAGACAATGCCAGATAAGATAACCGCCAGATAAGATAACCACCAGATAAGATAACCAGTGAAACCAGATGAAAGGGTTCGAAGAAAGCCACAAGGAGTTGACAAGCAATTCTCTCAGTGTCTAGATCCCATATGCTAATTGGCATAATTGCCATACATTCCTCACCAGCCCTTTAAAAACCCTTGCCCCCAGCTGCTGAGTACGACTTCCCTAACCTGTTGGCCTAGGTCATGGAACCTCGTCCGGGAGCTCCCTCCCGCCACCTAAAAAAGCTATTTCTGTTTCTGCTCTCCCTTGTCCTGTCAGTTATGTCTGTCTTCCTCCCTGTTCCTCAGTGCCGCTTTACAAAGAGGAAAGTAAAAGGAAATAGAGGAGAGATCTAGGAGGCAAAGGGCATTTATAGAGGTCTAAATAAAGGCACGTACATATGTAAATATATTTATATATGATGATGGGGAAATAGATCTATGTGCATATATTTATAGGTGTAGTATTAAGGTCACAGATGGGCATTGGGCCTCTACTCAAGTACTCCCTCAATGCAAGAACACTTAGTTCCATTAAACTGGCATTCCATGATGCTCGCCTTCCTGAAAAAAGAAGAAAAAAGAAAGAAAGAAAGAAAGACACAAATGGAAAGAATTTTACTCTGGGGCCTCTAAATCGTGCTTCCTTACATGGCACTTGCGCACAGACGAAATCACATGGGGGCTGGTTAGACTGGTTAGAGCTATAAATAGAGGACCACACCCCAGCTTAGACAGGTTCAATATCTTGCTTTGGTTCACACGACCGGGAGATAAAGCAGGTCTGGAGTCTCGAGTCATCGGATTCTAAAGCCCATGCTTTCCATGAACATTACAGATTACATTTTATCACACAGATTAGAATTCTAACCACCTTGCCTCAACACCCTGCAAAGCAGAAGTAACGAAGGGGAGGCCTTCTACTATGGACTTAAATTTGACTGAGGAATGAAGCAGTAATGTAAGAAAAGGGCAGAAGAACTGGAAAGAGGCAACCATGCCATCTTGGAGTAGGGAAGTCAAATTTGCATTTTTAGACTTTGGCCTAAATCATAGGTTCATCCCTTAAACTATTTGAAACATTCCATTCTCTAAAAAGGAATGCATCGCATAGAGGAATCTGGAAAGGGCTCTCCCTGAAGAAATAGTACTTGAGGGGGCCTTTCAGCATTGGGTAGGATTTGCACATGTGGCGATGAGAGAGGGGACAATAAGAGCAGAGCTTCAAGCGGGAAACATATATAGATTTACCTACGAATCTGGCTGGAGTATGCCATGTAAGAAGAGCAGTGAGTAACGGGAGACAAGATGGACCTTGGACACTAGGCTAAGGACTTTAGCTCACAGGCAATAGGACACAACCTGTATTTGAAAGTGGAGGAGTGACAGAATCTGCCCTGTTTCACGATGAACCTGGTGGCCGCACAGGGAATGGACTGGGAATGGGAAACCCAAAAGCCATCGAGGCAAGATGACTACAATATTCAAGGAAAGGCAAAAAAAGAACTTGAACGACAGAAAGTGACAGGACACAGCGACAGGAAGAATGGAGAGAAGAAGGCAAGAGCAGCAGATGCTGTGAGAACAGAACAGGCAAAGCTTAGTAGTTGATTTGGTACTGCACCCCAGAAAAACACATCATCAGGAGACTGCTTCCACTGCTCATCCAGTGCCTGTGTGCATGGCAAGGTGGCAGAGGAAGAGATTGGTGGTCTGGAGGGAAGCAGGACTAGAATGTGCCGAGGAAGGCAGCGTGAGAACAAGCAGTGGGAAGGGGAAGGAACGGGCACTTTCAACTGATGATCTAAGAGGAAAACTGATGTGACTTGGGGCTGAAGTAGGTTGAGGGTGAGGTAGCTGGAAGCAGCTGAGGTTTCAAGCTTGGGTGATTAGACAGTGGTGGTAGTGCTATAAACAGAAAGACAGAAGTTAGAATGAGAAGTTGCCTTGAAGGGGAAACATCATAGTGAGAAACAAAAGGCAAAGGAGTTCTGCAGGGACTGTCCTGACAGCAGATTCTAAAGCGTACATGAAATCAATGTACGAAGGAAAACAAAGCCAAGGATGGAAGAGCTGCATGCTTGTCAAAAGAGGGCCAGGAAGGTGAAACTTTGAAGCAACCCTTGTCATGTAGTAGGCGTGCAAGGCATTGTGTTCACTGAATGAGTAGATGCTGGTGGAAGAGACCTCCCTACTGGAACACACTGCTTTTCAGAAATTTGACTGCCTGGAGATGTTCAGAGAAGAGCAAGACAGAAGAGCCAGGGAAACATGGCTTCTTCCTTTTCCAGAGAACAGAGAGCAGTCTTTATTGAATATGGATGAAACCGGAACCGTAACACAAGGTGGATGTGAGGAGCTGTAAAGAGTATTCAGTTGACTCTAAGTGAGTTCAGGTTCCGTGACGTAAAGAAGCACTGGGTCCAGGTGAACGAAGCATTTGCCTCAGTGTTGTCTTCTCTGCTTATCTGGTCAGACCCAGAGTATAACATTTTTCAAAGAAGTTGAAAATAGGAACTAGTTAGAACAGAACAAGATTCAAATTCTGACTCACCCTCTTCCAACAGCTATGTGACTTTTGCTAAGTCACTGACCCCTTTGGACCCAAGTCTTCCTCATTTGTTAAATTAGAGATAGTCATCTCTCTCTCACACGGTCTTGTTGGGAATGAATGAGAGAAAGTTTGAGAAACACTTGGTGAAGTGATTAGCACTTAGTAAGTGCTCCAGAAAAGAGTAGCACTGAGAGGCCAATCACATACTTGCAAGAGTTTCCACGGGAGAGAAATGGTAAGAGGAGTCTCTATGGGCCTCCAAACAGTGACTGACATATTGTGCTCAGTAATTATTTGTTGAATAGGTAAATCCAGATTCTTAAACTCCAAGTTCAGAGACAGAGAGACATGGATCTTGTGCATATAAACTAGGATGGAAGAGAATGCTTTTTTCCTATTTCATTTTTTAAAGGTTACATATTACCTCATTGTGCGGCCAAACTCAAACACTCATCACTTTCTGTCTAGATTTAACCATTTAGCTCGTTCTTGCTCCTTTGGTTGTTTTCACTATTGGAAATCACCGAGAGGAACGTGGGGGTGCATACATTTTTATTCCCTTTTCTGATGGCTTTCTTGGATGACTTTCTTGGCCACAGACTTACAGTACTGAATGTTATTGTTTCCAGAAAATGTATACTCCTGGTAGCAATGTATCCAAAGGCCAGCATGTATTTAAAATACCACATCCTTATAAGAACGTGTTCAAGGCACTTGAGTGATGCATTATCCCTGAGATGCTGAGGACTCGGGTGGAGTCAGAAAGCATCTGTTGTCTCTGCTCTGGAAGACAGGAGATGGGTGCTCTTCAGAGAGGAAACAGGAACTCAGTGGGTAGATACCAAAGGGAGTGTGATCTTTGAAACAGGAAAAGGAGGTCTCTTATCAATAGCGAAAGAGTCACTGCCGTGCTGTCCCTGTCACCCACATCCTAGTGAGCCGAACTGTCAGTCTACATCCATCTGGCAGGTTTTGTCTTTTCCTGAATTATATTTGTGCTGTTGGATTTTGCTTTCTTGTTTTATCTGTGTGCTCTTTTAGTTTTCCCATTTATGGAAATAATGTCTAGGAAGCGATTTGATGCTATTTGATGCTTTCCCCTTCCCCTTGTGTCATTTGAACCCTGATGACCTCTTTGTGTCCCCCTCCCCCGCACCCCTCACCCCTCAGTTATGATGGTCTTTTCACTTTTGGGTCTTCTCTCAGCTCTTTCTGGCTCGGGGGCTTTGCACGTGTGTCTTCTTCTGTACTGAGGATGTCCTCCTGCCACCCTTCATCTGGCTAATTGCCATTCATCTTCTCGGTCTCAGTTTAAATGTCCCCTTTACAGAGAGGGTCTCTTATGGCAGTCTTTTCCTTTCTTCCAGAAAACGATTACAAGTTGATTTTGGCTTGGGGCAGCCCCAAGTGTCATAGAATGGTAGGGCTTTCAAGAGTGAAAAATTTCAGAAGTAGGCTTTCCTCCTGAGGTATTCTGAGAGGACTTGAACCTCCAGCCTTTCAGGTAGCAGCTGAATGGGTTAACTTCTGTACCGTAATATTAGAGTTTAAATTCTGAGCATTAGATTTGCAGAAAGACAGTAAAAGTCCTAAGTCCATTTTTTACTTTCCACATAAATCTAGTCTCCATTAAATCTTTCTGACCACTAACAGGGTGAATAACTTTGCCCTCAGGCAGAATAGACCCACACATATACTATAGGAAAAAGCCCAGACTTTTTCAGACACTGGAGGTTAGGATACTCCTTAGGCTGCTAACCTCAAAGTCAACAGTTGAAAAGATAAGGCTTTCGGCCTTGGAAGCATTCGGTGAGGTGTCTGTGAGTCAGAGCCTGCCAATCTGTCGTATTGTGGTGGATTGCGTGTTGCTGTGATGCTGGAAGCCATGTAATGGATGTTTCAAATACCAACAGGGTCATCTAAGGTGAACAGGTTTCAGCAGAGCTTCTTGACTAAGAACAGACTTTGAAGAAGGAATAGGCCGTCCTGTGGGAAACTGAGGACCGGGAAGAGAGTGTATGTGGACAAACCCTTTATTCTCATGATTGAGGAAGCCTGGGAGGCCAGGGTTCTGAGTGGAGGGAGGCCTCCACATTTGTGAGTTGGAGATGAGTCCCAGTCACATTCTTCTAATTAAAAACCATGCCCACACTATCCTCCCATGATAGCGCCATCTGAATGATCCCTCTTACAGGCACATGGCTAGTTACTATCTGGCCTAGAGTTTTAGCTGTAGAACCAGACATGTTGCTATTGCTCTCCCCACTCAGGGTACAGTCGCTCCCCTTACCAGCCCCCAGCACTGGTGTAGTTCAGGGGCTCTAGGGTTAAGATACTGCTCATCTTGTTACATAGGTAGTGTCTATGATTGAAGGGGCTTGCATACCCCAGACTACATAAGTTAGTGAAGGAATCTCTCTCTCTCTCTCACTCAGACCTGGTTCCTGATGCCACGGAGGAGGTGAGCACCCCAAAAACTTTTGCCTGTCTCTTAGTTTATTCCCTTAAATTACACAACCATCCTGTAGGACCTATCTGGATGTGGGTTGGCTCCCACACCAGCCACTTCAGAAGAATCAGCTACTGAAAGCCTTATGAATAACAGCAGAACATTGTCAGATTATAGTGCCAGAAGATAAGCCCCTCAGGTTGGAAGGAACCCAATACGACTGAGGAAGAGCTGCCTTCTCAAAGTAGAGACGATCTTAATGACCTGGATGGACTAAACTTTTGGAGCCTTCATTTGCTGATGGGGTGTGACTCAAAATGAGAAGAAACAGCTGAAAACATCTATTAATAATAGTAACTTGGAATGTAGTAAGTATGAATCTAGGAAAATTGTAAGTCATAATATTGAAAGGGATTGCATTTAGATAGATAATCTTAGGCATTAGGTGATATGCACTGGTATCGAGTCAGATAATAGTATGGCTTACTATACCGGGAAAGACAAATTCAAGAGGAATGGCATTGCATTCATCATCAAAAAGGACATTTCAAGATCTGTCTTGAAGTACAATGCTATCTGTGATTTATATTTATCTGCACACACAAAATCCAGTCGATACAACTATAATTCAAAGTGATATACAACCACTAAAGCTAGTGATGAAGAATTTGACCAACATCTACAGTCTGAAATAGATCAAACACGCAATTAAAATGCATTGATAATTATTGGTGATTGGAATGCAAAGGTTAGAAACAAAAAGGAAGGAATAATAGTTGGAAAACATGGACTTTGTAATAGAAAGGAAGCTGGAGATCTCATGCTACAATTTGCAAGACCAACAACTTCTTCATAGCAAATATCTTTACCTGTAGACTTCTGCATATGGAATACACAGAAATAAAATTGACTACATCTGTGGGAAGAGATTATAGAGATGCCCAATATCAGCCCCTATCAGCAGCTGAAATAAGACCAGAGATGGATTGTGGAACAAACCATCAATTGCTCTTATAAAAGTTCAGGTTGAAACTGAGAAAAATGAACACAAGTCCATGAGAGCCAAACTATAACTTGAGTCTATCTCACCTGAATTCTGAGACCATCTCAAAAACAGATTTAAGGCATTGGACACTAGGGACAGAAGACCTGCTGAGCTGTGGGATGATATCAAGGACATTATACATGAAGAAAATAAAAGATCATTAGAAAGCCAGGAAAGAAATAAAGACCAAGGTGGATGTCAGAAGAGATGCCGAAGCTTGCTTGGAATTGTAGCTAAGAAAAATAGAAGAAATGACAAGCGTGCAACAGAAAATTTCAAAGGAAAGCTCGAGAAGACGACAAAGTATTATAATGAAATGTGCAAAGAACTAGAGTTAGAAAACCAAGAAGGAAGAACACACTCAGTACATCTTAAGCTGAAAGAACTGAAGGAAAAATTCAAATCTTGATTTGGATTATCGAAAGATTCTATGGGCAAAATATTGAAGGTATCAGGAAAAATAAAAAGAAGATAGAAAGAATGCATAGTCACCATTCCTAAAACAACTAGTTGACATTCCACCATTTCAGGAGGAAACGTATGATCAAGAACCAATGGAATTGAAGGAAGAAGTGTAAGCTACACTCAAGGCATTAGCTGAAAACAAGGCTCCAGGAATTGACAGAATAATAACTTAAAATTTTCAACAAGCAAATGAGTCACTAGAAGCACTCACTTGTTTATGCCAAGAAATTTTGAAGACAGCCAGCTCTCTGGTCAACTGATTAGAGGAGGTTCATATTTGTGTCCATTCTAAAGAAAGGTGACCCAACAGAATGAGCAAGTTATAGAACAATATCAGTAATATCACATGCTAGTAAGATATTTCTGTTGATCATTCAACAATGGTTGCAGAAGTACATTGGCAGGGAGCTTGCCAGAATTTCAGGCTGGTTTCAGAAGAGGATGTACAGCAAGGGATATCATTGCTTATGTCAGATGGACCTTGGCTGAAAGCAAAGAATACAAGAAAGATGTTTACGTGTGTTTTATTGACTATGCAAAGGCATGCAACTGTGTGTGTCATAACAAATTATAGATAACCTTGAGAGGAACGGGGATTCCAGAACCCTTCATGGTGCTCATGTGAAAAATGAACATGAATAAAGAGGCAACTGTGTGAACAGAACAAGGGAATACTGAACAATATTCCTAAAATCAGGAAAGGTGTGCAGCAGGCTTATATCCTTTCACCATATTTATACAACCTGTGTGCTGAGTAAATAACCAGAGAAGCTGAATTCAATGAAGAACACTGCATCAGGATTGAAGGAAGAGTTCTTAACAACCTGTGATATACAGGTGACACAACTTTGCTTGCTGAAAGTGAGGAAGACTTGAAGCACTTAAGGATGAAGATCAAGTATTGTAGCCTTCAGTATGGATCACAACTTAATGTTAAGAAAACAAAAATCTTCACAAATGGACCAATAGGTAACATCACGATAAACAGAAAAGATTGACGTTGGCAGGATTTGGTCTTGAATCCAAATCTTGCTTGGATCTGCAATCAATACTCATGGAAGCACCAGTCAAGAGATCAAATGAAGCATCGCATTGGGTAAATCTGCTGTACAAAACCCCTTTAAAGTTGGAAAAGCCAGGATGTTACTTTGAGGAATAAGGTGTGCATGACTGTGGTAGTTACATAATCTGTTGTCAATTTGAGACTTAAGAGTGAAGGGGTGTTTAGCCTGCCAATCAGGTTGCAGCTTGATGACTTCATTTGGAGGTGCTAAGGAGATGAATAGCTCACTGGAGGTGGGACACACTCTCACTCCCTGCAAGACATTCCTGTGGACTAGACACATGGAGCTACACTAGAGCCCTGGCGCATAAGGAGCCACGTGGAGACTCTTGCCAGTGCTGAGATGCTTCCACTGTCATTGGATCCACAAGACTTTCCACCCATTAGCCTGTGATCTTTCTGCATTCGTATCATTGCATGTGTTGCGTGAGTCTGAAGAGGAATTTATAGATTGGTATCAGACATCTGGGCTAATATCGGACTTATGGACTAGATTTAGACTGGACTGGGAAGTTTTCTCAATATTCAATTGGTCTTGAATATAACGTTCTCTCTTACATACATATGAGTGTCTATGAAATTGTTTTTCTAGTCAACCCTGACTAACACACTGACTTAAGCTTTTTTGTTCCCTCTTGTGATAGCTTTTATTTTTTAACAGTTTTATTGGCATATAATGTACATATTAGGCAATTCAATAGTCCAATCACATCAAGAAGAGTTTCTGAATAATTCACTTGTACAAATGAATAATCCAGGTATTGTGATATGTAGTTAGCCTACACTTATTCAATTTCCCTTCCTCAATAGTGTTTCAAAAATTAGTATCATGGGATAATCAATGACACTAAAAACAGAAGGTCCTTTATACTCCAGGGAAATGATTGATAAGATTCTCTACCATAACTTAACAAGGTGAGACAGTGGCAGATTAAAAAAAACACACCTAGATTCAGGAATGTATTTTGGGCTCCCACTTAATCCTAGTTCCATTATAAGAACAATTAGTTCTCGCTGCATGACCCCTCTCGATAATTGCCCTCACAAAGGAAACACAGAAGATTTAGGTGCTATAGCAAAGTATGGTGAAGAAATTAGATGGTGCCCAGCTATAAAAAAAAATAGCATCTGGAGTCTTAACTGGTTTTCAAACAAGCAGTCATCTAAGTGAGATATCAACTAAGCCCACATGGAAGAAGCACACCAACATCTGTGATTCAAGGATTGAATTATATAATCCAAACCTGATGGAGGGAATAGTATCAGAGCTTAAATTATGAGATTCTGGTGTACAAAAGGCTATGGATGCTAGTGGAAGCCCCCAAATACACATATATTTCCAGGATTTACAAAGGAAATAGGCCTCTGGTGAGTTCCCTCTAACCATAATTGAGGGATGGGAATAATCTGGTTATCAGACAGAGTGTTGGAGAGATAACTGTAGTAGATTAAACTGGTAAAAGTGGCCTGAACGGTTAAAACCTTGTCACTTGATCTCTCTTCTGATATGCTTTAGGCTTGATCTGTTTTTTCATACTCTCTCTCTGTGTTTTTTCATATTGGGTTTATAGATAACGCCTCAGATGTTACCCCTGAGTACATAGAGCCTACCATGGGTCTGGTGCAGACCAGGTGCTCTTCATTTCATTAAAGCACAATGGTCAGCACAGTGTTAGGAAGAAGTAGGCTTTAAAATACAGTTATTTAGGGAAAACTTTTCTTTTGTCATTTGAATTCTCAGCCTATAAAATTAGAGATTTTCCAATTTAGCTATTTAACTCAATTCAAGAATGAATCTCTATAGCACAAAACCCACAGAGGTAAGTCAAATTAGCTTCAGATGTCAGAATATTCCAAGTCTCCACTCCCCAACCCTGCCCTCCACCCCCGTCCGACTCTATTTGAGGACCGGGACAAGTAGCTGCTTTTCTCTGGTTGGAACATCCACATTCGTCCTAATCCTCACCTGGGAAATGGGTACTCACCAGCAAGCTGTGACACAGAGCATGGAAATGCTTCTGATTTGTCTCCAGCTCATCCCAGTCCAACTGCCAACAGCTTGTGGGTCTGAGAATGAATGGGAGTCCATACATCAGTGACTCACAGACTCCACTAAATTTTAGAGCCCTGAGAAGACAATGACAATGAAAGACTCTTTAGTAATATTCAGAACCTGCACTTAAATTCAGCTTAAGTCTAAGACCCTGGTGTGAAAGTCTTTTGGTTAAAACACAAAACAAAACCAGTTGTCATTGAGTAGATTTTGTCGCATGGGAACCCAACGTGTTTCAAAGTAGAGTGAACTCCATAGTTTTCAAGACTGGGACACTTCAGAAGCAGAATGCTATGCCTTGATTCTAAAGGGTCTCTGGAGGTGGGGGTGCAGTTCAAACCCTTAACCTTTTGGTTAGTAGCCTAGTGCTTAATCATTTGCACAGCACAGGGACTCTGTATTTAAGTTGAGTCTTATGAATTATTTATCTTTGTATGGCCAGCACTTAGTGTGGTATTGGCACCAGGAGATTTGCAAAATTTGCTAATCAATGAATGCAGTAGCCACCGGGAGTCTATTTCTTCTCCTGAATCCATTCCTTCTGAGTGGCTTCTTTGGACATGCTCCCATGATCCTCTGCTATCTTACACAATAGTAGGCTAACTCTCTGCATTCCAGACCTGATTCTTTTATGGCAAGGTGCTGGCAAAGGATACATGTAAGACACTTCTTTGTCAGCATCCCTCATCACGAACCCCTGGACAAACTAACTCAGGTACCTGTTCATTGAACATCGTGGACAGAATTAGGAAACAGAACACAGACCTTTGCCCTTGTCACTAATTGTAACCTATGAATCATTCCCTGGAAGCCGAAATTTTAATACTTAAAGGAATGGGAGTGGGGTAGGATCAATTCTATGTATTGAATTGCTTGCTTCTCCAAGGTTAGATTTCTGTCCTGCCACCTAAACATAGTAAGCATTCAATAAGAATCATTACATGCAACATTTTCCATTATCTGTACATTTGTTTTTTATTGATCTTGTTTATATCTATGTTCAGAGACTTTTCAGATTTCCAATCCTCATCCAGACCCCGGAATATTCTACCAGGGCACACCTTCCACCAGCTGCTCTTTCAGGCCCGTTCATGGAAATGCTGCTTCGAAGTGACCTCTTTTGACTGACACTCGAGATGCCCTCCCTCTCTGCACTACCTCGCCGTGGAGCCAGGAAGAATAAGCATGTGCATGGATAGGAGGTTCTTTGGGGCCCATACTTGACTACTTGGAGCTTGTAATGAGAGTCTGACGACTGGGAAGGCATCTGGTAGATGGTACTCAAGTCCCCTTTGGGGTCATCCATTCTCAAGGAGCCGTCAGCTGTGCCAGGGAGCAGGGACGGGCTGAGAAGTCGTTCTTGGAGATCACATTTCAGACACACTACAAGAAAAATGACATTGGGGGAGGAATTATGGGCTAGAGTTTACCTCAGGCTATGTGATTAAGAGCTAACATCTGCTATCCCTCTTCCTCTACCAGGCAACTAAGGGATGGGAGGAGGCAGGGGGTGGAAAGAAGAAAGCAGATGGGTCTGTGAATCTACACCATTTCTATGACGTCAGAGAACAGTTCATTTGTCTTCTGGCTCTGACATGATTTTTATGTATTTGCTTTAGGGCTGGCTGAGCAGTTGCCTCAGAGTGAGAGTTGTGGCTACTGATCTAGTCTGAGAGGAACACTGTCCTCTGTGGGGAGGCCGCTAACAGGATAATGTGCAGAGACCCTTTGGCAATCAGAGGAGAAGCTAGTCTCTGCTTCTTCCTTATGGTCGGCTAAGGGAAGAGCCGGAAAGCAGAAGTCAGGCGGGCAGTCAGCTGACAGATAGTTTCTCCGAGGTCTCTTGTAGGGACTATTTGGGGGGAGGGGAGGAATAAGTTCCTGAGTCAGTTTATTTTTTAATTCCCCAAAGAAACCTTAGTATAAGACTTTTTTCCCCCAAACCTTGGGCCTTCCCTAAGGTGGATAACTATCCCCAGGAGGACTTAGACGAGGCAAGACATCCTCATCTCCTGTTGTCCTCTTTGGCATTAATGCTTTTCTTCTAGTAGATACATTCCCACCAGGCCTGAATTCTTGGTATTACAAAGTTGCTATCTTGTGTTTTAAATATACCCCCAATTTGAATACTGGTAACAGACTTGCAACTTAAAAGAGAGTTCAGAACTTATGAGAAGGCTACTGGTCGGTGCTAGTGATGTATCAAAATGACTGTACTAATAGCAATTTGATGTAAAAACAAAAGTAGAAGTAAAGGAGGAAGGAAAAATGGCAGAGGAGGTGTCAGATCCAGTCAGCTTCCAAGGGTCCAGGAAATTCTGGGAGGGGCAGCTCTTGGCCTGGTGCTCCATAAAGCCCGGGAAGTGAGCAGGAAGGGCTTTGCCCAGGGCTGCTGCTGCTGCTAGTCATTTTCTCTGAGTCTGACTCTCCACTCCTGGACCCCGGGCCTTCAGGACGGGGCAGCTGTGTTTCTCTGGCTGAGGCCCGCAACCTCGGTTGCAGGAATCACCAGGGGAACTTGAAAAAAAAAAAGAGACTGAGCCCTAGTCCAGACCCATGAAATCAGAAGCTCTGGGGATGGAGTCCCAAACCCCAACCCCAACCAGTACCGTAAAGTCGATTCGGACTCACAGTGACACTATAGGATGGAGTAGAACTGCCACATCTGGTGGGTTTGAACCACTGACCTTTTAGTTAGCAGTGGAGTACTCTAACCATTGTGTCACTAGGGATCCTAGGATGGGGTCCATATTAAAAAAACCTCACTGCTATAAGTCAATGTCGACTCATAACAACCCTATAGGACAGGGTAGAACTGCCCCTTGAGTTTCCAAGACTGTTACTCTTTTTTTAAATTAAATTTTTCTTTTTTTTATTAATTGGGATTTAAGACATATATCATAAGGGATAAAGACCAATGTACATCTATCTATATGTTAAGTATAAAGATAGCAGAAGGACTTTGGACCTCAACTCAAGGTCTCCCTTAACACAAGAACACTTTGTTCTAATAACCTGGCATTCTTTGATATTCACCTTCCTGAACATGATCACTGAAGACAAAATGAATGCATAAGCAAATGTGGTGAAGAGAGCGGATGGTGCCCAGCTATCAAAAGATATAACATCTGGGGGTTTTACAGGCTTGAAGTTAAAATAAGCAGCCATCTAGCAGGGAAGCAAATAAGGTGACCAGCTTTTAACATTGGTAAAGCGGGACAAAAGCAGCATACTATTGATAAAACTCATATCCTGGCAAAGTAGCCACATGGCAGCCGAAAACCATATACCCTAGCTTGTCATGCATTCTTTCCAAAAATCGGGACTTTTTAAAAACGCTGCGGGACGCGGGGGAAAAATTGTTAAAAATCAGGACTGTCCCGCCAAAAGTGGGATGTCTGGTCACTTTAAAATAAGTCCACATGGAAGAAGCAACAAGCCTGTGTGATCATGAGGTGTCAATGGGATCAGGTGTCAGGTATCAAAAGATCCAAAATAAACAACTATGGTATATCAGTGTGAATGAGGGGGTTAGTGGAGACCCAAAGCCTATCTGTAGACAATTGGATATTTCCCCCCACCCACACCTACACAGAAGGGTTATAAGGAAGGGAGGATTCAACCAAGGTGCAGAATAGCACCAAAGAAACACACATCATTCCTCTAGTTCTTGAATGCTTATCCGCTCACCTCCCACCCCACTACCATGACCCAGTTCTACCTTACGAATCTGGCTAGACTGGAGAACACACATTGGCACAGATAAGAGCTCTCAACACATGAAATTCAGGACAGATAAACCCCACAGGAATAGTAGTGGGAGTAGAGATTTAATGAGTGTAGGTTAGGTGGTCCTCGAGGAAGGGGGAGAAAGGGGGAACCCATCACTAGGCTGGATATAAGAAACCCGCCCCCCTCCAAAGGGAACCAATAAACAGACATGTGGGAGAAGGGATACAATGAACAGTGTAAGATATGAAATAATAACAATATATAATTGATCAAGGATTCACGAGGGGGGAGGGAGGGGAAAAAGAGGAGCTTATACCAAGGGCTCATGTAGAAAATGTTTTGGAAATGATGATGGCAACATATGTATGAATATGCTCAAAACAATTTATGGATATATGGGATGTTATAAGAGGTGTAAGAGCCTCAATAAAATGATTAAAAATAAAGACATATGATTCCATAGTTGAGGCATGTCACGTAGAACCGTACACTTGCTACCACCATCAGTTTCCAGACAGTCTTTTTCTACATGCACTCCTTGACATCATCTCACTTTCACCCCACGCCACCACTGTACTCCCCCCCCACCTCCCCCCAGCCCCTTATTCTACTTGCTGTCCCTGTAAGTTCATCAGTCCTGGGTCTCATGTACTGAAAAAACGGGAGAGCACATAACACAGCCTGAAGAAGGTGACCTCCAAAGACATAACACTTCTGAGATATCCCCTACTATAAACGAACACAAACCAAACTACAAACCAAAAACACAGAAAATGTATGAAACTTGATCAGGTCCATCCTGCATCACAGTGGGGATCTACTGACAAGGTTTTAACTATTCAAGTTAGATGTAAGCCGGAGATTTTCTAAACCTATTACTCTTTATGGGCGTAGAAAGCTCCATCTTCTTCCTGAGGAGGTTGGTGGTTTTGAACTGCTGATCTTGCAATTAGCAGCCAATGAATAACCCAGGGCTCTTTTGGGATCCATATACTGATAGTTTACAAAGCTCCTCATGTGATTTTCAACTTTTTATTGGTAACTGGTATTTTATTGGTTGTTTTGAGGATCAGTACAGAGAAATTACGGACAATTTGTACATAATAATAAGTATTATTTTGCTCGGGGTCACACCAGCTGTATTTCTGATGTTTGGGGTTTTCACGTGATTCCTACTGCATCGAGCCTGAGTATTCCAAACCTGGGGAAGCTGTGTTATCAGGGCTGGAGTTTGGAACCAGGTATGCTTCCTACTACCCAGAGACAGCAGGCTCCCAGCCAAAGAAAGGAGAAGACACTTGTCTGAGCTGACTGATGGTACATCCTTACTGTCGGTGGGACATCTATGAAGGAAACCACTAGAAATGGGGTCAGGGCTGAAGGTAGCTAAAGAAGCAGGTGGTCTGAAGTGGAGAATCTTGTAAGGAGGAATCAAAGTGATGTGCTTCAAAAGACTCTGCACTAGGAGGATTTGTGGTGTGTGTGTATTTTGCTTTGCTTCATGTGGTATATAAAGAGGCTTTTCCCCAGCTTGTCTCCCCCAAATATATGCCAAACCTAAGTGGTTGCTTGCCAGCACATGGTGGGAGGGCAGATGTTTGGAGATATTCTCCCTAAAGCAGTGGTTCTCAGCCTTCCTAATGCCACAACCCTTTAATACAGTTCTTCATGTTGTGGTGACCCCAAACCATAAAATTATTTTCGTTGCTACTTCCTAACTGTAATTTTGCTACTGTGATGAATCGCCATATCTGATAGGCAGGTTGTATTTTCATTGTTACAAATTGAACATAATTAAAGCATAGTGATTAATCACAAAAACAATATGTAGTTATATATTGTGAAATATTGATTTCTAATTACAAATAAATGAAATTTTCTCTTGAAGCATGGTGTAGCATGGGTAACAGTCTTCATACCAGGTTCTCGTATGTAGGCATATCTGCATGTATGCAGACCCACCTGGAGACGGATAGAGGAGTGGCATTTGGGTTCCTAAGACCATCGGAAATATGTGTGAAAGGGTTGTTCATCACCAAAGGGGTCTTGACCCACAGGTTAAGAACCGCTGCCCTAAAGGCATCAGTCATTGGAGCAATCAGACACTGTCTGGTCCATCGTAGGTGGGGCTCACACCCTACTGATAACAGTGGATTGCTTTCCCTGGAGAGCTCAGAATAAGATAAGTCAAACTAGCTCAGTGACAACCAAGGTTAGGCTGCCATCCTGAATCTAGAATCCGCCTATCTTGTCACATGTATATAGTACCCCTAATCCTAATCCTCTTCCTATTGCATGTATACCCCTAGGTCGTCCCCCTCCCATTGCTGTATTGCCTATGGTACTACCCCTTCCTGTGATGTATGATGTATGTAATCAGGGGGCTCGCACCCCCCCCCAGTATATATAAGACTTAGAAAGAAATCTCTCTCTCCTCCCGTCCTCCTTCCCTCTCCCTCCTTCCCTGCTCCTTCTACCTCTCTCCTGCCCTCTCCTCCTCCAGCACCTCCATCAAGAGGCCTGAGGTGAGCATGCTACCAAGAAATGTGTCTGACTCCTTTATTTTACTCTCTCCTATCTCTCTTATTCTTTATGACTTTACTATAATCTTTATATATCATAGCCATACAATTGCGCCTGCGGGCCTGTGATGTTCTCAGGGGCTGGTTTACCCTGAAATCTTCATTTCAAGTGGATACGGCAAGGCATCTGTTTTACAAACAACTGCAGTATGGTCTTGACAATGTGATTGTTTAATATCTCCAAAGGATCAGGCTCATCCCAGAAGAAGTCTACTTTTCCCAGACCCCACTCCAGCTGTGCCTGGTCTGGGTACAGTGAACACTTTGCCAGCTCACAGGCTGACTGGAATCTGGCTCTAAGTTCTACTACGCACCCAGTAAAACTCATGATCGCCAAAACCAATTACAGATAAAGCTTCTGGCTCTGACCCTGGTGCTGAAAGACTTGAGAGAAGGGAAAATAGAAAAATTCTGATTATCACTGTGGGCAAATGCCAGGTGACCAGAAGCCCAGAAAGGCTGGTTGCAGCAGTTCTGGCCTTTTGAACCCTCTTGGAGGAGTCCTGGTGGCACAGTGGTTTCATGTTGGGTTGCTAAGGCCCAAAGTTTGAGACACCAGCTGCTCTGCAGGAGAAAGATGAGGCTTTCTACTCCAGTCAAGAGGTATAGTCTCAGATACTCACAGGGGCAGTCCGACCCTGTTCAATAGGGTTGCTGAGTGAGAATCAACTTGATGGCAGTGGGGTTTTTTTGTTTGTTTGTTTTGAGTGAGGTACTAGAAATACCTCTGCTCAGAATTGTCGAGCACCAGACAGGTTAGGGTAGTAGGCAAGGGCCAGGGTCTGGAGGCAGACAGACCTGGATTAGATGAACATCCTGTGGCCTGAGAATAATCAGATGTACAGAATATAGATTTTGATTCTGACAGGTGAAAAAAGGGCCCTGGAGTTAGACAGATGTAAATTCTGATGCAGCCACTCATTTTCTGGGAAGCCATAGGCAAGTGTTTAGTTTTTCTCTGTTTTAGGTTTCGCCTCTGTAAGACAGGGTCAACACTGAAACAAGGCTAAGTAAAATAGTGTTGATACCAGGGTTCTGGTTCATACAAGGACAAGGAAAAGAAAGTATTGCTGCAAAACCATAGAAACTTTTATGAAACAGAAAACATCAAATTGTTAAGCTTTTGCCTCTCATTTTATCCTCCATCTAGATCTATAACACATCCAGAGGCAGTGTTTCTATAGCTCTAACTTTTCCCTGAAAATTCTCTGCTCTTTCATTTAAACTACATAAACACAGGACATTTAGTATCCTTGATGGACTCAGATTGGTTCCTCTTCAATGTTCATTGAATTTTGGGAACAAAGAGAAGTCTGCAGGAGCAAGATTAGAGCTGTAGTGGTGGATGGGGGTATGGGTTCCCAATGAAATTCTCTAAGGAGATTGTTTGCTACCCTCAAAGAATGGGCAGGAGTATTGTCATAATGGGGGAAAAAACCCCTCAATACAACATTCCTAACCTTTTCCTCATCGGGGTATGTCTCAATTTTCTGAGAACTTCTTCCTTGTAAGGCCCTGTGATTTTCCTCTGAGAAAATGTATCAGGATTGTCCCTAGGGAATCTAGAAGAAGCAGTCACTGTAATTTTCTGAGCTGACCTCTCTGCCTTCATGTGTGGTCCAGATCCCCTGGAAGCCACTGTTTTGATTGAGCTTAAAAAACAAAACAAAACTTTTTGTGTGTGTGATCTAGGTGAAGGTTTGCAAAACAGGTCACATTTCATACTCAACAATTCACCCCCCTTCTGATGCAACTCACCCAATGCCATCCCCTCAATGGACCATCACTTATCCCACTTCCTCCCTGTGTTTCCGGTTTCCACTCCTCCTTTCCTAACCCTCTATACTTTGTCCTTGGGTCAATTCTGCATTTGGATCTTAAATGATTAATTAATCTAATATA
>NW_022103906.1:74066898-74068362 GCF_000313985.2 Echinops telfairi | reverse complement strand
TGGCTAGACCAGAGGATGTACACTGGTACAGATAGGAACTGGAAACACAGGGAATCCAGGGCGGATGATCCCTTCAGGACCAGTGGAGTGAGTGGCGATATTGGGAGGGTAGAGCGAGGGTGGGTTGAAAAGGGGGAACCGATTACAAGGATCTACATATAACCTGCTCCCTGGGGAATGGACAACAGAAAAGTGGGTGAAGGGATATATTGGACAGGGCAAGATACGACAAAATAATAATTTATAAATTATCAAGGGTTCATGAGGGAGGGGAGACTGGGGAGGGAGGGGAAAAATGAGGACCTGATGCCAGGGGCTTAAGTGGAGAGCAGATGTTTTGAGAATGATGAGAGCAATGAATGTACAAATGTGCTATACACAATTGATGTATGTATGGATTGTGATAAGAGTTGTATAAACCCCTAATAAAACGATTAAGAAAAATACCAAACATGCTTTGTTTGTAATAAACCTGTACATGTATCAACTGGAAGCCTAGTAGCAATACTTTTTTTACGTATCCTCATAGATAATAAATAAATTTCAGAGTATGGAAAAAGGAGAATCAGTATTATGAGCCTTAGACAAAAGAGGCAGAAAGAAAGACCTGGCAGTGAGATTTTACACATAATGACAAGACAGATTAAAATTAAGTTGTCAGCTTGAGGCATGATGTCCCCTCACTGGAGCATACTGCAACAGAAGACAATACTGGGGACACATGGCAGGGAGTGAGTCCAGTCTGAACCCCCCACAGTGGGGCGAACCAAGAAGGGAACATAACAGATCAGCAACGGGAGCAAAGCCAAGCCCCAAAGCCCCTGGAGAGCCCCCAAATTAGACTTCAGGTTCCCAGAAGCCCCCTAGGACCAGTGGGGAAATAGTCATAAAGGTCAGTGGACAGACCTGGAACTCTGCATGCTTTTTCTTTTTTTTGGCTAGTTATTTATTTTTATATTTTCCCCTTTTTAGTTAATCTTTTGTTTTCTTTCTTTCTTTGTCTCTGTTGTTGTTGGTTTGCCTACCTGTATAAGACAAGGGAAAAAGCAAGCCCCGGGAGAAAGCAATGGGATCGATGTTTCCGGAGGGACTTGTGAGGCGGAGGAGGCGGGGGAAGAGAGTGGTGAGCAAACAGTGCTACAGACAGCGGAACAGCTATGGAATTAAAATCAACAATGAGGATGACACAGAGATCCTGGGGTGTTGTAGCAACAGTAATCTAGCTCGGAGGAATTGCTAAGAGGCAGAAGAAGGATGAGTATGATGGTGGGACAGGAGGGTGGTAAAAGGAAACAGAAAAGATCTAGGAAACAAAGCTATGGATAGAGGTATACACATAGGTGTGTACATAGCTAAACATATTAATTCATAAAAATAGAGGTATTGGCTTATGTACACATATTTATATGGCAATACATTGAGGTAGTGGATGGACTTTGGGCCTCTGCTCAAGCCCTCCCTCAA
>NW_022103906.1:74064069-74065561 GCF_000313985.2 Echinops telfairi | reverse complement strand
TATTTATAAATTATTATTATTTTTTCATGTCTTACACCAACCACTGTCTCCCTCCACCCACTTTTCTGTTGTCTGTCCCCCTGGGAGGAGGTTATAGGTAGATCATTGTGATTGGTTCCCCCTTTCTCCTCGCACCTTCCCCTCCCCCCACTGGTATCGCTACTCTCATTATTGGTCCTGAGGGGTTTACCTGTCCTGGATTTCCTCTCCTATCTGTACCCATGTACATGCTCTGGTCTAGCCGGATTTGTAAGGTGGAATTGGGGTCATGATAGTGGCGGGGGAGGAAGTAGAGGAAAGTTATATGTTTCATCGGTGCTATACTGCACCCTGACTGGCTTGTCCCCTCCCCATGACCTTTCTGTAAGGGGATGATGCCCAGTTGCCTACGATAGGCTTTGGGTCTCTACTCCACACTCCCCCTCATTCACATTGATATGATTTTTTGTTCTGGGTTTTTGATGCCTGTTGCCTGATCCCATGGACACCTCATGATCACACAGGCTGGTGTGCTTCTTCCATGTGGGCTTTGTTGCTTCTCAGCTAGATGGCTGTTTGTTTATCTTCAAAGGGTTCTTTCTTGCTCTGAAAGGGACTAGTATCATAGAAAAGTTCTTTGACAGATGCGGCTGAAGATAAGAGAACATCCATAAGACCTTAAATATATTGTCAATGGGCTAAAAAAAGCCCATGAAGGACACATTGACTCCACTGTGTTGTCAGAGTCTGTGAGAAGGACTCTGGGAAGCATGCTGACCAATTCAGTCCTCAATCCTGCCCCCATCTCTGTAGTTACTATCAAGATTCTACTCAGTGAGAAAAAAATAGGTTCAAACCCTCTAACTCAAACAAGACACAACTTGGTTCTTTTCCTTTAGAACTGAGCTTTAAGAAGTCAGATTTAGAAGGTCAATGTGGCTGACTATACTGATGGACCCATCTGTAGGCTTGGGAGAATAGAAATGACTTGGACCAGATATGGCCTTATTCCTATCACTTACTGGGACCAGGAATGAAGTATTGTTAGTAGCCAGAACAATACCCAGGAACTAGTTGGCATATGCTGAACTGGACTGAATCTATTGATTTTAATAATTGCCTAAACATGCTTGGTGAATGTGGTCTGGAGTCACTGAATATTGCACTCTATGGGAACCTGTCTCTAAGTTGTTATGTTTCTTCTTCATTTGGTGATTCCCTAGGGAGAACTCTATTTAATCTTGAGTTTTCCACTCGCAACAATATCATCATGCCTTCAATTATAATATCAGTATTTAATCCATTAAAACCAAAATCCCATAACCGATTTATCATGCTTTTATATAGCATATCTGATGTCCCATTTTTGAGGTGTTCAAGACTAACTGCAAAAGACTGGGCTTTCTACTCCCATAAACAGTTACACTCTTCACTTGGGGAAGGGAAGGAGAAGGTGTGGGGAGAAAGGGGGAACCAATCACAATGATCTACATATAACCCCCTCCCAGGGGGA
>NW_022103906.1:74051287-74062888 GCF_000313985.2 Echinops telfairi | reverse complement strand
CAAGTAGAACTGTACAATCGCTACCACAGTCGGTTTCCAAACATTCTTGTTCTTCCTGGACTCCTTGAGGTCATTTCCCTTTTACATTTGCCCCGCCCCACCCCCACCACGACTGGAACCCTGTCCCCGAAACCCTTATTCCATGTGCTGTCCTTATGCATAGGACTTTTTATCAAGCCAAGTTATCAAGATGGGAAGCGCTTATTTCTCAACACATCTTCCATCTAATCTATATACTTCAGAAGTCAGTGTTTCCATCTCACTAAACTTTCTCCACACAATTATCTATTTTCCCTATACACCAGATCAAAATAGCAGTTTTAGCATCTGTGCGAGATTAAAAACATGTTCCTCTTCAATGATTTTGAGTGTTGGGAATAAAAAGGAATCTGAAGGAGCCATTTGAGGGCTGTGGGGTGGATAGAGGAAAATTTTCCCAGGACAGTTGGAAAATTTGCACTTCTCCTAGGACAGGCTTTTCTCACAAAATGAGCAGATGCATTATCGTGATGGAAAAAATTCCTCAGTACAACTTTCCTGGTCTTTTTCTCACCAGCAGTTTTCCATTTTCTGAAAACTCCATCCTAAAAACCTCCTGTGATCTTTCTGTGTCAGTCGAGAAAGTATATCAAGATTACTTCTTGGGAATTCCAAGAAACAGTTGCTATAACCTGAGCTGACCTCTCTGCTTTGAGTTCATCTTTGAAGTCTTCCAGACTTTAAAAAAATGCTTGATCCATCTAAAAAATGTTGTTTTGGGGGATTGGGGGAATGGGATGGGTACACAGCACTCCAATAAACTTGTTGCAAAGTTTCAATGATTTGGGAAGATGTCCATTTGAATTTTGTTTAGAATATGACATTATTCTGTTGAACTCAAAATAGCTTTTTTTCCATAACATAAAAAGTATCCTTTCTTTTGAAGGCAGCCTAAGGAGACTAGAGGAGCCCTGCTGGTGTGGTAGATTGTGTCTTGGGCTGCTCACCAAAAGGTCAGCAGTTCAAAACCACCAACTGGTCCATGAGGGAAAGGTGAGGGCAGGAAAAGGTGAGGTGTTCTACTCCCAAGAAGGTTTACAGTGTTGGAAATCCACAGGGACAGTTCTCTCTGTCTTACAGGGTCTCTGTGAGTTGGAATCTACTGGATGGCAGTGAGTCTGGATTTTGAGTTAACAAGGCTAAGACAAATCGATTACTGAGAGAACTTGTCTTCAGTCATTCACTATTTGCAGAGACATGAAATAAAACTGTGTATCTGAGTAGCAGTACCTTTAAAAAAAACAAAACCAACCCTCATATCTTCTGCTGGATGCCTACAGAAATTTTTGGACATAACACAAGGCAATATGGTCAAAATAGTGATGTTTTATAACAAATAATCAAAACTTGGAGAGGGAAGCAACTTAAATGCCCACCAGATGAATGTTTTTATAAAGCATGGCACACTCAGACCATGGTGTATTGTGCAGCTGTTAAAAAAAAAAAAAGCTAAATGAGGAAACTTTAAAAAGTTTTTGGGAAAATTCCATTATCTTTTAATTCCCCTTTCCATTAATTTTTTTGCAGCCCCCTCATATGTACTGCCATGGAAAGCCAATAGATAGTAAATGAATAAAGAAAATGATAGAAAAGTAGAAAAGATGATTCTATTTGTATAAAAAATAAAATGATTTGCATACACATATATGCAAATACACGCCACAAAGGTCTGGTAGGCTGTAATCACTGTTAACAGACATGACTAGGGAATGCAAGCTCAGAAGGGTTCTGAGATAAAAGGGACTTCAAGTAGTCTGTGGCAAAATTTCATTATTTTTTAATCCAATTTTTCCATGAACTTTTTGAAGCCTTCAAGTACTTTTTACTAGTTAACTTTTTCTACCATTTAAATTTTATTGGAGCCATGAAATAAACATTATTTTTGTGTTTAAAAAATATACTAGAAAAAATATATACTAGAATATAAAAACAACAATACAAACCTCATAGCACTGAGTTACATACTCAGCTAACAAGATAGACTTTAGCTTTCGGTTGTTTTATAATGAAAATGTTCTATTACCACTGTTATAAAGCATACATTTAAAAAAGATGAAGTTTATGTGGCATCTGACTTGATTGCAAATCGGAATGGGTGGAGCGAGGCCCAGAGAGGGCTTTGTGGTGTTTTCCTGCTGCAGGCCTCACTAGAGCAGGCCTGGGAAGGCTGGGTCTGCAGGCCAGGGCCGGCAGTGGAAATGGAGGGAAGGTGGTGAGGGAAGCACGGGGGAAATGAGGCAAGAGCTGGGAAGGAACCAAAGGGAAAGCACTCTCTGCTTTACCACGGCTCTGTGAAGTACTTTTACAAAGGGCTTAAGAAAAGCAGTCCGTTCTATGAATTAACGTCTGTGTACAGCTAACGGATGCCCGCCCGGGGAAAAAGCCAGTTTATTTCTAGAACGACATTCCTGAGGACAAGTCGGCAGAGGTGGCAGCTTCTCCACGGGGAACAAAGGGGCTTCAGTCCACAGTGTGGGCATCCAGCACAGGGAGGTATGCAAGGGTGAGATGACTTCATGCCACATCCAGCGATTCATTCTGTGGCTGGAAAGGATCCTCAAACACATTTCTCTTTTACCAGCATGTTTGAAATAATCATTCCCTGTGAGATAGGTATGAGCGTTAGTTATGAGTTACTTCATTCATTCCAGTAAGCAGCAAAAAAAAAAAAGCCTATTACACGAAAGATAGACCAAAAGAAAGACCAGACAATGAGCTATTGCATGGGATGCATGGTATATGAGCATGACACTTTTTATTCCTAAAGGAGTTTATCAAGCAACGGGATTTGTGACCATTTCTGCTCAAAATTTCATCTATCCCGAGAATGATGAGGGCTATGAATGTACAAGTGTACTTTACAAAATTGATGTATGTATGGATTGTGATAAGTGTTGTATGAGCCCCTAATAAAATGATTAAAAAAAAAGAAATGAACAGAATAAAAATCTTTTTTTTTTTCATCTAGCCCACCTTGCTTTAGGGTGCTATAGCAATAAATATGAGATTACTACTCAAAGAAAATTCCTTGTGAGTAAAGAGAAATATGTGTGTGTGTTTTAATAATATGAATCTTATTTTGTCATAGGCAAAAACCCAGTGATTTATTTTTTTTGAGCTTGAAACACAAAGTTCACCTTGAGGAACAAGTATGGAAATGGCTGAGTAACTTCTCTTGAGGGAGACAGGTGCATATGAAAGCCTAAGGGGGCAGCTCTAGAATTAAAGACATAAGACTGAGCAAATAAGCTCAGACAGTAGAGAGAAAATGTTGCTTTGAGTTCCAACAAGAGACTTTTACATATTTTTTTTAACTCATTGGGGTAAGGGTAGAAAATTAGAAACTCCTGCCATGGACAAGATAAAGGAATAATAAAAATGTTATCCCCCATCAAGAATGTAGATAAAGAAAAAATGAGGTGTTTCCTCTGAGAGTTAAACTATGAAATCAATAGAAAGCGGTGAAGCGCAAGATTTGGCTGTATCTTTCCTTACTGATGACAGTGGGATCTCTAACAAAGGCTGTGTCCAGGAGGAGAGGGAGTGCAGGGCCTGGGGCACACACAGAGGGGCCCCGCAGGGGCAGGGTCTGGCTGTGTCTATCCACTCATGGCTCAGAGGGGCAGAGAGGGTGTGCTGGCGCCAGAACCATCTTAATGTCAGGGATGGTTGTCAAGGCTCTATTCTTTTTGGTGGGTAGGTTCTCTCTCTCAAACGTTCCAACCTATACTTGAGCTTGATCAGGCGACTCTGGCTCTGAGAGTGCTGACAAAATGGACTCTCTGGTTCTGAAAAGCTGAAGACCTAGGGCGACACCAGGCACCTCTCTCTACAAAGAAAAAGGTCCCCCACTGGGTGCTTTGGGCAGATAACGCTTCTTCTCTTAAGACACCTCACCAACATTTCTAACTTCTTGAACAAGAAACATAGAGCACGGCTTCTTTGTTCGAAACAGTTCTCGGCTTCTTTGTTCGAAACAGCTCTCATGTAACTCCACCGAGGCACGGGGTGTTGGGTTTGAAGCTTTAGTTCTGCTGGCTCAGAGGGAGCCGGCAGGCATTCTCTCAAAGATGGATGCACATTATTTACACTTTAGGAGAACTTCTATTTTCCTGGCCCCGGCTTCAAGTATTCACTTCCTTGTGCCTGGATCATTGCAGTCGCCTCTTAGCCGTCCTATCAAACTCAATTCCTTCCCCTCCAGTACTCCCTATGTGCGAACAGTTAATTTTCTCACTCATCCTGAACAACTCTATACTACTCACTCCTCAAACACCCCGCCCTTTCCTTCCTCATACTGTCCCTCCCCATCTCTACCTGATGAAACCTTGTCGCTGTACAGAGCTCAAAGGCCACCTCCTTCATCGACCCTGCCCTGCAGGTAAAGGGAGGAATCACCATCCACTGCATTTCCAGAGCTCTTGGTTCAGACAAGGATAAGAAATAAAATATTGCCACTGGGGTTCCAGTTTGAACGTGTCTCTGTGGTCAGTGCATGGCTGCAGACAAGTTTCTCAGAAATACACTTGGCTCACTCTCGTTAGGAATGCCCTCAAAAAAGTTTCAGTCAGAACAACTTTTAGGGCCAATCAGTTCACGGTAGAGAGGTCAGCTCAGAAGGTGATGGTGACTGTTTTTCTTTTTGGATTCTAACGGGGTAATCTTGATAGATTTTCTTAAAGGACAGAAGAGGATCATGGGGACTTATTAGAAATGTTCATTGGTGAGAAAAAGGCTAGGGGTAGCATCTGGGGTCTGAGTGACTTGTTTTCAAACCATCAGCCATCTAAGTGAGGTGTCAACTCAGTCCGCATGGGAGAAGCACACCAGCCTGTGCGATCCAAGGACTGTGAATCATGTAATCCAAATCTAAAGGAGGGAATGCTATCAGAGCTTCAATTGTGAACACCTGGTTTGAAGAAGGCTATGGATGACAATGGAAGTCCAAAATCCATTTGCAGGGTCCACACATAGATTACACCTGCAGTGAATCCCCTCTGATCATAACTGAGGACTGTGAATAGCTGTTATCAGACAGAGAACATTGTAAAGTCAATGAAAGCAGATGCAGTTAAGTCAAAATGTAATATCTTATCATGTGTTCTCCCTTTGGCCCATTTTATAGATGTTTCAGTTAAAAAAAAAAAAGGTGAGAGGGAAATACACATGGATTAAGTCCCTGATGAATCCCCTCTGACCATGGACCAGGGATGCGAACAGCCTTGCTATCATGCAGACTGCATTGGGAAGTGGGTTGTTGCAGATGCAGTTAGGTTACAATTTAGCACCCTACCATTTTATCTCCATTATGATCCATTTAAAATTTCTGCTTTCTTTTCTATTGAGGTTTTTATCTGTTTTATTTTGTTACTCTTGTTAGTTTTTCAAAAACGTTTTCCTGTACATGAAATCCAGACAGTAATTGGATTAATGTTTCCTTAGGGTTGTGGCAGAGAAGGTTGGGGCGGGGGATGGGGAAGCTAATAATGACGAGTAAAGAAGGATGAAAATGTTCTAAAACTGATTGTGGTGATGATTGTACAACTATTGAACTTGATGTGATTGAACTATTGAATTATATGGTATGTGAATTATATACCAATGAAACTGTTGACGAGAAAAAAGAAAAAGGCTAAGAGAGTTGTGTAGAGGGATCCCCTCCCTCTCCTGCCCAGTGGGGATAATGCAACTGTTCATTCTTCATGGTTAGTAAGAGCTGTCCTAAGAAAACTGGGAAATCATACCCTATTCATCCAACAGCCAGATCTTGTCCTTGGAGCATATATCAAGAAATAGGAGCCTTACATTTAGATATTTTTACTTAACAAAGGTTTTTATGGTTGTGTAGACGGAGCTCTGGAGGTGTAGTGGGTTATACATTAAACTGCTAACCACGAGCTCAGTGATTTGAACCCACCAGCTGTTTTTATGGAGAAACATAAGGTATCTGTTCCTGTAAAGAATTAAAGTCTTGAAAACCCAAAGAGGTAGTTCTACTCTGTCCTATAGGGTCACTATGAGTCAGATAGACTCTAGGACAGTGAGCGAGATGGTTGTGTAGCAATACTTTTTGATGTACCCTTATATTGGCAATATAGTCCCTATTATATTGCCTTTCCTATTTGGGAACAAGCTTGATCCTTTTCATTCAAATGTCAACCCCAAAGTGTAGGAGTTATTCCTGGTCCACTTGTGTCCTTCTCAGCCCCTAGCTCAGTGCTTTACAGAGAGCTGAAGCTAGCAAATGCTTGTTGACTTGAACGATTCTCTCTCTTCCTCATTTCTCATGGCTTTTTACTATAACTCGTTGGTTTCAGTTAAGTTAGTCTCTTTGCCATGTGATTGCCTTCCTTCCTTAGTGCTTTTATTACTTTGCCAATCCAGAGGCTACCATCTTGATCAGAATTCAATTTGGGACTGGCTTTGTCCAGGAAGTTATGTTTAGTTATATCCTTCCCTATCTAACTTTAATTAGCATTCCTTCCTTGGTATCTGTGACTTCTATTTGGACAATATTAATTAATGTGTTAACTTGCTTCTTCTGAAGTTCCCTCCCCCACCTTCTTTTTTTTTAATTAAAAGATCATTTTATTGGGGACTTTTACAACACTTGTTACAATCCATACATTGATTGCATTAGGTATGTTTGTACTTATGTTACCTTCATTAATTTCTAGACATCTACTTTCTATTGAGCCCTTGGTATCAGCTCCTCATTTCCCCCCTTCCCTCCTCCAACCTCATATTTCCTAGGTAGATTATAAATTATTATTATTTTCATATCTTACAAGGACCGCTGTTTCCCTTCCCCCGTGTTTTCTGTTATTCTTACCCCTGGAGAGGGGTGTATGGTTATGTGTCAATCACTGTGATTGGTTCCCCTTTCTTCCTTCCTCTCCCTGCTCTTATCCCTGCCCTTCTTGTATCACTATTCCCACTCCTGTTCTTGGATTTCGTGTGTCGTGAGCCCCCATCTCTTTTCTATACCTGTGTACATGCTCAGGTCTGGTCTGAATTGAGAAGCAGTATTGGGGTCATCATAGTGGAGGGTGAGGAAGCCTCAAGGAACCAGAGGAATATTGTGTATTTCTTTTCTTTCTTTCTTTCTTTTTTAAATTCTTCAAGGAAATTTTTAATTGATTAAAAATAATTAAGTTTCACTTATGTATTGCTCTCTGTACTCAATTAAACTTCATACTTGTTTACACAATTCTATTCTCTCCAACTGGAAGCTGTGTAGGCTCTAGTCCAACTGTCTTCATTGAAACAGCAATATCAAACAAACAGTCATAGCATTCACACATGGTTTTAGCCTTCTGCCATGTTTCTCCCCATACCAGCACGGCACAGGAGTCTGGGTATTCATCCAGTGCATGAGCCCTTTGTTCTTTGAGGTCTTTCTCCTCAGGTGTACTCTCAATAATGGGCACTACCAACATATCATCATATCTGAGTATTACAGACATATTTCTTCACATCACAGATTTCCAGATTGATGAGTAATGAGCCACACTACCATCTGTGGGGTGGTAGACGGACTTGAACTTATCGTGAAGGTCACATTGTTTTAGACTAGCTATGCCACATTTCAACACTGAAAAGCTGTCAAACTCCAGAGATCTACTTAACTCAGATTAACGATGAAACTCTCCTACACATGAAAACATTTCAGAAATACTACATTTTGTCAGAATGAGTTCTTTTTTTCAGGTGCCACTGAGCTGATCTGGATTCTCAGTGACCCCATGAGACAGAGGAGAATGGCCCATAGAGTTTTCTAGACTATCAATCCTTCCAGAGGCAGACTGCCAGCTCTCTCTCCCTCAGAGTTGCTGGGTGGGTTTGAACTGGCAGTCTTTCAGTTGGCAGCCAAGTGCTTGCTCACTGTTAGTCGGGGAGAATGCTTCTTCAGAAAAGCGAGGGCACAGAGACCTTGCTCTTTGGCTGTGTCAGTAAAGGAACATCATCTTTCCATCTCTGTAGAAACACCAGCCATGGTGTGTTTGTTATCCTTGGACAAACATGTCATTTTTCATGTTGTGGACAGTTGACCGTGTCCATGGGGAAGTGAGGCCATCTGATTGGACACCACTGAGAGTGGATTTGGAAGCATTATGTGAAGTGAGGCATCCTTTAATGGAGCACAGACCCTGCCCCATCTCATTAAATCCATCAAAATGCCAGTACCCTATTCATCCAAAAATGGGAAAATATTTCAGCAAATTCTTTAAGCAAAAATAAATAAATGAATACCTGTTATACCCTCCTGAGGTAGACTTTCTTATTCATTTTATCATCCCCTGATGTGTAATTTTAAACTCTTGTCTTGGATAAAGGAGGGTGGCCATGACAGCAGCTTTCGAGTAGGTGTGACTCACTGTGGCGGCTCCTGAATTCCTTCCTTTTCCACTTTTGAAGGGGCAATGTAGAGCTCATTTCTGATGGAGGCAACACCTGGAGTTACAGTTGCCCGACTGGAGCTTAACAATCAGACATGGCCAGGATGAGGGCACCCCAATCTCTGATCGCCCCATGGGATTGCTGTAGCCACTCTGCCTGGGCTCCCTCCAAGAGTCTTCTCGTCAATATTGTGTTTCATCGATGCTTTACTGCAGCCTGGTTGACTCATCCCTTCCCTGTGGATTGTTCCCTTGTCTACAGATGGGTTTGGGTCTCTGCTCCATCCCCCTCTGTTCTCAACAATATGTTTTTGTTTGTTATGTGTCTTCTGATGCCTCTTACCTGGTCCCGATGACTCCTCGTGATCACACTGGCAGTGTGCTTTTTCCATGTGGGCTTGTTGCTTCTCTGCCGAATGGCTGCTTGTTTAACTTCAAGCCTTTAAGACCCCAGACGCTATATCTTTTAATAGTCGGGCACCTTCAACCTTCTTCACATTTGCTTATGCACCCGTTTTGTCTTCAGCGATTGTATTGGGAGGGTGAGCATCTCAGAATGCCGATTTGTTAGAACAAAGTGTTTTTGTATTGAGGGAGGGTATGAGCAGAGGCCCAAAGTCCGTCCACTACCAGTGTATTGCTTTATAAATATATGTACATAGGCCAATATCTCTATTTTTTGGATTAATATATTTACATGTGTACACACCTATGCTTATACCTGTATCCATGGCTTTGCTTCCTACGTCCTTCCTGTTTCCTTTTACCTTTCTCCTGCCCCACCATCACTTTCCTCCTATTTCTGCCTCTTAGAACGTCCTCCTAGCTAGTTTGCTATTGCTCCGACACCCCCAGGATCCATATCTCCTCCTTGTTGTTGACTCTAATTCCCTAGTTGTTCCCCTGTCTATGGGGCTCCCTGCTCCCCGCACCCTTACCCCTGTTTCCCTCCACCCCAAGTCCTCCTGGGACTGCTGGTGCTGCTGCATTCTCCTAGGGCTTGCTTCCCATGCCCCCAACTCTCTTTTTGCGATTTTATGAGAGGCAGTGTGATGGTAATGAAAAGACCAAGGTTCGAATTGTGGCATGCAAGTTAGCTGGATGACTTTGGGCAAAAATTTAAATCTCTAAGTCTAATTTTTCCCTAGAAAATGGAGATAGCACAAGTTATTTTGTAAAGTTATAGTAAAGCACAAAAATGAGATGATTATGTATGAAAACACCTAGCATATTGAATGACATGCAGTAAATCCAATAAATGTTATTTCCCTTCTTTCTATCTCATCAACAAAATAATTTGTGTTTAGAAGTTTAGGAATGAACATTCCTTAAAAAAATGTTATGGATTTTGGACTCGCATTTAACTGTAGCCCTAATCTAAGAACAATTAGTTGTAATGACATAGCCCTACTCTATACTCCCCCTCATGAAGAGATAACTGAAGATATGTGTGCTGTAGTAAAGTGTGGTAAAGAAATAAGATGGTGCTCAGTTATTAGAAAGAATAATGTCAAAACTTTTAAAGGCTTATCATGAAACAAGCATTCACCTAGGGGAGACATCAACTAAGTTCACATGGAAGAACCACATAGCTTGTGTGACCCAAGGATTATAAATAAGAAAATCCAAATCCAGAGAAGGAAATGGTATCAGAGTTTAAATTGTGAACACCTAGTTTGCAGAAGGCTATGGATGACAGTGGAAGCCCAAAATCCATTTTCAGTGTCCACACATGTTCTTAACCTCCAGTGAATCCCCTCTGACCATAGTGCAGGGATGTGAATAGCCTTGCTATCAGTCAGAGAGCACTGGAAAGTAGAATATAGATGTAGTTAGGTTAAAAGGTAATACTTTATCATTTAATTTCCCTTTTGACCCATTTTAAAGTTGTTTCAATTTTTAATATTTTCTGCTTTCTTTTGATTGCGGGTTTTCTGTTTTATTTTAGTCATTTTTTTTTATTTTGTTTTGTATGATTTTTTTGGATACAAATCAATTTATTGGGGGCTCTTACAGCTCTTATAACAATGCATACATCCATTTTATCAAGCACATTTGTATATATGTTGCCATCATCATTTCCAAAACATTTTTTTTCTACTTGACCCCTTAGTATCAGCTTTTTCTTTTTCCCCTTCCCTTCCCCACCCTCCCAAACCTTTGATAATTTAGAAATTAATTTTATTTTCATATTTTACACCATCCACTGTCTCACTTCACCCACATTTCTGTTGTTTGTTCCCCTTGTGGGGGGGTTGTATGTAGATCACTGCGATTGGTTCCCCCTTCTCCCCCCACCTTTCCCCTACTGTATGATTTTATGTATATAAAATCCAGGATAGATAAATCTATATACACAGTAACTGGAGCAATAATTACCTAGGGGCATGGCAGGGGAGGTTGGGAGGAAATGGGGAGCTGACAACAGTGAGTACAAGAAAAAAGCAAATGTTCTAAAATTGATTGTGGTGATGATTGTACAACTCTTCTTAATATGATTGAACTATTGAATTGTATAGTATTTGAATTCTATGCCAATAAAACTATCAAAAATTATTTTAATCATTGTCCTATTCCCCCATCCCCAACTTAAGTAAACACAGCAACACCTAACACTGCACTCTTCACAAATACAACTGAATGTGCTTGAGGCCTAGAGAATGGAGAGAACAATGCTCACTCCTTAGATGTAGAGAAGCAGTTCCCCACTGACTGGTGGACAGAGCTGGTGAATCACGTGCACTGGGTTTGGCCACACTCAGGTTGTGAGGCAGAAGGGTTACAGAGGGGAAGCTGTGTCTGACAAGCAAAAGCCTGGCTCACTGCAGTTCAGGCTGCTGGCAGAGCTCATTCTGTTTGGAGCTTATCCTGCCCCCAAGTGGCCACAAACAGTGGTATCCTTTACTGAGCTTTAGTTAAACTTTTCTGCAAAGGAACTGAAAAAATCCTCAAAGCTAGGTGATTGACTGGCATTATTTGATGCTCACCTTCCCGACACAATCGCTGAAGACAAAGCTGGTGAATAAGTAAATGTGGTGAAGAAAGCTGATGATGCCTGGCTATCAAAAGATATAGCCTCTGGGGTCTTAAAGGCTTGAAGGTTAACAAGCGGCCATCCAGCTCAGAGGCAACAAAACCCACACGGAAGAAGCACACCAGCCTG
>NW_022103906.1:74044539-74050341 GCF_000313985.2 Echinops telfairi | reverse complement strand
AAGAAAATTACAGGAGAACGAATTGTATTTATGAAACCAAAGATGAAGACAGTTTTAAGAAAGAGATTGAGAAATAGATGAGGCAATGAAAATGATCATGGCTTTTGGCAGCAATGGCTTCACTGAAATAATCTCCATGGACTGATGAGGACAGAAGTTTTGCTTCACTCTATCTTTTATGTCTTTCTTTATCAACCTAATAAATATCAGCTTAACCACACACAAAAACTAGGTGATTGAAAATCAAACCCAACTAACTACCATTGAGCAAATTTTGATTTATAGTGACCTCTTATGTAGATTTTGACTTATAGGACAGGGTAGAACTGCCACATTGGGTTTACAAGACTAAATCCTTACAGGAACAGACAGCCTCATCTTTGTCTCAAAGAGTGGCTGGTAGGTTCAAACCACTGTCCTTGAGGTCAGCAGCTCAATGCATAATCTACCACTTCACCAGGCCTCCTTGACTGAAAATCAGGTGGTGTCTGTAAAAGGACCCTCAGAAGTCAAGGGGGACTCAGGCCATTTTTATTGTCTGGAGGTTATGGTATTAAAACAAAGAAATGCCAAAATGTCTAAAAAGATTTCATTATTAAAAAAAAAAAAGGAGCAGTTAAACCAGGGTTACAAACTAAGTATATTTATAATGGGACAATTAAATACTTTCTCTCACTTTTGCTTAATGGTGTCCAATGGCTAAATTTGTCACTTGCTCAGGAAAACGATGTGCCTGCCCAGTCCTGCATCTCCTCTCCAGTTTCACAGAGGCTAAGACCCATGGGCCAGATCTCTTCTTGTCTGTACAACCTTCCTGTGGCCTGCCCTTGGATGTCCTGGATGCCCCAAGATAGAAGTAGCGGCCATCTACCTGAGACAGATAACATTTATTTCCCAGAACTCTTCTCAAGGAGAGTACTCTTTCCATTCATTAATCCACTTAGTCATTCATCGAATTTGTCACTTGAACTGATATGTATTTAGTTCTTTCTATGAACCAGGTGGTGATGCAAATGGTTAATGTGCCTGGCAGCTAACAAAAAAGGTGGGAAGTTCAAATATACCTAGAAAGGCCTGGTGCTCTATGTCTGAAAAATCAGCCATGGAAACCAGTGGAGCACAATTCTACTCTGAAACCCGTGGGGTCACCATGCATCTGAACGATGGCAACTGGCCAACTTGTGAGCTGCCATCAATAGCGAACAAGGCAGATTCCTTGCCTTCACGGTTTAATTTGTCACAGGAGAACAGACAGGACCCCTAGTGGTGCTGTTTCGGTAAGCATTGGGCTGCTAACCACAAGGTCAGTGGTTCAAACCCACCATCTCTTTGTCAGGAGAAAGATGAGGCTATCTACTGCATAGGAATTGATTCTGGTGGCAGTAGGCTTTGTTAAAAAAAAGAACAGACAATAAATAAAATAAATTGCAGATAACGAGAGTTAATATAAAGAAAAATAAAGCAGAATAAGGGCATGTGTGGGTACAATTTTAGCTTAACAGGCCAAGGAAATACTGTCTAAGGAGGTGACATTTGAGCAGAGATTTGAATGAAGTGAAGGAATGTGGTAAACCGAGGGACTGAATGAGAATGTAATGCAGTTAAATCCTCTATTCTCATAATTATGGGTCTGGAAAGCCAACTCTGGTGGGGGAAGACCCTCATGGCTATGTTATATAAATAAATCGCAATATGCATTCTCATGACTGAACACAGTTTCTCCAATAACCCCCCACAAAGGAACTACCCTAAAAGATACTTCACACCTGTGTCTGGCTATTTACTATGGCTGAAGGTTATCTGTAGATAAAAGCAATCAAGTTCTATAGCCTGACCCACTGTAAAATGTAGCAAGCCCTCTTCTGATGTCTCTTGCTGATACGGATCATAGATCGCTCCTCTGGGGAGGGCTCAGGGGTTTCCAAGGTCAACTAGCACTAGGTCAAGATGATGATTCACTTCATTGTCTGTATGACATGTATGTCTTTTGAAAGATCTATAAACCCCATTATATATACCCACTGGAAAATACATTCACTCCCTTGGTCCTGACAGGGACAAGGAGCCCCTGTGTCCCACTGTCTATCTGTCTGTATTATTTTTCATAATCACAAAGTCACTCCTAAGGACCCGTTCGAGTGTTGGGGACCCATACTCTGGCAAAGGAGTAAGCCATGAGAACATTTATGGGAAGATGGTTCTTTCCATTGAGATCAATGAGTTCAAAGGTCTTGAAGTGGGGAGGACTTGGAGGAAGAGCAAGGAGGCAAAAGCAGTATAAAGGAGGGAGGTGAGGGTTGGGTGATAAACTTCTGGATATAGTATTACGCCCCCACTCCCCAGGGAACATGCTACGTAACCACAGGTAGCCCCTATACTCCCTTGTAAGGAGGATGGGCCTCCTTACTGCTTAGGCCAGTCACTTCATCTCTAAGAATAACAGAAAAGAGAGAGGGGCTAAGATTTCTAGTCTATACAGGGCACTCAAAAGTAGTAGGGGAAGTCCAAAAGCCATATAGAAAAATGGATAATAGATATGATCAGATTATTAGCGGGGTGTTAGATATTTAAATGATACTTAAGTATATGAAAAGACACTTGACTTCACTCACAATTAGAGAAATTTAAACTAAGATTACACCCAGCCCTCACCTCCTTCCTTACACTGCTTTTGCCTCCTTGCTCTTCCTCCGCCCATCAAGTTCATCCCCACTTCAAGACCTTTCAACTTGCGGATCTCAGTGGAAGGAGCCATCGTCCTACAGATGTTTTCGTGATTCACTCCTTCACTTCATTCAAATCTCTGCTCAGTGTTTACTTCCATGGCGTATTTCCCAGTCAAGCTAAAAGTGTACATACCCCCACACCCATACACCCTCATTCTGCTTTATTTCCACGCTGCTGTCTCTGTTGTTAGATGTCATCCAGTCGGTCTGACTCAGCAATGTGCAGCAGAATGAAACACGACCCAGCTGGGCACCATCTTCACAAATGCTTTGTTTGAGCCCACTGTTGCAGCTATTGGGTCAATCTAGCTCATCAAAGTTCTTCTTTTTTGCTGTCTACTTTACCAAGCATGACGTCCTGTTCTAGGGATTTGTCTCTCCTGACAACACGTCCAAAGTATGGGGGACAGCCCCAACATTTGGCTTCTAAAGACCATTCTGGCTATATTTCTTCCAAGACTGGTTTGTTTGTTCTTTGAGCATGTTCACGGTACTGACAGCATATTTTAAATGATACCTGTCATTATCTACAGGAGCCTGGGTGGTGTAATGGGTTACATGTTGGGTTGGCAACCACAAGGCCAGCAATTTGAACTCACCCATTTATCTTCAGGAAAAAGAGGAGATTTTCCTGCCTTTGTAAAGATGTAAGTCTCAGAAACTCACAAGGGCAGTTCTACCCACTCCAGTGGGTTCCTATGAATCCCAATGGACTCGATGGCAGAGATTAAAAAAAATGATTATCTACAGAGTCCTGGTTGCACAGTGGGATAAGTGCTGGTGTGCTAACTGCAAGTTCAGTGGTTCAAAGCTACCAGTTACTCTGTGGGCAAAAGATGAGCCAGTAGATTTACAGTCTTAGAAGTGTAATGGGCAATTCGACTCTGTCCTATGGGATACAAGTAGGAATTGACTCAATGGCAGTGAGTTTGGTTTTTTCATTTTTATGTGCAATTTATTTTGTTTTATTTATTTTTATTATTTGTTTTTCAACTATAGCTTAAACATTGAAAGTTTAAACAATTAAACATACTTACACTCTCTCATGTCTCCCAACCCCCACTCCATAACATACAAAAAGAGGTAAAAAGAAAGAATCAAATCTATCAAAGGGTTTCCAGTATGGTTAGATTTCAGCGTCTAATTCAAAGAAGCGCCATCTAACTGAGGCATCAACTAAGTCCACCTGAAAGAAGCACATCAGCCTGTGTGATCCAAAGATGATGATAACAAAATTCAAATATTATGAAGGGAAAAGTTGCTCCCTTCATCATATTTGATGGGAGACAGGCCTTAAATTGCGAACATTCAATTTGTGGAAAATACATGATAATGAATGAAAAGATAGAAAATATCAACAGAGGAAAAAAATGACCTAAAATGAACTAAATTGAAGTTTTAGAACTGAAAAATGCAATACCTGGAAGAAAAAAAAAAACTCACAGGGGATTAGTAGCTAAGTGGCAATGGAAAGAAGAGTCAGTGAACTTAAGGATGGATCAATAGAGATAGTCTAATATGAAGAAGAAATAGAAAACATGTGGAGAAACAATATAAAACCAACTCCAAACAAAAATCCTGAGTCTTGGAGAACAGTTGGACAATTTAAAACAGTTCACAATATGGGTAATACAGCCCACCAACAACAGCATACATTTCTCTTGGTGTCTTGGTTTTCAGGCTGGTTCCTGTGTGTGTGTGTGTGTGTGTGTGTGTATGTGTGTGTGTCTGATTCAGAAAATTACATTGGATAGGATGCGTCTGCTCTAGTTTCTTAGATGTGGTGTTCTACTATATTCTCAGCTATTCAGTTATACTGATTCATCATCCTAGTTTGATATATAAGAATTTAGACCCACAAATTACAGGATAAGACAAAGAAGCTAAGCATATTTGAAAAAGAAATAGGTATTAAGGGACTTGCAAAGGAAGCTATATATGAAGTCATCGTGGCTAGTTGGTTACACATTGAGCTGCCAATCATAAAGCCAGTGGTTTGAACCTACCACTCACTCTGCAACCTTTAAAAGATTTACAGGTTTGGGACTCAAAATGGGAACTTCTTCTCTGCTTTCTGCCCTATAGAGTCACTCTGAGTTAGAATCGATTAGATGGCAGTGTGTTTTGGTCTGGGAGGCTGTGAAATATATACAGAGACTACAGATTGGATACTGCAAAGCTGGAACATAGCTTGAGAAGAATGGAAAGGAACAAAGAAATTGAAACAGCACATACATGGAAGGTGTAGGTGAGGGCAATTCAGTGTTGAAAATGGAAGACCCCATAGTAATTTTCATAAATATTTTGAAGATCTAAATTTTTCTTCTGCAAGTTACACAGTAAACATTTCAGAACACATTTTAATATATAGAAGTCAATGGATAGAGAATTCATGGTAAATGTTTCAGAGTTGAGGTTGACTTCAAGCTTCTTAATTCTAACTTTTCTTTAAAGAGTTTCTGTGCACAGGTGAAGAAGTAGTGCCATCTTATAACTGGAACATTTTAATTTTATATTGGAACATTTTAATTGAAAATACTGAAAAATATTGTGAAAATTGAAAGACTGGAACATTTTAATTTTAATGAAGAAATTTGACTCTGACAGACCTATTTTGCATTTCAGAACATTTGAATATCTATTTATTATCAGTCAATTACAACTCACAGCGACCCTGTAGGATGGAGTGGAACTTCTCCTGTAGATTTTTGAGGCTGTAGATCCTTATAAGAACAGAAAGTTCCATCTTTCTCTTACAGAGCAGCTCATGGGCTTGAATAGCTGACCTTGTAGTTAACAGTCAAACACATAGCTCACTACGCCATCAGGGTTCCTTATTTATTGTACAGTAACTCTTATTTCTGGCCCCCTTTTAAGATAACAAATTGGGAACAACAAGTGATCCAAAATCGATAGCAAGGAGGGTTTAGAAGGCCTGGTAGAGCTTGATCAAGGGCAATGTAACTGAGAGGAATTACTGAAAACCAAATGAAGGTTGAGCACGATAGTGGGACAAGAGGAAAGTAAAAGGAAATAGAGGAAAGAACTAGGAGGCAAAGGGCACTTATAGAGGTCT
>NW_022103906.1:74040915-74043302 GCF_000313985.2 Echinops telfairi | reverse complement strand
TATTCAGTTCCTAATAAAGGTGAAGTGATACTTGGGGAAAATTCCAAGTTCATGAATTTGCACTGTTTAATTATTTCTTTGGGTGAAAGGACACCATATGAAATAAAACTTGACCTAAATATTCAGTCCAACACAAACTACTTTATTTATTTTATTATTACTTTTTATTAAATACTTTTATTGGGGGCTCTTACAGCTCTTATCACAATCCATACATACATCCATTGGAACACAAATGACTTTGAATAAAGCCAGTGTGCACTTCCTCTCTCTCTGGCTAGCCAACGGTACTTTAAAATATACTGATTTTTTAATGGGTGAGCAGAGTGAAAAGTAGCATATGGTATAGATTCTGTATCTCAAAAACTAGAGCTAATGGGAAAACAGATGCCATTTTTAGGAATCAGCAGGTCAAACTTGACCAGAAACAAGTCTAACATTTAAGTCACCAAATGTGTGTTGGCCAGTGATAATTGTAGTTCCAGAAGGAGAGGAGTGTGAGTATGAGACAGAAGAAACACACTTGAAAGAGTAGGGGCAGATAATTTCCCAAATTGGGTTAAGAACATACATTTACAGATTCAAGAAGCTCAATGAACCCCAAACAAGATAAATTAGAAGAAATCTGTCACCAGTCACACCCTTGCAAAGTGACTAAACACCAAGCTTAAAGAAAAAAAACACTGGAAGCACTCAGAAAAAAATGTACATGCAAGGAAAAATGACTTGAAGGACCATAATTTTTAATCAGAACCCATGTAAGTCCAGAAGGTGATGAACTAGCTTTAGCATGCTGAAAGGAAAACAACAACAAAACAAAAACACCCTATGTTGACCTAGAATTCTACCTACAAGAATAATATCCTTGAAGAATTTAAGGTGAACTGGACCCGAGTTCCCAGGGAAGATAATTTGTCACTACCAGAATTCTGTGGTTGTTTGGTGCCACCGAGCCTGTTCCGACTCACGCCAAACGTATGCCGGCAGAGTGAAACACTGCCTGGCCCTGGGGCAGCCTCACTATTGTTCCTACGCTTAAACTCATTGGTGCAGCCACTGTGTCAATCATCTCGCTGAGGGACTTCCTCTCTTTTCCTGCCCCTCCACTTTACCAAGCACTTTACTAGGTATTAATCTCTCCTAGAATCCTGCTATATGAAATACTGACGTTTTTCAAGATAAAGGCAATGAAACCAAAGGAAAGCTTAGATTTTTCAGGAATGAAAGATATCAAAATTAGTAAATATAAAAGACTTTGCCTATGCATTTATTTAAAATGCACATGATTATTTTAGGCAAAGTTTGTCTTGTGGAGTTTTAAAAAAATGTAATCTTTATTTTTTAAATAAAATTTTATTGTGGTAAAATATATAACAAACATTGACTATTTAAAAAAATCATTTTATTAGGGGCTCATACAACTCTTATCATAATCCATACACACATCAATTGTGTAAAACTCATTTGTACATTCATTGCCCACAACATTGATTATTTTTACATGTAAAACTTAGTGATATTGATTATATTCATCATGTTATACAGCCTCTTGTGGCATTTTAATGAATATAGGTTTAATGTATGTTTATGATAACTATAACATAATAGATAATGTATGTGTGTGTATGTAAATAGACCTAAACAGTTGTAAGGTTTCCATATTTTACCTGAGCTGTAAAAAATTAAATAGAATGTATATATGGGAATTATATATCCAAGTGTATGTAGACCTTATAAACAAATATATATACACTTTAAAGTACATTTAAAAAAATCTTTTGATTTCATGTTTTATGTGATTAAATGGGCTCAGAAATCTGAAGATTTAATGATACAAAATGTAATCTCTAGAAAACCCAAAACTAAACCCATTACCACCAAACGGATTCTGACTCATAGTGACCCTATAAAGGATTTCAGGGGCTATAAATCTTTGTGGGAGCAAATAGCTCTTTGTTTCTCCTGAAGAGTAGTGTTGGGTTTGAATCACCTACTGTGTGATTAGCAGTCCAACGGCTTACCTGACAGCACCAAAGTAAATGGAATTCTAAAACATGTAACGATTCTTTTTGTGTGTGTTTGTTTTATGAAGATTTATTTGTGTTAGTTATGTGAAAATCTTATTCCATGGGTATCCATCCAGCTAGCTTTCAGCAGGAACCGGCATGGTTGATTCATGTAACGATTCTAAAATAAAGTGGGAAAGTGGAGGACAGATGAACAAAAAATAGTAAGGCCAAACAAAAATTAAAATGGCATGCCTAAATCTAATAAAATCAATAATTACTGTAAATATAAATGGAATATATACTCCAAACAAAGGGCAGAGGCTATTAGAATGGTAAAAAGCAAGACACAATTAAATGGTGTCCACAAAAGATACACTC
>NW_022103906.1:74038217-74040327 GCF_000313985.2 Echinops telfairi | reverse complement strand
TCACTTTAGATTTCTTGCTGAACTCTATGAAATGCTTTAATACTTAAAAACATTTCCCCCCCCCTTGAGAATATGGCTTCTTTTAATGAAATAACCAAATGTCTCTGTGTTAAAAATCTTTAGATAGTAAGTATAAAGTGGTTCTAATTTAGTCTTAACACTATAGGAAAGTGACTTTAATACAATGATCAAAGGCAAACTCAATGAACAGTTGCATTTTCTGGTCCATTTTCTGAGTCATTACACAGGGAAAAATCAATATCTGGAGTCTGACAATTGCATTTAAGCACAGAGGATTCTCACTTTCTCACTGTCCTCCTGGAACCTTTTAGGAAACAATACATCTTTGTTTTCAGTGTTTGGGTTGTTAACAACCACTGTTTCTTTAGAACACATATGGATATAATACCTTTTCAAAAGAGCTTGATATCGATCCCTGGCAAAGCCTAGGAGGAAACATTAAATAGATGTTTGCAAGCACTTAGGAAGGAAACCTGATATCCTTATGTGCAAGGCTGAGAAATGTAGACCGTCTGACAGCATCGTTAGGTTGATTTACAACTGGCTGAAAGACTTACAGACTCTAAGAGTTCAGACTGCTGGATGCCTCACGGCATTGATCACATTGGCTGTTTATTTCTGGCTAGGTGCCATCAGGTCAGTACCAACTCATAGCGACTGGAAGTACAAAATAAAGAAACACTTTCCAATCCTGTGCTTTCCTCATAGTCACTGCTAAATTGGAGCCCAGCCTTGTAACCACAGTATCAATCTATCATGTCGAGGGTCGTCCTCTTTTTTTCCACGACCCTCTACTTTACCAAGCATGATATCCTTTTTCAGGAATTGGTCTTTCCTGATAATGTATACAAAGTATATGAGCTGAAGTTTCACCATCCTTGCTGCTAAGGAGCATTCTGGCTGTACTTCTTCTGAGACAGGTTTGTTTGTTTGGGGGCAGCCCAGGATACTGTCAGTATTTTTTCCCAACACCATCCTTTCAAATGCATAATTCTTCTTCAGTCTTCCTCATTGTCCAGAATGCACATGCATATGAGACTACTGACAATACCATGGCTTAGGTCAGGTGTATTTTAGTCTTCAAAGTGACATCTTTAGTCTTTAACACTTTAAAGAGGTTTTTGTTCAGTAGGTTTGTTCAATGTAATGCATCATTTGCTTTCAGTTAACAATTTGATTTCTTAACTGCTGCTTCCATGAGTGATAGAAAATCCAAGTAAAATGAAATTCTTGACAAGTTCAACTTTTTTTCTGTTTATCATGATTCTATTGGTCTAATTATAAAGATTTTTGTTTTCTTTACATTAAGTTCTAATCCATATAGAAAGTTGTATTCTTTGATTGTCATTAGCAAATGCCTCAAATCCTCTTCACTTTCAGCAAGCTAGGTTTTGCCATCTTTTCCTAGGCTATGCATGCACTTCCTTCAATCCTGATACTATATTCTTCAAAAGTCCAGTTTCTCAGGTTATTGCTGGGCATGCAGACTGAATAAGTATGGTAAAGGACACAGCTCCGACACACACCTTTCCTGATACTCAAAAACGTTACTTTTTAACAGTTTCTTTTGGCACTTCATTTATAAATCATATGATCCAATAGTTTAAACATATCAAGAGTTGTACAATCGTTACCACAATCAATTTTAGAACATTTTCTTCTTCCTTGTACTCACTGTTATTCATGTAATTATTTTTTCTGATTGTGGCAAAAATATACACCACAAAACATTCTCTAATTCAACAACTTCTTCATGTATAATTCAGTGCCATTGATTATACTCTTCCTGTTGTACAACCATTATTGATATCCCTCTGCAAAATTTTCCACCACCATTGAAAAAATCTTAATGTCCCTTAAGCAAAAAATCTTTCTCCTTCACCCATTTTAATTCTAGGTCAAGTTTAGCTTCTTTTTCTTTCCCTTCTTCTTCTTATTTTTAATCATTTTATTGGGGGATTGTACAACTATTACCACAATCCATCCTTCCATCCATCCATCGTGTCAAGCATATTTGCACATTTGTTGCCATCATCATTTTCAAAACACTTTCTTTCTACTTGAGCCCTTGGTATCAGCTTCTCATTTT
>NW_022103906.1:74035067-74036708 GCF_000313985.2 Echinops telfairi | reverse complement strand
TTTTTTTTTTCTTTCCTGATCTTAAACCATGTAGTATTCCTTTGTTTTGTTCAAATGACTGCCTCTTGGCCTATTTATAGATTCTGCATGGGCACAATTAAGTGTTATGGAACTCCCATTCTTCTTAATGTTATCCACAATTTATTACTATCCATACAAATGCTTTTGCAATCAATAAAATGCAGTAAACATGACATTCCCTGTTTTCAACCAAGATCCATCTGACATCCCTTTTTCTATGTCTTCTGAATGTTGCTTGAGTTTCTGGCATCTTCCCATTGATGTACATAGTGCTGCAATCATTTTAAACTTATTTTCAGCAAAATTGTACTTGCATGTGATATTAATGATATATTTTTTACATTTCCACATTCTGTTAGATCACCTTTATTTTGACCTTGAGACTTGTTTGGAGGTTCTAGCAGGGGAGTGCAGCTACTCATATACCCTTGACTGAAGGATGGTCCTCCTATCAGGGAAGGTCGTCCTCTTCAACCAAGCGTGCAGCTTGGGGGGACGCACATGGAGTGGTGAGGGAGGAAGGGGACACCACCTAGCCAGTCAGATCAGCTGAATCAACCCTGGTGATGAATGGGGTAACAGATGTCGCAGTCAGATTGCCCTCACATTCTAACCTTTCTTTTGAATGGGGACAAATATGGATCTCGTCGTCAGTTGGCCAGGTAGCAAGCCATCTTCCAAATTTCTTAGCATAGACAAACGAATGTTTCCAATGTTTCATGAACATCTCAAAACATTTTAATTGATATTGTCAGTTCGTGGAGCCTTATTGTTTTTTGCTAATGCCTTCAGTGCAGCTTGGACATCTTCCTTCAATACAACTATTATTTCTTCTTCTTTCAAGAAAAGGCACTTATTTCAGACAGTTCAGGAGGCCAGAGTCCAAATTTTGGGGACAGCTATAAGGGAAGGCTGGGAAGAGCTTTGTCTCGTAGCCTGGACATTCCTGATTCCTTCCTTGATGTAACATCAATTCCAAGCTCCATCTTGCCTCCTACATTTGTGTATCCTTCTGTGCCTAATCTAGTGTGTTTACAACTCAGAAATGATTAAGTTTAGGAACATATTCCATTAATAAAGACTCCATTAACATAACCAAACATTAACATAACATTATAACCAAACAGGATTATGTCCACAAGTATATTAAACTCATGGCCCTCAAGTAAATTCCAACTCACAGTGACTCTATAGAATAGAGTTGAACTGCTCTTTAGGATTCTGAGACTGAATCTTTATGGGAATAGATAACCTTATTTTTCTCTCATGAGATGGTTGATGGGTTTGAACCATCGACGATGCGGTTAATAGCCCAATGCTTCACTCACTGAGCCACCAGGGATCTTTTCACAGGTATATTGTTATTGTTAGGCATTACACAGTCGTTCTGACTGGTAGTGACTCTATGAACAATAGCATGAAACAATACCATTCGTTCTTAAAACAAATGGTATTAACCAATTCTTTGTGTTCAGTGATGCTGTGCATTTCTTCCATCTTCTTTGGATGTTTCCTGTGTCATTCAAAATTTTGCCCATAGCCTCTACTCATGTACTCCCTCAACACAAGAACACTTTGTTCTAATAACCTGGCATTCTGTGATGCTCACCTTCTGGACAC
>NW_022103906.1:74015619-74034619 GCF_000313985.2 Echinops telfairi | reverse complement strand
CATGGGTACAGATAAGAGCTAGAAACACAGGGAATCCAGGACAGATAAACCCCCAGCACCAATAATGAGAGTAGTGATACCAGGAAGGTAAGGGGAAGGTGGGGGAAGAAAGGGGGAACCGCTCACAATGATCTACCTATAACCCCCTCCCAGGGGATTGGACAATAGAAAAGTGGGTAAAGGGGGACACTGGTCAGTGTAAGACATGAAAAAATAATAATTTACAAATTATCAAGGGTTCATGAGGAAGGGAGGAGGAAAAATGAGAAGCTGATATCAAGGGTTCAAGTAGAAAGAAAATGTTTTGGAAATGATGATGGCAACAAATGTACAAATGTACTTGACACAATGGATGGATGTATAGATTGTGATAAGAGCTGTATGAGTCCCCAATAAAATGATAAAAAATTAAATTATTTCTTTAAAAAAAAGAAAGAAGGAGGAATAGAAACAGCAAACACAAGAAGTGGTACTGTATAAGTGATGGGGTAAATATGTGAGTATTGCAATTAATGAGGTAAAATAAAATAATGTGAATTGTTAAATGGGGGAAACATATTGCCCCTAGAATCCCTCAATATTTCTGCATGAGGTTTGAATCAGTCCTTTTAGCCTGAAATATGCTGAGCATGTTCTTTCCTTGTGGTTTTCTAACTCTGGTTTTTGTCCACTTCATTTTAATGTTTTACTGTGTCTTCTTGAGCTACCTTTTGATATTTTCGGTTCAGCTTTTACTGTATCATTCAGTTGTTATCATTCACACAGTTGAGTGCTTTGGCACAGTCACTGACATTGGCAATAACATCACTTGTTCCATGTCCTCTTCTAAATTAAGCCTGGACCTCTGGCAGCTCCCTCTCAAGGTACTGCTGCAACTATTGGATGATCTTCAGCAAAAAATTACTTGTATGTAGTATCAGTGATATTGTTCTATAGTTTGAGCATTCTGTTGGGTCACCTTTCCTCGGAATGGGTACAAATATGGATCTCTTCCAGTCAGTTGGCCAAGTAGCTGTCTTCCCAATTTCCTGGCATAGATGAGTGAGTTGAAACATTTCTGTTGGTATTAAATAAATTGCTGGATCTTTGTTTTTGGCTAATGCTTTCAGTGTAGCTTGAACTTCTTCCTTCAGCACCATTGGTTCTTGATCATATGCCACCTTCTGAAATGGCACAATGTCAACTAGTTCTTTTTGGTACAGTGACTCTGTATTTTCTCTATCTTCTTTTGATGCTTCTGCATCATTCAATATTTTGCCTATGGAATCTATCAATTCTGCAACTCGAGGCTTGAACTTTTTTCTTGAGTTCTTTTAGTTTAAGACATGCTGAGCACATACTTAGAAGTGGCCAATATAGTCAAAAAAGACTGCTGGAGAGCAAATAAATTGTGTTGGGTAAATTAGAACCAGTTCAAAACTCCACTAACTGACTACTTAACTTTCTGACTATTGACAGACTTTGCTTTTTTCCCACTGTCGTAGAATAAAATCCAGAAATCTTAGCATGAAACATATAGTACCTTCTTCATCTAGCCCTTGCCTATTTTTCTAGCCACATTGCTGTTGCTGCCTGACAGTCTCCAATCATAGAGAACCATGAGCACATTTCTGAAACCGAAGTCTATTTTCTCAGTTGCATGACTACTTCCTACTATCTTTTAATGATGTTTGAATATTTCCTCTTCCAGGATGTATGGGTAGCAGGATTATGTGTAATTTGAATTTATCTATTTGTGCTTATTAGCATTCAGAACTCTGTCTACAGTAGGCATAAATACTTTTTGGAGTGCATATATAAAGAAAATTGTCATTCAAGTAAATCGAGCAAATGAAACAAGGGGAAAGACCACTATACATGTTTACTCTACAGTTTCCCTCGGCAGTAATCCCAGGGAGTCATTCCAGGATAAAAGTTTAATTTCAAACATAAAATTATCTTTTTTCTTCATTGAATTCATAAAGATTACAAAAAAGGCAGTTTTTCTAGAAGGGAAGTCTTATTTACTATTGGTATACATTGGTAATCTCTTTTCAGGGCTATTTGTTAATAAGCATCAAAAGAGGGGGACAGGGAAGCTACTTTACCTAGGAATTTATTCTACAGAAATTATTGGCACAAGGATACAATTATACACACACACACACACACACACACACACAGGAATGACTATATAACTTGTTAAGGGCCCAGTACAAAATGAAAATGTGGGGTCCTTTCTTTAAAAAGCAGGGGAAAAGCATCATTAAGGTACTAAAATATAAAACACTTCCTTTTTCTTTCTTGACCTGCTACCGTGGTTTTCTAATCTGCTATTTAAAATAACACTCCACTAAGCAGTAATATCTCCTCCAGCAAGTGCAGATCTCTTACAATTGCTTTGCTTTGGGACCTGTTCTGTAACTCACTTAATGAGTTGAGGCACAAAACGCACTGACACCTAGGCCCTGCTGGGAATATTGGGTGGCAGTATGGCTGGGCTGGGCAGGCTGGGACACCAGGGCTGGGGAGTAAGCAAAGCAGAAACCATTCTGTAGAGGTGGGAAAGAGGCAAGAAGACCCAGCACAAATTATGAGCCCTTTAGAGCAAGCCTCTAAGTTTTTGACGTACATACATTATTCCATCAAAATTACAAAACATAAATTTAAGATAAAATTAAGAGTTTCCAGATAGTGACTGAAGAGCATTAAATCCTAAGGCCTTTCTGAATGCATGGGTCTGAATAAATGTACTAGTGGTAGATTCATGAAGCCAGCTCTGCATATAAGTCTATTCATACAGAGTTGATTGTAGTAGAAAAAACTGGGTTAAATCAAATTGTTTATCTGTAAGTGATCAGATGAATAAATTATGCTGGAACCATACAATTAAAAACCTATAACCATTTTAAAAAGGCAGATCTATTAATATGAACATAGATAGCTAGTTATCCAACACATATGGGCAAAGAAAGTTTCAGAATATGTCTGTCACGATTCCATTAAAACATTATGTATATGTCATACAAAGGTGCAGGGGCGGTGAATTATTTAATGTAGCCCTTCTAGCCAAAGTCTTTAACTGTCACCAAATGACCTTTATCTGCATGGGTCTGGTAAGAAGATGGGAAAGATACTGATGGTTCACCTATGAGAATTGCAGATAGGATTCTTTGTAATGCCATCCTTGTTGTGTACAAAATAGCCCTCTGAGAAGCAGAAGTGGGGATCTCATTACCAGAAAAATCCAGGAGTGGAGCGTGTCCTCTGGACTCGAGATCCCTGCGCAATGAACCTCCTAGATCCAGAAGACACCTATAATATCAAAGTAGCAGCAGCAGAACCAGGAACCAGAGCACAGAACAGAGTGATGAGCTTCCCAGCCTACAGAACAAGTAAAGCTGAGTGCTCTTATGCAGGAGTCTGGCTTGTGTAGTGGGTTCTTCTGGACATTTAATTGGGGAAGTTGGGCTTGCTGGCTCATGGAGGTGGCGCTGAGTGTCTTTGGGCTTAGACTTACTGGAGTGTGCGGTGCCTCTGGGCACTTAATTCAGAGAGCTGGGTTTGCTGACGCAGAGTGCTTGGACGGAATGCCTTCAGCTTGAGGCTGATAGTGAAGTGGCATGCCCTTTGAGCAGTTATTAGCAGACCTAAAAGAATTTTGCAATATATCCTGATAAATAGCTGTAACATATCCTGGTCAACCCTGAGCATTTCTCACTGGCATTACAACTTGTCAACTTCCTCAATAAACCCTTGAATCAAGCATTTTGTCTGTGAGTTTTGTGTAGCCATTGCAATGGATATTAGAACCTAGAGAGGTAAAATAGAGAACATTAATTAAGATATTAAAAAATGTAAATAATATTACATACATAATCCTGTAATTATAAAAAATAATCTATGAGTGGATACATAGGCAGACATGTAAGCTGAACTGGTGTGGGTAGGCAAACAAGACTATACCTACAAGCATATATAGGTTAGGCAGAGAGTATGCGTACGTGTTTTTGTACATGCTGTAAATATACCCATGTATACAGTAAACAGAGGGCAAAGTGATGAAAACTTCTTAGATATAACCAAATACCTTGAAGGGATGAGTCACTGGGCTTGAGAGCATAGGACTATAATCTCAGGGGACTGCTAAGTCAATTGGCATCACATAGTTCACAAAGACAATGCTCTACATCTTACTATGGTGTGTAACGGCTAGGGTCTTCAAAGCTAGTGGTGGCCATATAAGATGCAATTATTGGTCTCCTCATCCTGAGCAAAGAAGAGTAAAGAAAATAAAAGACTTAAGGAAACAACAAGCACAAAGGGCTAACAGACCACATGAAATAACCTCCATTACCCTGGTATCAGAACTGGATGATGCCTGGCTACAATTACTGACTGCTCTGATCAGGACCATAGAAGGTCCTGGACAGAATGTGAGAAAAATGTAGAACAAAATTCACAACCATAGAAAACAGCCTTACTGGCTTGATAGACCACTTATACATTCTTCAGACTGGAAACTGAACTCACCTTCAGGGATCACTGGGCAGCTGAACAATAGACAGGCCTATAAAATGAATCTTAATATTAAGGAGGAGTGCACTACTCATCAGAACAATTAACTATGGGAGACCCGAAAGGCAACATTTGGCCCGAAACAGAGTTCAAGAGGCAGGATGTATTTGAACTGGATCATGACAAGGGGAAGCCAGAGAAGAACTGGCAAGAATGTGCTTACATTAGAGAATTGTGACTAATGTCACAAAACAAAATCAGTACCAACTGCTGAGTGAAAATGACTTTGCTCTGTAAACTTTCATCAAAACCACAATGAAAAAACAATGTGTGTATATGTGAGAGTAAGTGTGCATCTGTAAATATATATAAAAGAATGTTTAAAAGTGACCAGGGAAGGAAGAAATTTTTACCTTTTATACATGGAATATATTGATTTTTACTATTAACATATTGTTTCTGAAAAAAAACATTAAACAAACCACCTCTAATACCTAGAAACATCTGTCTGAACTGCAGTAAAATCTGCCACCTTCATTTCAACTTAAGAATACAAAAAAAAATCTCTGCGCCTGTAAAAGACTATCATCAGCATTCTTACCAGTCTTCGAATTCTTACCGTCATTGCTGAATTCCTCAACAGGGGATGCTGATTCCGTGTGCTCCGGGACTCCATTTATGATCTCAACAACCTGAAGCCTCCTGAGTCTGACGAGGTCAGTGGTTTTCAAGCCTTCCTCCAATTGTTTGACCACCTCTTTTCCAGGCTGGGACGTCAGAACAGTTATCTGGAAATAAACCCCAGCATCAATGTGTCTCTTCTCCCTGACACAGTGAGGACGATAGCAGGTTACATCTAGAGGACATGGCAGAAATCTGTGGTAATGGCTACTGTGTGTACTGCAAACAGGTAGAGAGGACTTATACATCGAATTTCATTGACCGCATTCTGGTAGGGCAGGTCTGGTGGTCATCTTAGAACTCTTCTAACCAGACTAAGCCAGTCCCAGGAAGCAATCAGGGAAAGGCCATCCCGTTGTGTGTGATGGCTTTAAGCACTGGCAGCAGCTCTTCCCCTGAACACGCTTTGATTTGATGAGGAAACAAAAGAGACAGGATCCTTGAATTCTATCCACTTAATGTGTACATATTAGACGGTTTCTTTCCCGTGGTGGGGCTCTGGGGTCATTTCCTCAGACTGATGTCTCTCTTGGCTAAGCCTGGGTCCACTTGAACTATTTCTCTTGGTTCTAAAATGTATCTACCTTTGACATATACATGAGGAGTCCAAAAAGTTCCTGGAAAATGGGATTAAAGATTAAAAAGGTAGAAAATGGTTTTGTCAACATAAGCTCCATCAAATTCAAGGTACTTTTGTAGGTGAAGATTCTAGACATTTAGTCCATTCCCTAAGAAATGGGAGGTCCTTGTCAATGCAGTCTTTTTCTTTTTTATATTAACTGTGTGCCCTTTAAAGTTAAAAAAAAAATTTTTTTTTTAAGATTAGGAAACAAACAAACACGATTAGGAAACAAAAAGAAGCCAGAAGGAGCATATCAGGATGGTAAGGTGCAGGCCTAGTGATTTTTCGTAGGAACTTTTTTAGAATTGCCCTTGTTTGATGAGCGGGATGAGCAGAATCTCTGTTGTGCTGGTTTTTCAGTGAAGGTTTCCCTGATGTTTTTCTGCTAATGCTCCTGCTAACTTTCTTACAACAGGTGTTCATAAGCAGATGTTAGAATTCTCTGGCTCTCCAGAGAGTCAATAAGCAAAATTCCTTGAGCATCCTTGTGGGAAACTAACACTGATGGAAATATGATGAGGACTATATTCCCTAACTTATAACAGAGGAAATTGGGAAAGCTGGTATTTCATGGTAGGAAAGCCTCCACTTTGGTAAGTTAAAGTCCAAGTACATTATCCTGCTTTAAATGTCATTCCCACAGATTCTCTCTCCCCCTAACAGCTCTGCTGCCTTAAAGTGAGCGCATGGTCGATTATAGCACCCTATACAAGCAGACATTGTCTTTCTGCTCTCTCATCCAACCCCTCTTGCACCTTCCCCCAATGCAGGTATTAGGTTTCCTCACCTGTGAGCTCAGGGACTTTAATGTAAATACCGCCCACCTTGTGACACATGTAACTACTGAATATGCATGTCATATGGCTACCTATAAATGTCCCAAGATAGATGTTTTCTCTCACTTCTCCCAGTTCCGCGTGGTCCATCAAGAGGAGCTGAGGTGAGCATGCTACCAAAAAATGTGTCTGACTCCTTTATTGTATTCGCTCTCCTATCTTTCTTAACCTCTATTGACTTTACTATAATCTGTAAATGTTATCACAGTATATTTGCGCCTTCTGGCCCTTCAGTTGTTGGGGGCTGGTTTCCTCTGACACATGCCCCCAAAAGTATTGTCATGATCTTTGCTCTTGACAGATCTGCTACTGCTTTGACTGGGCCACTTACACCTCTGGATAGCCATTGCTTTGATTGTGCTGTGTCCTCAGGATCATACTGGTAAAAGCCACGTTTCATCTTCTGTTTTAATTCTTCAGAAAAATGCTTCAGAAGATCGATCCCGTTTGTTTAACATTTCCATAGAGTTCTTCTATCTGCAACTGATCAGGGTGCAACAGTTTTATCATCTACCAAACAGAATGTTTGCCTAATTTTAATTTTCCAGTTAGAATTGTGTAAACGGAATCAATTGATATGTCTAGTACTAGCTGTTGTTTCTGCTGTTAATTGTAGGCCCTCTTTAATGAAGGCATGGGTAAGATTGTTTCCTTGAGAATTGATGGGAGTAGTTTGCCCCGTGGTCTTCATCTTTAAGAGCATGCCATCCTTTCTTAAAATGAGTTATCTGTTTGTACATTGCTGATTTCTTTGGCAGCACTGTCTCCATAAGTGCTTTATAAAGCATTAATGATTTCATCAGGATTCCACCAAGGCTTTACCATAAATTTGATGTTTGCTCTTGCTTCTATTTTAGCAGAATTCATGTTGCTATGATAGGGTTTTTTTTTTCTTTTCCAGATGTCTCACCCTTTTTAGTACCTCAAATTTGATCCTGTTCAGATACATTATAACAAGTTACGATGAGTCTATTTCGGTGCAAAACCAATTTGAAATCCATGTACAGTTTCTGCATAATACACGTGAACTTTTTTTTCTTCCTGAACCTTTGAAGACCCATTGCACATTTGACCTGATGGCATACTGTGGTATTTGTATATGACTTGAATATTTTATTATGTTGGAATGAACATATTGCATGTTTCTACCAGCAGTTTTATCTTAGACTTTGAAGCTCTGGAAGGCAAATACTAAGTATATAAAATTCCTTTTGTACATAGTTCTTAATTGATGAAGGATGCAGATGAAAGCATATATATATTCACAACCATTTTATTGGGAGTTAAAACAGATATCCTGTCATTCCATAGTTCAATGACATCAAGCAGTATTGTACAATCGCTACCACAATCAGTTTCAAACATTCTTTTCCTTCCTGAACTCCTTGACATCAACTCCCTTCTATGTCCCCCTCCCCACTGTACCCCCTCCAAAAACCCTTATTTTATTTGCTATCCCTATAAGTTCAACAATCCTGGGTTTCATATACTGAAAAACAGAAAAATACATAACAAAAATTCAAGAGAGTGAGATAAGCCCCAATATGAACAAACAAAATACAGAAAATGTTAAAAACCAGATCAGGCCTACTGTACATCAGAGGGGAGAACAACTAACAAGATTTTAACTGTTCAAGACAGGTTTAACTTTTTGATTTTATGTCCCCTCTCCAATGCACTCCCTTTAGTAACCACTTTCCTTCCATCCCTCTATTATGGATAGAGGGAAATCACGGGATGCTTATTTTCTATGCAATTCCCACAAATGTATCTTGGGCTCCCACTGTCATTCACAGCCTTCTGCAACCGATTCTCACTATTTAGCCTCTGATACTATTCCCTCCTTCAACTTCAGATGATATGATTTACAATCTTTTGGTGATTGATGTTGGTGTCCTTCTTTCATGTGGATTTATTTGGCATCTCATTTATATGGCTGCTTGTTTGGAAACCAGATGCTATTTTATCTGATAGCCGGGCACCATCTAATTTCTTCATCACATTTTGCTATAGCACCCATATCTTCTGTGTTCCTTTCCTGAGGGTGAGTGCCAAGCAGGGCCGAAAACATAGATATTTTAAACTAATCTATTTGATACTTAAGTTAACCCAAGACTGAAAGTCTTTTAACTTAACACTCATTCATAGGCAGTCATGATTTACTTACATTTTTAAAAGCTTTGCTTGTTTAAATCTTTAAAAAGATTTAAACAAATTTTACAGCAAATTCTACATTTGTACATTTGCTAATCCAAAGCAAATGTACTCAATTTGATACTGTAAAATTACAAATTTTGATTTATGTAACCATAATTCTCTTATACAAGACACTAATGGTCATTTTATGTTAGAAAACTATGTGCTATGTAATAGTAATAAAATATTGGATTTTACACAAATAATGTGCATTTATATGTATTTTTGCAAATTGCAACCCACTTATGCCTTTGTTTTCTGTGTGCTATGTGAGTGTTATGTGAGTGTGCATGCAATTTACATGGGTGTGTTATTTGTGGGACTATGGTATATTTATAATTTTTAAAGCTTATAGTTATGCCTTAAGCTATAACTAAACTTTAAAAGTAGCTTAACTGGTTTCACACAACTGTATCTAGTTGATAGGGTTCACGGAAACACTTGAAATAGATTCAGAAAATAATACGACTGATGCATTGTTCAATCGTGTTCACAGCCACTGCCTTTCCCTCCGTCGCTCTCTAGTGCCAGCAGCCACCTCTAGCTCACCAAACTCCAGCTGAAAGAGATGGTGGGTGCGAAAATGTCGCTACCATGGCTGTCCCGTGCAAAGCCTGCAATTCAACCTGTGGAAAAGCACTCTGGAAGCAGCTGCTTACAAAATCCGCTTGTAAGAGTGCGCCCTCTACTGGAGGGGGTTCCGGGAAGAAACAAACCTCAGTTACAGGCCTCCTACGTCAGTAAATTAGGCATCTTCGAAGTCCATCATCTTCTGGCTTGAAAACTTCCCTTTCAGCGTCTGCGGTGAGAAATTGCTCAGAACTTCAAAACTGATCTGTGCATCTGGAGCGCAGCTATTAGAGCTTGGCAGGGAGCAAGTGAGGCCTTTCTGGTTGGCTGTTTTGGAGACACCAATCTCTATGTATCATGCATATGCCAAAAGATACTCAGCTAGCTTGCCGCATACGTGGGGAATGTGCTCAAGAATCCACTGTGATGGGAAACATTTCACTCTTAAAAAACAAAACAAAACAACTCTTCTTCCTATTCATAGTTTAAAATCATTTATTGGGTGTTCATATAACTCTTATCACAATCCATACATACATCAATTGTATAAAGCACATTTGTACATTCGTTACTCTCATCATTCTCAAAACATTTGCTCTCCACCTAAGCCCCTGGCATCAGCTCCTCATTTTTCCCTCTCCCTCCTGCCTCGCCCCTCCCTCATGAACCCTTGATAATTTATAAATTATTATTTTGTCATATCTTACACTGTCCGATGTCTCCCTTCACCCACTTTTCTGTTGTCCACCCCCCAGGGAAGGGGTTATATGTAGATCTCTATGATCGGTTCCCCCTTTCTACCCTCTCACCCCCCTAATGATAGTTCTTAACGTTAGATTTTTTTTTCCTCTTAAGGGGTCAAAAGGTACCTAACTAAGTATAGGATTGTGAATGGAAAAATAGGGGGCAGAAATTAAGTATTGGCAGTTTTTTTCATTTTCATTTTTGGGAGAATTTTTTAATATAAACTTAGGGTCATAGTATTAACACAAGTCAAAATGTTTCAGTGAACACATTTCAGCAATTCAACTTTATAACAATATTAATAAAACTTGAAAAAATTTCTGGACAATGTCAGCATTTGGATTAAAAAAACAAACCCCAAAGGAAGTAAATTTCTTACTGATGGCAACTAAATGATGTTTGTAGCATTTTTATAATGCAGTAGACTCCATCCATTTACTATACTTTCCTAACTAAGTTGCCTTATATGCAAGCACATGTTTTTATGGTTGTCTGTGTCTGTACTGGTCCTGTAAGCATGCTATCAAAACACATTAAACTTTGGGGGAAAAAGGGAAACCACACAAGACTAATGAGAATGTGCCTATTTCCAATACTCGAGAGGTCTTGCAATCATAGTCCACTGATCTTTTGATTGTTTTAGCAAGATTTCTATTTAAGCTGTGTTAGTCTGGATAGACTAGAGAAACAAATCCCGGAGACTCATATATGTGTAAGAGAGAACTTTATATCAAAGAGCAATTGCATAGTAAGAAAACATTGCAGGCCAGTTAAGATCAAGTCCATAAGTCCAATATTAACTCATATGTCTGATACCAGTCTATTAATTCCTCTTCAGACTTACACAACTCATGCAATGATGCTGAATTCAGGAAGATCACAGGCCAGTGGATGGGAAGTCTTGTGGATCCAGAGACAGGGGAAGCATCTCAGCACTAGTGTGGGTCTCCACGTGGCTCCTCCAGCTCCAGGGCTCTGGCTCCATCAATGTGGCTTGTCAATAGTAATGTGAAGCAGAGAGTATGTGTCCCACCCCCAGGGAGGAAGACAGGAGTTCACAGAATCCTAGGAGAAGGCCATGCCCTCACAGAGGCCTCATTGGTTATAACCTCATTGACATGCTAGACTCCACCCCTTTGCTCAAGTTGACAGGAGATTATGTAACCGCCACATAAGCTTTGAAAACCTTTGCGTACATACTGCTCTTTGATAAGGTTTGCATGTTGTGACTTAGTCATCAACCAATCAAAAATTTTTGTTTGGCACTCCTGCCATCTAGTGGATTCTGACTCAGCAATGGAGGGCAGAGGAGAACTGCCTCTGTGAGTTTTTGAGGCTGTAAATCTTTATGGGATCAGAGAGCCTCATCTTTTTCCTGCAGAGTTAATGGTGGGTTCAAACTGCTGACCTGGCAGTTAGCAGCTCAATATGTAACCCACTACACCACCAGGGCTTCTTTTCTTTGTCCATGGTTCTTGATAAAATTATAAAATATACCACTTCAAAATTGTAGTTGACTGGAACACTGATTTACTAGGTAATGATGCACTACTTTTAAAGTTGTCTCTTGAGCCTGCATAAACTCCAACAGACTCATGGTCATGGAGTCGACTCTGACTCATAGAGACCCCGTAGGACAGAGGAGCACTGCCCTGCTAGGTTCAGAGACTGTAACTCTTCATGGGAGTAGGAAGCCTTGCATTTTCTCCCCAAGCCTGCATAGCCAGCTGCTAATGGTGTTCTGACTTGTTTATTTTTGAGATTGCCATGATTTTACTAAGAACATCTGTAAATTCTTAAGGGTAGCTGAGTAAATATAAATACAGACACCCAAATCTGGAGGCAGCTGGCACATTCAAATTCTATTTTGATTTCAGTTTTTACCAATAATCTACTTAAGTCCATATACTAAGAACTGCACAGGTTATGAGAAAAAGAGAAACATGTCCTCTGCCTTGAGGGAGCTGAAAATCTAATTTTGAAAATTTTATTCACTGTGTATGAATCAGAAAACAATAGATGGCTGATAAATAATGAAGCCATTCTTCCTGCCATTGAGTCGATTCTGACTCGGAGTGACCTTATAGGGCAGGGTAGAACTGCCTCTGTAGATTTCCAAGACTGTAATTCCTTAGGGAAGTGGAAAGCCTCCTCTGTCTCCCTTGGAGAGGTAAGTGGTTTCGAATGGCTGACCTTGTCATTAGCAGCCCAGTGAGTAACCCACTATACCACCAGGGCTCCTAATGAAGCACTTAGGTGGCGTGAGTTAGGAGGATGACTTGGAGTCCTAAACGGCGGTACCTCTTACCTCCAGGGCAGTGTAGGTCAGAGCTGCACGTGCCGGCATATGTCTGCTGTATTGTTTGAACTGCTGAAGACCATCCTCTACTGCCAGTTTCAGAGAAGTGCTCTGTGGTCTGAAACAATCTTCTGTCTGTACCATGCGTAGTTCTGAGATGCAGGTCTGCAACCTAGCAAAGTTCCCTTTCACTTGCTGCAGAGAAAAAGGAATCAAAGATACAAATTTTCAGTGACCCATGTTTCAGAGTAGCTGGCAGACTAACCTCATTATCAATTACTCCTCAGGAATGCTTTTCCTTCCTGAAGATCTCGTTGACCAATATCTACTTAATGGTTCTACGCACTGAATTAAAACTTCTCCTACATTAGACAAATGAAAATTAGCAGCTCAAAAGAGTTTGATTATGTGGAGTTACTGGAAGCTGGACAGGAAGCTTCCATCCACATAGTCACTCACCCAAAGGAAGGTGCAGTCCGTGACTGCTTAGTATGACTTTGGGTTGGCCTCTAAACTGGTGGCCTCCAGGGTCCCATTCATTTCTCGCTAAGTCAAGGCACTGGGGACTTCGCTCTTCAAGAAGCGTGTTTTCTCAGAAGCAAAGTTTTTGGGTACTCTTGAAATGGAAGAATACTGACTTGCTAATATTGGTATAGTGACTGTATTCTTTCAATCTTTTTTCATTTACTTATTTATTTTATTGAGCTATAATCAACATATCACACAATTCAGTAGTGCAATCATAGCTACAGTCAACTTTGGAACCTTTTCTCCCTTCTTGTATCCATTGATGTTGACTCCTTTTTTCCCCACCTCAATATTCTGTGACCCAAACTACAAAAAAAACAAAAAGCCAAACTCACTGCCATTGAGTCACTGTCCACTCATAAGACAGAGAACTACCTCTGTGGGTTTCTGAGACTGTAACCCTTTCCAGGAGCAGAAAACCTCATTTTTCTCCTACGGAGGGTCTGGTGGCTTCAATCTGCTGACAGTGCTTGGCAGACTAATGCATGACCATAACCACTATACCAATCATTAACCCAGTTACATCTTCACACGTCCACCCATCCTGGTTTCCCTACACAGATAAACATACAAAACAAGGACTTCAGCAACAATGACCATATGAAACAGAGAAAGACTTCAATCGAAGAGAAAGTAGAGAATATGAGAATTTTAGAAGAAATTCACATTGGGTTCAGAGGGTGATTAAATGACAAGGTGTTATATTCCAGCATATGTAATGCTGCTAAAATACACTGTGCACTGCTCTTTGTCTGTTATTAGGGCTGCTAACCTTCCTAGTCTATGGACACTGGGGATTCAGCTTGGACTCAATCCACATAGGATTTGTAAATGGATTTGGGGCTACTATTATCATCCTTAGCTTTTTGCAAACTGGGTCCTTAGAATTTAGGCACTGGTTCTGTTCTCTTCTTTGGATTTGGATCTTACTGTTTACAATCCTGGATCACAAAGCCTGGTGTGCTTCTTCCATATGGACTTGTGACTCCTTACTTAGATGAGTGCTTGTTTTGAGACCAGCCTTTAAACTCCAGACACTATTTTTCATGATAGCCGGCCGGGCACCATCTGGTTTCTTCACCACACTTTGCTGTGGTGCCCACACCTTCAGTGATCTCCTTACGTTGGTGAATACCAGGCAGGGCTATGTCATAAGAACTTTTTTTTCTTATATTAGGGCTATCATCTAAATTCATTCATATGATTATCGTTTCTGTAAGTCCCTGGTTATTATTTTTAGAGACATCATGGTCATCTTATTTTAGTACCTCATAAACCATTTTGATGGGGCTTAATATAATTTTTATTGATAGAAACATTATTTTAGTCAATAAAACACTGTTGAGTAACAAACAATTGAGTAACTGTTATACATGTGTAGGACTTCTTATTAGACATGAATAATTCACTTGTTTATCTTCAAACCGTGGGTGACTAGACACTTATTACACATGCCATAGAGAGTTGGAGATATGGCAATATAAAGGTAGAGAGTTAGTCAAAACAGCAAATATGTGTTAGTCCCATGTCGCCATTCCCTGGGCACCCTCAGAACAACAGGTTTGTAGCCACCCAAACAAAGACCATCGACCACTAAATGCCCTAACCTTGGAATAATGATTGTCTGCTTCTTCTCCCATTAGGGCATTCCAGCCTAACGTTCAAGGGGGTATTTCCTGTTTCATTCCAGAAGGAAAGATTTTGATATGGCTGATCAGGTAACTGATCTCATCTTCTTTTAGTAAAACTTTTTCTTAGGAAGTAATCAAATATAATCTGATTCTAGTTCAATGCTACTTCTCTCAGGGATATATGAGTTTTGAATAAATTTTTGAGATAAATATTTTTGGCATTATTTGTAGGAATTCCAAGTATCAACAGCAGGTGAGGAGTGGGAAAGAATTATATTTTGGGGTGTGGCACCCTTCCTGATGAAGGAACATAACTTAGCAATATTGGCAAAGCACATAAAATGCACGAGTTACAATACTGTCAGGGAACAAAGACTGTTTAAGTCAATACCTGCCCCGCTCAGCTCAATAGCTGCTTACTTTGCTCTTCTCAAATCTCTACAGAAATTACAAGAAATAGGACATAATTTATACACAAGATACACTTGAAATCTAGATGGGAAAATAAAACCACTCCAAAAAAAAAAAAAGAAAAAGAGAGAGATCAAGAGAGAGAGAGAGAGCGAGTGAACGCAAATCGGACCATAAATATAGACAAGTGGCCTTGAAGCATGTCTTTTCATGCTAAAAATATTATGAAAAATTATATATTCTTTTATATGTTTTTAAGTAGATATATAAAGTATTTTTTTCTCCTACGTATGAGTAGTTGCTAAGGTTTTAGCCTCCAACATATTATAAATACCAACATTTTAAAATAAAACTATGACATTATTCTTTAAACAGAATACAATGGAATCTAAATACCATTGTGATTTGATACTGAACATCATTCAATTAAAACAGACATGAGCAAGCTCTTTTCTTTTAATAGCTGACATTTATAGTGATTCTTTTACTCCTTGAACTCAGGTTTCTATTTCATTTTTTCCCCCAAAGAATTTTATCTTTATTCAGTAGAATTTTATGCCTGGCAATATTTTATTGAGCATCCTCTCAGATGTCTCTAGAACAAAAAAACATCTCTAGATTGCTGTGGTAATTACATAATTTCAATGTTAACTTTTAAAAAGAGTGAAGGGGTGGAGTCTAGCCTGTCAATCAGATCACACCTTGATGACCTCATTTGGAGGCTCGATGGAGATAAATGCTCACTGGAGACCAGACACACTCTCCCTGTGAGGCATTCCTGTTGACAAGACAGATGGAGCCATGTGGAGACCCACACCAGCGCTGACATGCTTCCATCACCACTGGATCCACAAGACTTTCCACCCACTGGCCTGTGATTTTCCTGCATTCAGCATCATTTTATGTGTTGCGTGAGTCTGATTGGACACATGGGCTAATATTGGACTTATGAACTTGATCTGAACTAGGCTGGGATGTTTTCTTTTTTTTAAAATCATTTTATTAGGGGCTCATACAATTCATCACAATCCATACACACATCAATTGTGTAAAGCGCATTTGTACATTCATTGCCCTCATCATTCTCAAAACATTTTCTCTCGGCATCAGGTCCTCATTTTTCTCCTCCCTCCCCGCTTCCCCCTGCCTCATGAGCTCTTAATAGTTTATAAATTGTTATTTTGTCATATCTTGCCCTGTCCCACGTCTCCCTTCACCCACTTTTCGGTTATCCGTCCCCCAGGGAGGAGGTCACATATAGTTCCTTGTAATCGGTTCCCTCTTTCCTACCCCCTCTCTCTCTACCCTCCCTGTTTCGCCACTCACACCACTGGTCCTGTAGGGCTCATCCGCCCTGGATTCCCTGTATTTTCAGTTCCTATCTGTACCAGTGTACATCCTCTGGTCTAGCCAGACTTGCAAGGTCGAATTCGAGTCATGGTAGTGGGAGCAGGGAGGAAACATTTAGGAACTAGAGGAAAGTTGTATTTTTCATCGTTGTTGTTACATCACACCCTGACTGGCTCATCTCCTCCCCAAGACCCCTCTGCAAGGGGATCTCCAGTGGCCTACTAATGGGCTTTGGGTCTCCACTCCGCACTCCCTCCATCATTCACGATGGTAAGAGTTTTTATTGTGATGATGCCTGATACCTGATCCCTTCGACACCTCGTGATTGCACAGGCTGATGTGCTTCTTCCATGTGGGCTTTCTTGCTTCTGAGCTAGATGGCCGCTTGTTTACCTTCAAGCTTTTAAGACCCCAGACGCTATATCTTTTGATAGCCGGGCACCATCAGCTTTCTTCACCACATTTGCTTATTCACCTGCTTTATCTTCAGCGGTTGTGTCTGGAAGGTGAGCATCATAGAATGCCAGTTTAATAGAAGAAAGTATACTTGCATTGAGGGGCATCTTCTTTTCTTAAAGGTTTTTAATCTACCCCTGGCAAATACATCAATAGGCCTTCTATCTGATTTTTTTTCATGTCAGGATTTTCATTTTCAAAATTCAAATACTTTATTTTTTTCTGATGCAAAATTGTCTCATTTCAGAAAATTTTAAAGTAAAAAAGTATAGTCATTTGTTGACAAAATTGACAAATACACTTTTATTGTTGGTTCCTCCTAAAACTCTATTCAAAAGAAAGTAGATATACTTTTAATGGCATTGAAACAGTTAGCTTCAGGTTCAGTGTGAGTACTAGAAATTCCAAGGTAGATGCAACTTAAATAACATAGAACTCTACTTCTGCCCAATCTAGTCCTAGCATAGCAACTCCATGATCACTGAAGAACCATGTCCTTGGCTTCTTGCTCTGCCCTCTACCATCTCACTACAATCTTATGGTCCAAGCTGTCTTTGAGTAGCAATCCTGACGGCTGCAGGTCTTGATTTTCATCAGCAAGTACTTCAAATGCTCCTCACGATCACCAAGCAAAGTTGTGTCATCTGCATATTGAAAGCTATTCATAAACCTTTCTCAAATCCTAATAACGCTTCATTCTTATTCATATATTCCAGCTTCTTTGATCATTTGCTCTGCATACAGATGGGAAAAGTAGAGTGAAAAGATACAATCCTGATGTACATTTTCCCTGATTTCAAACCATTAATATTCCCTACTCAGTTAGAATGACTTTTGGTCAATCCATCTTATCGAGGGTGCTCCTCTTTTTCACTCCCCTTCTACTTGACCAAGCATCATGTCCCTTTCCAGATAAAGGGGTCTCTCCTGATAACACAAGACACAGTATCTTCATCCTGCTTCTAAAGAGTATTTTCATTCATCCAAGACAGATTTGTTTGTTCTTCTGGCAGTCCATGATAATCTCAATATACCTTGCCAGCACCATAATTCAAACGCATCAATTTTTCTTTGGTCTTCTTTATTCATTGTTCAACTTTCACATGCATATGAAGTGACTAAAAATACCATGGTTTGCATCAGTCCTCAGAGTGACATCGTTGATCTTAAACATTTTTAAAAGGTTGTATGCAGCACATTTGCCCAATGCAATACACCATTAGATTTCTTATCTCCTGGTTCCATGAGCATTAATTGTGGATTCAAGCAAGATGGAATCCTTGACAACTTCAATCTTTTCTCCATCTATCATAATGTTATATATTGGTCCAATTGTGAGGGCTTTGGTTTTCCTTACACTGAATTTTAATCTATATTGAAGGCTGTCATCCTTTATATTCACCAGCAAGTGTTTCAAGTCCTCCTCACTTGCAGCAAGCACGGCTTACTTTGATGTATCATCTCCAATCCTGATACCACATTCTTCTTCATATAGTCCAGCTTCTCCAATTCTTCGCTCAGCATACAGACTGAATAAGTATGGTGAGAGGATACAGCCCTGATGTACACCTTTCCTGATTTCAAACCATGGAGTATTCCCTTGTATTAGAAAGACTGTCTCTTGCTCCATGTACATGTTTCCTATGAGCACAATGAAGTGTCCCTGGAATTCTCATTCTTCTCAATGTTACCCATAGTTTATGATTCACACAGTCTGGTGCTTTTGCAGAGTCAATAAAACACAAGACATTTCTCGTGTTCTCTGCTGCGAGCCAAGATCCATCTGACATCAGTATTGATATCCCTTATTCCAAGTCCTTTTCTGGATCTGCTACAGAAATTTGTTCTAGCAGCTATTTGTTGATGTATTGCTGCAATTGTTGTTACATGATCTTCAGCAAAATTTTACTTCTGTGTGATATTAATGATATTATTCAATCATTTCCATGTTCTGTTGTGTCACCTTTCTTTGGAATGGAGGGAGGGTACAAATATGGATCTCTTCCAATCAGTTGCCCAAGTTGCTCTCTTCTTAAAGTAGTTGGTGTTATAATCCTGTTGTTGTTTCCGCTGACCTCACCCACGGTGCTTATTTTTGCATTGGTTTATAGTTTGGGGTTATAAGCTTATGCTTAGCTGGTCTTAATGTGTGGAATTCTGTAATATATGAATGTGATGA
>NW_022103906.1:74012614-74014758 GCF_000313985.2 Echinops telfairi | reverse complement strand
ATTTAAAAAGTTCACATGTGTTGATGTCACCATCTATCTCAACTGAAGGGAAGCTGGTGGCAGAAAAGTTTCTCCATAATCCTGATTTCTGAATAGTAATGTAGGAATGATTTTCTTTTGTGCTATTGAGCAGTTTTAAAATGGTGATGATCTGCTTTAAAAGTGTGATATTGTTCTTTATAAGACATTGTTCATTATAAAACTATTGAGCTCAGGGCTTTATTTATGAGGAGGGTAGCTCTTTGGCAATGTTCTCTGTTCTGTTTACGGAAAATGACTAGTTTAGAAACTTGTATGTTCTGAAATAACTTTTGGTAATCATATTTTTATGGAGAAGAATATATTTCACCCAAACATATCTGTGGCTATTTTCTCCTTATCATGTCTTATTTATACCTCTTCCATCTACCCTTTTCCTAAAACTGGATAAACTAATAGCTTAGCTTGTTAATTTTTTATAATTTATTTTTGAGATGTATAATGTTCACCAGGACACACCAATCCAACAATTTCTACATGCATAGTTCAGTGCAATAGATTATATTCTTCAAGCTGTGCAAACATTCTCACCCTCCCTTTCCAAAAATTTCCTCCTTCATTTACATTAACCCATTGCTCCCTACATTTCTTATCTAATTTTTGGAGTTGCTACTGCCAATTTAATCCCATTAAGATAGATTTAAGAAAGCACAATGCTCAAGGCAAACACTCTTGACTAATGAAGGGCTGGCTCTTCTTTAGAATCTTTGGTCAATATCTTTAGTAACGCAGTCATCTAGTTCTTTTGGTCTTATGGCAAAGGGGGCAGCTTTTCACATCCCATTTCCTCTTGTTCCTGACTCCCCTTCCTCTGTTGCTTCAGGCGCAGAGAAGCCAATTGGACCTTGGATGCCCATTGGCAAGCTTTCAAGACTGGTTCTATGCAATGACCTAGCAGGTAGAACAGGAGCACTGAACATGCTATTGGGCCAATTAACTTGATATTCTATAAAGCCATGACCCTAAATCTTCAAACCAAGGGACCAAATCTCTTCAGGTGTTTGGGTTGTACATTACAGACTCAGAGCTCTCTCTGTCTCTGTCTCTCTTGTCATTGTTGTAAATATGTCTATCACACAACCTGGCCAATTCAATTTTTTACAGGCAAGTGCATTAATCAGCTGAGAAACCTTATCCTTTGCATCATCATAAACTGAATATTCTATAAACAATAACCTACCCTCCCGCCTCATACACACACCGGTGACAGCTAGGGGTGGGATTCAGTCGGTTTGAACTAGTTAGGCAGAACCAATACCTATTTTTTGTTGAGTTCAATGACCCAGTTGTTAAAATAACACTTGTGATCAGGGTTCTCTCTAAGTTGGCCCAGAAACCCATGTGGAAATCACACATTTACATCCCTTACTCTTCTTTAATGTTCATCTGTGCAACAGCATGTTCTAAGTGCCCATAGTAATGCTCATTCTGTCCATAGGTATAAAAAATTAGACAGAACTATGCTTGTAATACTTATTTATTCATTCCATAAAACTCATACTTTTGATGAAATACTACATTCTTACTCCCTTGCATTTGTTACTTTACTAAACAAACATATAGTGTAAAGAGAAAAGTGCCCAACAACCAGAGAGTAAATGATGTCATTCATTTCAGCTTGGTGTTATGCCCCAAGTTACCAAGAGATATTATGAGAGAATTATGTAATTCTGGGAAGTGATCAAAGAGCTAAAAATATTGTCAGAACAATTCCTGTAAGTTCAGCAGAAGTGGAAAGTGGTTTTCCAAAGACAAACATAATATGCTCAGAGAAGAGAAGTTGCCTGTTTCTAATATATAAAATATTGTCTAATTGACCTACCTCTAAAGGAATGAGATCCTATTTCTAGCGTACAAAGGTGGTTAAGGATAAATTCCACAGACTCAGATAAAAGCAAAGAATATTGCAAGTGAGGATGCTAATTAAGAAGCCTCAGGTGTTTTTTGTCAAGCATTATTTAATATTTTTCATTAATATTTCCAAACTCATAACATAATCTAGTTTTGTGTGTCTCTTTATTGTTCTTTTAAGTATTAATTATATAAAATAATAAACTAACTTCCAGTATATCTGTGTTTTATACTTAAAATGGTTATTAGTGCAG
>NW_022103906.1:74009684-74011889 GCF_000313985.2 Echinops telfairi | reverse complement strand
TGTTGAAGTCCTATGCAGATTTTGCTTATAGATTCTTTTTAGATATATGGTTTCTGAAGATATTCTCCTTGTCAGTTGAGTGCCTTTTCACTTTTTTTGGTAAAGTCTCCTGATGTACAAAAAATTTTTAATTTGGAGGGCGGGGAGGTTAAAAGGGAGATGATGTCAAGGAGTCCAGGACAAAAAGAACGTTTAGAAACTGATGTGGTAGCAATTGTACAATTCTGCTTGACGGGATTGAACTATGGAACGATAAGATATTTGTATTAGCTCCCAATTACTAATTTTTAAAATTGTAATTTTTATGAGTTCCTGTTTATTTATTTTGCCTTTAATGTTTTTGCTTTTGTTATTATATTACATAATCCATTGTTAAAAGATAGCATTGACTGCATTACCCCTGATTTTTCTTCTAAAAATTTTATAGTTTTGGTTTTCACGCTTAGATCTTTAATCCATTTAAATATGTGTTTGTGTATAGTGTGAGGCATGTATACTATTTCATCTTTTTGTTTTTTCTATTGTTTTATAGTGATACATAGTATTCCATTGTGTGTATGTCCCCAGGTTTCTTTATTCATTCTACTGATGGGCATTTAGGTTGTTGTCTGTCTGACGGCTCTTTATGGTATGTACTCAGCAGAGCGATTGCTGGATCATATAGAATTTCTTCCTACTTCTTTGAGGTAGCATCATATTACTTTCCACATTCGTTTATATTTTTACAGTACCATCAGCAAGATATGAGGGTTCCAATCTCTCCAGCATTTGTTGTGTTCTTTTAACATTGCTGTCCTTGTTGGTATTAGGCGGTATTTCACTATTGTTTCGACTTGCATCCCTTGAATGGCTAATGATTGTGAGAATTTCTTTATATGTTTGTTAGCTGTTTGGACATCATCTTTGGTGTGCTATCTGTTCATAACATTTGCCCATTTAAAAAAATGGATCATTATTTTTTGTCTGCCATGTTTTCACCAGCGTTGGATCCCGAGGACCCTGCACCCACAGGCCTGTGATCTTCTGACTTCCTGCTTCACTTTTTTGCATCACCAGCCTGCAGCTACATTAGTCTGAGGAGGGACTGACTTATGGGCTAGTATCAGACTTACGGCTTGAGTTGATATACGCCTTCTTGATAGATAAGTATATAAATACTTCTTGATATAAAGCTCTTTCTTATATATAAACGAGTATTGCTATATTTGCTTTTATAGACGACCTAGCCTAACAAGATATTAAGAATGAGTAAATACACATTGTACTTAATTTATAGCACAATTAACCCAAATGTCATGTTGTAACCACAACCTTACATAACTGTTTGAAAAAAAATTTGTATTGTGAATTAGGTGAAGGTTTACAGAACAGATCATAAGCTTTTCATTCAACAGTCCATACACATTTTGTTTAATTTCATCAACTCTATTTGCAATTCCTGTACCGTCACTTATCACTTCCTCTCCATGTTTCCTGTTTGCATTCCTCCCTTTTCCCTAACCCTCTGAACTTGGTCTTGGGTAAAGTTTCATAGTCTTTATACAACCAGTAAGTCTGGTCTTATGATTTTGAGCTGTTTCACATTTTTACCCACTCTGTCCAGGATCTTTTAATGCAATCCTTTTCAGAGCATTTGGTAGTGGTAACCAGGCACCACCTATATTGCCTGGTCACAGGGTCATTGAAGCTCATGTTTCTACTGGACTAACTGTTCCCATATGTCTGTTGATGTTTATAACTCTTCTTTAACCCAGATGGGGAGAGAGCAATAGTTCCATCTAAGACGGGGGATCATAAACTTTAAAACTACAGGCATTCCTCATCAAAGTAGAATGTAGAATATTGTCTTTGTGATTCCCCTAGAGCTATGGTCCTGAGCCCTCAAGCCTGAAACTCTTTCCTCAAGGTGTCTGGTTATGTCTAAGAAGCTTTCATACCTTTGTCTCCTTGTATGAGCTACCAGATTCATGGGTATATTTTCAGAAAAAGTAAATATACACATATAAATATCCTCTGTCAAACACACACACACACACTTGTGGGCAAACTCTCCCTCTCCCTCTCACACCTGTTCACCCTGAGTGTCTAGCCAAGGATCTACTCATTGACCACCCCTATGGTAATATTGTATCTGTAATAGTATTGGCCTCTGGAAAATCAAGGGAAATAGAGGAAAGAGCTGGGAGGCAAAGGGCATTTATAGAG
>NW_022103906.1:73999600-74008618 GCF_000313985.2 Echinops telfairi | reverse complement strand
CTAATGACGGGGGCTTAAGTGGAGAGGAAATGTTTTGAGAATGATGAGGGCAATGAATATACAAATGTGCTTTACACAATTGATGTATGTATGGAATGTGATAAGAGTTGTATGAGCCCCTAATAAAATGATTAAAATTAAAAAAAACATAAAATTCTTTTTGTTGCTACTTCATAACTGTAATTTTGCTACTCTTATGAATTGTAATGTAAATATCTGATATGCAGAATGTATTTTCATTGTTATAAATTAAACATAATTAAAGCATAGTGATAATCACAAAAACAACAACAAAAAAGGATACAGCAGAAAAAAATGTAAATCTTAAAAAAAACCAACATTGGCCTCTGTTGCCTCCCTTGCCAACCTTCCTCTTAGTGCACTCCTCTTCCCCTTTACCCCAATTAATACTTGTTTACCTAGCCCGTGCTTCCCCGCCCCCACAGCATTCCCTTTCCTAATTACTATCACAGAAGGTTTTAGTGTGAAAATCTTCCCATGACTTTTAATAATAGTGGTCTCATACCTTGATATAGTTCATCATATTTAATCTTTAGTAATTTTAAATCTGAATTTTTATAAGGAATCATTAAGATTCATTTTAAATGCAAAGTACCCTTAACATAAAGAAATCTGACCAAAAGTATTTTCTTTCCTCAAAACAAGGGTTCAAAAGTATTCCCTTCCTTCCCAATTATTTTACCTTTTTTTTCTTTTCTATCATTTTATTGGGGGCTTGTACAACTCTTATCACAATCCATACAGCCATCCATTGTGTCAAGCCTCTAATCCTTTCTAAGTGGTCATTTTCTTGGCTGTGGGTAATTTTCTTCACATGCAAAAGCTGAACAGTTGCTTTGGTTTTCCTGAACTTCCAAATGCATTTCCACAATTCATGGGTCACAGCTGGGTTCCTCCTCTCTGCATTGCAGCTTAGAAATATTCTCAAGGCAAGCGACTACAGCCCTGGCTGACATCTTGACTGAAACTTTATGAGGAAACCCAAGACTACCTAAATCACGTAGGAATTTCTGACCCATTGTAACTGTGAGATAGTGGATGTTTATTGTTTTAAGCCACTACATTCAGGGATATTTTGTTACACAGCAATAGACAACTAATACAGGAACTAAATTCTATTCACGTTGTAGGAAGGATCAGTTGAATTCTCATCCATTCTCCATCATTTCCATCTCCGCCCAACCCACGATGCACAGACAAAACCCCCAGCTGGAGCACTGACAGGAAAACTTTTCCTCTATGACTCCTTTTGAGATGATTTAGGAATAAAGTTCCTTCACAAGAACCCAACCCAACTCAACCCACTGCCATGGAGTTGATTCCAACTCATAGTGACCCATTGTGCTATTTTAACAAAAGAAGTATAAAGCAATGGATATTGGTTTTATACTTTATAATATCAACAAACATATTATCTTTCCATTTTCAATGATAGAAAGTGCGGCACTTAAAAATGATTCAATTTAGCAGTAGATTTAGAACACTTCCTTCTTTGGAAATCTTAAATAAGGGAATTTATGTCTATTTAATAAGATGCACTGGTACAAAGCTGCCTCAGAGAAGGGGATACACTTAGCACTTGGAATACCTTTCTCATTTCTGTCATTCTGAACTTTACGTACAGGAGACAGGGAAGATTTGGATTTTATTTGAGCAGGAGGTGAGGCAGCGGTGTACGTGTGAGAGAGCTGGGTAAAAGCACCACCTCTGGCCCATCCTTTTCCTTTTAAAAGCCCAAGGGGAGGAGTCCTATATGGAACTGTAGAGAAAATATTTTCATTTCTTCACAAGTTTGCCTTTCAGAGCAGAAGAAACTGGAACCCAGGTGGAAATTTAGAGACTTATTTCCCCAATTGTTTACATTTCAAAGGGAACTAAAACTCAGAGCCTCAGAGTCAGTTTTCACCTAAATGATGAAGGAGCCAAAGTTCTCACCCTCCTTTTTGCTCTTTCTTATTTTTTTGCAGGAGTAGGGCAGGGGGATCAAACTAATTTCCAGATTCAGAGTTCATAATTTTGGGGTTCTTCTCTAACACCCTAAATCTTCTGTGGGTATTGGGTATGGAGAACTGGCATAGCTATTGCTGTAAGTAATCATTCTGATTCCCAACTTCGGAAGTCTCACATTTATTTTCAGGACAAAATATAGACATGTAAAATATGATCCCACTCACCACAAAGGGGAGGATGCACTCGTGCTGATTTTGTACCATGTATAAGCTGAACAGGGACATGCGGCTGGGGCCCATCAAGCTGCAGGCAAGAGAGAAAAAGTTCTGCAGAGCCTCACAGAGGTTGGAGCAGATGCCAGACCAGGAAGGTAGAGTGACGTGCACAATGAGGAGTCGTGAGGGTTGCTGGTAGAAATGTGCAGGGATGGAGGACCCTTTGCCAGTAGCGCGCCCATGATGCATGGCAGTGAGACCAGAGGTGGAGCTGCAGCCACTACTTGGATATTCTTGACACCTATAAGGGAAGAAAAAGAAATGACTGGCTTTTATAAAACAGAAGTGTGTGCTTGGTGGACACAATGAACAGTGGTCTACGGGACTAAGTCCAGAAAGGAGTCACACTTGGCACTAGATTCACTAACATTGTTACACTCTCTTAATGGCTACAATAATTTATCTGGGGATCTTTTGGACTTGCTGTTTATAATCATATAATCTGTGAATCATGACATGCACTAAAATATATGGACAAAGGCAGATCGGCAGCAAAAAGGACTGTTCATAAATAACAGCTTTGCTCACAGTTAACCCCTACTATAAACAGTATAGGTTAGCCATTCTAAGATAATGTCAATCTATATTAGAATGGATAAATTGTAGTATGTGCACACATACAGAGATAAAAATGAATGAACTAGTTACATGGGGACCCTGTAGGACAGGGTAAAACTGTCCTTGTGAATTTCTGAGACTGTAATCTTTGACAGAAGTAGAAAGCCTGTCTTTCTCCCAGGAAAGAATGGTGGTTTCAAACTGCTGACCTTTCAGATTACAGCCCAGCACGTAACCGCTATGCCACCAGGGCTCCTAAATTGCTAGAAATAGATACATTTTTTAGGGGTGAATACATCGTGCTAAAACTATAAAGCTCCTCCCCAGGATGTGGGGCCAGGACTTGGTAGCTGGTGCTGAGAGAAAACTCACAGTTGCATCCTTGCCCTGGGACTGTGCCAGTGGCAGTGTCAGCTAATGGGACAGAGAAGGAGAAAAAATAGAAAAAGAAAAAAAGAAGGAAAAAAACTATAAAGCAAGGAAATGATTATCATAAAACTCAGGGTGATTTTCTCTAGGAAGGAATTAGAAGAGAATGAACAGGGGTGGGCCTCGGGGATATTCGCAATGATCTGATTCTTGATCTTTATTATGATTACTGGCTGCTTACTTTATAATTATTAAATTATACATTAGTGTTTGATGAAATCTCCTCTATATGTGTTATAAACCCAAACCAAATCCATTGCCATCAAGTCAATTCTTATTCATAGCAACCCTATAGGGCAGAGCAGGACTGCTCGCACGGTTTTCAAGATGGTAAATCTTTGGGAGACAGACAGACTCAGCTTTCTCTCATGGAGCAGCTGGTGGGTTTGAACCACCTATCTGCATGAGCAGCCCAACACTCACCCTGCGTCAACATCCGGTTCCTTACAGATGTTATAATTAGCAAATTTATATATTTAAAAAAGACCATTAGGACAATCATAGATCAAATTGTTATTTAGATAAAGAAACAGTTTACTTACTTGGGGAATAGAAGTGGTTTTATTGTTTTTTAGTTAAAGAATGCCAAGAAAATAAAAGCTATTTTAATTTTCCCAACAGGCAGGAAAAAAGCCAATTATGATCATTTTCAGAAACATTCTACATTTTATGATCTTTAGGAATTCTCTAAGAATGTATAGATAAATGTACTTATCTCTTTTTTGGGGAGATGAAAATGTACAAATTTACATATACATTTATATATATAATGACATGACATATCTATATGTACAACATGGCTGGGACAGTTAAAAGTATACAAGGATGTTTGCATTTTCCCCTTCCCACATGGATTTTAGACTAAGGAAGACAGCATGAGGAAATGGACCAAGAAACAAAAAAAAATTATATACAATTACATGGGTTAGTCAAGGAGTTTGGGGGCTAGGAAGTCCAGGGATCCTGCTCTCTCCATTCCTTCCTCATCAACTTGTCCCGTTCAACTTTTCCCAATCTGAATGACAGCCTGGAAAGCTGAATGGCCAGTCAGGAATGAAGCATCCCCCGCCCTCCCATGTACACTAGCAAGTTCATCAGTCATTCTTGTCAGGCCAAATACCTGGCGTGTCAGAGCTTGGGGGGTGAAAGGGCTCTTGTAGATGGCTGGTTCTCACCCTGGCCCTCTGTCATCACTAAAAGCTACTTCTCTTTCTTTCTTTTTTGATAAGTGCATTTTAAAAGTGAGTGCTAGTGTTATTGGACATGTGTGTCAGAGCAGAACTGTGCTCCAGCCTCAAAACCAAACCCACTGCCATCTAGTTGATTCCGACCCTATGGGACAGAGTCGAACTGCCCTTTGGGTTTCTGAGACTGTAAGTCTTTCCAAGAGCACCTTACCTTTCTCCAGTGGGTTCTAATAGATAACTTTATGGCTAGCAGTCCAGTAGGTAACCCACTATGCCACTTGGGCTCATTATAGAGTTACATTGTGTGTGTGTGTGTGTGTGTTGCTTGAGTGCAAGCTGACAGAGAATTTTAGTTTTCCAGTCAACAATTCATATGCATTTTATTTTGTGGCATTAATTGCAATCCCCTCAATATAATAGCATTGTTTCCACTTTTCCCCTGGGTTCCCCAATTCCATTTGCCCACTTTCCTCTGCCTCTTTCTCCCCTTTTGGTTTCCATGGGGCTTTCAACAGCTAATTTTGATAGTAGACAGCCAGCCTTTCTTCCAAGATGCCTATGTGGACTGAGCCTTCAACTTTTCTTTGAATTAACACCTGAGCATATCAGCCCTTTGCACCACCCAGGGACTCCTCCAAATGAACATGCAGTTATTTTATTCAAATTTCCCTTTTTTGAATGGTGAAACTTTGTATTCATTTATTCAACAATTTGTTTTAATGGAGCTTCAATTACGTGCTGGGTACAATAAGTTATTATTTACTTATTAGCAAATATATGCTAATCTGTTTAAATTAATCTTGAACCAAAAATCCAAATCAATGACTAAATGACTAAGAAAGCACTTGTCATAAGCATCTTTTAACAAGTGCTTGGGGTCAATTTCTGCATGGAATGATCCATTTGAGGCTGACACAGACTAATAGATACACAGATGGCTTATTTGATGGAGAAGTTTCAGTTTCTACTTCCCCTGTCCATCTTCCCTCTCATCTGAAACCTTTTTTCTGTCATTAGTGTATAGGCAGTCTGCAGTTTGGATGGCTTCAATCTGTACAGATTTCAGCTACGACAACTTAATTCAATAACAACAACCTTCCAACAATACGATGAGCAAAGCTATAAAGTCAAATAGCAGCTAGCTCTTCCGTTTACAAATCACTTTGTAAATAACAGATGTGCGATCCCATCAGTGACTGATCATAACATTGTTCCTAGCTTCGGTTGCTGACTACACACGCCTGCAGCTGGATTATCTCCAAGTCTTGTCATCAAGTATAAACACATGGAGCAGTTCACAAAAATGAATAAGTGAGAGAGACGATTCATAACAGAGATGAAAAGTGACAATGCTAGACATGAAACTTGAGTAGAACATAAATGGAGTCATCGAAGAAAGCACTGCCCATGAGGATGCTGACACCTGCCAGACTCTAGATCCACAGCCAGAGGAACTTAGTAAGGTGCACTTACTGACAGAAATGAGGGTGGTTGTGACCAAATGGCTCGAAATGCCCCAGAGAAAGTAACAATGACACAAGACCTCACATTCAACATTCTTGTAGTATCAGAGCTTACATTGTGAGCTTCTGGTTTGCAGAACGCTATATAGGGAGGATAGTGGGAGCCCAAAACACATTTGCAGGATCTACACAGGGAATAAGCCTCTGGTGATTTCCTGCTAACCATAATTGAGGGAGGGCAATAACCTGGGGATCAGATAGAGTACTGGAGAGACGATGACAGTAGATCAAAATGGTAACTCTGACTTGAATGGCTAAAACCTTGTCACGACCTCCCATCTGATGCACTTTGGACTTGATCAGGTATTTAATATTTTCTGTGGGGTTTTTTTTCATATTGGGGTTTATCTCTGTTGTATCTTATCTTTGTTGGTAGCCTTTGTGAATCTCTGTTATGTGTTTTCTATGTTTTCAGTGTATGGCACCCAGGATGGGTGATTCTACAGAGACAACAACTAGACTAAGGGTTCCTGGGGGTGTGGCGGGAGGGGTAGTGGTATGGGAAAAGGGACGCTGATATTAAGGAGTCAAGAAGGAAGAAAATGCTTTGAAACTGATTTTGGTAGCAATTGTACAATACTGTTTTATGGGATCGAATGATGGAATGGCATTATGTGTGGGTTAGCTCCTCATAAAATGATTTGGAAAACATTTTTCTTGAAATATTTTACAACATTGAAAATGCAAAGGATAAAATGTTGGAAGCTGATTCAAACATAGGAAAGAATATAGAAAAACACAGAAAATGTGCTTACCAGGTGGGCCAAACTAACCTTTATAACAAAGCCATTTATTTGTAAATCGCCTCTCCAGATTTTGGCTAGAACTCTGAGATTTTCACACTGGAGGCTATAGCACAGCCCTTCTGGAGAAATTAACAGGATTTCTCCTTTCTAGAGAGGAAGAGGAATGGCGCGCCGGGTATGTGTTGGGTCGCTAAACTACAACTGTAGTAGTTAGAAAACACCAGCTGCTCTGTAGGAGAAAGATGAGGCTTTCTACCCCCAAATTTACAGTCTCAGAAACCCACAGGGGTACTACCCTGTCCTAGAGGTCTCTATGAGTTGGAATTGAGACTTGGCAGTGAGAGTTGAAAGAGACTTTAATATCAGAGGCTCTTTCATCCTGTGTTTGGTGCTATTGCGAATGATCCACTAAAAAACCAACAAGTCTAAGCATCAAAATCTTGATACCTTCTAACCCGAAAAGCCTCTCCAGATTCTCAAGTGATATATAAATTTACTTGTACTGCTACATCACTTGATAAATGCACAGTATAAGCATGTTCTTTTCTTAAAACCAATTCAATGATTATGAAGACTTCACATGGGTTCAGCCCTTTGGGATACTTTTGGGAGAAATGTTGGGGTAGCATTATGCTCATGAGCAGATGTAAATACAGTGCCGTAGACACTCAGCTGAGTAATTGAATTAGTACAAACCGAATTAGTACAAGTGTGCATGTCCACTGACTCCACATCCCAAGCTTTTCTTATGCTGCAAAATATGTTTTTAAATTTTTATTTTTTGCAAAATATTTTTAAATTGAGTAATCCATCTACACTTATATATCAAAAAAACCTATGAGAAAGAAAACTTTAATTAAATATAATCAAATTGCAGGAAGAAGACTATAGATAATTTAAGGACTGATCGGACTTTGGCTAGATGGCAAAAATATATATGGTTGGTCACTCCTTATGAAAAGAATACATAGCAAGGGCAAAAAAAACCGATCCCTGCGGGTTGGACAAGTTTCTTATATTTCATGTGGGATTTGGAATCTGAAGCAAACGTAATGACATGAGACTACCTGTGGGGTTAGATGTGAATAGAGTAGGATAGGAACAGCAGAGTCGCAATTATCCCCACCTCTGAGACAGAGGGGACATGGGTTAGACCCGGCAGGATAGAGCACTGCCTTTCCCCAAGGGCACTGCCTCGCCAGCCCTAATCCAAGGTTCCTGGGGACTAGAGTTTTCTAAGAAGATAAATCACCAAAAAAGATGGTTTAGGATTTAAGGTCTAGAGTATAAACTATTTTAGGAACAGTAAATAAAAAGGGCTAACAAGAGGCCAGAAGTCGAAAATAGGAAAAGATCTAAAAGTACTACACAAAATGTGTCGGATGAGAGGATGAACTGAAAGTAGAGGTAAGAAGAGATCAGGAGGCAATGTGAAACAGATAGGTAGGTCTTGAAGCACTTGACTTTGAGGATATATATTTCCTTTTGCTTTAAAGGGACCACAGCATTACCGGGCTGAGTTTGGACATAATCCTTAGGCTGTCGTGTCAAATAGAGATGGATTCAAAGAAATACACTTTCAGACATGTATGAAGTAAGTCTTCCAGGTCTAAGCACATGATGCTGAAAGAAGTCCTGGAGGGGCTGGGGAGTCGCCATGAGGCTGCTCAGTGCAAAGTCGGTGGCAATCCAAACCCACAAGGCACTTTTGCTTGGACAGTCATTTTTACCATCTAACAGCTAACTAGCAATGCCAAGGGAACTTGACAAGCGAGGTAACGGGCGGCTCTCCTTTCTGTATCTTCAAACACGATCAATGTATGCATCTGATGTGTAGTAAGCAGATGACTTTACGTCTGACCTACAGTCTTCATTTTTGCCAAGAACAGCCGCTTCACAGTTCCCCATGCCGAAACTGGTTCTATGTGGAACAAGGCCTCGAACCACCCAACGCTGTCAAGTCAGTTCCGTAACAAAACCTTTCCGTGGATTCCAAGTATTCTTGAGAAGTCCTTATCCTGATTCTGCCCACACTCTGCTCATGACCTGCCACCTGCTGCCCGTCACCCATGGCTCACCCCTGTGGGGCCTTTCAGGTCCCCACACATGCCGGGCTTCCTTATGCTGAGTCTGCCCCCTGAACCTTGGTCATCCTTTAAGGCTCAGGGCCTCTATTTTCAGTCTACGCTTTTATAACCCGCAGTTCACTTGTCCAATGGCGATTCAATGGTTCTCCCTCAAATAGGGTTGGGGGTTATAAATGAACTTCCCCCTTGTGTGGGCCTCACGTCCCTCCCTCCCTCCTCCCTCCTCGTCTCCCCAGTCCGTC
>NW_022103906.1:73998069-73999281 GCF_000313985.2 Echinops telfairi | reverse complement strand
GTCCCGCGCCAACCTTTCTCCCCCACCGCCACGTTCAGGACAGTATTGCGGGGGCACCCTGTGGAGGGCCCACCCCCCGCGTGTCGCTCGGTCACTGGTACAAGGAGGGGCGTAGTGGACGAGCAATTGGCCCTGCCCCCGTGGGAGAGGGAGTGAGCCCACCGCAGAAAGTTCCCTTCAGTTCTAAAACTGCGTCCCGAGGGGGTCTGCCTCTTTTCGCACACACGGATTCTCTGGTCTCCCACCAGTTCATCTAGGACAGAGGTGTCTCCTTCCTGAGCAGCGGACTCATTTGGGACCACACCCCTTCTCTGAATGCGCCCACCCAACCACAGACCAAACTCCCTGCTATCAAGTCGATAGGGACCCTACCAGGCAGACTAGGACGGGCCCGTGGGGTTTCTAAGATTACACAGCTCCTTTAGAGGAGCTCACCTCCGTCCCACGGAGCAGCGGGTGGGTTTGAACCGCTGACCTGGAGGTTAGCAGCGCGGTGCGCAGCCCTCTACCTCACCAGGGCCGCGGGGCGTGGGGAGAGGGGGTGTAAAGTCGATGTGAAAAATGAATAGACACAGATTTCTTTGGTGGTCCTTGCCATTCGGCCCACCCCCACCCCCCACCCCGCCATTTCTTGGTGTGAGATTCAGGTTGAGGGTGGGACTGACAGGTAGGTTCCAGTGTGCCAAGAGGTGGCTCCGGACCGGTAAGGTGTTTCAGAAGAGTCACCTGCTTAGGTTCTACTTCCATTAAACCACTGTTTCTCGTGGAAGAACCAGATCTAACCCACACAGCACACCGCACATGCACTACATTGCCTTGATACGATCTCTTTGTAGTTATTTGTTTACATATCTGCCCCATTAGACGGTGACGTCCAAGTTATAAGGACCGTGATTTTTTTTTCTTTTTGTATCTTTAGTGTTCGGCACAATAAGAGCCCTCATTAAATGTCTGCTGGAGGAATAATTTTGAGACACTTACCCGCTCGGAGAGCAGATTTAAGTGTTCGGAGCTGGCTGAGCGATTCCACAGAGCGACACTTCCAGTGCCGTCCGGATGCCCAACTCCAACCTCCACCTGCCTCCAGCTCCGCCTCTCCTTGCGGGGACTGATGGCTTGAGTCCCGCCTCCATTCTTCTCCGATTGGCTGTATGAGGAGAGCGGCCTTCCTATTGGTTTCTTCTCGAGGGCTGGGGGCTGGACTGCGTTTCA
>NW_022103906.1:73953603-73997822 GCF_000313985.2 Echinops telfairi | reverse complement strand
CTGCTGCTGCTGCTGCTGCTGCTGGCCGTGTTGAGCGGCCCAGTGTCCGGCCGCGTCCTCCGGTCGGTGCCCAGGACCTCGCTTCCCATCTCTGGTAAGGCGCATCCTCAGTCCGCGCCGCGCCCAGGCCCCCGCCCAGAGGTGCCAACAGCACCCACCTGCTCTTCGATCCAGGTGGCCCAACCCAGGGACCTCTCAGCTCCATCGCCACCCACGCCGCCTGGGGCAGACCCTGCCGGGCCACCGAGCTCCCCACCCCACCCCGCCTCCCCGCATCCCCTGCTCAGGCCTCGCTCCTGGCGCCCACGACACGCCCTGGCTGCATCCTTGGCTCCTTAGTCTCCGAAGCGCCAGGCGCGGAGCCTCTTACAGCTGCACCGGCGGACGCGGAGCCCCAAGGAGGGGATGGGGGCTCTCCTGGGGTGTCCTCTTCGAAATTTCCTCTCTCCTTCCCTTCCACTTCCTTCCCGCACGTACACCTGTGTCCAGTTTGGTGCCCATTTTGCTTTCAGACCCATCGTTCAGTTCCAACCGTCCATTCTTCTGACCACCCCCAGCCCCCAGCCCAGTATTTCCATATGCCCACTTTTCGCGTTCATCCCCCGTCTTCAGGCGAGCCTCCCTCCAAACCTCCTACCGTGTTCATAGCCCTAAGCTCGTAACCCACTTCCCAGCCCCCTCACATCTTTAACCCAGGCTCCCATCCTCCAGATGCCCAATCCAGTCAAACCATTCAGTGCGGTAATTGAACGTTCGGTTGACAGCATCTGTAATGTCTTTGGGAGGAAAGAGGGAGGATCACCTTTTCAAAAGACGTGGAAGGAACCCCAGAGACGACACCGTTAAAAGTGGTAGTAGGAGTGATTCTCATTTCCAGGTTCTCTGCAAAGGTAGGCATATCATTGATGAGGGACCTGGCATTTTCTCAGGGTAATGAGTGCTTGCACCATGGGCAGACAGAATTGCTAAAGCTGATATCACAACCTGTTGCCCCAAGCTCACAGCTAGTTATTTTGCATCAAAACTTCATACCAGTATCAGACAGGCTGGTCAGAACCTGGGGGTTCAGTAATGTGCGGGAGCAATAGTCAGAACAAGGAGTTGAGATTGTCAGGCTGGCTTCATGCCTAGGGTCCAGAGAGATCTGGCTGGCACGGTGAAGCAGAATTGTGGGTAGCAAGGGAGGCGGGATGATCCAGCACTTATTCTAAGCCCAAGAGAGTGGGCTGCATACAGCACAGAGATCAGTATATACGTGGGAGGATGGGTGGGTGGGGCACCATATATCACAGAAATGACTGGCTGGTGGCCCTCTACAGTTATGTGGAGAGATGAGCAGATGGAGCAGGCAGACTAGAGCTGTGTTTTTACGAGGTAGGGTCTCCAGAGCCAGAGGTAGAGTGAGAAAGGCAAATTCAGGCTGACTTATTTGCTATCATCTTTAAACATATAAGAGGCTTGAATGCTGATAGGGGTTTTAGTATTGTTCAGAGCAGAATACATATATGCCTATGGAAGGAAGAAAGACCCACGTGTGGAGCATGCGCTGGGTGCTGAGTACTTCATACGCAATTTCATTGAAACCTTCGGACAGGGCAGGTAACACACACAGGATCGTACAGCTGGTAAGTGAAGAGCCACATTTAAACCCAGGTCAGTCGGTTCCCAAAGTACATACTCTTTCCCACTCCACTCTCTACTTTGGGTGGAACTGACAAGGGGGGTCAAAATGTTGGAGAGAGAGGGAAGATAGATTCCCAATGTGTTGGTGAACAGAGTGAAACAGTTCCATTCTAAGTGAAGTAAGTTGCTATTATGTAGTGATAAAAAATTAAACACTAGCAGAAGAAAGTATTTGAACCTTCTGTAGGTATTTTCAAGTTATATATCTCCATGCTATGAATAGCCATTACAAACTTGATGCTTATGCTGCTACTTTAATAGACAGTCTATTTTTATAGAAAAAGCATACTTGATGGGGTTGTGTGTTAAATCACCTGGCCTCTAGGGACGCTTAGGTGGTCAGCCTGTCAAAACTGTCCTCCCTCCTATCCACGACTGCTAAATAAATAAACTGGAAGAAACAATGTTTATTTATCTCTTTGGTTTTGTCCTTGTGGACCCAATCTTTATAAAGTAACGGTTCATATCATTCCTCTCTCTCTTTCTGCCAGAGGCTGACTCCTACCTCACTCGGTTTGCTGTCCCTCAGATACAGAATTACTCAGTTCTCCTTGTGGATCCTGCTTCTCACACACTTTATGTCGGCGCCCGGGACACCATCTTGGCTTTATCTCTGCCCTTCTTAGGGGAGACACCCCGCCGGGTGAGAGTTGAGAGTGAGAAGGACCCCAGATCCTTGAGCATGTGATTAGAGCCATGGTAATGGGATGTGTGTGTGTGTGTGTGTGTGTGTGTGAGTGTGATTTTCATTATAACTAACAGTGGTTATAATAGAGTGAGTGTTGGTGAAAGCGAATTGGCGAGATGGTGACGGAGGGTATAGACCAGTGGTTTTCAACCCTCCTCATGCCAGGACCCTTTAATACAGTTCCTCATGTGGTGGTGACCCCCCAACCATAAAATTATTTTCGTTGCTACTTCATAACTTTAATTTTGCTACTGTTATGAATCGGATGAACCTTTTGAAAGGGTTGTTTGACCCCAAGGGGGTCGTAACCCACAGGTTGAGAACCGCTGGTATAGACTGTGATTGCTGGGGGTCATGATACTGGGGGAGGCTATGAAGAAGGTGAGAGCAGACAGAGGGACCATTAGAATCACAACACGCTAGAGCTGGAGCTTTCAACCTCCTGTGATACCCATTAGTAAGTAAGCCATACACGTACATTGTGACCCAATATACCCACTGTGTACTGGAAATACCCCACAAACCAACAAAACATTTCTTGAAACAATACCCACTCCCTGCTATGAGTATGTGCTACACTCTGATGTCTTCTGTTCTATTTCATTAAGATGAACATTGGTCATCATCATTACTCCTGAGTGGGGAAAGATGTCCAGTTTGTGGAGACTAATCCCCCAGGGGTCTCTGGAGTTCCCAAATTGATGGAGATTGTGGAACTGTCTACTTTGCCTGGCCTTGTGGGCGTTTGAAGGGTGGGAGGGAATCTGGGACAATCAGCCACTCCTCCTTTTTTCTCAGATTGACTGGACGGCGCCTGAGGCACACAGGCAGAACTGTAGGAAGAAAGGCAAGACGGAGGTAGGTGTGAATCCGAGCCCTGCCCTGAGTGTCAGTTGAGACTTTGGCCCAGCTGTGACTCTGTGTCAGCCCCGCAGTGCCCTATCTCCTGGCCCCAGTCAGGGACTCTTAATGCCATGCTGTCACCCATCTTCTCCAATCCCAGAACTGCATCTCACTGTCCTGACACTACCCAACCCTGCCTTGTGCCTGCTGCTTCTGATTTTCTCTAACCATCTCTAACCCTCAGGACGAATGTCACAATTTTGTCCAGATTCTCGCCATTGCCAATGCCTCTCACCTCCTCACTTGCGGCACCTTCGCTTTTGATCCGAAGTGCGGGGTTATTGTGAGTGACGGGTGGGAAGAGAGGGAGAGGGCACCAGCACTAGTGTGAGTTATTCTGGGGGGTGGGGGTGGGGTGGGACCTGGGGCCGTGGGAAGGGCTTATTATGAGCCATCCTGATGGGGGGCATGATTAGAGCAACCATGGGGCATGAAAGGCCTTGGGGTGGGGGGTGCCCTCACAGGGTGGAACCTTTGCCTGCCCCTGAGGGAGGGACATAAGAGGAAGGAGGAGGGAGTTTAATCTATGGCAGGTAAGGTGTGTAGAGTTTAAAGGGAGCTATAGGGGGGCGGGTGAAAGAAGCAACAGATGCTGACTGCAGTAGGGAAAGGATCAGTCCAGTAGAGGCTGACAGAGACAGGAACTCAGGTTTCCCTTGTTTGGGGTATGTTTTGTCCAAGCAGCCCAGGCCCATTTATTAATTAGTGTAGCTTATGCCTGTTTCTTCCTCTCGTAGCATGTGATTTTCTCTTAGGACCCTTTTCCCACTCCCCTGCCAACTGTATTCTGATGTGGGCTGTGACCCTCTGTGTTCACAGCTTATGAGGTCACTGCCCATTAATGCAGCGTCTTCTGGCCCCATGCGCTGGATCTTGGCTTCACTGTGGGGACTCTGTCAGCCACAGTTTCTTCTGGATCCTCTTGCTTGCTGCTGAAGCCGTGGGCATTTCCATCTCCAAACCCAGGCAGACTTGGAATGCATATATCCCTAATCGCATCTAGGATGGCCGGGCCACATGGATATCTGAGACTGGTGACATTTCAGCCAGGGTCTTAGTGTGTTTGAACCCTTAGCTTTTCCCCTCAGTTGTCAGTAGTGAGTCAGAGGCTCTGAGAACAAACTTTTGTACAAAGGAGCACATGTCCTGTTTCCAGTGGCTTCCTTGTCTGTTCAGTAGAGTTAGATGAGGGAATGGAACCATCCCATTTTCTGGCCAGGATCTTTAACTGCAGAGCAGTTTGCAATCATCCTTATCGCTCTGGTCTTGTCACCATGTATCTCCAAACCCTCGTTGGTCACATACCATCTTCACATCTCTGCCTTAATGATACCATAATGATCTTTGCTTGATTGCCCTAGTTACTCCCTGGAGTGGTCCTTGGGATTAGTTGGGCATCCGTAGAGTCCTTTCCACAATACGGTTGGTAGACTCTCTACCTAGGCATGGAGGGTTCTCTCATTCTGGGGCTAATGCCTAGAAGGTTTTCAGTTCAGGGTGGTGTCCAAAATTTCTGTATCCTATTGGGTAACTTTTAGATTGTAGTTTCTTTACAGCTCTCCCAAAGCTCAGGACATGACCGTAGGACTACCATTGTCATATTTGACTTTTTTGGTCTGCAGTGATTCGGGGGAGCCGATAGTGGTAAATAACAGCGCTATGGCTTATTGACAATGAGATCATCCTGAATTTGTCTCCCAGTGTCCTGGCTTCTTCCTTGACTTTCTGAGTAGAACCCTAATAGTTGTTAGATAAGGTGTAATCTGAACATACCTCTCAGGGTTGCTGTGGCTTGGACTATATCCAGAATGTCCTATATTTTACAACTTTTAGTACTCTGTCCCTCTTTGGAGGTTACCTGGCTGGCTTGTGAAATGAAGAGCCATTCTTTGGTCAAGTCTTGTAGGTAGGAGAATGTAGAGCATAGAGGCAGAGTCTTAAAGACGTCAGCACTGTTAACCCTGAGTCTGCTTTGTAGACGTTGTGAGCATTCTCTTCTCCCTTGAACCTCTTATCCTGCTTCCTGCCAACCTCAGTGTGCTTGACCAAGTTCTTAGCCTTTTCTTCGTGCTGACCCTCTTATGACCAAAGCTGATGATCAGTAATTCTCATCTCAGAGCTTTGCCTTGCTGATACAGACACAGCAGCTTGCTCAGAGGTGATTATGAAGAAACGAAGAGTCTTACAAAGGAGGCTCAAGCGCTGGATCCACCAGCTCCAACAATATGGAGTACCGCCCTCCAGTAATTGTCCACTGGGTCACTGGAAGTAAACATTTTCTTTTGTTTCTTTGAAGTAACTCTAGCAGTTAGTAGAGAAAAATGTTAAACTTCACACAGCAAGAGCAAGGACATGAGGATGGCAACCAGAATCCCCTTCATTTGAGTATCTCTCCCCTCCATTGTAAGCTTGGTAATGAGACGCGCTGCATTCACGACCGAGTTTAATTTTCATCACCACATCATGACACATAGGTATTAATTTCCACCTTACCGGTAAGGAAACTGAAGCTCAGAGAGTTTAGGTGTCATGTCTAAGATTATATAGCTAATAGAGGCAGCCAGGATTTGAAATCAGCTTTGTCTGCCTCTACTCTACTGTTCTGTCTCTAGTCCAGCTGGCAGCCCGAAGACCTCATCTGACTTCCATTTCTTGTGGTGTCAAACCTGTTCCATGTAACAAGGACCATCTTTGTTTCTCTGACTACCTAGGAGAGGCTCTTTAAATGTCTGCAACCTCTCAGTTCAGTGTGGACCTTCCTGTCCAGCTCTGACGTAAAGGACTTGCCTTCACCGTAGCTGGCTTTCCGAGATTGTGCTGATGGACACAACGAAGATACAGTGAAGAATTTAATTCTCTATATTCAGATAGAGAATATAGTAGAGTGGTCTTGACCCTTGCAGACCCCAATTAAACATCACTTTAACCATACAGTAATCATATGTTATCTAGTTAATAGGAGGCACACTTTTTCAAAGGTCATAAACCTTCATGACATGATGCCATCTGGGGAAACTGCAAGGAGACTAGTTCTGACATGTTGACTTCTAAGGGGCTCGTCGGTGATCTCTGTGAGGCAGACCAGCAATCAGTTGAAAACATGGCTTGAGTTTGGAAGAGGTCAAACGAGAAGACTTTGGGGGAAGATATACACAGACAATTGGACCAATATGTAACATCAAGATAAATGGATAAAAGACGAGTTGTCAAGGACTTTTGTCTTGTGCAGATGGACAATCAATGCTCTTGGAAATAGCAGTCAAGAGATCAAAAGACTGAATTAGGTAAATCTGCTGCACAAGACCTCCTTAGAGTGTTGAGGAGCAAGTATGTTAATTTGAGGATTAAGGTGCATCTGACCCAAGTCACAGTCGTTTCCACTGCCTCGTATGCAATTTGGACACTGAATAAGAAGTCCACAGAAGAACCAATGCATTTGAATTGTGCTGGCGAAGAATATTGAAAGTACCATGGACTACCAAAAGGACAAACAAGTTTGTCTTGGGAAATGTAGGGCCAGAGTGCTCCTTAGAGACAAAGAGGGCGAGACTTCATCTTATATACTTGTCCAAAGGAGATACCAGTCCCTGGAAAAGGATATTATGCTTGGTAAAGTAGAGGGGCAGTGGAAAATGGGAAGGACCTTTTGTTAAGGCTGTTGACTAGAGAAACAAATCCAGAAGCACTCATAGATGTATAAGAAAGAGCTTTATGTCAGAGTAATTATATATTAAGAAAATGTCCCAGCCCAGTCCAGATGACGTTCATAAGTTCAATATTAGCCCAGTAGTATGATACTAGTCCATAAATCCCTCTTCAGACTCACACAGTCATATGCAAAGATGTGGAATGCAGGGATGGACAGGTCGATGGACACAGTCTTTTTTTAAAAAATATTTTATTAGGGGCTCATACAACTGTTATCGCAATCCATATACACATCAATTGTGTAAAGCGCATTTGTACATCATTCTCAAAACATTTTCTCTCCACTTAAACCCCCGACATTAGGTCCTCCTTTTTCCCCTCCCTCCCCGCTCCCCCCTCCCTCATGAGCCCTTGATAGTTTATAAATGGGTATTTTGTCATATCTTGCCCTGTCCGATGTCTCCCTTCACCCACTTTTCGGTTGTCTGTCCCCCAGGGAGGAGGTCACATATAGTTCCTTGTAATCGGTTCCCTCTTTTCTACCCATTCTCCCTTTACCCTCCCTGTTTCGCCACTCACACTGCTGGTCCTGTAGGGCTCATCCGCCCTGGATTCCCTGGATTTTCAGTTCCTATCTGTACCAGTGTACATCCTCTGGTCTAGCCAGACTTGCAAGGTCGAATTCGAGTCATGGTAGTGGGAGTGGGGAGGAAACATTTAGGAACTAGAGGAAAGTTGTATTTCTCATCGTTGTTACATTGCACCCTGACTGGCTCCTCTCCTCCCGAGAGCCCTCTGCAAGGGGATCTCCAGTGGCCTACTAATGGGCTTTGGATCTCCACTCCGCACTCCCCCCATCATTCACTATGGTAAGGTTTTTTGTTCTGCTGATGCCTTATACCTGATCCCTTTGACACCTCGTGGTTGCATAGGCTGGGGTGCTTCTTCCATGTGGGCTTTGTTGCTTCTGAGCTTGATGGCCGCTTGATTACCTTCAAGCCTTTAAGACCCCAGATGCTATACTTTTTGATAGCCGGGCACCATCAGCTTTCTTCGCCACATTTGCTTATGCACCCATTTGTCTTCAGTGATCCATTCGACACCTCGGATGGACACAGTCTTGTAGCTCCAATGGCAGTGAATCCAGGGCTCTTGCAGGTTCTCGGCATGGCTCAATGTGTCTCATCAACAGGAAGGTGAAAATGGAGAGAGAGGAAATTCCCAGAATCCTCATGGAGGCAAGTTCCCAGAATCTAAGGTGGCATCATCAGGCTTTGACCTAATTGACAGGCTGGACTCCACCCCTACATGTATTTATCAGGCTGACATGGAATTATGTAACCACCACAGCCCTCAAGGAAATGAATTGACACCTTGGCTGCACCAATGGTCTCAAGCAAAGAAACCATTGTGAGGCTGACACAGGACCGTACAGTGTTTCCTCTGTTGTGTGTAGGGTCGATATGGGTTAGAACTGACAAAATGGCACCTCACAACAATACCATCCATGGACATTCTGGCTAGAAAGGGAAGGGTGACTCTCTCTGAGAGAGATGTTAAAAGGGCGAAGGACAGAATCTTGAGATACACAGCTAGGGCTGAGAAAGAAGGGCAGTGACCGAGGGAGACCATGAACAACTGGACAGGAAGAGGGACTGGAGTAGCACAGCATTCTAAGAGTACCAGGAATGGAGTATTTCAAGGAATGGAGTGAGTCAAAATATAAAAATATGTATAAAGAGTAATATGAATGAGAACTTAGAAAAGCGCATTCTTTTAGTTCTTGGTAAAATATAAGGGAGTTGTGTAACACATTAAGATGGACAATTGAGTGATCCAATTTGGACAGATTAGAATTCATTTTAAGAAACAGGCAATAAGTGTATTGGTCTAAAGAGTTTTTACTCCAGGCAATCATGAACCATTTTGCCATGATTTTGCTCAAAAATATATATAAAAATTTATTACCAAAGCAGTGACTGATACTCTAGATATATTCATCTGGGGTGGACGTGTAGAGTATACCGGGAGTGAGCCTACATGATACAGCAGCAAACAGGAGGTCACTGTAACAGTTTAAGTGAGAGTTAAGGGCAGCAACAGGTATTCATCCCACCTCCCAAGTACCCAAACATGTTAGCAGTCTCTCACAAACTTGCCATCCATCCTTCTTCTCGGGGTGGGATATTTCCACTCCTGCAGAGGCGAAGTACTTGTGTTCTTTCACATCAGGAGCTTTTCTTGACCCAATATTCGCTCTGTGGGGACTCAGATCACATCTACGTTTAGCAGGCCACCTTCAAGGCTTTCTCAGTAAAATAAAATCTGGCCTGCCCTATGTTGTAAAATAGAGGGAAAACGAGCATGGGCAAGTAGGATACTTCAAACTAAACCAAACTAAGACCAAAACAGTCCATTGCTATTGAGTCGATTCTGACTCAGAGCAACCCAATGAAGGGGATCCGAGGCTATAAAACTTTACAGGAGCTCACAGCTTCATCGTTCTCCCACACAGCAGCTGGTGGGCTTGAACTGCCAACGTTGGGTTGTCCAGTGCTCACCCTGTTGCTAGTCCCACTAATATCAAAGGGCCCAGCCATTACATATGTCCATCTTATTTATGAACTAGAGACATCATGCCTGGCACTTCGTGTCATCATTTTGATTTCCAACCAGCCACAGTTAATTACCTCCTCAGACCTAGGTTGAAATTGTCCCTGATATCCATCTTTAGGTGTTATCTTGAAGTCTCTTAAGTGCCAGAGGCCAGGTTAAGATCACTTCTGGCTGACTTTGGTGGAACTCTTACACTCCTTGCTTCCTACTCATGTCTCACCCATGGGTGAGGAGCCCTTTACCTACCAACGTTTCACATTCTGCCCTGAGCCTTAGGCCAGTCTTCTCTGACTTGGCAAGTTTTCTCCCTCCCTTGGAAGCATCCTTGACTCTAGCTCTGTCTCTTCCCTGGGGTGGGAGCAAGGAGAGGATGGCCTGTCTTCATCTAGGCCCCTGCACTCCTCTTTATTTTTCTCCAGGGTTCCAGCCATCAGGAGGCCTGCTTGCTTCCCCGGGCCTCTTTATCCTGTTGCACATCCTCGAACTTCCCCGGTATTTCAGGGGGGAAATCTACCTGTCTGCCTTTCAGTGTCTTATAAAGCCATCCTGGGCGTTCTTTCCTCAGGGTCTGTGGATTTGGGGTACTAGAGAGATTGAGGGAAAAGAAACTGATGGAAAGAAGGGTACCCAGATGGGAAGTGCTGGAATGGGTCTGTGGGTATGGGTCAGGATAGCAGACTGGGAATATGGGTGTGGTAGCAGGTAATGGGAGATGAATGGGGAGCTGGGCTTTTCTTCTGACCATCTTTGTAAACCTTCCCTGTGACCCCTAAACCAATTGCACCCTTCTGGTCTTAGGATGTGTCCAGTTTCCGGCAGGTTGAAAGACTTGAGAGTGGCCGGGGGAAATGTCCTTTTGAGCCAGCTCAGCGGTCAGCAGCTATAATGGCTGGTGAGTGCGGGAGACAAGAACCTGTCACTTCTTGCTGTCATTACCTCCTTCCCCACCCGCTGTTGGAAAGTCTGTGTCCTGTCTCTACTTTCTTCAGATGCCTATGATTCCCATGTCTCTTAGTAGCCTTTTCTGTTCTCCCAGTGTGCGTGTGACCTCTGGTTCCCCTGCCCCGCTCAGAGTGGATTTCCTCTGGAGTGTGGTCTCTCAGGGCACATTTAAGGTGAATGAATGTCTCCTCTATTAACCTCATTTGATTTTCTCATAGTGTTCATTTTCTGTTTACGAGGGATCGCTACTATAATGCCTATTATATTTGGAAACAGAATAAAGAAGAACATAAAAATCTACAACACTGTCCAAAAGAACTTCAGGCCCCCATGGGAGTGTTCTATATGTGTGCTATCCCAAAGCAGAGCCATTAGCTACATGTGGTGAATCAGCCCTTGAAATACGACTGACTGGTGAGACAGAGGAAGGAAGGGCGTTTTCATTTTTATTTAACATTAATTAATTTTAATGTTTGGGTCCATAGCTACCTGTACCTAGTGTCTACTCTATTTAGTTTTAGAATATCACTACTTGGAAACCCACTGCTGAAAAATATTTTAGTATATACTTCCTTCTAGCCTTTTAAAAATGTGTGTGCATGAATACACATGTTCATGACATGTATTTTGCTGGCCAATCTTTTGTTACTCAGGGAAATCATGATTGATTATTAAATCAATCCCTGCTATTTATGTATGTTTGAACACAATAGATACAGTTGCTCAAGTGTTGGAATGTTCCGGTCATATATTGTTTATGTGTCATATAGGGTCAGATTATCCCACATATGCCCTCCATGGTTAGTGAACAGCCAGCTGTTTTCTCATGATAGTATTAAACAAGTAGACTGAAGGAATATTTAATGTATAAAAATGTTAAAATTCCATGCTATATGGATATAGTTTTGTATTTCTTTTAAGTTTTGTATTTTTCATGCAGCTTTTTATCACAGACATTTTCTGTATCATTTTAAAGATTCTCTAAAAAAAAAAAAAGATTCTCTAAAAAAAGTTTTTAATGGCATTGTGATGCCCATCCTGTAAGCTTATTATAGTTTGATGAAAATAATTCCAAATAATCTATATCTTATTTCCAAGTTTATTTAGTTTACTACTCAATCAGGCAACAAAATACTGTAAAGTTATCCAAAATGCTGTAATATAAATTTTGTGCATAAGTTGCTGTCTTATTTTAGGTTGTTTTCTTAAGATTCCCAGAAATGGATTACTGTGTCAAAGGGTGTGAACATTTTACAGCTCATTAAGTGTTGCTAATTGGGTTTTTAGCAAAGGTGTACCAATTTACACCCTAAACTGATGGTGAATGAGAATTCCACCCACTCCCCCAATTTCATCAGAATTTATTGTTGTTTTAAAAATCTTTGCCTATTGGAGATTTAAAATGCCACCTTGTTTTAATTTGTATATCTTTACAAACTAGTGAAGTTGAACTTTTTAACATTTTAGTACTTGTTTTATTTCGTTTTTGGTAAATTCTCTGCTTTGTGGTATAGCATATTAGTGTTCCAATCTACTATCTCCGTTAGAGAACTTTTGTTTCCCCTCCCACCCAACATTTGATTTATTTGGAAGATATTTTGTTGGCTTGCATGAGATGGGGATCGCAATCAAAATTGCTGAACTTGTTAAGCAGTGCCTTAGCATGTCTCATCATTCCCTGTTCTTTCTTCACTGGCTTATGTGTCTTCCTTTATTATAAAATTGATGCTTTCCCCCCAGTTTTATTGATATAAAATTCACATCATACACTTTCAGAGTTAAGTTGCCTTTAAAAAAGAGTTGTATATGCCTCATCACAATCAGTTCTAGTGCACTCTCCCCCCTCCCGCATTCATTATTTGCTCCCCGATTCCCTTGACTATTCTCCACCATTCCCGATAAACCATTGCATCAGCTATTGTCTCTATGCACCCATCCACTTCTTCTGTGTTTCATAAACTGGGAAATATAAGAGAAACAATGAAAACAAAACAGAAATAAATAAAATTTTAAAAAGTAAAAACTAAAGAGGAAGAAGAAAACACCACCAGCAATATTAAAATACGCCAGAGAGCAAATTCAGATGGGGTCACGTGGGAGGTCAACTGATCAAATATCATATTACACCATAGTTCCATCCACCATATTCAGGTTTGCAACAATCTTTGTCTGATAGCAAAGCTGTTGGAGTCCCTGGACTGTGGCCAGAAGGGGTCTCCCAGAGGGTTAATCAGACAGTGTACTCTGCAGATGGATTTTGGGCCACTGTCCTCCACAGTCTTCTCAAATTGTTGCTGTTGTTAGGTACCATCACGTCAGCTCTGGCCCATGGCAACCCGATGCACAACAGAAGGAAACACTGCATGGTCCTGCGCCATCCTCACAGCTGTTCTTATGCCGAGCCCATTGTTGCAGCCACGGTGTCCATCCACCTCCTTGAGGGCCTTCCTCTTTTTCACGACCCTTCCACTTTACCAAACATTTCCTTCTCCAGGGACTGGTCTCTCCTGGCAATATGTCGAAACTATGTAAGACGAAGTCTTGCCATCCTTGCTCTAAGGAGCACTCTGGCCTTACTTCTTCCAATACAGATGGTTTTGTTCTTTTAGCGTCCATGGCACTTTCAATATTCTTCTCCAGCATCATAATTCACATGCATATATTCTTCTATGGCAGCGGTTCTCAACCTGTCGGTCGCGACCCCTTTGGGGGTTGACTGACCCTTTCACAGGGGTTGTCTAAGACCATCAGAAAACACATATTTCCGATGGTCTTAGGAACCGAGACACCTCCTCTATCCATCTCCAGGCGGGTCCACCCACATGCAGATATGCCCACATAGGAGTACCGGCCTGACGTGATGACATCAATTTGTAACAATGAAAATACATCCTGCATATCAGATATTTACATTATGATTCATAGCAGTAGCAAAATTACTGTTATGAAGTAGCAACGAAAATAATTTTATGGTTGGGGATCACCACAACATGAAGAACTGTATTAAAGGGTTGTGACATTAGGAAGGTTGAGAACCACTGTTCTATGGTCTTCCTTATTCATTGTCCAACTTTCACATGCATATGATGCAATGGAGAATTCCATGACTTGGGTCAGACACATCTTAGTCCTCAAAGTAACATCCGTATTCTTCAATACTCTAAATAGGTCTTGTGCAGCAGATTTACCTAGTGCAATACTTCTTTTGATCTCTTGACTGTTGCTTCCATGAGCATTGATTGTGGATCCAAGCAAGACAAAATCCTTGACAACTTCAGCTTCTTTTCCATTTATCATTATATTACCTCTTGGTCCAGTTGTGAGGACTTTGGTTTTCTTCACATTGAGCTGTGATCCATATCGAGGGCTGTAATCCCTGATCTTCATCAACAAGTGCTTCAAGTCCTCCTCACTTTCAGCAAGCAAGGTTGTGTCATCTGCGTAGCTCAGGTTGTTAATAAGCCTTCCTCCAACCCTGATGTCACATTCTTCTTCCTATAATCCAGCTTCTCTGATGATTTGCTCAGCATACTGATTGAACAAATAGGGTGAGAAGCTGCAACCCTAGCGCACACTCTCCTGATTGTAAACCGTGCAGTATTTCCTGCTTCATGTACAGAACTGCCTCTTATCCATGTTCAAGTTCCGAATGAGCACAGTGAAGTGTTCTGGAGTTCCCATTCTTCTCGAGGCTATCCACGGTTTGTTTATATTTACAAACCACTTGTGTGTGGCGGTTAGTGTGTTGCTCTGATGCTATGTCACTGGTATTTCACATGCCAGCAGGGTCACCCAAAGTGAGCGGGTTTCAGTGGCGCTTCCAGACTAAGAACAGACCATGAAGTTCTCTGCTCCCCACTTTGGAGGAAGAAGTCCCTGAAAAGCCGACACATAGCCTAGAAGCATTGTCTACAAATTGGCTGTTCACAATTTAAGCTCGCACTTTTCCCTTCATCTTATTTGGATTTTGTTATTGTCATCTTCAGATCACACAGGCTGGTGTGCTTCTTCCATGTGGACTTAGTTGATGCCTCACTTAGATGGCTGCTTGCTTGTATAAAAGCCCTTAAGACCCCAGATATACTGTTTCGATTGATAGCCGGGCATCATCTGCTTTCTTCACCACACTTTGCTGTAGCAACCATATTTTCAGTGATCACTTTATGAAGGCTAGTATAAAACGAATTCTTACCTATACTTTTGGCAATATTTTAGGAACAACAAAGATTGGAACAGAGGATCTAATACTTAAAATTTTAAATATGTGACTTTGTTTATAGGAACAGTCTTAAAAGCTATAAAGACGATTCAAATAGTGAATCACCTTTTCTGAAAAATAATAAAATAGCATGGAAGGCTTTAAAAATAATCTGTACATATCCAGTGGACATAATATTTAGGTTGTCATTTTGCCATTCATCTGTTAAAATTGTCAAAACTTTAAATAAAGCAGTTTAGTCAATAGCTTCTTGTTCTTGAGCATTTTCTTGGCTTTTTATCAAGTGATTTTGGCAGAATTCTGAGCCAGTCAGGATCCTTAGGAAAGATTTCTCAGTTTTACTGGATGTGAATGTCTTTTGATTCTACAAAATTATTCATCAACAAAAAACATCATATGCAATATTCTGAGATAATCACTAACATATTTTCTTTGTCAGCCCCTGTGAGTCATGATTCTGTTCTGTTCAGCGAGCAAGTTCACATTAGGACGTGATTGAAGAACACAGGTTTCACAATTAAAATTATGTGACAAAGTGAGAACATTTTTAAAAATTTTATATCCCTTTTTTTTTTCCCTCTCAGAAAATGAGGTGCAGAGTTGCCTTTCTGCTGACAGTTGGCAGAGGTGGTAAGAATTCATTTTGTAATGGTTTCAAGTGGCAGTTAGTGGTTTAGAACTGGACCAAAGCCACAGCAGTCCATACAGAATATTATGCATTTTCTTTTGAACTTCTGACTTAACTGGGCTGGGTAAGTGCCATTATTTACTTGGGACTTCCTGCGTTGTTCCGTTATACCCTGTCGCCCCTCTGTTTTGAAAATATCAGAATAGAAAATAGTGGCAACATTATATAAGAACTGGAGCTTTTTTTGAGTTAGGATCTAAGAAAATTTTCTTAAGGGTAATAGAAGTATTCAGGAAAAATGTTAAAGATTGTATGAAGAAACTATTATAACAATATTATAATATTATATAATATTGGGAATGTTGATTTAAATGATAAAAATTATAAGGAAATGTAGAAAGGAAAAAGTGGATTTTTGTTTGTAATTCTATCACCAGATAAACCACTATTATTATTTATTTATAATAGTCTTCTATTTTGTGTGTATGTTTATGTATTTATATGAAATTAAAATTTCCATGCATATCTCAATATATAGTGAGCATTTTCTCATTAGAGTAATTGTTTAATTATTCAAAACATGATTTTTCCTGAGTGCATGCCATCAATTTGAATGGAGCACAATTTAATTATTCCCATATACTCCTATGTTCAAATTTTTAGAAATGTAAAATGCTGCAGTGGAAATCTTTTACATACATTCTTTAAAAAAAAACCAACCATTTTATTGGGAGCTCATACAACTCTTACTACAATCCATACATCAATTGAATCAGGCATGTTTGAACATATGTTCCCCTAATTCCCTTCTAGACATTTACTGTCTATTGAGCCCTGGGGGTTAACTCTTTTTAAAATTTCTTCTCCCTCCCCGCCACCCTCATAACCCCCTGTTAGATTGTACATTGCTGTTATTTTCATCTTTCATGCTGACAACTGTCTCCCTTCCCCCATGTTTTCAATTGTTCTTCCCCCTGTAAAGGAGTGTATGGTTATGTGTGGATCATTGTGATCGGTTCCCCCTCTCTCTCTTCCTGTCCCCCACTTCCCCCTAGCCTTCTGGTATCACTATTCCCACTCCTGTTCCTGGATTCTGTGTGACGTGAGCTCCCATCCCTTTCTATACCTGTGTACATGTTCTGGTCTAGTCTGAATTGAGAAGCAGCACTGGGGTCATGGTAGTGGGGGGTGAGGAAGCCTCAAGGTACATACATTCTTATGTACATTCTTTGCATATATCGAATTAATTGCATGAGAGTTAGTCCCCAGATTGACTGGGCTCAATTGACTGGGAATTGCTAGTTCAAAGAGTATAAAAAGTTTGATGGCATTTGATGGATTTGAATCACTTCTAACTCACAGTGACCCTCTGTGCAATAAAATGAAACACTGCTTCGGCCTGCACCACCCTTACTGTGGTTGCAATGTTTGAGCTCATTGTGGCTGCTATTGTCATTCCATCTCATTGAAGGTTTCCTCTTTTTGTCTGGCCCTCTGTTTACCAAGATGTAGGGATGCATCCCTCCTGCTTACATGTCCAAAATACATCAGATGAAATCTCACCATCCTCGCTTCTAAAAAACATTGTGGCTGTATTTCTTCCAATGCAGATTTGTTCTTCTGGTAGCCCACGGTAACTTCAATATGTTTCTCCAACACTGTAATTCAAATGCATCAATTCTTTATTCATAGACCACCTTTTATGTACATATGTGGTCATTGAAAAATGCCATGGTGAGGGAACCGATTACAAGGAACTATATGTGACCTCCTCCCTGGGGGATGGACAACCGAAATGTGGGTGAAGGGAGACGTTGGACAGGGCAAGATATGACAAAATAACAATTTATATTATCAAGGGCTCATGAGGGAGGGGGGAGGGGGGAGGGAGGGGAAAAATGAGGACCTAATGTCAGGGGCTTAAGTGGAGAGGAAATGTTTTGAGAATGATGAGGGCAATGAATGTACAAATGTGCTTTACACAATTGATGTGTGTATGGATTGTGATAAGAGTTGTATGAGCCCCTAATAAAATGATTAAAAAAAGAAAAGAAAAGAAAAATGCCGTGGTTTGGATCATGTAAGCCTTAGTTCTCAAATAACATCTTTGCTTTTTAACACTCCGAAGAGGTCTTTTTGCAGCGGATTTGCCCAATGCAGTTAGTCATTTTATTTCTTCATTGCTATTTCCGTAGATATTGACTGTGGACCAAGCAAATGAAATCCTTGACAGATTAATTTCACTCTTGTCTCCATGTATCATGTTGTTGCTTATTGGTACAGTCGTGGGACTTTTTGCTTTCTTTATGATGAGGTAGAATCTATACTGATCTCCATCAACGAGCGTTTCAAGTCCCTTTCAGCAAGTGTGATTGTGTCACCTGTGTGTGGCAAGTGGTTCATGAGTCTTTTTTTTCCAATTCTGATGGCGTATTTTTCTCTATCTAGTCCTTCTTCTTGGTGAATTATTCATATGTACAGAGTAAATTATTATGTGGCTGGATGCAATTTACACAAACAATGGGAGTTGGTGGTCAGACAAAATTTACAATAATATTCATTGACAATGCAATCACAGGTCTGCCAGAATAATACACATCTGAATACATAGGGCATTGATGTACTAAGTCAATGTTGATCCACCTACTGTGGGATAGCTGTCTTCTCTTCACACACCAGGCAATTTCAGTCTTAAGTCCTCAGGTTACGGTTGTGTTTGGGGTAGAATATAGTTAACCCTGTAGAGTTTCCACATGAGATCCCTCTGATACGGCTTTTGGAGTGTGTTGTGTGACCTGAAGAGCCAGGATTCAATGTCCCAGTGTTCTATGGCCCTTGACCTGGGTCCCCAAGGGATGTACAGAAACTCAGACCAATGTGGCTTATCAGGTGCATATGACCAGGCATGCTTCCCTTGGGGTCCTTAAAAGTAGAGTTAGTCATTTTTTCCTCATTGGCAGTTGGTCCTCCCCCTTTGTCTACCAACAGACATGCACTTGTCTTCTTCCAATTGTGTCTGTTCCCTTACCCCTCTCTTGACTTGACTTTCCCATCAGTATCTCATCCCTCTGATAGGAATGTCTGCCAGTCTGGGGGGACCTCGTCATAGCTTTGCATAGCAACCACTAAGGGGTCACCCTCCTCTCCCCTTCCTTTGACAATCTGATCCCAGCTGACATGAGGTCCCTGCTGCCAAAATGACCTTCATGATTCATTGGCACCAGTCCGGTTCTCTACCAGGCTTTTTGGCCACTGCCAGCAGACCTGGATGTCCTTCAGGCCTGAGCCTGCACCTGTCCTGTAGCCTGTCCCAATAGCAGTAGACGTATATAGAATTTTCCTTTTTGCTGACTAACTTCACTCAGCATAATGTTTTCCAGATCCCTCCATGTCATGAGGTGTTTCATCGGTGTTTTTGAGGTATGAATAGTATTCCATTATGTGTATATATATCAAAGTGGTTTTTTTTTGGTAGAGGTATTGGCCTATGTACACATATTTATAAGGCAATACACTGATGTTATGGATGGACCTTGGGCCTCACTCATACCCTCCCTCAATGCAAGTACACTTTGTTCTAACAAACTTAGCATTTTGTGATGCTCACCCCACCCCCGGATAATTGCTGAAGACAAAATGGGTGCATAAGCAAATGTGGTGAAGAAATGTAGATCCTATGATTATCTGATTCAAAATAGCCAGTGCTAGGCCATTTCAGCTCACTAATGCCTAGGAAATCAATCATTAGGTGCTCCACTTCATTTTTCATGATTTCCAATTTTCCTGGATTTATACTTCATGCATGTCATGTTTGATTGCTCATGGATTTTTGCAGCTGTTGAGTCATGCCACAGTACTGACTGAAGGGCTTAGAGAAGCTTTTCTCATCATCCACATCATTCAGGCCGACTGCAGTGCACAGGCAACTCTTCCCCAGCCATATTTTGAGTGATCTCCAGCCCGAGGGACTCCTCTTCCTGCACTATCTCAGATATTGTCTCACCACTGTTCATCAGGCTTTCAGTGGCCAATTTTGTCAGCAGTCGACTGCCACATCCCGCGCAGTCTTAGTCTGAAAACGGAAACTTGTTCACTCGGCTGACCCTGCTGGTATTTGAAATACTGGTCGCATAGCTTCCAGCATCACAGCCACATGTGAAACACTACAGTATGACAAACCAACAGATGAAGGTGGCTCTCATAATGTAAGTGGCTACAAGTCCAAACTAAGATAACCAGTTCTTGCTGAAGGTCTTCTATCTCTCTGTTGGCTCAGATGTTGGGGCAGCATTCCTTGTCTCCATTTCATATTTGTGGGCTTGGTGTTCCTTGGAGATATCCCTGTGTCTTGCCATCGATCTTCAATGGATCTAGGAGCTTCTCAGTGCAGGGACCCTGGTCTAAAAGATGCACTCAGCTTTCAGCTTTTTGGTGGTAGGAGGTCCCTCACAATCATTTATCGAGGTTGAATACCTTTTCTTTTTTTATGTATTGAAAAAGTTTATACTTAGCATTAGCCAGCTGGACTCAGTTTAGATGATTCTGATTTTGTTGGCAACATCAAAAGCCTCATAGTCAGGAGCCAGTTGAACATATGCCTTCTCACCGTCAGGCCTGATCAAGGTGTTGACCTTGGCTACGTCAATGTCATAGAGCTTCTTCACAGCCTGTTTGATCTGGTGCTTGTTGGCCTTGACATCCACAATGAACACAAGTGTGTTCAATCTTCTTCATGGCAGACTCCGTGGTCAAAGGGAACTTGATAATGGCATAGTGGTCCAGCTGGCTTCCTCTGGGGGTGCTCTTCTGAGGGTATTTGGGCTGCCTTCTGAGCCTCAAGGTCTTGGGCTGCTGGAAGATGGGTAACATGCGAATCTTCTTTTTGTGTGTGTGTGGTCGTGGACACCTTTCAGCACAGCCTTCTTGGCCTTTGGCGCCTTTGCTTTGGCTTCCATTTTGGAAGGGGCAGGGGCTTCCTTCTTTGCCTTCAGCGCGATCTTCATAAAAAGCGAGGTTGAATATCTTTTTTTTTTTTTTTTTGGTTGAAAAGCTTCAGAAATCTTGTCTCCAAATATGATTCATCTAGATAAAATTAACCATGTTTTCTCAGAGTCTCTATTTGTACAGTTAATATTTAGGAAACGATGACAATCTTGACAGCTATTTTCTCATTAACTCGAAGGGTACTGATGACTATGACTCACTTTTTGGGAGGCAGGTTTTTTTGGCTTCTGCTCATCCTTTAGTTGTTGGGGTTACTTAGACTTCCATTGAAGAGTCTCTTCTCCTTCTGTGCGCTCACCTTCCAGCACAGAGACCTGAAGCAACTGTGAGGCTGCTGTTTTCATCTGGATTCTGCTACCTCCCAAATCTGTATTGGCTTCCCAGACATTATCTGGAGCTGCAGACCAAATGCCCATCAGCCTTCCAGATCTCTCTCCTTCAGTGTTCCATTGGCATCTCAAAATCAGCATGTCCATAGAGCTCATCCTCTTCCCTCACCTCTGCAGGCCTACTTGTCCTCTCCCCTCCCCCTGTGGTTGAATGACACCGCTGCCCATCAAGACACTCAAGTGCGAGGCAGCAGTGAGGTGGGCTTAGTCCTCCCTACTACTTACCATAATAATGAACACTTTTATGAAGAAGAGAAGGGAAGGAGGGAAATCCCCCGCCCCCCCAAATTTTTATTGGCATATAATTCACATATCATACACTTCAATAGTTCAATCACATCAAGAAGAGTTGCACCATCATCACCATGGCTGTAGAACATTGTCTTCATTCTTGTACTCCTCGTTATTAGCTCACATTTCCACCCCAGTCTCTCCTGCCACGCTGCCAAGGAACCATTAATCTAGTTATTCTCTCTACCGATTTACCTATTCTGGATTTCATATATAGAACAACATTAACAAGCAAACAAAACTAACAAGAATAACAAAGCTAAACAGATAAAAACTTCAATCAAAAAGAAAGCAGAAAATATTAAAAGCTAGAACAAAAAAATCAAACTCATTGCCCTTGAGTCAGTGTGACTCATAGTGACTGCACATGGATTTCTGAGACTGTACCAGTTTACAGTATTAGAAAGTCCAGTCTTTCTCCGGAGGAGCTGTTGGTGGTTTAGAAGCCCAACGCTTAACCTCTACACCGCCAGAGCTCCTCAATGAAATGGTAGGGTGCTAAATTTTAACCTGACTGCATCTGCGACAATCCACTTTCCAACCCAGTCTCCATGTTAGCAAGCCTGTTCACATCTTGTTAGGTTCACATCCAGGCTGGGCCATGCTCAGTGGGAATTCACCAGGAGCTTAATCCACATCTATTTCCCCTACATGAAGAAACAAAAACAAAAAAACTGAAATAGCTTAAATGGGTCAAAAGGGAGGTCAAATTATATTACATTTTGACCTAACTACATCTGCCATAATCGACATGACAATGCTCACTGTCTGAACAGGGCTAGTCACGTCCCTCAACTATGGTTGGAGGGGACTCACCAGAAGCTTAATGGAAGCAGGGAACTTTTGTCATTTCTCTTTAGAAGCCCGTCCTGTGGTGCTTTCTTCTCCTTCTGCCTTTGTTGCATTTTGTGATTCCTGCACCTTCCAAGTAGCACTGTACACATTTTAGATACACTGGTTACCCCAGCCTATATTGGAGCCCAGCTGACCTCATAAGTGTGTGCATGTCAATCCCAAGCTAGCATACGAATGAAACAAGGTCCTGCGTGAATACCAGAGGAAAAGGTAGAGTAAAATCTGTGTCTACAACTATCCAATTATATTTCTTAAGAGGCTGTTAAGATTGAAAACACCCAAAATTCCAATTGGCTCAAACCGTAAACAAGGAAATGAAGATATTAGGGTAGGAACTGCCTATTCGGAAGGCATCTGGATCGTGAGAAGGAAGTGGAGGAAAAGGGGCTGGGGAATATTTAAAACTTGTTTTAAAACCAATGAACGGATAGTGCTATTACAAACCTCATCCGGATACCAGACTGAAAAAGCGAAAACCCAGAGTTGTGTGAACTACTCCCTCTCAGACACATTCTATCTGGTCAGTTTGGGGTTCACACATTTGGAAAGAGCCCTGGTGGCACAACGATTAAGTGCTTAGCTGTTAACAGAAAGGTTAACAATTTGAACCAATCCAGCCGCTTGGTGGGAGAAAGACCTGTCAATTGATTATTGTAAAGATTGCAGCCTAGAAACTCCATGGGACACTTCTGCTGTCTCACACAGGATTGCTGTAAATTGGAATGGATTCATTGTCTCATTCCCATCCACAAAGGGAACGCTCTCAATTGAGTTTCTCCACAGAGTAAGGTATATAATATTGGCTACTGGTTTTGCAATTGTTGAGAAAGTTCTCTTCCATTAATATTTCTCTGAGAATTTTATCATGAACGGTTATTAGAGTTTGTCACAAATTTTTCTGTAGAAATAAGATCATATAGGTCTTTTTTTTTTTGCTTTATTTATGTAGCAGATGACACAGATTAGTTTTGTGAGGTTGTAATTCTGCTATGAATCTAATTTGATCTTGGTGTATGATTTTGGGGGGGGGGGTGTGGTTGAAGTTTGCTGGCCAGAATTTTGTTGAAATGTTTTGTATCTGTGTCTGTCTGTGATTTTCATTTTGTACGTGTGTTGTCTCTGTCTGGGTTATGCCGGCTTCATAAGAGGAGATCAGCAACGCTCCTTCCTCTTCTGTGTTTTGTTAAGAGATTGAGTTGGATTCATGTCAAATCTCTGAATGTTTGGTAGAATTTTCCAGTGTAGCCATTGGGTCCTAGATTTTTTTTTAATTTTTATTTTGTAATTAGCAGAGTTTTAATGACATCTTCATTCTCTTCTTTGCTATTTGATCTGTTTAAGATGTCCAACTAGGTATGTCAGTTTGTGCAGGTAGTGGTTTTTAGGAACTTATCCATCTCATCTAGGTTTTCAAATTTATTGGCAATCAATTTTTCATAGTCATCAGTTAGGGCTTCATTTCTTTTTTTTGGGCTTCATTTCTGTTGGATTGGTTATATCATCACCAATTTCATTTTCCAATTTGGTTATTTGCCTTTTCTGTCCCCTTCCCCCTTTCTTTTGTCAATGTAGCCAGCTGTATGTCTATTTTATCAGTGTTTTCAAATAACTAATTTCTAGTTTTGTTGATTCTTTCTATTGTTTTCTATTTCATTTATTTCTACCCAGATCTTTATTATTTCCTTGCTTCTGGCAGCTTTTGTCTTTTTGCTCTTCCTTTTTCCTTTGATTTTGGTTAATGTTTTCAGTGCAGCTTGAACTTCTTCCTTTAGTACCATTGGTTCTTGCTCCTATGTTGCTTCTTAAAATGACTGAATGTCCACTAAGGTTTCCTTGACCCAAGCCATGGTATTTTTCAATCACCTCATCAGCATGCTGTCAGGAGAGACCAGTCCCTGGAGAAGCATATCATGCTTGGTAAAGTAGAGGGGCAGCGAAGGACAGAAAGACCCTCAACAAGATGGACTGACGGTGGCTGCAACAAAGGGCTCCAACATAAGCACCATTGTGCGGGTGCCACAGGACCAAGCAGCGCGTTGTTCTGTTGTGCACAGGGTCGCTCTGACTGACTTGATGAAACCTAACAATAGTAACAATGTATCAGCAATAAAGACAGAAACAATTTTCCGACAGATAATCAGAGCGGATTTCCCAGATCTGAACAGAACACCAAGCCTGAAGATACAGGAAGTTACATGAACTCGTTTTGTATCCAAAGACACACAAAAAGTATCAACCACATGTTGTATAGTGTATATTCTAGTAGAAATCCAGAGAGAGAAAGACTTCTGAATGCAGGAAGAGAAAAACACAATGTAGTACACCAACAAGCTTCACTATGAAGCAGTGTAGATTTCTCCCCAGAAACTCCATAGGGAACATAGATTTTTGTGCTTGCACTTAATCCTAGCTCCAGTGTAAGAACAACTAGTTTTTACTGCCTGGCCCTGCTCATACTCGCCCTCAGGAAGGAAGCACAGAAGCTAAGGGTGCTATAGTAAAGTGTGGTGAAGAAATTAGAGGGTGCCTGGCTGTCAGATAAATAGTGTCTGGGGTCTTAAAGTCTTGTTTCCAAACAAGCAGCCATCTGAGTGAGATGTCAACTAAGTCCACATGGAAGAATCACAATAACAACCGTGATCCAAAGGTTGTAAGTTATATAATTCAAATCTGAAGAAGGGAATAGTATCAGAACTTAAATTGTGAGGTTCAGGTTTGCAGAAGGCTATGGATGACAATAAAAACCCCAAATATATTTGCAGGATAAACACAGGGAATAAGCCTAAGAATCCGCCAGTGACTTCCTTCTAAACTTCATCGAGGGCTGGGAATAACCTGGTTATCAAATAGAGAGTATTGGAGAGATGACTATAGTAGATTAAAATGGTTACTCTGACTCGAACAGTTAAAACCTGGTTATTTATCTCTCTGTCAATACACTTTGGGCTTGATCTGGTTTTTAGTATTTTCCGTATTTTTTTCATATTGGAGTTTATCTCTGTTGTATTTTGTCCCTCTGTTTTGCATTTTTCTATGCTCTTTTAGTATATGAAACTCAGGATCGGTGAATTTGTGGAGACAATAACTAGAATAAGGGTTCCTGGGGGTATGGCAGGGGAGCTGATATCAAAGAGTACAAGAAGGAAGAAATGTTTTGAAACTGTGGTAGCAGTTGTACAACACTGCTTGATGTGATTGATCTATGGAGTGGTATGATGCCTGGAAAATGGTTTGAAAGAAAAAACATATTACAGGAGATAAAGAAGGAAATTACAGAATAATAAAAGGGTCAATCCAGCAAGAAGATATGAACAATTATAAATATATATGTACCTAACAACAATGCACCAAAATGCATGAAACACATACTAATATAAGGAGATAAACAGACAACTCCAAAATAAATGAGACTTTAACATACCACTTTCAATTACAAACAAACTCACTGCTATCATGTCAGTACTGATGCAAAGTGACCCTGTAGGACAGGGTAGAACTGCCCCTATGAGTTTCTGAAACTGACTGTTTACAGGAGTAGAAAGCCTTCTCTTTCTCCCAATTACAAACAGAATATCTAAAAATAAAATCACTAAGAACATTAAAACTATAAGCCAACTGAACCTAATGTAGATCTATAGAACACTCCACCCTGTATCAGAAACATACCCATTCCTCTTCAACATATGGATAATATTCCAGAATAGAACATGAACAAGGACAAAAAAATAAGTCAACGAGTTTTAAGTCACTGTCATAAAGTCAATTCTGACTCATAGTTACCCTGCAGGGCAGAAGAGAACTGCCTCTGTGGTTTCCAAAGCTAAATCTTTCTGCCATGGAGCGGCTGGGGGTTCTGAACTGCTGATCTTCTGCTTGACGGACCAATGCGTAATCCAGTACGCTATGAGTAAATAATAGAAACAAACAAACTAACAAAAAAGAACTATTGGGTCATAGAAGAAATCAAAAGTGAAATTTAAAAATTTCTAGAACAAAAGTGAAAATACAACACTTCAAAACCTTTGGGATGTAGCAAAAGCACTACTCAGAGGGAAATTCATAGCAATAAATGCCCAAATGAAAAAAGACAATCCAAAATCATTAACTTAAGCCCAAAACTTGAACAACAAAGTGCAAAAAGGACAAAAGCGGTCAGAAACAAGGTTGTCCCTTATGGACACCTTATCAGGAGCCACCAGTGCCTGGAGAAGGACATTGTAAGGCAGAATGGGCTGTGAAGGAGAGCCAGGCCCTTGACAAGACACAGTGGCTCAAACATAAGAACCATTGTGAGGATGGTGCAGGACTGGGCAGTGTTTATTTTGTTGTACCCAGGATCACTGTGATTCAAAACCAACACAATGACACCTAACGACAACTGTAGTTTGTTTTCTGCGTTCATTAGACATATCTAGCATCCCAGTCTGAACATTTTCTGTTAGTTTTAGTATTCTGATTTCCATAGGAGACATTTCCTGTTCTTCTCGTCTTGCTTTGCACGGATCCTTCCATTGACTGTGTGTGTTTTACTATTTAGATGTTGCTGTTGGACTGCGGGCATTTTGTTATCATTGTTTTAAACTCTTTTTGGTGGGAAATTCTTCTGATTCGATGCTCTGGTGGTGTAGTGCCCAAGCACCTGGCTGCCATCTGAAAGGCCGGGCTTACACCGTGTACTCTATGGGAGAAAGTGGTGCTAGCCCACCTGTGCAGACTCAGCCCTGGGAGCCCCCAGAATGAAGCGGCCAGCTTCATTCTGCTCCACAGGATTGTTGCAAGTCACAATTGATGGGGTAGCGGGTCTGGGATCTTCTCCTGAGAACCATTAGAGAGCACTCTTAGCCTTAGTTTTGTTTTGTTTTCCAGTACTGCTACAGTTTTTCATGCTGGGTCTCTATTCAATGCTGGGACCCAGGGAAGGGGGGCATTTAACTGGTTGCAAGCTCTAAGTGGGGTGGGGTAGGAGGTTCGACTTATCTGAGGCAAAGGCAGGTATGTGTTGCAGGCTTTCTATGTCTTTCCCTCATAGGTGTGCCTTCTGCCCTAAGTGTCATGCTGTGTGCTAGCCATCTTCCTTGATGCAAGTGTCACTATCTGTCCAAAGTATTTTACTTGCCTCTCTACCCTTACAACTCCTCCTAATTTTAGTGCTTGCCCTTCTAAGGCCTCAGTGAGATTCAACAGCTCTCTCATAGTGTCACAGGATCCTTTTGCGCCCCATCCCCTTCCCCAGTGTGTGGTTCAAGAATACCCACCACCAATCTGTGCTGCCTTTGAAAATCGGGCCACAGCTTCCTCAGATTAGCTCTGTTTCCGTGGGCCCAGCTTCATCCCGAGATGGCTGTGATGAGGCAGGAAGCACTCGAGGTTAGCAGGTTGGCTCTCCCAGGTTCGATGCTCTCCCTGAGCCTCCTTTCTTCCACTTTGGGACCCACCCCACTCCTCCACACCCCAGCTGCAGGCTTGAGCCCTGAGAGTCCAAGTTTTCATTCACTGTTCAGTGCATTCCCTATTGGGGGTGAAAATGAAACATCCTATGATCTTGCCTTTCTTGCTCTGCCTCCTAGTATTATCTTAAAAAGAAAAAAGATGCAGATAATGTTTTCTTCTAAAAAAAAAATCTCTGCAGGTTTCTACTTAAAATAAAGAAAGAGCAGCCACAAAGCAGTGGACTCATGGTGACTGTTCCTGTGAAAGTATAAGAGCACTCCGTAGGGGTTTCCATGCCTGGTTTTCCAGAGGGATATTGCCATGTCTTGCTTCCAAGGAGCTGCTGAGTAGACTCAAACCTCCAACCTGCTGGTTGGCAGCTGAGCATGTTAGTCATTTGCATGCCCCAGGGAGTCCAGTGTTCTTTTAGTTCTGGTGAAAATGCACACCCATTAAATGGTGTCTCCATGGGCACTTCAGTGACATGGGCTACACTCTTCATGTTGCAACACTATCTCCATGGTCCCTATCCATGTTTTTCCACCAGCATTGACTTAGGTTTACTATCCTCTAAACTTCTCATCTAAGCTATAATGTGTCTGTTGTCAATCTCTATCAATACTTGCTTCAAAGGAGCGCAATGTTGAAGGCGGGCATTTTAATTTTTAACTAATTAGCTAAACTGCTGTGTAGTTTAAAGATGTCCTCAGGGGATAGTTTCAGTTTAAAGTTTGAAGATTTCCTCAGGGCAGTAGGTCCAGGATTTCCTCCAGCCCCAGAGGAGCCTATAAATATGCATTCTGGAAGAATTTGGAATTCTGTTACACTTTTCCCTCAACTTTTTTTTTGCAACAGTTTCATTGGCATATAATTCACACATCATATAATTCAATAGTTCAATCACACCGAGAGAGTTGTGTAATCATGACCGCAATCAATTTTAGAAAATTTTCTTTATTCTTGTACTCATCATTAGTAGCTCCCTATTTCCCTCCAACTTCCCCTGCCGTAACCCCAAGGAACCATTAATCCAGTTACTGTCTCTATAGACTTACCTATCCTGGATTTCATATTCCCCCAACTTTTGATAGATTCATCCCGAGTCCTTGATCAGAACATTCAGTAATGGCAGCTGAGTACCATCCAGTTCTGGTCTTGGAAAGGGGCCAGTATTTATGGAAGCAGTTTAAGCCTGTAGTCCAGTTCGTGCACTGATTTCTGGGTCATCTTTCTTTGCTGCTCCCGGTGAATGATGATGAATAATTGTATCTTAGATACTAGGGTAGATGAGAATCTTTAAAAACAACATTAGGTCAATTGACTGGACAGTCGCCAGGAAAATTACACATGCCTAGGCAGATTCATCACAATTGAGTACCCATTTCTGCATCTCTAACTTCCTTCCTACTCACTTGACCCTTTCCTAGCTGAGCTGTAGCCACGAGAAGAGTCCTACTCCCCCTAAACACAACTCGCCTGTTCATAATTTGCTTGGTTTTCTCCCTGAAGTCCTACTGGCAAATCCTTCCTTTTAATACCCAGCTCAGATATCATTTTACCCATGCAGATGTGCTTTGTTCCTACTCTGTGCTCTTATATACACTTCCTGCCATCTGATGACACAGCCACCTTGCTGACCAGATGGGAATACTCGAGGGCAAAGATGTGCTTTGTGAGTAGGTGGTGAACGGATGCCTGTTTCTTTACAGAGCACCTGTGAGTCTTAGAATCCCTCCAACATGTTTGCGAACTTCGATCTTCTTTTACTTCCCAAGTCACTTGTGCCTACCAGTCCCTTGGCTCACTCATGTTCAAACCATAGAACTTCACCTTAATTCCTGAGTGTCTATAATTCCTGTCTTCCCCAAACCTCACCACCCTTAGGATGCCTGAGCCCTTCCATTGTACCCAGAGGGAAAATTCAGTTCCTCATTGGCCTCTCCTGTCTGTGAGACCACCACCTGGATAGTATTTCTCAAAGTGAGGCATTGAATTCCCTGCATTAGAACAGCTTCTGGTTTCTTGTCTGAAGTTAGGTTCTTGGGTGACATTCCCAGATCTACTGAATGAGGGTTGCTGGGTTCAGGGCTCAGGAATCTGCATTTTAATCAATCTCCCCATGTGAGTCTAGAGTACCCTAACGTTTCAGTAGTATAGCGACTGTATAGCCATTCCTGCTTAGAAAAAGCCCTCGTCCTTTCCACAAGTATTGTACTGGGAGACCTTCAGTCAGCTGGAGACATTGTGCAGAGCAGCCCCCTTCTGGGCTGGTGGTGGGGTTGTTAGGTGCCATCGACTCAGTTGGACACATAGTGACCCTATATGCACAGCAAGATGAAGCATCAGGTGAAGAAGTCCCTAACTTAAAAAAGAAAGCAGCATGTCTAGTTTTATGGTTATGCCTCAAACCAGGTTTCCACGGGAGAGGTCTTTATTCTTCCTCCACAGCACAGTTTACCCCGAAGATTGGGCTTGCTTGCTGCGTAGGTGCACTTTATTCCCTGCTTTTACTTGAAGTGGGGTGGCATTTGTGGTGTGCTCAGCAGTGCCTGGCACTTAGGGCTCCTTGCCCCTGGTAGTCCCCACCCTGCTTTCGTCCTCCTCTGCCTTTGACCCCTTTGGCTTTCCTCAGGGGTCCCTGATGGCATCTCTCTTCCCTCTCGTTCGACAGGAGGCGTCCTCTACGTGGCCACGGTGAAAAACTACCTGGGGACGGAGTCGATTATCTCCCGGGCTGAGGGTCGAACTGAGGACTGGATTCGGACAGAGACCTTGCCGTCCTGGCTTAATGGTGGGGTCAGAGGGAGGGCCGGAAGGGTGGCGGCCGGGCGGCCCCAGGCTGTGCCCGTGGGGATCTGAGGCCCCCTCCCCGCTCGCCGTCTCCCCAGCCCCAGCTTTTGTCGCTGCCGTGTCCTTGAGCCCAAACGAGTGGGGGGATGAAGATGGAGACAACGAAATCTACTTCTTCTTTACGGAGTCTTCCCGGATATTTGACTCCTACGAGCACATTAAAGTCCCGCGGGTGGCCCGCGTGTGTGCGGTGAGACCCTGATCCCAGCGGTGTGTTGGCTCCTGCTCTCGTTGTCCTTCTGTCTTTTCCTCTCTGGGCCTCTGTCTTTGTTATCTGTGCCCTGGCTTCTCTTCAGGGAGCTTGCAGAGTACCTGGAGGGGCTCTGGCCCCTCTGACCCCCGAAACTACCCTTGGGACACACTTACCCCCGGAGGTGGCCTAGTGTGAAGGTTATAGGCAGGGACTGCTCCACCACGTCCTGCCTGTGTGACTGCGGGCAGGTTCTTAGACAGCTACAGACATGCGGACCTCATCTGTCAAAGGATGGTTCTGAGGACTTCAAGAGGTAACTCGTGGAAAGCAAGCAGCACATACTCCGTAAGAACACAGTGAAGTCACTTGCCGTCTTTTGTATCACAGCCCTTTCCCCGTGATATCAACCCCCTGTATCTCCTTTCCCTCCACAGTTACTCTGTGTCCCTTTCCTTGCATTTCTGTGTGTCTGCCTCCCCGTCTGTTTGTGTCTGTCCAGAAGTCAGGGAAGAAACTGGTGCTGGCCTCCACACCCCCTCCCGGAGCAGAACGTTGGCATTCTCAAGTGAAATTCCCATGTACTTGTCACTCCAGGGGGACCTTGGGGGCCGGAAAACCCTCCAGCAGAAGTGGACGACATTTCTGAAGGCTGATCTGCTGTGTCCAGGGCCTGAGCATGGCCGGGCCTCCAGAGTCCTGCAGGACATGGCCATCCTTCGACCAGAGAATGGAGCAAGGACCCCCATCTTTTATGGCATCTTTTCCTCCCAGTGGTGAGGGGGTCGTGGTGTAAAGGAGAGGTACAGGCTGGGAGATATGGGAGACTGACACATTGTCTGTGTTGTCTCTCCAGAGAGGGAGGCGCTCCCTCCTACCGTGGCATGGCTCCTTGTACCCTTCTCGAGAGCCATCCCATTTGACGAGGGATGAGTTGTTCCACCTACCACCCCACCACCCCCGCCCCCAACTATTTGGCTCCAACCTGTGACTGTTCCAGGGAGGGAGCTGCCATCTCTGCTGTGTGTGCCTTCCTACCACAAGACATTCGGACAGCGCTGAACGGTTCCTTCAGAGAACTGAGGCATGATTGCAACAGGGGACTGCCTGTCCCGGACAACGATGTGCCCCAGCCCAGACCTGGAGAGGTGAGAGTGTCGGGCCAGCGCCTTAGTCCCAGGACTGAGATAAAGAGCTGCCTTGAGGGCGACAGCCCATCTAAGCACCTCTGATGCTCACTGGCCCCTGGGGAGCTTGCTTACCCAGCCCTGTGTTTTCCTCCAGTGCATCACCAACAACATGAAGCTCCAACAGTTTGGCTCGTCTCTCGCCCTGCCTGACCGTGTGCTCACCTTCATTCGGGACCACCCGCTCATGGATAAGCCGGTGTTACCAGTCAATAGCCATCCCCTGCTGGTCACTACAGAAACCGTCTATCTCAGACTTGTGGTCCACACAGTGACTAGCCTCTCGGGGAAAGACTATGATGTGCTCTACCTGGGGACAGGTATATTTAATAGTCATCTAGCAGGTGCTAGCCAGTGCAGACATCATCCTGCCTTGCAGGTGCAGTGGGGTCATGGTGTCCTATCCCTTTCTTGCTGCTAGAGGATGGACACGTCCACCGAGCGGTGCGGGCTGGAGCCCAGCTCAGCGTCCTCGAGGACCTGCCCTTATTCTCAGAGCCACAGCCCATTGAGAGCATGAAGTTGTACCATGTGAGTTGTAGGTTTGGTGGGTCTGCCAAGGAGACATCTGAGTGCAGAGCTCCACGCTGAGGTCTGCAAGAGCCACTGTATTCCACTTAACCTATTCCCTTTCTCTAGGAATGGCTTCTGGTTGGCTCCCCAAATGAGGTGACGTTAGTAAACATGACCAACTGTGGCCGTCTGCAGAGCTGCTCAGAGTGCATCTTGGCACAAGACCCCGTCTGTGCCTGGAGCTTCCAACTGGGGGCTTGTGTGCCCCATACTGGGGAGCATGGAGGGTGAGTATAGCTGCCCCTGACTCTTCTCCATCCTTCTCTCCATGTCTGTTTCTCATCCTTCTATTAAAGGGCCCTGTGTGCTTTTGCTGTTAAATGCACTACCACTGAGCTATATCTCCTGCCCTCCCAACGTTTAGTGTCTCTGTCACTGGTGTGTCCACCTCTCAGCCCATAATAACTCATCTATCAGTTGATCATGTGCCACAGTTTTACTTTCTTTGACCCCCTGCTGGGGCTGCTCTTGAACTCTAGCTTACCAACTCTCTCACTCACTGCCATCAAGCCCATGCTGACTCTTAGTGACCCCCTGTGGGTTTCCAAGACTGTAACTGTTTACAGGAGTAGAAAGCCCAGTCTTTCTCCCATGGAGCTGCTGGTGGTTTTGACTTACCTGTCATTCAGATCACAGCCCAACACAGAATCACTATACCACTAGTGCTCAAGTCTAGTGGGCATTTTTCAGTTTTAATCTAATAAGAACTTTCAGTTGACCATGATTCCTTTCTTGAAATACTCTTTCCTCTTGCTTTCTATCCACCACTTGTCAGTTTGTTGTACTATCATGGCTTGAGTGTTGCTGTGATGCTGGAAGTTGTGTAACTGGTATTTCAAATACCAGCAGGGTCACCCACAGTGAACAGGTTTCAGCAGAGCTTCTATACCAGTGGTTCTCAACCTGTGGGTTGTGACCCCTTTGGGGGTCGAATAACCCTTTCACAGGGGTTGCCCTGTTCATAACAGTAGCAAAGTGACAGTGATGAAGTAGCAACGAAAACAATTTTATGGTTGGGGGGGGGGTCACCAAAACTATGAAAGGGTGGTGGCATCGGGAAGGTTGAGAACCACCGTTTCAGACAAAGAACAGACTGTGAAGAAGGAATAGAAGGAAGAGGCTGTCCACTTCTGAGCAATTAGCTGCTGAATATGTTATGGACAGCATCAAAACAGTGTCAGGTACTAACGGCTTAAAGAATAGAAACAGAACATGGTCAGAGGGAGTGCCCAGAAGATGAGGCCTTTGGGTCAGAAGACACTCAAAATGTGATTGAAGAAAAGCTGTCCTCTCAAAGAAGTGTCAATGAAGATAATGACATGTATGGTGTAAAGCCTGTGGGAGGAAAGTCTTCAAATGCCGATGGCACATGACTCAAAATGAGAAGAAACAGCTGTAAAAATCTACTAATAATCAGAACTTGGAATGTATGAAGTATGGAGCTTGGAAAATTAGAAGTCTTCAAAAATGAAATGGACTGCATAAAGATCAATATCTTAGGGTATTGAGCTGAAATGGGTTGTACTGGTCATTTTGAATCAGAAAATCCTATGGCTTACTATGCTGGGAATGATATAACCAAGAGGAATGCCATGCATCCATTGTCAAAAGGACACTTCAAGATCTATCTTGAAGTACAGTGCTGCCTGTGATATGACTGTATCCATCAGCATTCAAGGAAATTTAATCCATACAACTATTATCCAACCACTAAAGCTAGTATGCAGAAATTGAAGAAGTCTTCCAATGTCTTCAGTCTGAAATTGATCAAATATACCACCAGGATGCATTGATAATTATTGGTGATTGGAATGAAAAGGCTGGAAACAAAGAGGAAGGAATAATAATTGAAAGATATGATCTTGGTGATAGAAACCAAGCTGGAGAGTTCACGATACAATTTTGAAAGATCAATGACTTGTCCACAGCAAGTACCTTTTTTCAAGAACACAAATGGTGACTATACAAATGGACTTCACCAGGTGGAATACACAGAAGTCACATTGACTACATTGTTGGGAAGTGATGACAGAGAAATTCAATACCAGCAGCTAAAATGAGGCTGGGCAATAATGGAAAACCAATGGAAATGTTTCAACAAGCTCATGATGAAGCCCTGGAAGCACTCATTCAGCTAAGCCAGAAAATTTGCTCATATTATAGAATAATATCATTAGCATCCCATGCAGGTAAATTTTGTTGAAGATCATCCAACAAGTACAATGACAGGAAGCTGCCGGAGGTTCAGGCTGGATTCAGAAGAGGACGTGGAACAGGGATATCATTGCTGATGTCAGAAGGTTTTTGACTAAAAGCAGAGGGCACCAGAAGAATATTCACTTGAATTTTATTGCCTATGAAAAGGCATTTGACTGTAGGTCCTAACCATATTAAATGGAGAAAAGTTAAACTTGTCATTGATTTCATCTTGCTTGGATGCACAAACAGTGCTCATGGAAGCATCAGTCAAAAGATCCAATGATGCATTGCACTGGGTAAATCTGCTACACAAGATTAAAGTGTTGAAAGACAAGGATGTTACTTTGAGGGCTAAGGTAGGCCTGGACCTAAGAATGTGTCTTAAGCTTGTGAAAGTTAGACACTGAATAAGGAAGACAGCAGAAGAATTGATGCATTTGAATTAGGGTGCTGGCAAAGAATATTGAAAGTACCATGGATTGCCAAAACAACAAACAAATCTGTCTTGGAAGAAGTACAGACAGAATACCCCTTGGAGTCAAGGTGGTGAGACTTTGTCCTACATACTTTGGGCGTACTGTCAGGAGAGAGCAGTCCCTGGAGAAGGGCATCGTGCTTGGTAAAGTAGAGGGGCGTGAAGGAGACGAAGGCCCTCAAAACGATGTATCGACACAGTGGCTGTAACACTGGGTTCAGACATGAGAACACCTGTGAGGATCGCGCAGGACCCGGTGGTGTTTCCTTCTGTTGTACAGAGTTGCTATGAGTCAGAGCTGACTTGATGGCACCTACCAACAACAACATATACCCATCATTCCGCTTCAACAGTTATTAACTTTTGGCCAACCTTGTGTTATCCATAGTCAGCCCCTGCTCCCCTTATAACCAAGCACATCCCTGATGTCATATTATTCTTGTATATTTCAATATGAACCTCACCAAGAATAGGACTCTTTAAAAAACAAACCCTTTTATTCGGGGAAATTTCAGAAGTGGAGAGAAGAGTATTCTGAGTCTCTTTTAAACAGAAAGCTATACGTCACTCTAGTCTGCAGAAAGTTCAGCTCCTCCATGAGTCACATGAGTGAAGATGGCTTCCTAAGATCTGCTATCTTTCTCAGCTGGCAGAACTCTCAATTTCTAACTGCCTAAAGAATCCCCATTTCTCAGCTTTTCCTACAGCTAAAAGTTGCCATGTGTCTTCGTTTCTTATTGCGGCTGTAATAAATTACCACTAGCTTGGTGGGATAGCACAAATTTATTCTATTACAGTTGTGGAAGCTGGTAGTCCTAAATCAGTTTTGCTGGGTTGAAATCAAGGTTCCAGCAGGACTTCAGGGTAGAATTTGTTTCCTTGTCTTTTCTTGCATTATTCCATCACCTCGCTTCTGTCGCCCTATTTCCTCCTTTTTTCCCCCTGATCATCTGTCTCCCTGTGAATCAATCAGGCCCACTCAGATAAGCTCTTCACCTTAATCACATCTGCAAAAATCCCTTTGCCATATAATATTCACAAGTTCTGGGGTTTAATATGTGGACAGCATGGGAGGTCGTTATTCAGCTTCCATACCATGTCATGAGTAGAAGGGTTATATCATGGGTTTGGAGTCATTTTCCTAAAAGAAGGTTACTCATGTCTACCCTCCCCTTTCTCCCTATTCCAGCTTAGAACATGGATGTCCGGGCTGGGCCTCCTTAGACTGTGAGAATGCAAGTTCCATGTAGGGTTGGTGGAGAAGAAAGCTTGGGTGACCGAGAACTGTGGAGTCGTTGCAATTAGACGTTAGTAAGGGACGGGAATTAAGACACACACCCCCCTTAGATTAGGTTGTTTATTTATTTTATTGTAGTCAATTGTTTTTGCATTCAACAGTTTATACACATTTGTTTCGTGACATTGGTTGCAGTCCCTTCAATGGAACAGCACTCTTCCCCTCCTCCCTGGCTTCCCTGTTTACATGTGTCCTTCTTGCCTGCCCCTTCCTAGCATTGCTTTTGGTTGATGGTATGGGTGAGGATACTGAGGACGCTTCTCCTGGGGGCATTGCTCACTCTATTGGCTTGTCTGTTGTTTGGCTGGAAGTCGGGTTCAAGTATACTCAGTTAACACGCATCCATCGCTCAGTTTCAATAGCCAGCTACCCCGGCCAATCTTGTTTCCATCAGTACCCTAAATCACTTTCAACTCTTTTGAAGAAATCTCAAACATCACATCTGTAATGGATTGCATTGTGTCCCCCAAAACTATGTGTTGTGATTTCTAATCTCCATGCCTGTGGTTATAATCCCGTTTGGAAATGAGTTCTCTTGTGTTATTAAGGTAGGATTAGTAGGGTGTACTTTGAGTCGATCTCTTTGAGTTTTAAAAGAGATTAAAACAAGAAAACTAAGAAACAGATGAGGGAGGAGGTTTGTCCAAGGCCCTTCCAGAGTTGACAGAGAGAGAAAACCTTTCCCTAGAGCAGCACACTGAATTCAGTCTTCTAGCCTCCTGAACTGTGAGAAAGTAAATATCTGTGTGTTAAAGCCATCCACTTGTAGTATTTCTGTGACAGCAACTAAGATAACTAAGGCAGCATCATTACGTCCCTAAATCTTTGGGGGACTATGAAAAACATAACCATATTTTCATTACCATTTCAAAAAAACTTAATTCTTTAATATCATCAAATATCCAGTCAGTGTTCTAATTTTCCCTCTTGCATTTAATCTTAAGGAAATAGTTTGTTTCAGTAGGGATCCAGACAGTGTCCATCAGTTACATATGGTTGCTGTGTGTATTGGGTAGCTTTTAATATGCATGCCTTCTCAGTGAGGTATTTTTCATGGATTACCATACTTGGAAAGTAATTTTCAAACAGAACTTGAGATTTCCTGTTTTGAACTCTAGTTAATTGAAAGGCTGTGGATCAAGTCACACCAGTTTAAAATAAAGTGAAAGTGTTTAAAATGATAACAGAGTCACCAAAAAGCTTAATTTTGTCTTCTTTCTGATATTCATCTTAAATTACAAAAGTAAGGGTTTGAGCCATCTCTTGCTCAGACGATGGGATATATAAAGTAACTCATGGATGGCTGTTGTGTAAGTTGGCAGTAGTGAATGTGTAGGTAAGCAAGAGCACTGGTGATGTAGTGGTTACCCATTGCACTGGGCTCTGATCAGCCTGGTGGACAGTTCAAATCCACCAGCACCTCTGAAGGAGAAAGATAGGCTTTCTACTGTAAACAGTTACAGTCTTGGAAACCCACAGGGGTCGCTCGGAGTCCGCATAAACTCAATGGCAGTGAGCTTGTTTTTTTTCATTGGATGGCAGGTTTGGCCAGTTTCCTACTTTGGGTTAAGAACTCTGACCCAGTCTTTGAGTTTCTCATGGGAGAACTTTTAAACACTGGACAAAAACAAATGCTTTATTGTTGCCTTTACTATTTTAATATCCATTAAAATAAACATTCCTTAGGCTAGGGCATTCAGTGTTCTTAAACTTCAGTACTTTTGTGTACTCCACCCTACACACTTCAAGTCATACAAAGGAGAAAAACATACTTACACTTTAAAGTTCCCATGGCTATCTGTGGTCTTGTCATGTTCTCCAAACTGAGCTAGGTTTGTCTACCAGTAGACTTTCATTCATCCCCAAGCTCAGCTCCTGTTGAAGGAGTTCACCCTCGAGCTATGTCTATTTTTGGTCAAGGCTTTCATGTGTTCAGACTGAACTTCTTCATTCACAAATCACCGCAGAGGCATCCGGAGGCTCCCCAACCTCTGAGAGCAGTGCCCCGGGGTTCCTGCCTGTGCTGCTCTGGCAGATGTAACCCACCCAGATTCTAGAATGAGGCTCATGCTAGATTTGAGGCCACGACAGATCAACTGCATTGAAGTTTGCCTATCTCATCTCCGTAGTCTCTACAGAGGCATTTAAGAGATTGTGGGGTGTGGCGAGTACATGCTCAGTCACCCTGAGGATGGTAGGGGACTACTGACACTGGATTTACTAAGGGTTCTCTTTACAGGCTGGTGCAGGGCATGGAGTCAGTGGATGTCTCTTCCTTGTGTCCCAAGGACCCTGGAGGTCTGTATGGTTTAGGGAACTATGGGTGGAATGGGTGAAAAGGCCCCACTTACTTTAAAACTTGGCTCCTGGGAGGCATGGCAGTGGATGGCTTGGGGCCTTACCCTCCTTGGGAATCCTCTTTTTGGCTTTCTCCTCCTGGCCTCTTCACATACTTAACGTCACCCCACATTTCTCCTCAACTCACCCCAGCCTGTACCCTCACCACCTTTTGTGTCTCTGTTGTCTCCCCACAGAACACCCAGTCGTGTTTGAAGTTCCCGTGGCAACAGCTGCACACGTGGTCTTGCCCTGCTCCCCAAGCTCAGCATGGGCATCCTGTGTGTGGCACCAGCCTGGTGGGGTGACTGCTCTCACCCCGAAACGAGACGGGCTGGAGGTGGTAGTGACCCCAGGGGCCATGGGTGCCTATGCCTGTGAATGTCAGGAGGGTGGGACAGCACGCGTTGTGGCCGCTTACAGCTTGGTCTGGGGCAGCCGGGGCGCCACTAGCCAGGCCCATACGGTGGGGGTGGGGCTTGTTGGCTTCTTGCTGGGGGTTCTTGCAGCCTCCCTGACGCTCCTCCTGATTGGTCGGCGGCAGCAGCGACGGAGGCAGAGGGAGCTCCTGGCACGAGACAAAGTGGGCTTGGACCTGGGAGCACCACAGTCCGGGACCACAAGCTACAGCCAGGACCCTCCTTCCCCGTCTCCTGAGGATGAGCGGCTGCCTCTGGCCCTGGCCAAGAGGGGCAGTGGCTTCGGGGGCTTTCCCCCACCCTTCCTGCTGGATCCTTGCCCAAGCCCAGCCCACATCCGGCTCACGGGGGCTCCGCTAGCGACCTGCGACGAGACATCCATCTAGAGCTGAACAGGTGACTGCTAGCCCACGGTGATCACGGCAGTGGAACTGTGGGAGTCACGTGCCTGGAAGACCATCAGGGCCTTTGAGGGGTTTATTTGGGGGGCTGAGTGATCGCTTGGACTTTAGTATGTGCCCTTGCTGGGCCTGGAAGGGCTACTGTCACATCCAGCAGAGCCCATGATTCCTCTGGGATCTCAGAGCTGCTGCCCTGCTGGCCGTCGGGACTCCACCCCCCTGCTCGCTGCGCTGTCTGTGGCCTCTGCAACCCCGGCCCCTTACGTTTTGGCAAAGGCCGGTACGGCAACGGTGGCTTCGGTTTCTGGTTGGGCCCTCACCAGAAGGTGAAGCCACGGATGTGGCTGGCCCTGTCGTGCACTGATTTATTCTGTGGTTTTGCCACTTCTCCCAGGTTATCTGACTCTGTGGGGAGTGCATGGTCCCCAAGTCGCAATGTGGAATCTACCCTGAGGTCCTCCCGTGGAAGAGCATATGTAAATACCTGGGTGTTCACAGGGGGCCTGGTCATGGGTGCATGAATGACTGGGTCTGTGCTTCGGTGTCTTTATGGGGGGCCATATGGGAGAAGGGCAGAGTGGGGGCATTGCCAGCAGAACTTTCCACCCTGTGATCCTGTAGTCAGCAAGGGAATGGCTTTCCCTTTTCAAAAGAAACAAGCCACTGCCCCTCCCCAGATGACCCCCACAGCCTTTCTCCAAATTTCGTAGAGAAAACTTTTGAAGTGCCCTTCTGGATCGTAAGGGCAGTGGTACCCACGACCCCTCTTTCTCTTTGGTTTTTGCCTCCTGGCTGCCACCACTGCCATGCCACACTGCTTTCCCTCTGACTAATGTTGGGCTGAACCCTCTGCCTTGGCTCCCATTAAAAACACACTTCACATCATTCTAAATTGAAATGGAGGCAAAAGGGAAACAGTTGCAAGAGCCTTGGGCAGCACTGGGGTGGGTTTATAGCAGTGACTTTACTCAGGGTAACACCCTTGCCCTCAAGCAGGGATTCTCCATGTGGGGTCCACAGACTCCCTGAAATTATATGCAAAGCATTTGTACTTATATGTCTGTATTTTTCTTTTGGGGGGGCAGGGTGGTGGTGGTGGAGGTTTTAGGGCTCTCATCAGATCCCCCAGGCTCTAGCAAAGACAAAGGACCCCTAGCCCCTGGGGTCACTGTGCTTTGGCCAAATTGAGATGAAACCACTCTGGCAGCTTTTCCAGGCCCCGCTGCCCCTGTCCTGTGGCTGGCACTTGGACTTAGAGCCACCAAACAACTTCTTCTTCCGGCCCAACCTGTGAGCTGGGCTCTATGCATATTTGAAGATACTGTCCCTGGGTGGCACAAGCAGTTAAGCACTTGTCTAATAGCTGAAAGGTAGATGGTTCGAACCCACCCAGAGGTGCCTTGGCAAACAGGCCTGGAGTTCTGTTTCTGGGAGGTCGCGTCTGTGAAAGCCTTATGGAGCAGTTCTACTCTGTGCACATAGGGTCACCTGGAGTCCCACTAAACTCATCGGCGCCAAGCAACAACAGCACCTCTCACCACACGGACACACCTCTTCTTGCTTCACGACTCCTACATGCTCCAAGCTTCTGCTCGGTTTCCGGCTTGGTCTGCAAACGTGCCTCGTCCATCCCTGGTGAGAGACCTTACTGGGCTCCAATGGAAAAACCAGCCCTTCCCAGTGGAAGTTTCAGCTCCACATGTCCTTACAGCAGCCTGTGAACTACTCAAAAGAGTCCCCTTGGGTTTGGAATGCTCAGTGGTTTTGCTATTAGTAAGCGTGTGACCTTTGGCAGGTAATCTAACTAAAGGACATCAGTTTACTTCTCTGTAACATGGGGATAATAATACCTACCTCAGGGTTGCTACAAGGATTATATGAGAACGTATGTAAACAATAAATCACTATACCAACAGAGATTGTTATCGTAAAAACTGGCCTATGATGCTGTATTCATCTAGCTTACTGTAAGGCATGCAATGACTTCACACCCTATTCTGTGGAAGGAGGGTATTACCATACACAGACATCCAGTCTTAGAGCTCTCTCTGGGCCTATCTTAGCTGCCAATATCTAGGTTTGGGGAGGCCGCACATGTATTATTTATACTCCTCAGTTGTGTTGACCTTAGTGACCTGCTGGTAGTGATATCTGGGAACAGACGAAGACCTTTGTGCTTTCGATTATCCTCACGCCACCCTACTATTGGAGATTTAGGGGTTAGCTCCCCATTAGAGGAGAAAAGGAGATGAGGGAGACATCAGAGGGGGATGGGACCTCTGGGGAGGGAGGAGAAGAGCTCTTCAAATGAGGTGGAGAGGAGTATACCACAGTGGACTGGGAACCTTTGGTCCATAAATAGTGGCTCTGGTTGGAGGAGAGGAGACCAGAAATGTAGAAAAAAATAGGAAGAATGGAAAGAAGAGAGCCATATCTTAATGGTTGGAATTTCAAGCCCCAAGAGGAAGAGATAGGATGGGGCCTTGAAACCAACTCCCAAAGAAACAGCGCGGACAACTGATGTATTATCTTGGGGCAGTGGTGGCATAGGAAGGGAGAGGAGCCATGACAAGCTGGCTGGAGAAGGGTGCAGGGTTGGGAACACCAGGGTCCTTCCTCCTCACGCTCCGTCACTCCCCGCCCCACCCCCAACTGCAAGGAATTGTGGTATGTGTGAATGTGGTCACACAGCTCCTACTTGCTTGCAGTACATTATGTCAGTCATAAGGGGTGTGAGTGTATGTCGTGTTTGTATTTACTTCCAGACTCCAAGGAGTGTGCTGTCCTCTGGCCTTCACACACATTTCTCTTGGCTTCTGGTTTTAGTTGCTGGATCCTCACTGTGGTGCTCAGCTTTTGGGTTGTCAGCCCTCACCTGTGGACTACTCCCAGTGCTACTACTGCAGGAGTAGAGCTAGAAATAAACACCCAAGAGCCAGGGACCAGAGCTGTCCCAAGGGACAATTTGTGTGGCAAACAGGTGGTAGGTGCGGTTCCAGAGCAGTCCCTTTGGGTTGCTGTACAACATTAAGTTCTGGCCAAGGGGTGGGAACAAGTGACACAGAATCATCCTTTTCCCTGGAGGTTTGGGGAGGCAGAGGTAGTTGGAAGGGCTAAGGTCAAGGGGTCAAGTTCAGAGAGTTCTTCTAAGCCCTGTGAAGACATGAGTTAAACCACAAACTTTTCCCCATTGGTTTCCAGCTCTTACCATACTGGGCCTGGGATTTGGGGCTACAGATGAGCCCTAACAGCCTCAGTTGGAGACAGTGCTCTTTATGTATGCTTAAACTGGTACCTGTCTCATGGGTTAAGGTTCTTGGCAGTGCTAAACCACCTGGTTTTAAAAAAATCATTTTATTAGGGGCTCATACAACTGTTATCACAATCCATACACACATCAATTCTGTAAAAATTTGTGCATTCATTGCCCTCATCATTTTCAAAACATTTGCTCTCCACCTAAGCCCCGGCATCAGCTCCTCATTTTTCCCCCTCCCTCCCTGCTCCCCCTTCCCTCAGGAACCTTTTATAATTTATAAATTATTATTTTGTCATATCTTGCACTGCCCGACGTCTCCTTTCTCACACTTTTCTGTTGTCCATCCCCCAGGGAGGAGGTTATATGTAGATCCTTGCAATCAGTTCCCCCTTTCCAACTCACTCTCCCTCCACCCTCCCAATATCACCACTCTCCCCACTGATCCTGAAGGGATCTTCCGCCTGGGATTCCCTGTTTCCAATTCCTATCTGTACCAGTGTACATCCTATGGTCTAGCCAGACTTATAAGGTAGAATTGGAATCATGATAGTGGGGTGAGGAAGCATTTAGGAACTAGAGGAAAGTTGTATGGTTCATCGTTGCTACATCGCACCTTGACTGGCTCATCTCCTCCCTGAGACCCTTCCACCTGTTTTGTTTTTTTTTTAAATATAAAAAAGCCATTACTGGTGTCATGAATTGAGTTGTGTTCCCCCCACAGTCTGTGTCGCAGTCCAGTGGGTTGGCAGTCCTGTAAAGAGGTAAGTGGTTCCCGTGAGGTGGTCTGATGTGATTGAGCAGCCAGTTGCAAGGGATTGGGGTAGAATGCAGGACTCTACTCAGGTGATGGCCTTGATCCGATGTGAGGGGAGTTTCTCCGAGGTGGGGCCTGCATCGCTTTTTAGCTTACAAAAGATAAAAGGAGAGAGAGGCAAACAGAAAAAGAGGGAAAGAGGGGCCTGCATACTACCCAGAAACAAAGGACCAGGAGCTAAGCATGTCCTTTAGATCCAGGGTCCCTGCACGGAGAACCTCCCAGACCCAGAGGAATATTGATGCCCAAATACATGGCCACTCCAAGGACACGGGCCCACAGGTGGCACAAGAAGACACACGAGGCTCGAAGAGCCGACAGAGAAAGCCTGCCCCTGTGGCAGTGTTCTGAATTTCAACTTCTAACCTCCTGATATGAGAGAATACATCTTTTGTTTGTTAAAGCCACCCCCTGTGGTCTTTCTGTTATAGCACATTACATCACTCAGACAGACAGTTTGTAAAATCTGAGCAAAGCCCCCTGCTGAAGGTTGGTTGTGGACTCAACATATGGACTCACCAGGCCTGTGGGCAGGCTGGGCATCGCAGGACGGCTGTCTAACTGGCTGCTTCTTGGTCTTGTGTTGTTGGAGGCCCTCCCCTTTGCCTACTGATAGGGTTGTTTTTGTTAGATACCATGGAGTCTGCTCTAACTAACAGCTGACCCTTTGGACCACAGAATGAAACACTGCCCTATCCCACACCATTCTCGTAATTGTTAGATTTGAGCCCATTGTTGTAAACACTGTGTCAATTCATCTCATTAAACCTAACCATGACACAAAGCCTAACCTTTACTGTAGCCCGATTCCTACACTTTATTTAAATCATTTTATTAGGGGCTCATACAGCTCTTTTCACAATCCATACATACATCAACTGTGCAAAGCACATCTGTACATTCATTGCCCTCATCATTCTCA
>NW_022103906.1:73935957-73953000 GCF_000313985.2 Echinops telfairi | reverse complement strand
GTGACTGGCTCATCTCCTCCCCTAGACCCCTCTGCAAGGGCTAACCCTAATTCTTACTCTAACCTGAATCCTAACAATCTGACACTAACCCTAAACCTAATGCTATCCCTAGCCCAATACCTACACTTCCCACAACCCTAATCCAAACCCTAACCCTAACCATGACTCTAATCCAACCTTTAACCTAGTCTGACCCCAATTACCACAACCATAACCCTGGCCAAACCCTAACCCTAACCCAAACTCTTACCTGGCCCAAACCATACATTTACTACAATCTTAACCCAAACCCTAACCCTAATCTTATCATAACCCTAATCTTACACTTACTGATAACACTAACCTAACCCTCACCCTAATTGTAACCTTAACCCAAGCCCTAATCATAACCCTAAGCTCATCCATGCACTTAACCCTAATTCTAAGCCTAGGCCTAAGTCTAACCCTAGCCCTAGCCCTAGCTGTAGCCCTAGCTCTGGAGCTGGACTATGCCCTAGCCCAAGTCCATCCCAAGCCTTAGTCTCAGACCTCAACCTAGACCTAGGCCTATTTCCAACCTAATGCTAGCCATAGCACTAGCCTTAGCAGTAACTCTAAACCTAAGATTAACACTAACCGTAATCCTTTTACCTTATCCCTACACTTATCTCTAACTCTATCATTAACCCTGACTTTAAACCTAAACCTAACACTACGACTAACCCTAACCCTAACACTTCTCCCAATCCTAACCCTAAACTTAGTCCTAGCTCTCACCCTATCCCTAACCTTTGGCCCAACCCTAACCCTAGACTAGCCCTAGCCCTGACCCTGATGCTAGCCCTAGGTCTAGTCTTAGATCTAGCCCTAATCCTAACCCTAACCATAGCCTAGGCTAGGGCTAAGTATAAGGGGAGGTCTAGGTCTAGTCTAAGTGTAGGTTTAGGGCCAGGTCTAGGGCTAAGGGTAGTGCTAGTGCTAGGCTGAGGTTTAGCATTAGCCTTAGGGTTAGGGCTGGTTAGGATGAAGGTTAGGGTTAGGGTTTAGGTTAGGAGTAAATGTAGAGATAAATCTATGATTAGGGTTAGAGTTAGGGGTAAGTGTAGGGATAATGCTATGGTTAAGTTTAGGGTTAGGATTCAGGTAGGGTTAGGGGTAAAGTTAGCATGGGATAATGATTAAGAGTTAGGGTTAGGTTTAGTATTAGTGTAGGATTAGATTAAGGATTAGAGTTAAGGTTGGGCTTAAGGTTAGGTTAGGGTTGGAATTGTGTTAGGGTTAGAGTTGGTTTAAAGTTAGAGTTTGGGTCAGAGTTAGGATTAGGACTAGGTTTAGGGATAAGTCTAGGGTTTGGCTAGGGGGAAAGTTTGGGACTGGGTTAGGTTAGAGTTAGGTTCAGCCTAAGTGTAGGGATAGGGTTGTGGTCAAACTGAGATTTAGATCTATGGTTCGGTTTAGGGTTAGTTTGGGTTTGGGTTAGCATTAAAGATTAAGTGTTAGGGTTAGAGAAAGGATTAGAGTAAGGATTAGGATTAGGATTAGGGATTTGATTTGGTTTGGGATTGAGGTTAGGATTGGAGTTGAGGTGATGCTTAGGGTTAGGGTTAGGGGTTGGATTATGCCTAAGTGTAGGATTGGGCTAATGTTTGGGTTAAGGTTAGGTTTAGGTTTTTGTTTAGGGTTAAGGTGAGAGGTGTGTAGGGCTAGGGTTAGGGTTAGCTTTAGAGTTAGGGTTAGAGGCTTAGGTTTAGGGTTAGGCAGTTCTTCAGACTTCTTGCTGCCAGAACTCAACGAACATTTGAAAAGAACACAGTTTGAATCTCTTGAGGAGACAAAACCTGCTGTTTGGTGAGGAGTTAGAGATATAGAAACACTGCCTTTAGAAAGATACAGACCTAGGGGAGGGAAAAAAAGGAAAATGAGCTGATTCCGGGAACCCAAGAGGAAAGCGAATTTTGGGAATGATGAGGGCAACAAATGTATAGGTATGCTTTACACAATTGATCTATGTATTGTGATGAATTGTATGAGCCCCAATAAAATGATTAAATAAAAAAAGAGGAAAGTATATATTAAATATATATATATAGATCTCAATGGAGGCGGTACCAAGAGGAAGTAACTTCACATTTTGATATTTTTGTTTTAAAAGATTCTATGATTTTGGAAGTCATTTTTATTTGTTTGTTTATCTTTCTTTGGAGAGTCCCCTTTAATATGGACAACAGCCCTTTAAGAATGTTAAAGTGGGTTGACTTCCCGGAACATGTTGGTTGTCCATGTCTGGAGTGTCACTATGAGGTCCCACAGTGATTCTTCAGAGCCCAAAGTCTACCAACTATTCAATTAGGTGCAGTCGAGTTGCCCAGCCCCTTCCCCGGTCCAGGATCCGGCTTCCAGTACCGTCCGACGTGGTGGAGCCTGAGGAGCAGGTGCCCGTTTCTGGTGCTGTTTTCACTTTTGGAAAACAACATTTGCTGAGAATACTCCTAGAAAATTCTGGTTTAAAAATGATACACCTGTGTATATTACATGTGGAGATGAGCATGCTGCTATTACAGGAAATCATAAACTTTACATGTTTGGCAGTAACAACTGGGGCCAATTAGGACTAGAATCCAAGTCACGTGTCTTGAAATCAACCTGTGTCAAAGCCTTAAAACCCGAAAAAGTGAAATTTACAGCCTGTGGAAGGAACCACACCCTGGTTTCAACAGAGGATGGAGAACTTTTATGTGGGGAGACAATTCTGAGGGACAAATTGGTCAGGAGAAGTACCTAATGGCTGTGTACCCCGCCAAGTGAACCTTGGGAAACCCATCTCCTGGATCTCTTGTGCCTATTACCACTCAGCTTTTATAACAACCGAGGGCAAGCTGTACACATTTGGAGAACCTGAGTCTGGGACGTCAGTCTTTCCAGGGAGCAACTGGGCAATCACAGAACACCCCAGCTAGTATCTGACACTTCTGAGAAAGTGACCCAAGTAGCGTGTGGTGGAGAACATACTGTGGTTCTTACAGAGAAAGCACTGTATACCTTTGGGCTGAGACAATGTGGCCAGTTGGATCTTGGCACTTTTATTTTCGAAGCAACAAATCCTACACCCCTTGAACACATGAAGGATCAGAAAATATGTGAGATTTCCTGTGGCGAAAATCATACAGCTTTGATAACAAGTATGGGTCACAATTTCTGTCCTATTTTTATTGTACAACTGTAGATTTTGTTGCAAAACAAATAATAGAGGGAATGTATATATCTAACTTAAGCTTAATGATTGAGCAATTGTAGTTTCTTGTTTAATAGTCAAATGTATTTAGTTGTAAACTCATTGCATCTATTTTATTACTCTTCCCGTATCGACATGGCTTGGCTCCAAAGACCAGGTTGCTATGTGACAATCGGCATTATGTGAAAATGGAGTATGGCCACATCAGATTACAAAATGGAGGATGATGACATCATCACACAATGGCCTGATTCCAACACCACACAGCTTACAGATCCCATCATTACATAACTTCCAGATTACATTATTACATACCTGCCAAACAACTGTAAATCATATCCCAACCAAGTTATCACAAATAACTATAACTGTCACAGCCATCTTTTCATTGCTGCCAGGTGTACACTGTTAAGGCACAAAGTAGTTGGGTAATGAATAATTTTTACCAAATTCACAAATGTGAAACATTGAACAAGAATAATGAAGAGTAGGTGTATTTTAATTCTTTTTTTTTTTTTTAAGGAAAAAAATCCATAGGTTGAGAACCTCCAAATATGTGAATACTGTCAGAGAGCTCAGCTCTTTTTGGAATTTGTATCAAATTGGAGACCCTTTATGCTCAGGTGAGAAAGAATAGTCCCAAGAGAAAGGATTTATGTTAAAGCAGTCTCCCTGTTCAATCTGATAGACTGCATTCAAGCCAAGCAATTTGTATGACACCTTTGCCACCAGGAGGCGCTTTCAGGAGTGACTCCTTCCTGCTCCTGTCACCGTGCTGCACAGAAGGGCCCTCAGAGAGCCCTGACAGAGCGCACACCGCGTTTCTGCAAACCGTCTGTTCTGCACTTTTTCATGTATTCTGGGCAATGTTGCTTTGGGGCCGATTTCCAATCAGAGAAATTGGATGCTGTTAATGTAGGAATCAATAAAGTTTCTTCCCTAACGTGACTTAATTGTAGATAATTGATATCTTCCCCTGTGTTCATGGTTTAGGAGCAACGGGATCTGTATTTTTACTCCTTCTAGGTCACATTTCAATCTACAAAAGCAGTGAAGCATTAAAATGTCAAAAGTCCATCTAGTATTTTGACAATCCAGATACTGGTATCTTTATTTTTTCCCTTTTTTAAAAAAGCTACAACTATGATGGAGCTCGTCAGGTAAAGGTAGCTGGTTAGCAGAACTCCAACAAACCAAATCAAGCTCCATCGAGTCAATGCCAACTCACTGTGAGCCTAGAGGACAGAACAGAAGTGCTCCTGAGTGTTTCCAACTCTTTAGGGGAGTAGAAAGCCCTGTCTTTCTCCTGCAGAACAATTGGTGGTTTCGAACTGGTGACCTTGCAGTTAGCAGCCCAATGTGTAACCACTACACCACTAGAGCAACTTTAGGAGAACTAGGCTTTGACAAATACAAGATACTACCATAAACTGGTCCTTCTTCCCCAAAGAACCTTTCAGAGAAGACTCCCTTTTCAATTATCAAGCATTGATGGCCTTGTTAATGTGGCATGAAATAAAACTGTATAGAATTTAAAGACATATTCATTCATAGTCCCAAAGAGGTGAAGGGAGACAGTGGATGGTGTAAAATATGAGAATACGAATAATTTATAAATTATCAAGGGTTCACGAGGCTGGAAGGGTGGTGGAGGGAAGGGAAAAAACAGGGGCTAATACCAAGGACTCAAGTAGAAAGAAAATGTTTTGGAAAGGATGATGGCAACATATGTACACATGTGCTTGATACATTTGATGTATGGATTGTTATAAAATCTGTAAGAGCCCCCAATAAAATGATTTATTAAGATTAAAAAAAAAAAGAATGTTAAAGTGCAGCAATGAGGAGGATGTAGTGATCCCAAATGGTGCTGGAGCAACAGCAACCTAGCTGGGAGGAATTACTAAGAGGCAGAAGAGGGGCAAGCATGATGGTGGGGCAGGTGGAAGGTAAAAGGAAACAGAGGAAAGATCTAGAAAGCAAAGCTATGGATAGAGGTATAAACATAGGTATGCACTTATGTAAATATATTAATTCATAAAAACAGAGGTATTGGCCTAGGTACATATTTATATGGCAAGAACACTTTGTTCTAACAATGTGGCATTCTGTGATGCCCACCCTCCCAACATGATTGCTGAAGACAAAATGGGTGCATAAGCAAATGTGGTGAAGAAAGCTGATGGTGGCCGGCTATCAAAAGATATAGCGCCTGGGCTCTTAAAGGCTTGAAGTTAAACAAGTGGCCATCTAGCAGAGAAGCAACAAGCCCATACTTTTTGATTCTTTCTTGCAGAACGAAAGAGATTTTGAGTCAAAGGGTTGGAGGTGTCGTCTGATTTCTTCTTGCTGCTTTTAGTGAAACCCAAGTGGAGAGAGGTTAATTGAGGGAAAGGCTGTTAAACAAAAAAGAAATAGGGCTGGACGATTGTGACTTTCTTTTTTGTCTTTCCAGATGGCAAAGAAAAAAATCTTAGAAAAGAAAATAAGGTGGCTGAAAGACTGACACAGAGAAAAGACTGAGAGATCGCGGGACTATATGCAACCTTCTGCTAAGACTTCAGAAGGAGAGATCAGTCAGCACAAAGGGCCTTTCAAGAGGTTACAGATGTGCCTCAACCTCAGTCAAATCAGGACCTGAGGACATTTAGGAGGGTTACCCCTCAGCCATTCTCCACAGGTTCCAAGATAAAAATACAAAGACAGGATTATTGCAAAATATGTACTGATCACCAAAGTGAATCCCTATGAGATTCATGCACTGCCTACAAAGCGCATGTTTGAGACAATTACTTTAATAGACACACTTTTAGTTTGTATCAAAAGAGACCAATTACAAAGTGAAAGGGAGCTGTGGGAAAGCCTCCCCACCCCATCAAGCCCCACCCCCAATTCTACCAGTTATTTAGCTACAAACACTTGGTGCCTTTCATGAAACCAGGAGAATGACTTAGAGGGATAAATGAAAAACCTGGAGGGTGGAGCCAGGAGCCACAGAGGACTATTTGCCAGCCTTGAAACAGCCAAGAAAGAAAACCACCAGGACACCAACATTCACTGCAGCACTTTTCACAGTCGCTTCAAACTGCTGAAATGTCCACCAACAGATGAAGAAACAAAATGTAACGTACACATAATGTAGATTATTATGCAGTCATAAAAGAAATGGAGGCTGGATTGGTCAGTGACTAAGTACCGGGTTGCTAATCCAAAGTTGGTGGTCTGAACCCACGAACTATGGATACCCCTGTGAAGAATGGGAATCCCAGAGCACTATGTTGCATCAAGTAAATCTGCTGTACAAGACCTTCTTAAAGTGTTGAAAAGCAGAGATGCTACTTTTAGGAGGAAGGTGAGCCTGGCCTGAGCCATGGTATTTTCAATGGCTTCATATGCATGTGAAAGTTGGACACTGAATGAGAAAGACTGAAGAAGATTCAATACTTTTGAATTTTAATGCTGGTGAAGAAGTTTGAAAGTATTATGGACTGCCAAAAAAATTAGCAACCCCCAAACGCAGACAAATCTGTCTTGAAAGAAGTACAGCTAGAATGCGCCTTAAGAGGCAAGGGTGGCAAGACTTCTTCTCGAGTACTTTGGACATGTTTTCAGAAGAGACCAATCCCTGGAGAAGGGCATCATGCTTGGTAAAGTCACAGGGCAGCCAAAAAGAAGAAGACCTTTGGCAAGATGGATTGACACAGTGGTTGCATCAATGGGCTTAAGCATAAGAATAATGATTGTGAGGATGACCCAGGGCTGGGCCGTGTTTTGTTCTCTTGCACATAGGTTGCTATGAGTCAGCACAGACTTGATGGCACCCCATTCAACAGTGCCACAAGCACCACAAGAGAATGGCGTGGCTATCTACTTGGGAAAAAAATTACCCATTGCCATTGAACCAATGCTAATTCACACGGACCCTACAAGACAGAGCGCAATGCCCCCTAGCGTTTCCAAGGCTGTCAATCTTTATGGAAGCAGATTGTCACGCCTTTCACAGAGTGATTGGTGGGTTCAAAGCAACCAGGCGGTTTCATCACTGTGCCACTATAGCTCCTTCTGCAGATATTATATCCCAGGAAACCCTCCGGCGCAGGTCGGCTATGTCACATGAGTAAAGTGACCAGATGTCCCGCTTTGGGCGGAACAGTTCCGATTTTGGCGTTTTAAAAAAGTCCCGATTTTTGGAAAGAATGCAGGACAAGCTAGGGAACGGTCTATTTGGTCCATATAGACCAAATTTTTCATCAAGAACCACCACCACCCCGCCCCCTGGTCAATGGTGTCCCGCTTTAAATCTGGCGGTTGCTGTGTGTTGGAATCAACGGGTCAGCATTTAACAGCTAACAAAGAGGAATAATGTTCGGATTCCTGCTTGCATGCTGAAAATATGCTGAGTGAACTGCCAGTAACAAAAGGGAACATACTATATGACTACAGTGACATGAAATAAGTAAATAGGTAGAAATAAAGGATTATTAATGATTATAAAGGGTGGGAGTGAAGGGCAGCTAGATAGGGACAAAGGGGATTGTCTTCCCTCATGCCTGCACTTAATGAAAATTAGCTGTTCATGCCACAAATAAAGGGATTGGAAAGAAATCAGGCACACTAATTAGAAAATCCAGAATTGAGCGTGCTCAGACCCAAGCCACCTAGGCCCAGGTGGAAGCCAACCTGGGCACACCCACCTTAGGCACCAGCAGTATGACATCACACAGGTGCGCCTAAACTCAGCCAATAAGGTGGGCCCACACCCCATGCCTCCGCAGCCAGTGGGGCTGGGAGGGGATAAAAGGGGGCTGCAGGCCCGTTTCTTTCCCTCTTGCTCTGGTGTGGTCTGCAAGTGGAGGGTGAGATTCTTCGTGCGTGTGGGCATGTATGTGCCTGTACCCGCTTGCTCACTCTCTTGGGATTTCCTGCTCCTGGTTCCTGCTTGTGGCTCTGATAGCTGGTTCTGCACTCCTGTTCCATCACGTGGAGTTATAAAAGTGCTTCTGTGGAGTAAATTCTTTCAGCACTGTGAAGCAAGTGTACCACCCCAGAAATCTAAAATATTTGGTGCCGTGACTTGGATAAAACCTCTGTCCTCCACCTTTGTGGTCAACACGCTTGAGACAAAACCCTCCTGTCTCTGGAGTGTGGATCTGTCAGTGCAACACTCCTCCATTTCAGACTTCACCACCCACTACTTGGGTACAAGCAGAAAGCTACGGTGCTGGGTGAGACTTTCTAAATGTTGGATTTGAACTGCAAAGCTTGCAGTTTGAAACCACCAGCCTTCCTGGGAGGAAGATGGGGCTTTCTACTCTCAAACATGGCTGAATGGTCTCCATGGGCCCCTGCAACCACGCCCTTTGGAGTTGCTGCGAATGAGAGCTAACTCCATGGCTGCGGCAGTGAACTTGCAGTCAACTTAACCCCGGGTCACATGTAAATGTCGGTAAACATGTGCTCTGACCAGAAGGCTGCTAAAACCTTTTACCCCACACCACCACCCCTTGTCTGCCTCCCTACTCTCCCGCGCAATTCCTGCTTCCATATTATGTTGTCTGTGCCTCCTTTCTATGATGCCATCAGGCCCTGCACTCTGTTCCTGAGCGCACCCTCCCCCCATCCTATCCTTTCTGGCACATCTCACTCCGTGTGGCCGCCTTCCTTGTAACCTCCAAACCGCTGCTGACATCTGTTGATCTCTCTGAAGGGCACCCCCTTCTCCCCTGATTTCCGTCATTTTGCAGACTAGCTGACACCCTGAGACAGATACGTGCTCTGCAGAAAACCTTATCTCAAGTCCACAGCAGTCTTTAAGCTAGTAAATGCTATGACACAATTCCTGTGTTTAAAGTAAGCTTGCAAGCTGTGTTAGTCTGGGTGGACTAGAGAAACAAAATTTATAGATACTCATATGTGTATAAGAAAGAGCTTTATATACAAGAGCAATTGAATATTGAGAAAACATCCCAACCCAGTCCAGATCAAGTCCATAAGTCCAATATTAGCCCATATGTCTGATACCAATCGATAAAGTCCTCTTCAGACTCATGAAACTCATGCAATGATGCCGAATGCAGGAAGATCACAGGCCAGCGGGGTGGGAAGTCTTGTGGATCCAGTGGTGTTGGAAGCATCTCTGCGCTGGCAGGGGTCTCCACATGGCTCCTCCAGGAAGTTCTATGTGTCTTGTGAGTTGCAATGTCTTGCAGGGAGTGAGCATGTGTCCCGCCTCCAGGGAGCTACTTATCTCCTTAGCACCTCCAAAAAAGGTCATCAAGCTGCCACCTGATTAACAGGCTAAACTCCACCCCTTCACTCTTAATCCTCAAACTGACAACAGATTATGTAACTACCACACAAGCCAGGTCTGTCAATCCTTCTGAGATTTCCTTTGGAATCTTCCAGTGTGAAACTAACCCACACTTCGATGGGAATTGCCATCCCACAGCTCTCGCCCTAGTCGTACCTAAACTGTTTGCCTGTTTTGTCTCTTCCAAAGTCATCACGTTACCACTGAGCCAAGCTTTCCAATTCTAGGATCACCAAAGCCTGGGCCACTTCAACACCATCCACCGTGGGCCCTGAAGTGGATGACAACCCCTCCAAGAAAGCAGGAAGGCTGTGGGCCCCAAGCCCTATTCCATGTCCATTTGACAGGAGGAAGTAGCCCGAGACTGTCTCCGCCCAGTATCCCCAAAGCTTTGGGTCCATACACCTTCAGTGGGGAATGAAAAGTAGCTAGATGGGGACAAAGGGGGGCTGTCATCTCCAATGCCTGCATTAAATGAAAACTAGCTATCCATTCCACAATAAACAGGTTAGAAAGAAATCAGGCACACTAATTAGACACCTATGGGAAAATCCAGAACTGAGCATGATCAGATCCAAGCCACCTAGGTCCAGGTGGAAGCCAACCTGGGCACACCCACCTTAGGTACCAGCAAAATGGCATCACAAAGGTATGCCTAAACTAAGCCAATAAGGTCGGCCAATACCCTCAACCATGCCTCCCCAGCCAGTGGGGCTGGGAGGAGATACAAGGCCCCTTTCCCTCCCTCATTTTGGTGTGGTCTGCAAGTGGAGGGAGAGATTCCTCTGGCATGTGGGTGCACACCCACCTGCATGCCTGCTCACGGCCTGCTGACTCTTGGGATTTCCTGTTGGTGGCTCTGTGTGCTAGTTTCACATTTCTGTTCCGCCACTTGGATTTACAAAGGTGCTTCTGCTGCATGAATTCTTACAGCATTTCGAAGCAAGACCTGAGGTATTCCACCCCAGAAACCCAACAGGAGGGAAGGGAGTGCATTTGTTTATGCTAATAAACCAAATACCAAACCCACAGCCAGTGAGTGGACTCTGACTCATACTGACTTTCTGAGCTATCTTTATGGGAGCAGCCAACCTCATCTTTCTCCTGAGTGGCTGGTGGGTCCAACCCTCCATCCTATCTATCAGCATTAAACTGCTTTAACCAAGGCACACCAGGGCTTCCTGTTCATGTTAATGCTGGGAGAATATTTTGGAAAAGATAGTGCTAGTGGTACAACATGAAAAATATGTCAATGAATTATAAATGTAATTTGTGAGTTGTGTAGTAAAGATTGTTTTGGTGTGTATTTTGGAATTGTTTTCCAGTTTGGCACTTGATGCCCTTCTCTTCTCTTACTCTCTTAACCAGAATCTCTGTAACTGTCATCTTATGTCAGTCCACTTCTGTAAGCTGGGGATACTGGGAGTAGGTAACTGTGGTTTCAATTTATAGGTGCACAGGAATTATTCATATGTTACAGCCAGGAACTTCATGTTCACCTGACTTAGTTGTGACTTTGGACTCTGAGATGAAGTTTAGATTTAGGTGATGATGTTTTCAGAGTTTGAGCTGATGCAGTAGTGGATTGAAACCCTTTAGAATCTTGTGAAGAGGCTGTGGGCTTTTTGCATGTGAATCATTGAAAACCAGATGGTAAACTGTGGCAGGCAGAATTCTCATCTAGTCCCAGGATTTCCCCCTCTGGCGCACATCTCCTCTGACTGTAAACTAGACTAGGATGGTTTTTACTCACGTTATAAGGCTTCTAATCAATTGAGTTAATAAAAATGAGATTATCATGGTGGGCTTGACCCTAATTAGGTTAGAAAGCTTCAAGAGAACGCGAGATGAAGTCTTCTGCTGGTTTTGAAGACGTACGTTAGCAAGTTGTGAGAGGGTCATGTGGTCATGACTTTAAGGTGGCTTCCAGGTGCTGTGAATCATCTCTGATAAACAGCAAGAAAGCAAGGGGCTTAGTCCATCATCACCAATGTAAACATGCCATAGGATCTTGATTAAAACATTCGAAGGTGACATGATATATGTAACTATAGAAATGAATTGAACCTAGAATTTTAAGAATACATGTAGCAGCTCTTTTGAGTACTCAACATATGTCTTAATGATACAAAAAGATATCTGTATGATTTTCCCAAGTAACAAAGTAGAGTATCATAAATGCCTGGTTTTTAAGAAGGAAAACACACTTTCACAGTTCTGGAGCTGAAGTCTGAAATCCAAGTGTCAGCCCTATTGATTCCTTGTGAGGGTTCTGAGGAAGAGTCCAACCCATCCAATGCCTTCTCTTAGCTTATGCTGATGCTGGTGATTCTTGCCTGGGGAATTGATTTCTCCAAGCCTCTGCCTCTGTCTTCACGGTGACTGGCTTTCCTCTGTGTATATATTTGTGTCTCTTCTCCTTTATCAGGTCATCGCTTAAACTGGACCAGAACCCATCCTACTCCAGTATGACTTCATGTTAACTTAAGGGATAATATTTTCAAAGACCATTTCCAAGCAATATCATGCTCACAGGCAATGGGGTTGTTGTTGTTGATGGGGGCCATCAAGTCAGTTCCAACTCATAGTAACCTTATGCACAACCTGGTCCTTTGTCATCCTCAAAATTGCATGTTGGAGCTCATCGGTGCAGCCACAATGTCAATCCATCTCATGGACAGTCTTCTTCTTTTATGCTCCCCTTCTCCTTTAGCAAGCATGATATCCTTCTCCGGGGACTGGTCTCTCCTGTTAACATGTCCAAATTCTCTATGCTCATAATTAAAGCGTCTTGGAGGCAGACTTTGGTGGAAGAAGGCCTTCACCCTTGGGAGTTGGAGATGAGTCCCAGTCACATTGTCCTAACTAAAAGTTATTACTCACAATGTCCTCCCATATAACACCAATTTTAAGATGCTTCTTGCAAGCACATGGTTGCTTACTAAATGCTTGAAGGTTATCTGCCTGAAGGTTGTCAGCCATCAAAGGCAATCAGACCCTATTGTCTGCCCCACCCTAAGTACAGCCCATTCCCTTCTGATAAGGATCAGAGATTGTTCCCCTGGAGAAGAGCTCTGGACACCTAAGATCAAGCCAGCTCAGGGATAACCAAGGTTAAGCTGCCGTCTTAACTCTAGGACCTGCCCATCCTGTCACGTGTATGCCCCTAGTACCTCCCCTTCCTATTACATGTATGCCTCTAGTACATGCCCTTCCTGTTAGTATGTGTATGACGTGGCCTGCATGCCCGGTGATTATATAAGCCTGCTGGAGAATACATTAGTATTCTCTGGTTCCAGAGTCTCTGGAAGAGGTGAGCCCTTGAATGTCTTTTCTTTCAATTACAGGACCCTATTGGTTGTGGAGGCTGGTCTCCCACAACCATACTCGCTTGTAAGGAGCATTCTAGCTGTACTTCCTCCAAGACAGCTTTGTTTGTTCTTTTGGCAGTTCCTTGTACATTCAATGTCCTTGGCCAGCACCATGATTGAAAATGTGCCAATTCTTCGTTGGTCTTCCTTATTCAGTGTCCAACTTTCACATGCATAAAAGACAATGGAAATTACCATGGTTTGGGTCAGGCGCCCCTTAATCCTCAGAGTGACATTCTCACTCTTCAGTACTTTAGAGAGGTCTTATGCAGCAGATTTACCCAATGCAACCCAGCTTTTGATTTCTTGTCTGCTGCTTCCATGAGCATTGATTGTGGATCGTAGCAAGATGAAATCCTTGACAACTTCAACTTTTTCTCCATTTATCACAATGGTACCTATTGGTACAGTTGTGAGGACTTTGGTTTTCTTGATATTGAGTTATAATCCATATTGAAAGCAGCAATCCTTGATCTACACCAGCAAGTGCTCCAAGTCCTTTTCGCAGCCAGCATAATTGTGTCATCTGCATATTGCAGGTTACTTGTAGGTCTTCCTGCTATTCTGATCTTTGTTCTTCTTCATATAGGCCAGACTGTCTGATTATTTGCTCAGCATACAGACTGCATAAGAACGGTGAGAGAATCCAACACTGATACCTTCTTGATTTTAAACCATGCAATACTCCCATGTTCTGCATTAGCACAATTATGTGTTCTGGAAGAATCCCCATTCTTCTCAATGTTATCAGTTTGTTATGATCCACACACTTGAATGCCTTTTCATAGCCAATAAAAGAGAAATAAACAGTTTTCTGGTACTTTCTGCCTTCTGGCAGCTCCCTTTCAACACACTGCTAAACCTTGTTGAATGAGCTCCAGCAAAATTTTACTTGCATGTTATGTTGATGATATTGTTCAATAACTTTTGCACTCTGTGGGATCATCTTTCTTTGGAATGGATACAAATATGCATCTTCCAAATGATTGGGCCTGGTTGCTGTCTTCCAAATTTCTGGGCATAGCTGCTTGATGTTTGCTGTCATGAAGAGATCACTGCAGATGTGGTGCAATGGCAAAGTGTAATGAAGGAGCAAGATGGTGTCCGGCTATCAGAAATAATGTTGTCTGGGGCCTTAAAGGCTTGTCTTCAAACAAGCAGTCACCTGAGCTAGGTGCCAACTAAGTCACGAGGGAAGAAGAAGCACATCAGCCTGTGTGATCCAAGGATTGTAAATAATATAGTCACAATCAGGAGAGAATGGTATGAGAGCTTAAGTTGTGAAAACCTGGTTTGCAGAAGACTATGGATGACAGTGGAAGCCCAAAATACATTTGTAGGGTCCTTGCATAAATTAAGCCTCAGTTGAATCCCCTGTGATAATAGAGTGGTGCGAGTAGGCTGGTTATCAGACAGAGAACATAGTAAAGTTGATTAGGGAGATAGGCTAAAATGTAATATCTTAACACTTGATCCTCCCTTTGACCTATCTAAAAGTTGTTTGTTTAAAAAAAAAGGGGGGGCATACATGTGGATTAAACCTCTGACCAAAGACTAGGGATGTGATAGAGTTGCTATTACACAGAGTCCACTGAAAAGTGGATTATTGCAGATGTAATTAAAGTTTAACACCTTATCATCTGATCTTGCATTTGAGTCATATAAAATTTGCTCTACAAAAAATAAATTTGCTGTAGTTTTCAATATTTTCCTTTTTTGATTGAGGTTTTAATGTTTGACTTTGTTATTGTTGTTAGTTTTCCCCCGTTTTCTATAGATGAAATAGAGGAGAGGTAAATCTAGAGAGATAGTCACTACATTAATGGTTCCTTGTGGGTATGTCGGGAGAGGTTGGGAGGAAATAGGGAGTTAATAACAATCAGTACAAGAAAGAATAGACTATTCTAAAACTTATTGTGGTGCTGACTGTACAATTCTTCTTGATATGACTGAACTACGAATTGTATATTTGGATTATGTGCCGATAAAACTGTTAAATTTTTTTTCTTGGCATAGGTGAGTGTGTACCAGGGTTTCATTAGCACTGGGGTTAAGAATTCAAGATATCTTTTTTGGAGTCAATCTATAACAATATGCAAATCAGATATTCATTATTTTTTGTTTTATGGTAAAATATGCATAACATTTGCTAATCCAACTACTTTTACACATACAATTCATGACATCAATTACATTCACCAGGTTGTGCCATTACCACTACCCCTCCCAGATTTTATCATCCTTAATGTAAATTCAGTACCCTTTAACTTTACTACCTCGTCTTCCCCTTCCCACTCCCCCATGAAACCCAACATAAACATTGGCCTCTCGATGTTTCATATAAGGATCATATTACTTGTCCTTTTGCAACTTACTTTACTTCGTATGTTTTTTGTAATTTATACATTTTGTAGTATATATCCATACTTCATTTTACTGCACAATTGAATAATGTTCCATAGCAGGTATATATTTTGTTTAATCTATTTACCTGTTGATTAACATTTAGCTTATTTCCAACTTTGGAAAGCTTGAATGAACAAGGATGTACAAGTGTTTGTTTTAGTTCTTACTTTCAATTCTTTGGGGCATATTTGCAAGAATAGTTATGGAGTCTATGCTAATTCTATTGAACTTTATGAGGAGCTGCCAAGCTTTTCCACAGGGCGGCACTATTTTACAATCCAATGGCTAAAGGTTCCAGTCTCTACACACTCTTGTCCACATTTGCTATTTTCCATGTTTTCTGATTAAAGGTATCCCCTTGGAGGTGAAGAGGTATCGGACTGGGGGTTGAGCATTTCCCTAAAGACTAATGCTGTTGAGCATCTTTTTATGTGCTTACTGGCCATTTGTGCATAATTTTGGGGGAAATATTTATCCAGGTCTTTGCTCACTTTTTTTGATTGGTTGTCTTTTGTTAAACTGTAGGAGTTCTTTATACAATCTGGACAATAACACCTTATCAAATACATGGTCCGTCGTTCTCTTGGACATATTTACAGTCATTACTCTTTTGTAATTTTACTATAGGGTCCAAAAGAATGTGCAGTCAAAATGATTAGTGTGTAATATGTAGGCTAATGAAAATTTGACAGGGAAGCAGAGAAAGTTCCATTACACAACCCACAGCAAACACGTGCCTGCAAACTCTTCTCCAACACTTAGGTCAAACCTTTCTTCCAAGCTCCCTGGCTCCTTTCTTCTCTCAGAAGGAGCGCCAATTCCTCTCATTTCATGTAGAACAACTTCATGAGCCTCTGTGATTTCTAGGAAACACCTGATATAGCTCTAAACCATTCCATCCCAAACATTTAGTTTGGTCAAGCCAAAGCAGGTATCTTTTTATCAGAAACATTGGTGAATCTCTTCCTCTATCTTTTAACATAAGTATATTAATATATTTAAGTATGCATAGAAAGTCCTTGGAAAGGAATCCAAGGCATAATTAGTACTTAAGAGTGGTTCAGCTCCCCCACCCCCACCCCAGGGGCACCAGGATTGGTCAGAAAGTGTCAGGCAATTTTCACTATAATTTTAAACTTCCTCTACTGTTTCAAAACATTTTAAGCCAAATATTACTCTTAAAATTAAAAAAAAACAATGTATTCAGTGTGTGACATTCTACAAGACTATTTGCCAGGTTTCTTTAGAAAAAAAAAAATCGATGTTATAAAAAATTTGGGGGGAATGTTATAAATTAAGAAAGATTTTAGAAACATCGTAATGCTTGTACTTACTTTGATGTGGTATAAAACAACATGAAAGCTACAACAGGCATTTTGGGGGACTAATTCATGAAGTCTTAAACTAGTTGTAGATATTGGGAAGTTCTTACTAATTATTCTATGTGATAATCCTGAGATTCTGCTGGAGAAGGTTGTCACTGTGTGGAAATGTACGCTATTCAAGTGTCATGATGTCTTCAATATCGTCAAATGCTTCAGAAAAAAAAAACCCATACAAATATAGATGAAGGAAATATTGCATACTTTTTTAATCTAACTGATTCTGATGTCCGGCTCATGATTAAAACTCTCTCTTTAAAAAAATCATTTTATTAGGGGCACATACAACTCTTATCACAATCCATACATACATCAATTGTGTAAAGCACATTTGTACATTCATTGCCCTCATCATTCTCAAAA
>NW_022103906.1:73923277-73934389 GCF_000313985.2 Echinops telfairi | reverse complement strand
TTTAATAGAACAAAGTGTTCTTGCATTGAGGGAGTACTTGAGTGGAGGCCCAATGTCCATCTGCTACCTTAATACTAAACCTATGAATATATGCACATAGATCTATTTCCGCGTCATATGTAAATATATTTAAATAGGTACATGCCTGCATTTAGACTTTTATAAGTGCCATTTGCCTCCTAGTTCTTTCTTCTCTTTCCTCTTGTCCCACTATCATGCTCAGCTTTCATTTGGGTCAAACAAAACTTTTCAATGGGCCCCTATTACACAATTATCCAAGTGGCTAATCCTATTATCTGGGAGGAAACACAGATGTGTGAGTATAAAAAGTAATGATTTCTGTAGCCTCATCCCGCCTCATATCCTTTCACATTTCTTCCTTTCTCGACTGGATTTACTGCCGAGGACCATGTGCCATCATCCCTACCCACCTCAAACTTTTTCCAGGTTTCAAAATTCGGACCATCAGACGTCAACTTCTCTGTAAACTTTCTGGTCCACACCATTCTCTCAAATAGCGCTTCATTTCTTGGGTGGGGGGCGAGGAAGCTGTTCAACTCACTGCATTGAGCGGATGCCAACTCACAGTGACTGTAGAATAGGTCAGAACTGTCCCGGTGGGTTTCTCAGACCGTCAGTCTTCGGGAGAAGACTTCCTCCCACAGAGCACACCTTTGAGAACACAGTGCGGGCTGAAAAGTTTACAGTGAAATTGACCTCGTCGGAATTTTGGAAACTAGGGGGTGGGGAAAAGTGGAGCTCTTCAAAGGAGATCAAACGTATTGAGTTCTCTGAACAGCACACAATAGTAGCTCGATAAATGCCTGTTAAATTGAAATGAATTCAATTCAGACTGTATCAAGTCCAAATTATTTACTTACTTTCCCCAAATTACTTAATTTCCAGGGATCCGGTTTGAAGATATGCAGGCTAAATTCCGGTTATCGATTTTCTTCATTCAAGTATGTATATTGAGTACACGACTAGTTATGACTTATAAGTCATATGACAGGTGACACCGTTGTATTCTTTGGCTGCGACTTCGGAGTCCAAAGCGAAATTGGGTGCTGGTTTAAATGTGAAGACTCACCTTTCTCTCGCTCTAAATTTTGCAAACCGGCGACTCGGGGTCACTTTTCATTGCCACGCCCTGCTCCTGGACAGCGCAGTCTTCCCGCGGAATTCCAGCTCTGCGACGCCGCCGCGGTCTCCGCTCCCCGCACGGGAGCTGCCTCTCTTAGCTTTCTTCTGCGAAACGCGAGGGGCACACTGCCAGGCGTGAGTGACGTAAGCTAACCGACAGGCCCACGCAGGGGGAGCGACAGTCACCGAGCGCCGCGCGCCGCGCCCCGCCTCCCCGCGCCGCGCCCCGCCTCCCCGCGCCGCGCCCCGCCTCCCCGCGCCGCAGCACGGGCCCGCCCACCGTCTCCAGACCGCCCAATCGACACCGACGCGACTCCGCGGAAGGCCGGAGAAGGCGTGGTTAGCGCGGCCGAACGGCGAACGGCGGTTCACGTCAACGCGCTGACGTCATGCGTCTACGCTGGGGACGCACCTGTCGGGCGCCCGAGCCCTGCTGCTTCCCTTCTCCTGCTGTGGGTTAGGGCCGGTCTGGTCCCCAATCCACAGCCCCTTACTTAGTGTCGCAGTCCGCCCACGCCCCGGATTCGGGCTGGGTCTTGAGAGAGGCGGGGAGGGGGTAGTGGCGGTTGGAAAGTCATCGTACTTCTCTGTCGAGTTGGATCATGGATTTCTGTTTTAGCCCTTTAAGTGGGAAGTGAGGTCAGGGATTTTTATTTTTAATTTTCGGTAGAAGCAGATTGACATCAGGGCCCTCCGAACCAAGAAGGATTTAACTTAATGCTGCTCCCGTGTTTGAAGGAGGACAAAAAAAAAAAAAAAGTCCCACCTGGCAAAAATTTCGTAACGTCTTCAGTAGAAAACACCAGGTATCTTTTAAATCGCGATAGCTATCGTTGTGTGTCAAGGCTGCATTAAGCGACGCTCCCAGGGTAGCTAGGTTTTAGGTCTGAAACAGATGCAGAATCCAAAGGCAGCGCAAAAACCAGCCATCGATTTTGCTATGCCTCTGAGCAGCGAGGTGAGTGAGTTACCTTGTACGAGCGAAGGTTCGGATTTGGGGTCAACTCGGAGACCAGTGCTTGCACCGGGCTGTCTTTTATAACCGATGCTAAAACCACCCTGATGATGTAGAACTTGTGGACCTTCGTCGAAGAACGTTTGAATAGAATGGAAATAGGTTCCAGGGAAAGGTTAATTTCTAACTCCAAGAGTGGGTTTTATTCTTCCTAAATTTACCCACATGTAAAGTTAATATCCAGCGTTTCTATCATTAGCTTAGGTTTATGTATGTATATGAAATAATTTTCGTGTGTTTATATAATAGTTGCTTGTTTTGATCTCAAACTGTTCGGCTGAGGCAGCTCATAGAATCTCATAAATGTGCATATTTGTATCGCCTGTACTTTAGATCGTATATATTTTAAATGGAACAAACAGAATTGCACATACATAATGCATGTTAGAGAATGAGATTTCAATTTTTTCTGGGAGGAGTCTTGTTTATAAGAATTGACTCAACAGTGACCATACCTTTTATAAATCTATGTGTGTGTATATGTCACTCAGAACTTCAGTTCGGCAAATAAACTCTTTTGAGCTCTCTGCTTCAGTGACAACAGCATCACCGTGGCCCACTGGGTAACTGAAGTCTTTTCAGAAGTGCTTTTCCTTTCATCTCTTAGAAGATTTTTTTCTTGAAGAAGTGTATGGAAAGAATTGAACGATGTCGATTTTACAAACCGTTGTGAATCACTAAAATAGTATCTCCACAGATAAAGAATATAGATGCCTGTTAAACGCTTATATAGAGTTGGCTTTTGCTTTATATAGGTATTGCTGCTCCTGACTTTTCTTTATGATTGAAAATCATGTAAGTGACCTGTAGGTATTTTCTCCAATGAAGGAGGCAGAAAGGACCTCTGGGCCAGAGGACTGTTTCCAAGGAAGCTCTGGCTGGTAGAAAGAGTCATCCTTGTAGGATCCATCACAGATCATGTCCTCAAAGAATGATATTTTGCTTGAAAAACAGGTTATTTTGTTTAAGAGATCAGTATCAATGTATGTAATACTTGCATTTTTTTAAAACTTTGAAATTTTAGCATTTAAAAAAAATCATAAATAGCTCGTTTGGAATGTAATTGTTAAACCTGGCTTTGTATCTACACAATTCAGAAAACAGATTTGCCGAGGTTTTGGATTTATGTTAGAAAGTTGGCCATTTTCCAGGTCATGTGGGGATGGATTTTCCATTTCCTCTTGTGACTTGTTGAAGATAATTTTCAGACCACAAAGGAAGGCAGATATCTGTGGTGGGTCAGATATCAAAGCCCTATCCTGTGATCTTCTTTGGCACACTGTTACAGCTTTGTAGAACTTTTCAGCTTAATTTCTAGCCAGGATTGTCAGCAGGGATCGAAAATATTTAGTCTGTTATAATAATTGTTAATATTTATTGAGTGTATGTTAAGAGTTCTGACCCAGCCTGTGTGATTTCAGAGTTCTCCCTCTTAATGACTGCAAGTTAGGCAAGTCAATATTTGACAATGGGACACATGGAACAGGTTTATTTAGTTTAATTATCAAGGTAATATAAAATTACAGAAACGCTGGAAGATGGAGGTTTAAAAACAAACAAACAAACAAACAAAAAACTGAAAATGTAGACACTTATTTATAACGTTACTACCCTAACACACTTTGTTTCTGTATGTATGTATACATAAACATTGTAGCTGCAATTGATTTTGATTTTTAAAGAGAAATGTTCTTCCGTGAAATATAAAGTCGGAAAGATCCATGAAGGGAAAGATCCTATTGGCATTGCTGATAAATCTAGAGATTTGCTCTGCGAATTTGACTGGAATGAACTTAAAATTATTCCCCAACCTTTGGGGATCAAGTTTTCAAAAGTCTCAGCTATCTTTTTTTTATTACATTAGTGTTTACCCTTTATTCTTTTTTGTAGTTCAAGCCTTCCATTTGCATTTAATTTTAATATCATTTTAACAGTTTAACAATTTTGACATTTAAGTTTGAATGGCTATGAAAACTTAGTAAGTCCAGAAAGTTTTCTCTGGAGTAGAGAGCTATTTCTTTAGACAATGCAATTCATTGTTTTGTTGTCATATCCAGTGTAAAATGACAATTTGTTAAAATAATTTTCTCACCATTGTGCTGACTCTGATCTAAATTTCATACTATTTCAAAACCCTATGGGTCTGACTAGGAGCTCATGTGGCAGACTGGGTTATGTGCTGGGCTGCTAACCCTAAGGCTAGCAGTTCAAAGAAACACCAGCATTCCAAAGGAGAAAGATGAGGCTTTTGACTTCTGTAAAGATCTACAGTCTTGGAAACCCACAGGGTCAGTTCCACCATGGTCTGTAGGATCCCTATGAGTCGGGATCCACTCGATGGCAATGAGTTTATTTTTCATTATTTATTTTTGGGTGAGTCTAATGAACAAACTTCCACCCTTCTTTGTGTTTGATCTTGATCTTTTGCCTTTTAAAATAAACCCTATTGCATATACATCTTTTATTTGTGATAACTTAATTTGGTTCAGGAAAGTAGGTGGAATGCAGTAATTTACTTAGCAAATCCCTCTTCACAATAGTTTTTTAGTATTTTTGTTCATATCACCAAATGAGAGAATATGCATTCATAATTTTACAGCATTAATGATAGAAATCAGTAACCCTGATGTAGAGTAGATCTTTTCAGATTTTGATTATATTTATAGATACTTTGTGCAGTAACTAAATCTGAAGGAAGAAAAGTTATAAAACTAGTTAAAAACCTGATTACTGTAGCAAGAAAAAACTATGTTGCTTTTACCATGGGAACTTTTCAATTGAACCCTCCTCACGTGTTGATGTATTGTAGACTACCTTCAGGTCCAGTGGTAAGCAATTACCTTTGTAATCTGTCTTTTCCGATGTTTGTGTACTTGAGTTTCTGGATACTCTCTCTTTAGTTATATTTGAACTATTACATTTCTTCAGGTCTGTGTCTATATATTTTATTGTGAATGTTTTTCCATATAACTACCACCCTTAATGTTCTTCTCAATTTGGTATATTTTAAACGCACTGGAACATTTAGAATATTAAAAAGATGTATACTTGGTGCTTTACTGAAAAGTTCATTATTTTAAAATAATGGTGTAATTGTTTTGTGTATAGTTAATTAGTATTAATTAGCAACTAGGATTGCATAGTTTTAATGTAGCCCCTTTTCCCTCTGCTTTGCTTTTTAGTTACATGGTTAGGTAAAGGAGAAAAGTAAGCATTCTTTGATATGAAACCAAATGGAAAAAAGAATATAGCACAGAAGTATTGCTACAGGGTTCTAGTTCATACGTGCACCGGTTTATTCCAAACAAAACGTGTACATGTGTTTCTGTAATCAGTAGATGGCTGCAGCCAAGTTGTCTTGGTGATACATTGTTTTAATTTCATTTGGTCCCTTAAAAAACAAAACAGAATGGTAGAACAGCAACTTCAAGGATATCTGCTGGATCAACTAAATTCAAGGCAGAGATCCGCTTGGAAGGTCATGGCAACTGTTTTTACACATTTTCATTCCGAAGGGGTAATTGTGGTAGACTTGTTGTAAGGATACAGAATGATCAATAGGACTTCTTAGGAAGACTTTTTAGGTAAATGGAAAACTGCATTGGTAAGAAAAAGGTCCAGAATGTCATGCCAAGAAAATCTTTTTTATTACTACAATATACCTGCTCATTAAAAAAAAATTTTTTTTTAATTTAGGGTAACGAGGGCTGTCCTATGAGAATTTTGTTGGGAAACCTTACTTCATCCACTCTGCCGCCCTGATTGTGCCCATTAAACTTTTTTGCTTTTGGTTCCTAAAAGGAATATGATTTGAGTCCACTGAGAACGCCAAAATTGCTCTTTCGACATAGTATAAATCAGACCGTGAAGAATTCTTTGGGGGAGGAGCCAATTAGCTGGAAATATTGACTTCAGAAGTGTACAGACTTGATATGTAGAGAAACAATAGCTTCATATTTTGATATTTTTGTTTAATAAAGGTTTCTGTGACTTGGTAGGGATATATTTTAAATTTACTCGTATTCTTAATGAGGAAACAAGGGAGACCTGATATATATATATATATTTCAAAAAGTTTATGGAAAAATGGAATTGTGAAACATAATGGAAGTTTTCTGTGAACTTTTTGAAGCCACTTGTATTTCCATTCGAATATCTTGGGAACATCACATAAGTAATATGCCCTACTAACCCCTTCCCACCTTATTGTGTGTTACCACTGCGCTGCCCACCTTATAGTGTGTATAACCTTCCCACCTTACAGTGTGTTACCATTGAGCTACCATTGAGGTACTCATTGTACCGTTGTGCAGTTACCATCGAGCTGCAATTCAAAACCATCAGCGCTCTGTGGGATAAAGATGAGACTTTCTAATCCTGTAAAGAGTTACAGTCTCAGAAACCCATAGGGCAGTTCTATCCTTTCTGATGCTCACTCCTCAGTATTTAATGTTATAATTTATAAAGATAGTGATGATAAAAGACAATAATGACAATTCAAGAAACAGAACAGTACCCGCTGATTTCCATCAGAACTGATTTAGGATGGAGCCATTGGCACAGAACCCTGCAGGTGGTCGGAAACTACCAGTAGGAGAATGAAGCATGTTTCAGTCCTCCCTTTATCTTGTGTTTTCCCTGTGTATATTCCTCTGTATGATGTATCAAATGAGTTACCACTGGTTCAACTGCTCTTATGACATTGTATCTCTCAAGTTTCCACATGTGAACCTTTCAAGTCTATTATTCCTAGTCTGTAATGGGCTGTCTCTATGAACTGTGGAGCAGGGGGCGGAGTGGTTACATGGTGGGCTTCTGTGGGGGAAAGGGGAGGCTTTCTGTTCTTGCAGAGTTAAGTCTCGGAAACCCACAGAGCAGTTCTGCTCTGTCCTATAGGGTTGCTCTGAGTTGGAATCCACTTGATGGCAGTAAATTTGAGCCTGAGTTGGAGCCTACTCTACAGCAATTAAGTAAGACTAGTTTTTACTCATGTCACCAAATTATGTTGAACTCTTCGTATTTATTTTGAACAAGTAGGTAGACATAAAAGCCATGCTCTTTAGGAGTAATACTGCTTTCAGAGTATAGACAATAAGAACAAAAATAAATTTGTTTACTTCTTTTAGAAAATGAAAATCAATACCTACAATCTCATTTTTATGACCATGGACTCAGAAGATTTAAATTTTAGGATGATAAAAGGATATTAAATGATAAATTAATATTAAACGGTGAGGTAAACTAACTACTGTTTGTGTTTTCCATTATAGTATTAATTTTCTAAACTTGTACTTTGCAAGATATTCAGAAAGGATAAATGAGTGTCTAATACAAATTCTCTCTTCCAACTCTGATGCTTTAGCCTCCCTCTTCTTTGCTCTGTGGGCAACCATTGTTACCACATTTTTGGAAATCCCCCCAGAAAGAGTCTATGCGTGCATAAGCAAGTGTGCATTATTTCCCCTTTGTCTCTTTTTGTAAAAATGAACAAGCATGAAGGTCAGCATGCTATAAACAGTTCTGTATGCGTTATGTTTTTAACTTAATTCTGGAGTTTGTTTTATGCTGTTACATAAAGAAACTCTTCGTTTCTTTTTTCCCCCAGCTGCATAGTGAGAATGAAATGATTACTAATTCCTGGCACAATAGAATTAACTGTTGGTACAGTGAATGAGTGTACTATTTTTTAAGACGAAAGAATTACGGATTTCTGTCTGATAATCAGCTAGAGGATTTTAAGTATGCACTAGGAACATGCTAAACATATTTCCTCCCCTTCCTTCAGGTAATCTGCCAGCTCCATGGAGTCTGAGCAGCTGTTCCACAGAGGCCGCTACAGAAACAGCTACAACAGTATCACCAGTGCGAGTAGCGATGAGGAGCTTTTAGATGGAGCAGGCGTTATTATGGACTTTCAGACTTCTGAAGATGACAATTTGTTAGATGGTGATACGGCAGTTGGTAAGTTCGGCGTAACAACTCTTAATCTTTTCCGTCATGGATCTCTAATACATCCATTGCTTTATGGACGTTTGAGTGGTTACTTTGGGCCCTCACTTCTGGTAGACTTTGTTAATTTTAATTGAATGGTGGACATTGTTTACAAAAATGTTGTACAAGCTCTGGAAGCTGGTCTCTTTATCAGAATATATGTAATTGTTTTTCTGGCAGGTGTGCAGATTTGGAAGGTCTCACTTGTTTGGGGTAAATGGTATGTGTTTGACCACTCACTTAAATGTTGGTGGTTTTAACCCACCCGTGTCACCATGAAAGAAAGGGCTGGTGATCTGCCTCCATTTAAGATTACGGCCAAGAAAATCAATCCTCTCGAATCAGGATGCTCTCGATTACGATGGGTTCCGCTTTGGCTTACGTAGACGTGCAGCCAATTGGCTTGTTCTCATCCAGGATTGAGAGAACTCGCAGCTGGATTTCAGACTTTCTGAGGACTGATCTACTTTTGGCTCTTCCATATTTTTAAAGGATCACCCTTGAGGTTTGAACTGAAAGCTTGGGGTTTTAAACTAAGGCGCTTGTGCTCTGTTGGACAGAAACAAGTAGTTTTGGTCTTTCTGGCATCTTGAGGTTGTGGACAGTTTTGCCATCCCGTGGACAACAGAATGAAACATTGCCAGTTCCCGTGCAGCGCTCACAATGGTCCCCATGTTTGCGCTCATTGTTGCACCCACTGTGTCCCGCCGTCCGCTTGAGAGTGCCCCTCTTTTGTGTTGACTCTACTTCACCTTCATCAGCCAGCGCTTTTCCTCATCACTTCCAGCAAGCCGAGTGTGTCATCTACGAATGACCGGTTGTTAATGAGCTTTCCTCCAATCCTGGTGTCACTTTCTCCTTGGGTTATTTGCTCAGTCTAAAGACCGAGTAAGTATGGTGAAAGGATTCAGCCCTCGACACCCACCTTTCCTGGTTTAACCCCTGGTTCTGTTGGGATGACTTCCTGTGGCCTGTGTACAGGTTTTACAGGAACCTGATGAAGTGTTCTGGAATTCCCATTGTTGGTAGTGTTACCCATAATTTGTGATTCAGATGTTGCAGAATCAGTGAAACACAAGTATACATCTCTCTGATATTCTTTACTCTCAGCCAAGGGCCCTCTGACAATCAGTGATGATAATCTTTATTCCTTATTGATGCAGTTGAGGAATTAATTATTAGTACCTCAAAGAGGGAAAGAAATAGCTTTTTCTTATCCACATGATAACAACCTTGGAACCCCTTAGCACCGTGGCTTTCTAACTTTTGTCTCTTGGAAGGAGCCCCGGTGGTGTGGTGGTTCCGTACTGGCCTGCGCGGCTCCCCAAGGTCAGCAGTTCGAAACTACCAGCAGTTCCTCTGGAGAAAGACAGCGCTTCCAACTCCCATAGAGTTACAGTCTTGGAAACTCAAGAGACCGTTCTACCCTGTCTTACAGGGTCACGGTGCGTTTCCACCCACTCGATGGCAGCGAGGCTTTTATTTTTGTGTTTTGTCTGACTCCATGAGATTATCCAGATTGTACTTTATGCTGGGCTGCTCTCTCCGTCACTCTGTTTGTGCATCAGGAAATGACTGAAGAGTGGTAGATTTACCTCTCTGTGTTTTACTTCTTTTCAGAGTCTTGCATCTCAAGTTCTAGCTGCCTTGCATATGCTCTGATTTCCCCCCATCCCCAACCTGTATATTTTACTCAAGCTGGAGCCCTGGTGGTGTAGTGGGTATGTGTTGGGCTGCGATCCGCACGGTCAGCAGCAGCTCCACTGGAGAAAGACTGGGCTTTTTTTAAAAAACTCCCTTAAACAGTTACAGTCGTGGAACCCACAGGGTATCCCTGAGCATCAGCATTGACTCCATGGCAGCGAGAGAGATTGTACTCAAGGAGCCCTAGTGGCGATGTTTGGTAAACGATGACTGCTCAATGCTTGTAAAGCCAGTGGTTCAAACCCACCAGCTGCTCTGCAGGAGAAAATGGAGTCTGTCTGCTCCCATTACAATTTACAGCCTCAGAAACTCTATGAATTGGAATCAACTCAATGGGAGTGGGTTTTGTTTTGTTTTTATTATTTTACTCAGCGTTTATAATTGTTTTTGTTGGTCTGATTGCTTTGATATTTCATTTCATTCTAGCTAGGATTTGAAATCCCAAAGCTATAATTTAAGAACAAATGTATTTTTTTCCTATTGTTAATAGTAATTTTCTGTCTTCATCATTAATTATTCCATAATTTACATGCCTACATTCATAATTTGAAAAATTATAAAAAATAAAATTTGTAAATTGAAAAAGTGTAATTTAGCAGTTTTTGTTTTGTTTAGTTTAGATAGTTCTTTGACCCTTAGCTTGCTATTGAGTTATGACTGATGTGACCTCATCTGTTATAAAGTAGACTGATCTCCCGAGGGTTTCCTGGCTAATTCTTTTCAGTTTGTAGAGAAAGTTTGGGTTTAGCCCAGATGGTCTCTGTCAAACGTACTCAGTTACCTTATTTTTCATCAGTGATGATGGTCCTGGAGTTTGCATTTTGCCACCCCTTGAACAACTGTCTCAGAAGCTGGTGCTGTGTAGCCACATAGTTCACCAATGTTTCAGTAGCAAAATGTAAGTAAGATCCAGAGAGAAGGGTATTAGATTAATATAGATGGATCTGGCATTCCTTCCACATCTCCTTATGTCCTAGCATCACTCTCTCCCTGGGTATAGAAGGTTCTCAGCACAGGGATCCTGGGCTTAAGAATGTGTTTCTCCAGCGCTTCAGGTTGCTCTAATCTCTGCTCATTTTTTCAATCTCCTTTAATATCTCAAAAGATATAACTTAGTCTTGAACATAACTGTCCCTGATCCTTTTTTATTAACATCACAGAGATTAGGATTTTTAAAAATCGCTTTATTAGAGGTTTATACAACTCTTAGCACACTCCATACATACATAAATTGTGTAAAGCACATTTGTACATTCATT
>NW_022103906.1:73898679-73921567 GCF_000313985.2 Echinops telfairi | reverse complement strand
CATGTGCTCTGATCAGATATGTCCCTCTCCTGGAGCTGCAGATTCAATGCCATCCTTTGAAATAAATTCTTCTGGGGGTAGGATTTTTAACATATAGAATACTTATATCAAACTACACAATAGAAGATAATTACTTAACCCCAAGAATCATGGACTAGCCAAATTGACACATAGTTTGGGGAAACAGAATTCAGTACATGACACAGAGTGACTGTGCCAACAATTGGCTGGCCTCTACCAGGGCTTCTCTCAGGGTAAAGTCAAATTTTTTGTTCCAGGGTTCAGCCTTTTGCCCTATGCAGACATAAAAGAATGGTGCCAGCTTTGAGAGAACTACCTTTCTTCTTAGAAGTGGATTCATGTTAACCAGGGTTCCAGAACTTATTGGGTTAAATAATAATGCAAACATCTTACAGTGAGAAATATGCCAATATTTTATAGCTGGTTTTCAGAAGTTAGTTGCCAGTCTTTTCTTCCTACTCTATCTGATTAGTCTAGAAGTTCTGCCAAAACCTGTTAACATCATAATTCAGTGGTCCCTACGGGGGTTCATTGACCAGGAGGAGAATCTGGGTCTCAGAAGGTGAGAATTACACCACTGAACTATTAAAAACCAAATTCCCTGCCATGAAGCCAAGGGAAACAAGGAGCTTCAAGTGGGGAGAAGAGTGATATCAAACAAGATATTACAAATATACTTTCCTAAGGACAGACTACAAATTTGACTCTAAACTTTATAGCAGCAAATGATATGACCCAAACCAAATCCACTGCATTGAGTTGATTCCAGCTCTGTGGGGGAAAGCAGCCCCTCACCACTGCATCACGGTCCGATAGGCACAATTGTACGGCTCTGATATATAAAAATTATAGTTAAGTCATGGAGAATAAGCGAGATAGAAGAGAGAGTGAAGTAAAGGAGTCAGACACATTTCATGGTAGCACACACCTCCTGGACGGCCATGGTTCTCCTGCCAGGTCCGCACACAGCGCAGGTGGAGGAGAGGGAAGAAGAGACAGAGTGAGCGATTTATTTCTAACCCAGGCTTATATAACTTTGTGGGCATGCAAGCCCCCTAATGACAGGTAAAGACATACATCACAGGAAGGGGTTGTACCTTAGGCAATACAGTAGTGGGAGGGGGATGATCTAGGGGTGTACACGCTATAGGAAGAGGAGGGATTAAGGGTATGCATGCGACAAGATAGGGGGATCCTAGATTCATGATGATGGCTTAACCTTATTGTCTTTGAGCTAGAGATTTATTCTAAGCTTTCCAGGGACAGCAATCTACTGTCCTTAGGGAGTGACCCTCACCTATGGCGGGACAGACAATAGGGTCTGCTTGCTTCAGATGGCTGATGCCTTCAGGGAGGTAACTTGACAATCATTTACCTTTAGTTGCAAGCAGTGTCCTAGGCCTGACATATATTTAGGGGAGAGAAGCTGGGAAAAGTCTTTTTATATCCCACTCAACTCATAGTGACACTATAGGACAGAGTAGAACCACACCCTGTCCTTCTCCTTCGGAGTGGCTCTGGTTTTGAACTGCTGACCTTGTAGTTAGCAGCCTAATGTGTAAACTACTATACCACCAAAGTTTCTTAAATGAGGGACCCTTAATTAAATGGCTCATGGTGTTTATAAGAGAAAAAAAGAGAAACAAAAAGCCTGTTGTTTAGCAGACATCCTATTCCTGATCCTAATACATTTCTAGTAGTTATTGTCTAACATACTATTTTTAAGGGATAGCCTTGGAGTCAACAGTAATGATTTCCAAAAAAAAAAAAAAAAAAAGTAATGATTTCCATAGTACTCTTCTTGTAACACTCATCCATATTGATTCCCAGGCCTAATTCCTGTGAATTAGTTCAAGAGTACAATAGTTATATAGTATAAGCATTGCTTACTTACAATGCTCTGGCAGAGCCCATAGATATATATTTTTAGTATCTTGGAATAGATGGACTATATAAAGATAGGTTCAGGAAGTCATCAATATAGTGGATAAATCAAAAAGTACTGCTATACACTAATAGAAACCTTGGTTAAGCAAAAACATCTATCACGTCTCCACCTAACCATTAGGTTTCTGGAGTGGTTTATACCTTGGGTCTTGCTTTGCAATGTTGAAAGAATTCATGCAACAGAAGCACTTTTATGAGGAAAAGGGAGGTTTCAGATATCCACAGGAAATCCCAGGGGCCAAGAGCGGGAAATCCCGAAAGAGCACCCTGCGAGAGTGCTGAGAGGGGGCTTCGGGCTCCAGGCCTGGGCGCTGTGTGGGGGCCCCTGCCCTCCCCCTGCAAGCGCGCACCCGAACCAGAGAGGAGTCAGAGGACAAAACGAGGCCGGGGCTTCCGGTCGGAGGCTCTTCTCTCTGCTGCCTGGGAAGGCGTGATGGAAGGTACTGGCCAACCTCATTGGCTGAGTGTAAGTGCACCTGGGTGATGTCCTGTGGCTGGGCCTAGTCTGTGTGCAAGCAGGGGGACCTCCCACCTGGGCCTAGGGGGCTTGTGTCTGAGCATGCTCAGTTTGGATCTTTCCATAGGTGTCTAATGGGTACCTGATTTCTCTGGATCCCCTTTGTTGTGGCCTTATGCAGGCATCTGGGGAGACAACCTCCCTCAGTCCCTAGTCTAGCTACCTAACATGCTGTAGCCTCTATTGAGGTCTGTACACCTCGAAAGTCAGTGTTTCCATCTCCCTGAAGAATTCCACAGTCTTCAGTTCACACTACATCAAAGTGGCAGTTTTTTCAACCTTGAGGGACTCAAATAGTGTTCCTTTTAAATGTCCTTTGAGTTTTGAGAATAACAACAACAGAAAAATCTGAACAGGGGAGATCAGGGCTGTAGGGTGGGTGGAATAAAGTTTACTACTGACAAAATTCTTTTTTGTGGAATATCCCTTGCTGTCCTCCAAGAATGGGCAGGTACTTGTCATATTGGGGAATAATTCACTGGTTCAAACTTGCTGGCCTTTTCCTCACCAATTCAAGTTTCCATTTTTCTGAAAAATTCTTCTTAATTGGTGCCCACTGTTTATCCTGTGAGGGCCCTGGAGGCACAGTGGTTACAGATTTGACCGTTGGCTCAGCGGGAGAAAGGTGGGGATTTCTACTCCCATAAAGAGCGACTGTCTCTCACAGGGGCAGTTCTGCCCTGTCCTGGAGGCTCACTGAATTGGAATTGACTCAATGACAGCGGGTTCGGTTTGGGTTTGTTGTCTTGTGCCCTCTAGAAAAACTACCAAGATTGTGCCTTTGAGACTATCGAAAACAGTTGCCATGCCCTTCTGAGCTGACCTTTCTATCTGGGATGTAATTGGCCCAGCAGATCCCTTTGGAAGCCACTGATTTGTGTGGACATTTTTGTGCAAACACCCAAACAGGATGAAGACAATTGTGTTACTGAGAGAACTTATCTGCAACCATCCACTGATAACAGACTTATTTAAACAAGTTTTTCTTGAATAAGCACATGCATGTTAAGAAAAAAATAAATGTCCCTCTATAAATTATATTTGAGTGTTAGGGGTCTCTTTATCTGCTAGAACAATCTGTAATGCAAAACTGTGTCCTCTAGAGAGCTTTACCTAGAGGCAGTAAACTGTACTGCTTTCATTGTGTTTACATTCTTGGCTTTATTTGAATTACTTATTTACAGCTTGCCTTCCTTCTAGATAAAGACTTGCCATTCTTTCAATATAATTGTCCTACGAAGTCTTTTGTTGGCTTTGTACACCTTGTTGTGAGCATTCCATTTCCCTCAACCTCCCCTGTCACACCCCTTAGTAATTATTAACCTAGTAACTGCCCCTGTCGATTTCCTTATCCTGGGCTTCATATATAGAAAAGCATACAAAACACAAGACAGGAAACAAGCAAACAAGCAAAAAACAAACAAAACCCAACAATAATGTCAAAACAAATCAGAGAAAAACCTCAATCTAAATGAAAGTACAAAACATTAAAACCCCAAACAACTTTAAAATGGGTCCAAAGGGACATTAAATGATAAGGTGTTCATTTTAACCTAATTACAGCTGCCACAATCAACTACAATGCACGTTGTAAGGCTATTCGCATCACACACCCAGACTATGGTCAGACAGCCTTCACTGGAGGCCTAATCCATGTGGGAACCCGCACATGGATTTGGGATCTGCTGTCAACCATATCTGTCTGCAAACCAGGTGCTCACAATTTTAACTCTGATACCATTCCATCCTCCAGATTTGGATCTTAATGTGTAGTCTTTGGATCGTATTGGCTGGTGTACTTCTCCATGTGGACTTGGTTGACACCTCATTTGGAGGGCTGCTTGTTTGAAGACAAGCTTTTAAGACCCTCGACACTCTTCCTTAGGAATAGCCGGAAACCATTTGATTTCTTCACATTTTGCTGTCGCTCCCATATGCTCAATGCTCTCTTCCTGAGGGTGAGTACTGAGCAGGGCTATGTTATGAAAACGAATTGCTCTTAGATACGGGCTGGAATTCAGTGTGAGCCCGGAATCCATTCAAATATCTGTGTTTATATATGGTTCACTTTTGAGACAGCATTATCGTTTTGTCATAGGGAATGTAATAAATCATCCCCTTGGGGCATAAAACAATTCTATTGATAGTCACATTCATTTTGCCAATGGCACAGAATTTATGTACTAATTTAAAAATTCTTATTTTAATAAATCTTCTTATTGGGGGCTCTTACAGTCTATAACACAATCCATATATCAATTGTATCAAGCACATTTGCACATATGTTGCCATCACCATTTCCAAAACATTTTCTTTCTACTGAGCCCTTGGTATCAGCTCCTCTTTTTTCCCCCCCTCCCTCCTCTACCCTCCCACCTTGTGAACCCTTGATAATTTATAAATTATTTTAATTTTCATATTTTACAGTGTCCACTGTCTCCCTTCACCCATGTTTCTGTTGTTCGTCACCTTGGGGGGAGGGCGCTGTACGTCGATCATTGCGATCAGTTCCCCCTTTCTCCCCCTCTCCCCCTCTCCTTCCGCCTACCTTCATGGTACTGATTGGTCCTGAGAGGTTTATCTGTCCTGGACTCTGTGTTCAAGAGCTCTTATCTGTACCAGTGTACATGCTCTGGACTAGCCAGATTTGTAAGGTAGAACTGGGTCATGATAGTGTGTGTGTGTGTGTAGGGTGGTTGGGTATTAAAGAACTAGAGGAATGTTGTGTGTTTCATTGGTGCTATACTGTATGTACCCTGGCTGGCTTGTCCCTTCCTTGTGACCCTTCTGTGAAGGGATGTCCAATTGTCTATAGATGGACTTTGGGTCTCCATTCTGAACCCCCTCATTCACATCAAAATGGTTGTTTGGGGTCTTCTGGTGTCTGATACCTGATCCCATTGACACCTCATGATCACACGGGTTGGTGTGATTCTTCTATGTAGGCTTTTTTGCTTCCCTGCTAGATGGCCACTTGTTTAACTTCAAGTCTTTACGACCCCAGATGCTATATCTTAGAATAGCTGGGTACCACCAGCTTTCTTCACCACAGTAGCATATGCACCCATTTTGTCTCAGCGATCATGTTGGAAAGGTGAGCATCATAGAATGAATGGCACAGAATTGAAAATATTCCTGAGAAAAGGAAATTATACAAGTATAGGTTGATTTTTCAGGCTGCAATATGGGAATTGTTAACTTATTGTGATAAGAGTTGTATGAGCCCCAATAAAACTATTTAAAAAAAAAAAGAATTTTGTTGGAAAAATTAACCGTCCCCCCAACTGCCCTGATCTTACCTCTACAGACTTCTAGTTCTCCAAATTCAAAGAACATTGATAAGGAAGGAACATAATTTGAGTTCCTCAAGGTGCCCAATCTGCCACTTTGACACAGTGCAAATGGAGGTACGCAGAATGTTTAGGGCAGCGGTTCTCAACCCTCCTAATACAGTTCCTCATGTGGTGGTGACCCCAATCATAAAATTGTTTTCGTTGCTACTTCATAACTGTCATTTTGCTACTTTTATGAATCAGGCAACCCCTGTGAAAAGGTCATTCGAACCCAAAGGGGTTGCGACCCACAGGTTGAGAACTGCTGCTCTAGATGTAAATTACTGTTTTCACTTGGATAATTTATTGCTTTGTTTGATGATTTGATCACTTAAAATTTGATCATTAAAATATAATTACAAAAAGTAATCTAATGTTGCATATTTTGTAGGTCATGTGAGAATAAGAGTAAACATGCCCATTTTCTTGCTTGTTTTACTGAACATAGCATATTTTGAGTCATAAATGATGTTCCATTTAATAGCTGCTAATTGTGATGCCCTTTAAACGTTATCAGTTTTTCTTTATGACTATGCTACAGTTTACCTCTTTATTTTACTGTTGACGGGTCTTTGAGTTAATAATGGTTCTTCGAATGCTATTAATGCATGTATTCTGGTGCACAAGAGCCCTGTCGGGTAGTGGTTACACATTGGGTGCTCACTGCAAGGTCTGTGTTTATTCTGCTGTGCGTAGGGTCGCTGTGACAAGGACTCACCGCACCTAACAGCAATGCCAGTGAGAAATGCTTATGGTTGAGTTGTTTATCAGGTCACTTACAAAGTTTCAGCTATGCTAAGAAATGCCCAAAGTCCAGGACATACCACTCTACTGTAAGCCTCAACCTGAAGGCATTCAGCTCTCGCTCCATGGGTCCTCCATGGGCCGGCAAACCCAGCTCCCTGAAGTTAGTGCTCACAGGCCCCCTCTTTCCATGAGCCTCAGCCCAAAGACAGGCACCTCCACTTCGTGAGTCAAGTCCAGCTTTCCCAAGTAAGTGCTCATTGGCAACCCTCTCTGCACACCAGCTTCTTGAACAAAAGCGTTCATCATAACTTGCACCGTGGTTGGGAAGTCCAGCACCCGGTTCCGTGCATGCTTCTGCTCCTGGGTCTACTGCTGCTCCTCTGATGTTGCAGCTGTCATCTGGATCCAGGAGGTGCACTGCACAGGAATCTTAGGTCCAGAGGTCACGTTCCCTACCTTGTTCTTGCTGGTAATAAAATTCCTCCTCTCAGAGGGCTCATTTTATATACAGCAGGATGGAACTCCAGGGAATCCTACTTGTCATTACTCACCTGCTAATTTCCCCCAGTATCTTCCCCACCTTCTTTCTGTGGGCCAGGCAGTCAGGCTTGCCTTCTGTGTGCTGTTCTGTGGCACTCACTAGGATCCCTACCTTCTGACCAGACCCATGCAGAGAAAAGTCGTTTGGTGGGAATTAGAAACTTTGGCTCTAAGAGTCACATTAAATAATTCACTGCCCCTGCACCAAGATAGAGTCCTCTGGGCTTCACAAAGACTATGGGTGGAAGAGCTGTAGCAACTCACTTCATTTCCCCGCACTACCTGCCTCAGTTTCTGTGCATTGTCTTTGTGATTCACTGAAGCTGCCGTGTGTAACTGTACTTAATTCCTATGGATGGATGGATTCTATTTCATTATCTGAGCATTCCACAGTTGGTTTGCTCTTTCATCCAATGATGGACATTTGACTTGTTTCCACTTGGGCTCTTGTGAATGGTGCTGCTGTGCACATTCGTGCACAAGTATTTAATCGGAAGCAGCCCTGATAGAGTAACAGGTAAGTACCGGGCTGGTCACTCCTCAATGGCCAACATGTGCTCTGTGGTAGGTTGATTTTGTAAAGATTACAGTTTGTTAGTCTGGGCAGATGAGAGAAACAAAATTCATAGACATTCATAGGTATATACAAAAGAGGTTTATATCAGATTAGACCAGAACAGAGAAGGGAATCCAGGATAGATACCCCCCTCCCCCCAGGGCCAACAATGAGAGTAGGGATACAAGGAGGACTAGGGGAGGGTGTGGAGAGAAAGGGGGAATCGATCACAAGGATCAACCTAGAACTCCCTCCCAGGAGATGAACAACGGGAAAGTGGGTGGAGGGGTGATGGAGGATGATGTAAGATATGAAAATAATAATCTACAATTTATCAAGGGTTCGTGAGGGAGGGCGGGCAGGGAAAGTAGAGTGAAGAAATGGGGAGCTTATATTAGGGGCTCAAGTGGGAAGAGAATGTTTTGAAAATGATGATGGCAGCATATGTGTAAATGTGTTTGGCACACTGGAGGAATGTATGGATTGTGATAAGAGATGTAAGAGCCCCCAATAAAAGTATTTAATAAAAAAATAGATTTGTAAGAGCTCCCCCCAAAAGTGATTAATTAAAAAAAAAGAAAAAGGTTTATGTACAAAAGCAATTGAATATTGAGAAAACATCCCAGCCCAGTCCAGATCAAGTCCGTATGTCTGATATTAGCCCATTTGTCCTATACCAATCTATAATTTCTTCTTCAGACTCACAAAGCACATGCAATGATGCCGAATGCAGTGGGTGGATAGTCTTGTCGGTCCAGTAACAGTGCAAGCATTTCAGCGCTGGCGTGGGTCTCCACGTGGCTCCTCCAGGTCCAGGGCTCTCGCTGCCATCAGCATAGACCCATGTGTCTCGTCAGTAGAGACTCTCTCACGGACTGAGTCCTGCCTCCAATGAGCTATCTGTCTCCTTAGCGCCTCCAAATGAGGTCATCAAGCTGCGATCTGATTGACAGGCTAAACTCCACCCCTTCACTCTTAATCCTCAAATTGACACCAGATCATGTAACTACCATACAGTTTCTGGGCTGTTCTACTTTGTCTTGTAGGGCTGCTATGGGTCAGAACTGACTTGGCAGGAACACGGTTTCTTATTTTATTTAAAAAAATTTAACTGTTTCAATTCTTTTAATTGTATGCCTAAGAGTGGAATTGCTTGGTCATCTGGTAATTATATATTTAACTTTCTGAGGAGCTGCCAAACTGTTTTCTCCAATGGCAGTCCTGTTTTACTGCCCCACTAGCAATATAGAAGGATCCTGCTTTCTGCATAGCCTTGCCGACTTGTTATTTTCCATTTTTTGACCATACTTATCTTAGTGGAGGTCAAGTGATACCTCACTGTGGTTTGGTTTGGATTTGCCTTTTCTAATGCCTGATATGGAGGAGTCTTGATGGCACAGTGGTTAAGTGCTCATTTGCAAAGAGAAAGAGGGCAGTTTGAACACAGTGCTGCTCTGTGGAAGGAAGATGTAGCAGTCTGCTTCCATAAAGAGTTAAAGTCCTGGAAACCCTATTGGGAAACTCAAATCTGCCCTATAGGATTACTTTGAATTAGAATCAGCTTGATTCATCATTGTGTGTGTGTGTGTGTGTGTAAGTTTTGAAATCGGAAAGTGTGAATCTTTCAACTTTGACCCAAATTCCCACAATTGTTTTGATTCTTCAGGGTGTTATGAAATTTTATATGAATTTCCCCTTTCACTTTGCTCTTTTTGCAAAAAAAAAAAAAAAGTCATTGGAATTTTGATAGGGATCGATTGCATTGAAACTTTAGATAGCTTTGAGTGGTATTGACATCTTAACAATATTAAGTGTTCAAGTCATGAACCTGGTTTGCTTTCCCATATATTTAGGTCTTCTTCAGTTCCATCGTATATGTTTTGGTGTATTGTATTTGAGTCTTTATTCTTCTTATAGAAATTTCTCCTTTGACCCTGGATTGTTTGACTATGTTGCTTTCCTAGTTTTTATGAGTTTTCCAACATTCCTTCTCTTTTCAATTTCTAGCTTCATTCCCTTGTGCCCAGAAAAGATACTTTGTATGGTTTCAACTATTTTTTTTAATAAATCCTTTTATTGGGGGCTTTTACAGCACTCAAACAATCCATATATCAATTGTATTGAGCACATTTGTACATATGTTGTCATCTTTTCCAAAACATTTCATTTTACTTGAGCCTTTGTTACATGGTTTCAACCTTTTAACATTTATTGAAACTTAATTTTGCTGATTTCTTTTATTTGGTATTATTTAACTTGTTTATTTCTTTCTTGTGTTTCCTATAAAGTAATAGGTCTAAAGGCAAAAAATAAATTTTTTTAAATTAAGTACATAAAAATTTGTAGGTTTTCTGGGGCCATTAGTGTTAGTTAGATGTGGCTTAAAGATTGATATTTAAAATTATTTCATCGGATGGAAGTGCCCTGGTGGCTCAGTGTTTAAGCGCATGGCTGCTAACCAAGGGCAGTGGTGAACCTACCAGACAGTCTGCCATCTGGCCATCGGCTTCTGTAAAGATTCACCTTGGGAATCTTATCGGGCAATTCTATTGTTTACCAAGAGCCAGGATTAAATCAGCTTGATGGCAGTGGCTTGGTTTGGTAGATTGCTGTTGTCATCTAGATTGCCTGCCTGGTTGGAAGGTAGGCAAACAGATTCCAGAGAAGTTGTGATTCTAGGACGAGGCTACATCAAATCGAGGTCAGAACCCAGTGTGTGGTTGAAAGTCAAACTATCCCTTCTGAATTTTTAAGGCCTCCAAAGTATGTACTGCCATTTTAGGGTTTTGAGTTCTTAGAGCTTTATCGTGAGCCATTTCCCAGATTGTATCCTGAAATACTTTGCCTTTCTGTCCTCTTTTGACTCTGGCCCCACGCTGACTGAATCCAGTTGCATAGACTGGTAATACTCTGTGTCAAAGTGCCCTCTTGCCACCCGAACCAAACTCACTGCCAAAGAGTCAGTTCCGACTCATAGCAATCTTCCAAAATAACTTGTCCTTTTCTAAAGCATCACTGGGGAGCACTTTAACCGGAGAACGACTCTTTTACTGTAAGAGAAAATAGCAGCTATTGACCTCACAAGTACGAGGGATGTGTTCACTTTGACATACATTTTTTTTTCAAATACATTTTTCCAGAAATAATGTGCTTATTGAAAACTTGAAAATGTATGAACTCTAAAACTCACTGTAACTGAGTTGACTCCAACGCCTAGCAGTGTTGGGGCAGGGCAGGGCAGCTGCCCGTTGGGTTTCTGAGATGGCATCTTTGGGGGGGGCAGGAAGCCTGTCTGTCTCCCTTGGAGAGGCTGGTAATTCTGACCTGTGGTCAGCAGTCCACCACGTGACCAGTATGCCACCAGAGCTCCTTGTGTAAACCTACCTCTGTGCAAATATTAAATGTTACATATAATTTACATATAAACACACACACAAGCTAGAATCCTTAATGTAACTTTAATATGGCTACAAAACTTTTACTTACATAATCTGTGACTATGCTTTAAAGGAAATATATTTTTTATATTTGAATACAAACCTCCTTAGTTAGTGTTAAATATCAGTTTCATTTCCCTTTCTGACCAACTTGTAGATCAGGTAGAACAAGTTGAGACGGTGCTGACAAATATCCGGGACACTTATAAATTGATTTACATTTTATGTGAAGGCATGAAAGGAACTACATGGTATCATTAAACACGTAATCATTTAAAAATGCCATACAACATATATTTAAAATAAAAATCTATGGTACTAGAACATACCTAAGAGCCAATTTTACCTGTAATCAATTTAGTAAAATGAGTAGCTCTTTGTTAGTGCTTTTCTTTAAAAAAAAATTATGTCATAGAATATTTGAGAAATGAAACAGAATGAAAGGAAAAACCACTTACAGACCTATCACAAAGGTTAATAGTTAGAATTAGGATTCTATAAATGGCAGTAATTTTAGCTTATATTCTTTGTCTGGGATACTTTATCCCAAGTCTCACATAGAATTTGGTAAGAGGTTCTATCTAAAATGTAAACTTTTTGAAATGTAGAAAGTTTATTTATATAAATATCTTGGATTATCTGGGATAAATATATAAATAAATTTGGTTAAAACAACTTTTAAATGAAAAACCAAAACAGAATTTATGGCTGCCTCATTCTGACTTATGCCCCCCACCCCTCTAAGCCAATAGGGAAGGGTAGAGTCTGCCAGAGTGTGACTCTTCATGGAAGCAGACCTCAGGTGGCGAGTTCAAACTGCCGTTCTTCCAGTTAGCAGTGCGATATGTATACCCACTGTGCCACTAGCCCGCCCTCAACTGTAAAAGACTGCAAATCACCAGACTGTATTTCTCCTCCACCTTTCTTGCTCTCCGATGACGTCCACACTTGCTTTCCTCACCTCCTCATTTGCATGTAAACGGTTTGAGTTAGAGTGAATTTTAGAAGTTTGTCCCTTCAACACTTGGGTAAACAGATCACACAGAACCCTCAAGCCTGGTGGAATTCTTTTCTTGTGAGTGGCAGCTTTTTGTGGGGGGGTCTAGTAGAAACACCTGAAAGAATGGTTGCTGTACATTTTGAACTCTGGCCATTTATTTTACTGTGGCAGGGGCAAAAAGAAACCGGGCAATTCCGAAATTCAAAAAAAAGTTTAACAAAAAAAGCAATGGAAGGGAAAATTTTAAAAAACTTAACGAAAAACCCTAAACAAAACTTCCTCGTGCTGAGACAGGAAAGTTCCTCCTGCCACCCCATTTTACACCCTGTGAGTTTCCTGGCCTGTCAATAGCGCTTTCCTCTTCCAAAGCTTCAGTGTCTGACTAGCTAGTTTCCTGAGGCAAGGGAACAAGAGGCTGATGGAGGGGATTAGGGAGATTAGAAAACAAACAAACAAAAAACAATTCAATTGATTAGCATTTTAATCCTACCTCAAGACTGCTATATATTTTTGATAAGAACATACTTTAAAGAACTAGTCTTTCGTTTGTCATTCTGTTATTTCTTAAACTTATCTTTATGAACCAACATCACAGCATTATATAAAATAAATATATTTAAATTGTTAAAAATGCACCAAATTAAAGGGTTGCCCATATGTTTCTGTATTGGAAATAAAAAAGAGCATAGTCTCCATCCATAATTTTCTTTTCACATTTCTGTATTAAATACGCTATTCGAATCCCTTACATTGTAAAAAGCCTAAAATAAAGATGAAACAACGATTCTCTTGTGCTCCTGTAGTTAGTTGCCACTGATCCTATAGAAGCTGTATTGCTGAGTGCACTGAAATTCTCAAACCAGTTTTTGCTGTTATACTCGGAGCTTAGTCATCATTTTGCGTGGCAGGACCTGATTAAATGGCTCTTCCGCCTGTAAGCCGTGCTAGATTGTAGCCACTAGCAACCAGGCTGCAATCGTTTCCCTTTGATGACATCACTGGCTGTGGAAGAACCCAGTTGCTTCAGCCAGCCGAACTACCGTGCCAGTCCCCAGCAAACATGGCATCTGCCTGGCCTGCTGCAGCAGGGGTGGACGAAATGCTGCCGTCCTTTTAAGCCAGCAAGCTTCTCTCTCTCTTTTTTTTAACCATTTCTTTTGAAAAATTCTAATCATGGATGCTGCTTCTGATCCCTATTTGCCTTATGACGGGGGAGGAGACAGTATTCCCCTCCGGGAATTACATAAAAGAGGTAATGCCATTCCCTTGCTGTGAGTTCTCGGTTGGTATGTTTTCCATGCGGCTGGTGTTTCTCTCGCTTGAACAGGTTCTCCGCTGTCCTTTACAGACAGTAGTGCTCTTGTTGGGTCGTCCTGGGGTGTCCGGAAGGGGCAAGCAGCCTTCCCGGTGGGTGAATGGCTGTGGGGTCGTCCCTGATTGTTTTCTCTGTGCAGATTCGGATTGCTTCAGCTCACAGCAGCCTCCGGCTCCATCTTCCGTGTGAGAAGCCCTCTTTCTATTGAACTACAAAACCAAATTCATCTGGCTTTACAGCTGACGAAGTCACGTTGGTTGGCACCACAGAATAATGTTCTTTCTCCTTCAGGAAATTTATATTTCCTTATATTTATAGAGAAATCAAATGTGTGCCTGTGTACTATTTTATTTCATCTCCTGCCCATGCCCATGTCAAAGTAAATTTGTAGTAAAAGCTCTAACTATATTTTAAAGTATTTCTAACAACAACAGTCGTGATGCAAATATTTAATATTTTTATTGTGTATGAATTTTAACTGATTAGCAACTATAGTCCCTTTTATAGATTCTTTGTAAAAATTATTAGTATGGGAATATTTACATTGCTTTTGCACATCAGAAAAACATATTAACAGTTAATAGTTCATGAAACCAGTAAAATACCCACCCATTCATATAGATGCTTTGGAGGCACTGCCTCGATTTAAAACTGTTCTTTCCTCATTTCTCTTAAGTTGATTATTTTAAAATTAGGCTAGTTGACATACCTATGTTGTTCTAAAATATTTTTGAACTTTAAGAAAAATGTCTTACCTGGATGACTTCATTTATTAAACATTTTCGTTTGAATTACTGCATGGTATTATAAATGAACTTTGAGTTGGCCCGAACTTTTTTTACATATCAGAATAACAAAGTGTTGACTTTCTTAAACATTGTTAGACTGTTAATATTTAAAATATGCTTTGTATTTTGAGCAAGTTTCAAATTTAGTAGTAAGTTCTATTATAATTACCTTGATGCATGTATTCAAATATTTGTTGGGTCCATCATGTCTATTATTCTAGAACAGTTGTAACACTAGTTATAGTAAATAATTGTAGCACTATTTACTTATAGTATTCTATGGTTAGTAAAGGATACCTTCTCAGATTTCTAAGAAACCTTTGTCAGGTTCACCTTACGTTACTGAACTCTGGCAAAGTTGCCCTGTTAGTAAAAAACTATGTACGTGTATACTTTTAGGGTATTTTGGAAATTATAGAAAGGCATAAAGAAGAATAAAAACCTTACTACCCAGAGATTTGTTCTTTCATTTTTTATATTGTGATCATAAACTCTTCTTTCGATGTTCCCACCACTGGCTTTCTGGGAAGGATTTCTTTAGACAGGAAGCAAGTTGAATGAATGGTGCCTGCTCAAATGTCACCGTATTTGTTAATCATTAGTTAAAGTGTAAAACAAGACTAGCCGTGTTTTCTCTTCTGTTTTTTTGTTCTTTTACAACATCTATCCATTGATAATAAACCAGAAGGCCTGAGTTTGAGAAAGTTAAATCCCCAGTGTGAGACTGGATAGTCTTTGACAGCCCCACTCTGTATAAAACATGCAGCTCAAAAGTAAGCTATAACTTACGTGAGAGGAGACATGGCTTCTGATCTTGCTACCAGGAAAATACAAGCTCTTATATCTGTCATACTTTCACTCTTGGCAGCCCAAATAAGTTCCTTATCCCTTGAGGAGATTTACTTGTTATTTATTATGAGCCGATGTTATTTCAGAGTAACATTGTGTCCTTGTGGCACGGATCTGCCAGTTATTTGCTTTACTTGACTGCACTGTATTACCTACAGTTTACGGTAGTATCCTACTATCTGATGACTTGTTTTTCATCATTTATGACCCATTGTAGCCATGAGTCTACACAAAGAAACAAGATGGTAGAGAGAGGCAGCTAATATAAATCAAGAAGTGGAATCAGCTTCCCCGTGAGGACAAAATACAATGGTTAGAAATATCTTAAGGTTGGTAAAGTGTGAAAAGGCAAGTAACTAAAATTATGAAATTGTACAAGATAGCAATAAGCTAACACCTTTGCTCTATTTACTACATCCTTGATCTCTAGAGCTCGGAGTTGCCTTTATAGGCTAAAATAAGTTCATTACTATTTTTAGGGTGAGATGGTATATTGTGAACTACTGAAGTAAATAGTAGAAAGGCTTGAAATATAAGTTGATTGAAAATAGGATTAATTAATATACTGTTAAGGATTTGATTAAGATGACATTTTAGAAATGGCCACCTTTTGGGGATACATTTTCTATATAGAAGCTATCAAGTTTTCATAAAATGCTCCCAATTTTATCAAAATAGAGAACTTGAATTACTTGGATCATTAAATTTACACTTTTTGCTTTCTTCTTAATTCATGAAGTTGTGTCCTTGTGGTACCGATCCACCAGTTAGTTGGTGTACTTGACTGTACTGTGTTACCTAGAATTTATGGTAGTATCCTCTTATCTGTGGGTAAAAGATTGTTAGTTTTTCATAATTTATGACCCAGTGAATGTAGTCTTGTGAGTTTTAATTCGTTATCCAAGCAGTAGTGGTCAGAGGTAGGATTCTTACCTTCCAGGAAGGAGACATAAATTAGACTACTGGTTAATGTACCTCATATCTAACCACCACCACCTGTCAGTGGAGGCTTGTGTGTTGCCATAGTGCTCCACCAGTTGCAGGGGAGCTTGTCAACCAAGACAGGGACGAGGACGAAAAATCGGGCACTCTCTTTCTGAAAATTAGCCAATGAAAATCCTGTGGATCACAGCAGCCCAGAATTTCAACTGCTCATGGAGACAGCCTAATACTTCCCTCCATTTTGCATGGGGCCACCAGGAGCTGGTGTCCTACCTTATGGCAATTAACAACAATGTGATGAATTCGGTGGCTTTTTTTTGGGGGGGGTGCATGGTAAGGGGGTCACCGGGGTGGGGGTTTAGTTTACATGAGTGACTTTTCAAAGGTATTTTAAACGTTATTGCATTCAGAATATTGAGTTCTTATATATAGCAAGCTTTGTTAAGTATGTTGGTGACTGATGTGGCAATAGTAATAGCTGCTATTCAACAGAATTTAGTTTGGCAGATACAATTCTAAGTACTTTATGGTATTAATCATTTACATGTAGCAAAGCCTTTTAATCCTCACCACAATCTGGTAAAATAGGTGATTTACTCTCACCGTCAATTTCTAGCTAATGAAACCAAGGTAAAGAAACACTGAGTGGTTTGGTAGTCAGCATTCAATCCAGGGAACTTGGATCATGCTTTCACGCGTCCATTCCTGCAGAGTTGGTGTTTAGAGTCCGGCAGGGAGGGGCACAGAACTCACTGGCCATTGGGTTAATTGGAACTCACAGTAACCTCATCCTCAATTTAAAGACAAAGAGACAAAGCCCAAAGGAAGTGGCCAAGTTTCTCCTGAGTGGTAGAGGTGCGGGTGCTGAGGGACGCGAGAGGAGGAGGAGGTCAGTCTCCTTGTGATAGCGTTATCCAAGAAGGCAGAGGCTCTGGAACATGGGTGGGGATTTGATGGGGCATTCTCAGTGGAGAGAAAAGAATGAGTAATGCTCATCAAGGGAGTTCATGACTGCTATCTTGTTTATTCCTTGACGAGGCTTGCATCAGAATTGGAAGGCAGTTTCGAAAACTGAAAGGCACAAGAATTTCAGATCTGAGACGGAGAGACCGGAATGGCGCTCTACTCATGGCGTTAACCCCCTAAAAGTGATCCTTACTGTTGAAATAAACATTCGGGGTTTTAGTCTTTCAAGTTCTAACTGTAATCCCTTCTTGGCATTCCTTTAACTCTGAGCTACATGAGTATTCAAATAATGCTTTCTTATTTCTGTTACAATAGATGAATTGATTTTGCTTCTCGGTCAAGAAAATTTCGGAGTTGGTTGATATCCTCATGCTAATGGAATATTCTTCTAGCTGTTTATAAAATAATTTTAGGATTCAAATCCTTATTGAACTTATATTACCCCTAATATTTTAACCAAGTAAAAAATGAAATATTTCTTAAAGAATAATTTAAGTATCTATAAATTAAAAGAACAGGATTATTTTTTGTTTTCAGAAGATTCTTGCATAATATATAACTTGTTATAAAATTTATATTGCCCACAGTGGCTCAGTTTAAAGTCTTTAATAGTATCTGGTTTATCATAATCATCTGCTTCCTAATCTTAATGCCTTATTACTAGCTCCATTCTCTAAAAATAACTGACACTGTACTATGATTAATTTTAACCCACCTCATGACTTGTCATAAATTAGGAATGCTGTGTGTCAAGATTTCAAAATGAAAGCAGATCTCCTGCCACATAGATTAGGTTTATAATTTTTGCTCCCTCCCCCCATTGAAGTCTTTTTCATACTTACATAGGCAGCTTAAACGATACCTATTTTAAAAAAAACATATTTTAATATGTAGAAGTTTTGATGTAGTCCTTTGCAACTTTAATTAGGCCAGAAAATGAATTTACTCTCATTTCTGTCAATTTATTACTGTTGCTATTTAAGAAAGAAAATTTCACAAATCTTTTTCTTCATGTAATATACAAATCATCTTATATGCACAGATAATCAAAAAACAAGAATTTCCCCCACTTATACCAAAACCAAACTCAGTGCCATCGAGTTAATTCCAATTCTTAGGTATCTTATTATTTACTTTATCTTCATATCTAAGGGATAGAGCCTTTTATTTTGAGGTGGTAATGGATGGACCAGAGAGGAAAATACTGAATGAGATTCTGGGCTCAGCATTGCTATTGACTGGTTGTGTGTTCTTGGTGAATTTCCTGGAAATGTGATGTTAACTTCCGAGTCTTTGCAACTTAAATACCAAAACCAACTCACTGCCATCGAGTGAGTACTGACCCATGGTGAGCCCCAGCTGTCTTTCTCCTGCATGCAACTTAGATAAATATGACTGGATTACAGAAAAAATAAGTATGGCTATATACTTCTTCTATCATCTGTTTACCCAGCATACTCTTAATTGACAACCTATTAAAGGCCGATGCTCATCATTCCTTTTTATTCTTTGATTTGGGAGTCATGTTAACTTTTTGGAACTTGCGTTGTGAATTTACATTTACTTTCCCTTCCCACAAGTGGATGACTGTGCCTCACCAGTGAAGGCATGGAGGGTCTGGTGAAGTGAAACTCATTCTGGCATTTCTGTCGATTTCTCTGTAACTCTTACCAAATGATCGAAGACCCGCAAAACACCCCTGCCATGGATAGATCCCAACTCGTAGTGACCCAATATAATGTTTCTGAGCCTGTAGATCTTATGGGAGCAGAAAGCCCCACCTTCCTCCTGTGGAGTGGCTATTGAGCTCTAACTGGTGACTTTGCCATTAGCAGCCAAATGTGTAACTGACCACAGGTGGGGCTATGCAGATACTAGTAGCAGGGGGGACAGGTCAGTTAGAGAGCCATCTCAGAAGCAAAGCAAAGCAAAGCAAAACAAAACACTATGCCATCAAGTTACTTGACTCAAAGTGGTGACCCTATTGGGTAGAGTGGAACTCCCCCTTTGAGTTTCTGAGACTAAATCTTTAAGGGAGTAGAAAGCTTCATCTTTCTCCCAAGGAACAGCAGATGGTTTCAAACTGCTGATCTTGCAGTTAGCAGCCTAACGTGTAACCTAACTCTGAAGCAAAGAGAGAATCCCACGGCCTGTAAGGAAAGAGCCACGGTTGGAGCATGTTTGAGCTTCTTGCAGTGAGAGCAGAGACACGGAGACTGTGAGGCAGAGCAACAGGCTTGCTTTCTGGCCCTTGGAGTTTGAGGCCCAGGAGCCATGTGGCTGAGAGGCTCCGCCAGCTGAGGAGAGTGCTGCTTGGGCCAAAGACTGTATCCTTAATGTTTTATGATTCTGACTATGGTAGCCTGGTAATTTCCCTAATAAACCTCCATAATTCCAACAAGAGTAGAGACACCAGGAGGATTAGGGGAGAGTGGGGGGAGAAAGGGGAAATCGATCACCAGGATCACTCTAGAACCCCCTCCCAGGGGGACGAATAATGGAAAAGTGGGTGAGGAGCAGCAGAGGACAATGTAAGATATGGACAGAAATAATCTCTAACTTATTAAGGGTTTGTGAGGGAGGGCGGGCGGGAGGGGGAAGAAATGGGGAGCTGATATCAGGCTCAAGTAGAAAGGGAATGCTTTGAAAATGATGATGGCGGCACATGTGGAAGGGTATTTCAATCTCTTGGGTTAAAGATAGCCTTCCTGGAAAATCTTCTCGGGCTGCTCTGTCATAGCCCTCACTCTCCTCAAGCAGGGAGAGGTGTGTGCTGCCGGGGAAGGTGTGCTCAGGGCTTTTACTGCCACCTACATTCATCGCAGTGTTTGACAAGTCATGGAGGGCCTGCTCATCTGAAACTTGACCCCCGTGGTGATGATAGGGCTGGAGTGAGGTGCTGTCTAATTGGCGCGGACACACAGCAGTCCCCGTCACAGTCATTGCTGTGCCTGAGCCTGTGGTTGCAGCCGCTGCGTCAACTGTTCGTTGAGGGTCTTCCTCTTTTGCTCTGACCCTGCCTCTTTACCAAGCGCGATGTCCTTCTCCAGAGACCGGTCTCTCCTGACACGCTGTCCACAGTGCATGGGGTGAAGCCTCCCCATCCTTGTTCTGGGGAGCATTCTGGCCGCACTTCTAAGGCTGGTTTGTGCATCCTGGCAGCTTGTACTTTGTCAGCACCACAGTGTGACTGCATTGATTCTCCGAGGGAGGGCTTCCATTTTCATTGCCCAGGTTTTGCCCGCATAGGAGACAGGTGAGGTAGGATGGTGTGGGTCAGGCACACTTTAGTCATCACGCTGACATTGTGTAAAAATTTAAAGGGGTCTTTTCGCACAGGTTTGCCCAATGCATCACATCCTTTGATCCCTGCCCGCTCCTTTCGTGGGGGCTGATTTTTGATCCAAGCCAAGTGAAGTCTTTGACAACTTAAATCTCATCACGGTTTATCCTGATCATGTTTATAGGCCCAGGTTGAGACTTTTCTCCGTCTTCAGGGTCAGGTGTAATCCTACTGTTGTCTTCAGTAAGTGCTGAAAGTTATCTTCATTTTCATCCAGGAAGGCTGCGTCATCCGCACAGGGAGGCTTGTTCCTTCCAGTCCTGATTCAGAGTGCTTCTTCAGAGAGCCCAGCTTCTCAGGCTATTTGTTCAGCGTGTCGAATGAATGAGCCAGGTGAAATAATAATACAAGCCTGCTGCGCACGTTTTCCAATGTTAAGCCCCACACTAACCCCTTGTTCTATTCAGACTGCCTCTTGATTTATGCATAAGTTATGCATGACCAGGGGAAGGTTGTATAACTTGTCTAAAAGCTGAGCACATGCGTTTTTGGAGACGGCACCACCTGACCATTTTTACTGCCTCTGAGAGTGTCCACACATCTTAAAATATACAAGCAAACAAGCACTAATAGTGCATAGTGGTAAGACATACCTTTGGAATTAAACTGACAGTTTGAGTAACTGTTTGGCTCACTATTGACTTGGCCTTTCTTGTCCTTGTTCTGCTAATTCCTGAAGTGAAGATAGGGTTGTTGTAAGGATTAAGTGAGCTAATAGATGTTCAAATGTGAAGAATAATGCCTGACGCATAGTAAGTACTTAATAAATGTTATTTGTTTTATTGTTCTTATTAGAGAGGAGCAAGGTAATAGCATCTAGGTGGGAAAAGCAATTTAATTTTGAGGCCCAGTCTATCCTCCTTTCCCTTTTTCTCTGGTGGCATATCTTCTGTGCTGGGGGTGGAACTGTCCCATTGGGTTTTCTTTTGGCTGTAGCATTTACCGCAACAGATCACCTCCCGCCAAGCTGCTGAGCAGGTTTGAACCGCTGGCCATTCAGGCAGCAGTTGAGGGTTTAATCATTATGCCAACAAAGCTCTTGGGTGAAACCTTTTTCTAACCCAGAGTCATAAAGATACACTACTATGTTTTCTTCTAATACTGTTGTAGTTTATGTCTTTGATACACTGCTTTGGTCCCACTTTGTTCCTTTGTATGTTATAACCAGTTGTCTCAGCATAATTCGTTGACAAAGACTATTCTTTGTCCATTGGGGAAATTAGTTTTTTGAAAGATTAATGAATAATTTAAAACTTAATTATAAAAGGCTTTCTGCTTAAAGTGTAGGGTATAAGTAAGGGATTTATATGTCCATGGGTGAATTTGAATTTTGTAAAGTTCTTTGCGGGGGGGGGGAAGTAAAATGTTATTTAACTAATAAAGTTATTTTTTAAAGAAAGCCACAAGCCAGTTACAGCATATTGTTTTGGTGGATCTTTAATTTTTAATATGCTGAGGTTAGAGAAAATTTGAAGTTTGACATTTCCATTGCGGAATGCTTGACCACGGACCATGATTTTAGGAATTGTTTCTGTGTTCATACCAGACATTCCATTTTAAGTTATCTATTACACATCTAAGGCCACAGGGATCAAACTCTGCTGCCAACGGAAAGGTTAGTGTTCCGGTCAGTGGTTCACTGCGAAGGAGAAAGGGGCTGCAGATGGCTTCTGTAGATGACAGCCGTGGAAATCCTAGAGGGTCAGGATGAGTTGAAGTTGGCAGTTGACAGCTGAAATTGCCACTCCATGGCAGGGGTTTTTAATTTTGATTTGTAGGGTCACTGTGAGTCTGAATCAACTTGACAACATTCCCCCCAGTCCCCTGCCCAATATCCGGTTGTGGAGTAACTCAGCACACAAATTTGTAATCTCTCTTTGTTTTTGTCATATTGTCAATCTTTTGGCCAATTATAATACTCTCTGAGTGATATAATGCAGCCAGATAGTTCAACAGTGTGTTAACACCCTTATTAAATCCCTTCTGGATGTTTCTCTGCCAATAATCGTGTTTCCCTGTCCCCTTATCACTTTGCATTCTATGGAGTAATTGCTGACCTTGTGGTTTCATATAGATGATTTTAAAAAGTGCACAGTATTCACTGGTAACACTTAGGAACCAATCTGTCAGTTAGGGAGGGAAGAGGGGTTGTTTTGATTCAAGGTTTATGGAATATTTCAGGCAATATTCTTGGGGAGTCTTCTGGTCTTAACCTGCCTAGTAAGTAGCCAAATGAATTGTTAACCAAAATATTTGAGCCAAAATATTAGCTTATATTTCAGTGATTTCCTATTATGTGGTAGGTATACTATTAGATGCTTATATGATTTATTTCTAGTTCATGAGCCATACTGTAGGAGCATGTGAGGGAGCCTCAAGTGATTGATAAGTAACTCATGTTGGATCACAGAGCAGTTGAGTTGGTAGAGATGGAATTTGATTCCCGGCCATTCTGGCTTTAAAGCACATGAAGATCATGGAACTCGTCCCGTAGACTAGATGAAGAAAAAGTGCCTTTTATTTTGTTGTTGCTATTTTTCCAGTAGGTAGTAGGCCTAGAGTGGGAGCCACTAGCATCTTGGAGTGAG
>NW_022103906.1:73897410-73898579 GCF_000313985.2 Echinops telfairi | reverse complement strand
ATATATATATATATATATATATATATATATATATAGTTTCATATATGTGTGTGTGTGTTGTTAAGTACCATTGATCTGTTTAGACTAATAGTGACGCTTTGTTCAACAGAAGGAAACACTTCTAATTTATATTATTTATGTAGAAAATCAAATGAACACTGTCTACTCATCAACCCTAAAGGTCAGGGCACATGTGGTTCCCCCTCCCCAGAGCCAGGGTCAGTGCACACAGCGTGGCCCCCTCCCCGGGGTCAGTGCAGGAGAGGGCAGAGGCAGCACCTCCTTTATTGCTGTAGGAAGCCGAGCTCTGCACCCCGTCGTTTCCTCATGACGTGGAGGCCAGGCAACAGATCATTGTTTTTATAAAACCAAGCTCTGGGAAATCTAGGTAGCAGAAACTATTCTCTAGCCTTTTGAAGATTCAGCCCTTAAATTAGTTGGCTCTGATTGTCTTCACACCTCTGGGCTCATGATTTGTTTTTCCAGAAGATGGCGTTTAATTGATCTAACTTGGATCATGGGCTGATCTGTTTGCTGAGGAGGTGTGGGTGGGGTGGGGGTGAGGGACTTGATTGGGCACCCTTGCCATGACTATATGCAGAGATAAAGATTAAGACATTTCCCCCAAATAATGGGGCACTCAAAGAAAGAAAGAGCTACCCAGATGGCTAAAACAGTAAAGGTATATTGCACAAATAAAACCTGAATTTGATTGTAGGTTATCTCAAATTGATTAATAAAGTGACTTTCAGTTTGGCACTATACCTGATTTTAATATTGAGCATCTGGAGGAGAGATGAGGAAAAAACAAACAAGAAAAGACTTAAAAGTTATAAAATTAATTGAGAAAGAGGATGACTGAGCAAGTGTATGCATTTTCTTTTCCTTTAAAATTTTTTTTATAAATCCTTTTATGGGGGACGATTACAACTCTTATAACAATCCATACACATTTTCTTTCCAGGTGCTGTTAGTAAGGGCCAAACTAAGCCAAAGGTTTGTTTAAATAGTATGTTTCTACAATCAAATATAATAATAAAAAATGTTGAAAAGAATTTACATGCATTTTTAATGACATGAAATGTTTTTAGAAAGTATACTTTGTCTGGGGGGACATGGGAGAGGGGGAGGTGGGTTGAGTAACTGTTTGGCTCACTATTGACTTGGCC
>NW_022103906.1:73855889-73896139 GCF_000313985.2 Echinops telfairi | reverse complement strand
ACATTAAAAAGTAATTTCAGAGATATATAAATTGAAAAATAGTTACAAAACTCCCATATATCCGATTTAAATTCTCCAGATTAATATTCTACAAATTTGTTTATTTTCCTTGATCATATATATATATATATATATATATATATATATATATAGTTTCATATATGTGTGTGTGTGTTGTTAAGTACCATTGATCTGTTTAGACTAATAGTGACCCTTTGTTCAACAGAAGGAAACACTTCCTGGTCCTGTGTCATCCTTATAATTGTTCTTATCTTTGAGCCCATTGTTGCAGCCACGGTGCCATTCATTCTGTCTTGTCGAAGGTCGTCCTCTTTTTCACTGTCCCTCTACTTTACCAAGCTTAAAGCCCTTCTCCAGTGACTGGTCTTTCCTGATAACATGTCCAAAGGATGTGAGACCAAGTTTGTAAGCTCCTTGCTTCTAAGGAGCATCTCAGCTTGTATTTCTTCCAAGACAGACTTACTGGTTCTTTTGTCTGTTTATGGTACTTTCACCATCGTCGTCAGCACTCTAATTCAAGTGTGTCATTTCATCTTCGATGTCTGTCCAGCTTTCATATGCACCTGAGGCGATTGAACAGACCATGGCTTTGGTCAGGTACACTTTAGTCTTCAAAATAATAGCCTTTTTAACACTTTAAAGAGGATTTGTGCCTAATGCAATGTGCTATCTGATTTCTTGGCTACTGCTTCCATGAGCATTGATTATGGATCCAAGCAAGGTGAAATTCTTGACAACTTCAGTCACTTTCTTATTTATTATTATGATGTTACCTATTGGTCCAGTCCTGCGGATTTTGGTCCTCCTTACATTGAGTTATAATCCATATTGAAGGCTGCAGTCCTTGATCTTCTCAGCACGTGCTTCAAGTCCTCACTTCAGCAAGCAAGGTTGTGTCATCTGCATATTGCAGGTTTTTAATAAGCCTTCCTCCAATCCTGATGCCATTTCTTCATATAATCCATTGTTTCTGATGATTTGCTTAGCATACAGATTGAATGAGTATAGTGAGAGGATACAATCCCGACACATACCTTTCCTGATTTTAAACCAGGCAGGATTCCCTTGTTCTGTCTGAACAACTGCCTCTGGGTCTATGTACAGGGTCCCCGTGATCACAGTGTGGTTTCTGGAATTCTCATTCTTCTCAATGCTATCCACAGTTGGGTATAATCCATGCAGTAGACCACCTTTGCATAACCAGTAAAACCCAAGTAAACATCTGTCTGGCATTTTCTGCTTTCAGCCAAGATCCATTTGATTTCAGCATTGATATCCCCTGTGCCATGTCCTCTGCTGAATCTGGTAATTTCTGTCAGGTCCTTGTTGATGTACTGCTGCAACCTTTGCTGAATGATCGTCAGAAAAATTTTACTTGGATATGATATTAATGATTCAAGTAAACTTAATGTTATCATAGGCAAGTAAGATTTGAAGACTAATAGATGAAGTAAACTAAAGATCATTGAAAAGGACAAAAATGGAAAGACCAAAGTGGATGTCAGAAGAATCTTTTAAGCTGGCATTTAATCATAGAGTAGCTAAGGCAAATGGAATAAATGATGAATGTAAGATAATGTAGAGACCAGCTCTGATCTTACATTACATACAGGTTCAAGAGGGCACAATCTGCAGGAGCAAATTTATATATAAAAGGGATAGCCAAAGTTAGAACATGAGGGTCCTTGCAGTGTAGACACTCTAGGACCCCGACCTTTATTAGCGGCAGGCTTAAATACATTCCGTGTATGCAGCCTGCAACACATGACAGGATTACATCAAGGGACAGTTCATAATTTGAAGGTTTACAAAGAAGCATTAACACAGCAGCCTAGTTATTCATAGATGTGAGGGGAGGAAAAGGCTGGGAACATGAAGTAACTGATAAGTTTGCAGACTGCTGCCTCTGCAGCTTTAGTCGGGGAACAGGAGGCAAGTGTCAGTTTATCTCAGGCGGAGAGATAGGCCAGCCATTGATTGCTCCATCAGCTCCCATGGCTGAGCCATCAGCATTCTCCCATGGGCCACGAACCGTGGAAGGTGGTGGTCCTGTTTGCTAAAGGAGTAAACAGCTTTATCCCCACAGCTGAACTCAATTTACTGAACGGAAATTTCAAAGGGCAGCTTGAGAAGACAGCTTAATGCAGCAGTTCTCAACCTGTGGGTCGTGACCCCTTTGGAGGTCGAACGACCCTTCCACAGGGGTCGCCTGATTCATAACAGTAGCAAAATTAAAGTTATGAAGTAGCAATCAAAATAATTTTATGGCTGGGGGTCACCACAACATGAACTATAGTCACGTCACTATGTCACTCACTAAGGGTCACGTCATTAGGAAGGTTGAGAACCATTGGCTTAAAGTATCATAATGAAATTCAACCATTTCATGAAATAGCATATGATCAATAATTGCGCTAAAGAAAGAAGGCCAGGCTGCAATGAGGCATTAGGAAAAAACAAGACCCCAGGAATTGACAGCTTACCAATGGAAATGTTTTTAACAAGCTGATGAAACACCGAACTCACTTGTCTATGCTAGGAAATATGGAAGACAGCTTTATGGCCAACCGACTGGAAGAGAGCCACTTTTGTACGTATTCCACAGAAAGGTGACCCTAGAGAACTAGAAATTATTGAAATATTACATGCATGCATGCATGCATGCATGCATACATACATATGTACGTACATACATTTACCAACACAGGTGTTGCTCAGGACTGGTGTGAAACAAAGACAGAGACTGGATGAAGGTCAAAGGGGAAAGAAAGCCTACTCTGGTTGATCAAGCAAGGAGCAAGTTGCCAAGGTAAGCTCGGAAAAAAAAGGGATTTACAGCTTTACACATGTACACCACTAAACATGGGGATTATGTATTAAAGTATGGTTATGGTTCTTTCTAGTATATGGCTTATCAGACCTCTCAGGTTTAGATGTCTTCCAAGTTGGTATGGTGATGTGTGTCCAGAGGTTCCTTGACCAAAGTATTTTTGTTCAGGGGGGACCTGAAGATTTGACTCTTCTTTCCCTGCATGTTTGGGGGACCACATCTGGTCATAACCAATACTCGCTTGCTGTGATGACTTCCTGGGAGGAAAAGGGTTAAAAAGAGACAGGCTCTCAGGAAGAAAAGTACAGGTTAATTATGGGCAATATATGACGTATATAGTCCAACACCCTTTCACAACATCTCCTATCACAAGGGTAGTAAATTCCTGAGTCAAAATGTGTAATATACAACTTTACATGGGACTAAGGGAATCGTCTCTGTCTCTAGTGGTCTCTGTCTGTCTCTTTCACTCTCACACCCAAAGTGTATGGGGTTAAAGGGGAGAGGGGGGTCCCCCACAAATCATCACAGGTCCGGTAGGCACAATTGTACAGGGATAATAAGTAAGAATTATAGTAAAGTCATAGAGAGCATGAGAGTTAGAGGAGAGATTGGAATAAATGGAGTCAGACACAATTCATGGTAGCATTGCCCACCTCAGCCCCGCTTGATGGTCCTCGTGGGGGGAACCTGGCCACAAGAGCAGGAGCAGCCTCGGGACCGAGATCTGGGGAGCCTCCCCTGGCCCGAGAGCCAGAGAGGGCCCCAGGAATCGGGGAGAGCCTCCAGCCCCCAGGAGCCGGGGAGAGCTTCCCGGGCTCCGGAGAGAGCTTCTTTTCTTTATTGCTAACCACCCATTTTATCACTTTAGGGGGACATGATTACAAAATCACATGTCACAGGAAGGGGCAGTACAATAGGCATAAGTGTAACAGGAAGGGGATGAGCTAGGGGTGTGCCCATAGGAATGGGAAAGTCTAGGGGTATACAAGTGACAAGATGGGCGGACCCTAGATTCATGATGGCAGCCTAACCTTGGTCATCCTTGGGCGGGTTTGACCTCTGGTGTCTCATACAAGGAAACAGACAACTACTATCCTTATCAGAAGGGAGTGGGCCCTACTTGTTGTGGGATAAACAGTGGTGTCTGCTTGGTCTAGACAGCTGATAACTCTCAGGGAGAATGACCCCCAATCCACTCCTGGTGACCTCCAAGTGTACAGTCATTCTCAAGCAGCTAAGTCTGGCATGTATTTGGGGGAGACAACTTGGGAGAAATCCTTCTGTTTCCCATAAAAGTGTAAAAGTATTGCTACAAAGTCACAAAACCCTTTGAAAAAGAACAGAACCATCAAAATGTTAAAGGAGTCCTGGTGACATCGTGGGTTACAACTCACTTAACCAGGATGGCCAGCAACTTGGCCCACCGGCCACTCCAAGAAAGAAATACAGACTTTCTGCTCCTTTAAAGATTCCCATCTTGAAAAACTGCGATGGTTTAGCATTATGCCAATTAGACACTCTTGGCTAGGGGCGGAGTCAAACCCATCTATCCAGTCACAGCCTGAGGACAACTCCTTGAGTAAGCCTTTGGTGTAAGAGGGAGAGGCCAACGAAGAGGCACGTCCTGTTTGACCCTTCTTCACCTTCTGCCGGAGCTGGATCTTACATGTGATCCTTCCATCTCCTGTTGCCTCGCCTGCCAGTTCAGGAGCTGTCAGAACACTACGGACGGTGGGTTCATTCGGCCAACTTTGGACCTCTGCATCCACTAGCCTGTGCCCCCTGTTGTCTCTGCCTTATTATCCTGGTCTAGTTCCTTCGTCCTGTTGCTTCCTGTTCATCAACTTCCACGGGTCAGGAGAAGTCGGACTTGAACCAGACTGGACTTTCCTATTTCTCACACCGTGGAAGCCATTTCTTGGTGTAAATATCTTTCTCTCTGTAACACATACGAGTCTTACTGGTTTTGTTTCTGTGGAGAACCCAGCCTAACATAGAAACCCAAAGAGGCAGTTCTGCTCCACCCCGGAGGGCCACTGTGAGTCAGAATTGGTGCAAAAGCAGTGAGTGCTTTGGTTTATATCAATATATGAAGCTGTTGTTTCTTGACTCATCCTCTATCCAGGTTTATACACTGCTGATGCTGTTGTTTCCATTTCTTTAACCCATCCTTGAAGAAATCTGTGCCTTTTGATTTATACTGTGTCAAAAATGACTATTTTGGCCTCCTCCAAGAACTCAGGTTATGTTCATTTTAAATGTTCTTTCAGTTTGGGGAACAAAAAACATTTGAAGGGGCAAGATCAGGGCTGAAGAGTGGAGGAAGTAAACATTCTCACTTTGAAGAGTGAGTAGGTGCTATGTCATGATGGAAAAAAATTGGTACAATTTTCCGGACCTTTTTTCTTACCAAGGCAGTTTAAAATTTTCCTAAAACTTATTCATAATAATGCCCTTTGAGTTCTTTGGGCCTTTGAAGAACACCTGTCAAGATTATCTACTCGGAGCCTGGAAAGAGTCTCAATACCTCTGAGCTGACCTCTCTGCACCGAGTTGAACTGGCCCAGCAGATCTCCTTGGAAGCCATTACTTGGTTGGACTTTGTTTTATTGGAAGACATCCTAATGAGACCAGGATGTGTACTGTGGAGACAACTTGTTAGAAGCCATCCCCAGAGCAGAGAGATCTGCTTAAACGCATTCTGTTGGAGTAAATAAACCCTTGTAGGTATGATCTAGAACCCTAGTAACACTATTTGAACACTTTAAAAAAATCATTTTATTGGGGCTCATACAACTCTTATCACAATCCATACATACATCAATTGTGTAAAACACACGTATACATTTGTTGCCCTCATCATTCTCAAAATTTGTCTTCCTGGAATCAGCTCCTCATTTTCCTTTTTCCCCTCCCCAGCCCTTCCTGCTTCCCCCTCCCTCATGAATGAACCCTTAATAATTTATAAGTTATTATTTTATCTTATCTCATACTGCCCAGCATCTCCCTTCACCCACCCTTCTGTTGCCCATCCCCCAGAGAGAGAGTTATATGTAGATCCTTGTAATCGATTCTCTCCTTCTACTCCCCATTCTCTCCTGGTATCTCCATGCTCACCGCTGGTCCGGAGGGTTTCATCTGACCTAGATTCCCTGTCCTTCCAGTTCCCACCTGCACTGCCGCGCATCCTCTGGTCTAACCAGGCTGAACACTGTTTTCTTACCCTCTTCTCTGTGTGTGTCTGTGGACTATATGGATAGCACATTGTTTCCCCCCTAAATGATGTAAGAGTAAGGTGCAGATAAATATTGAATGTGTGTGTATGCTTAAATATGCATACATACATGACCATACATAACCACAGAAACTCATTGCCACTTACTCTGACTTTATAATCACAAGACGGGGTTTCAAATCAGGAAATTGGCATTGATACAGTACTACTATTAGCTAATTTTACAAATTGTTTATAAAATTTCCTACTAAGGTCTTTTAGTACAAAAGAAAAAAAGCCAAAACATTTCCCCCCTGGCCCAAGACCTAATCCAGAAATACACGATCTGTTTTGTCTCTCTGGTTTCCTTTAATATAAAGCAGTTTCCATATCAGTCTTTTATCTTTCATGACCTTGATACTTCTTAAGAATAAATTTTAAAAAACCAAACTCACTGCCATCAGATTGATTATGACTATAGCCACCCCATAGGTCAGGGTCTAATTACCCTCGTGGTTTCTGAGACTGTAATGTTTTTTTAAATCATTTTATTGGGGGCTCCGACACTTCTTATCACAATCCATCCATCCATCCATTTTGTCAAGCATCTTTGTACATATGTCACCATCTTTTTTCAAAACATTTTCTTTCTACTTGAGCCCTTGGTATCAGCTCATTTCTCACCCCCTCCCTCCCTTGTGAACCCTTGATAATTTATAAATTTTTTTTTCATGTCTTGACTAATGTTTCATGGGAGTAGAAAGCCTAGTCTTTGTCCCGCAGAGTGGCTGATGATTTTGAATCAATTTTGAGGCTAGCAGCCCAATGCATAACCACTGTGCCACCAGAATACAAGTTAATAATTTTGCAGAATTATATCTGTTTATTTTGTTTTCTAGCCCCCCCCCTTCCCCCCCCCCCCACCTTATGTAAGATTCTGTTTAAACACTTGGCCAGGCTACCACAGAAGTGTTTACTATCTATCCTGTCACCAGGCCATAAGAGGCTCTCCTTTCTTTCATCAAAACATTTTTTATCAGCTGTCAGTTTTAATATTATGATTCGGAGAGTCAGAGATTCCCATATTTGTCAAGATTTTATAAATACCCCTATTGTATTTATTCCTCAGACATATTTTCTTAGTGAAAGTTCTGGTCTTTCAGTTCATTTCGCACAAAGTGGATGTAACAGTAGAATGAGAACAAAGGGAGGAAGAAAGAACTGGGGGACGTGAAAGGTTTAGAATGTGTGTCAGGTACATGAACATGAGCCAGTGCAGGAATTGGACCTTCAGATCTTTGGCCAAGCGAGATAAATTATTTATTCCTGGAATACTTCTGCCAAAACTCTAAAATGAATATACTACTGCTATTCCTTTTAGAAGTTTCACACCTTTCAAAGGGAAACATTCAAGTGGATTAGCTAGTGAGCTCAGAGAAACATCTGTCCTACGTTAGAGAAGCAAATAGATGCAGGTTAACTTGTGCAATGTTTTCTTGTGGTTGTGTAGGGCTGAGTCAGCCTCCTGTGACAGCGTCTGGTCCTCTAGTCTGGAGTCTGTCTGGGAGCAGAGGGCCACATCTTTCTTCCTCAGAGTCACTGGTCTGTGCGAACTGTCAGCCTTTTTGATGGTAGCTGAGGGCTTATTATACCCCAATACATTTAAAAAAATACCACTCAATTCATTGCATTGTTTAAAAATTAGGTCTTTCTATATGAACGTCTCGGGAGAAAGCTGAAGCTTTCTGCTCTGTAAAGAGTTACGGTCTTGGAAACCCAGTTCTAGTGTGTCCTTTAGGGGCCCTGTGAGTCCGAATTGACTCGATGGCAATGAGATAGTAATGTCTTATTTTTACCGCCGCTTTGAATTATTAAGAAACAGAATTTATGTCTACAGTATAGCTTAGTCAATCAGCATCTTAATAATGATAAAATTAGACAAGAAAAATCAGTGTTTGAATTGTGGTGCTGGTGAAGAATATTGAAGGAATCACAGACTGCCAAAAGGGGGAAAAAAATCTGCCTTGGAAGAAGTACATCTACCTGAGCGCTCCTTACAGGCAAGGATGGTGAGACTGACTGACTTCAGAGATGCTGCCAGGAGAGACCATGCGCTGGAGAAGGATGTCATGCTTGGTAAAGAAGAGGGGCAGCCAAAGAGAGGAAGCCCCTCCAGGAGATGGACTGACTCAGTGTCTGCTCGACCACGGGGACAGTTGTGAGGCTGGTGCAGGAGCAGTGTTTCCTTCTGTGTGCACGGGGTCGTTAGGAGTTGAAATCACCGTTCCAGCAACATCAGAATGTTGGGCGCCCCCTAATTGACTCAGTGTGACCTCTGCTGTCGTCTACGTAGAGGGTATCTGTAGTAGTTGGGGAAGGTTCAGATTTTGACTTTGCCGAATAATAGTTTTGTGAAGAGACTGCCTTTATGATTACTTCTTTCTGTGCAAATAAAAATAATGAATCCACTGAAGCAATCTGAAAGCCTACAAAAGTAGTCTAGACATAAAAACATTATAATTTAGAAATTATCAAGGGCTTATGAGGGAGGGTGGGGGAGCGGGAGAAAAAAATGAACTGATACCAAGGGCTTAAGTAGAAAAAAAATGTTTTGAAAACGATGATGGCAACATATGTACAAATGTCCTTGACATAATGGATGGATGTATGGATTGTGATAAGAGCTGTAAGAGTCCCCAATGAAATGATATGAAAAAAAAGAGTAGTCTAGAAATTTTACTTCATTCTTGGGGAGCCGTAGAATAAGACAGGTCTCTTGTGTCTCATTTATAGAGTGGCACTTTAAACACGGGTATAGTGTCACTCCTTATTAGTCTACATTAGATGGTTATTTATATTTTCATTAAAATTATATATTTCCTTAATCTATAGATTTATTCAAAGATAAGATAATTATATGTGGAATCTGGGTCTTGAGTTCTATTGTTCTTTTCACTTGTACAATGGTTAACTTCATTAGTAATGAATTTCTTTATTTTCACAGTTTATTCCAGTAGCTGTTAACATATAGTGTGTTTATTATGGAAGTAATTTTCATCGTGAAACTTATATTCGAATCTCATTATTTTTAGTCCATATATATGAACCTACCTAATATTATTTTTTTAGAAAATATTTACAAAATACAAAATCAGTACTTTACACGTTTTAACTGTTATTCAGCAACCGCATACAGAGGAGCTGAAAGTTTGACTATAGGAGACATCAGTGGCTCAGTGGTAGAATTCTCCTTACCCTTTATACTGGAGACCCAAGTTCGGTTTTGGGCCAGCACGCTCACGTGACGTTGGAGGCATGTGTGTTTCTGTGATGCTGACAGGTTTCAGTGGCACATCCAGCCTTACGTAGACTGGGAAGAAAGGCCTAGTGACCTGTTTCTGAAAACCCCGTGAATCACAATGGTCTGATCAGAAACCAACCATGGGAATGATAAAGAACTGTGCCAGTGCTTGTTTGCCTTTTCATGGAGTTGCTGAATGGGGGCTGATTTGATGGAAGCCAACAACAGCAGCATGTCTAAAATAGTTTTATAGAACTTCAATATTGGAACTGGGTTTTAAAATATACATTGCACTGGATTCCCCAGACTTGGGGAACCTCGGTGATACAGTGCTTGCTCGTGTAGCTAGCTGCCAACCGAAGATCCGTGATTTGAGCCTACCAGTAACCCCATGGGAGAAAAATGAGCCAGGCTTGGAAATGCGGTGAGGTAGTTCTACCTTGTCTTACAGGGCGACTGTGTGTCAGAATTGACTCTGTGACAATGGATTTCGTGCTGTTATTCCCATCCTGACACTGTTGATTTTGACTGCTGTGTTCTGACTCTGCTCTGCTTCCGGTATTGCCTGCTCTGTGTGTTCCCCAGATGCTGTTGCTCTAGATGCCATTGCTAATCAGGCTAACTGGCAAGCATATCACGGAACATTAAGGATACAGTTCTTTTGTACACAGTGCCTCTTCTCAGCAGCCCTGTCTCCTTCAGGTTCTCTGCCTCTCTGCCACATGGTCCCTTTTTCATAAGGTTTGGGTGTTCCAAAGCGCCTGTAGTGCCAGACTCCCATCCAAAGGCACTCATTCTGTGGGCTGGGAAGCCCAACCCCTTGTCTTAGGTTTCAGCGCTGCCACTCTAATCATGGTCGGCCACTGCTTCTTTGCCACCTCCGCACTCGGGGATCTCGGATGCAGCTTCACTTCTGGTTCTTCTTTCTGGCTGGTGGTGAGATTCCTACTTAAATGACTTCTTTTATGCCCAGGAGTCCTGCAGAACTGACCAATCCCTTCTATTAGAGTTCACACACCCGATTTATATAGTCTCACCCCGTCATTTGGTGGGCGTTAGAAAGACTATGGATAGAAAAGCGGTACAAAGTAATTTCGCTTTACCACGTCATTAGAGTTTAATTTCTGGTCTTGGCAAATTCTCTTCTCTTTTGCCCAGAATACCTACTTCTTCATACCTCTACAATTTATATCTTTATGAATCCCTGTTTTCTTTAAGACCTATCTCAAAAGTCTTTCTCTTTGAAGATTGGACTGCAACTTTTTCTATACATTTGATTTTTCTTTCTTTCTGTTTTGTGTTCTACATGTACTTGCTTTGATCTCAGGCTTTAAGCACCTTGAAATTATGGATAATATTTTTATTTTATATATTCTACACTACCTCCAAATGTCGTTTAAATAGAAAATTCTTAATAAATGCCTTTATTTGAGTTAAATTGTGCCATAGACCACATCAAGGGTTGACGAATATGGATCACGTGCCAAATCCTGCCCTTTGTTTGGTTTGTAAATAAAGTTTTATTGGACACAACAATACCCATGTATTTGCATGTTATCTTTGATTGCTTTTCTACTACGATGTCAACAGTTGAGTATTATCATATATGGCTTCCAAACAAATCTTAAAATATTGATTCTCTGATTCTTTATAGAAGTGTTTTCGGACCCCTGCTTTATAGTGTGAGCACATTGGCAATGATATGCTTTTGTTTATCACATAGCAATACGGGTACATTATTTCCATCGGCATGTTCCTATTAGGTTCCAATACAGTAAGCTCAGTATACAAACTGCTTATGGGGTAAACCTATCGATTAAAATACAGTATTTTGTCAGAAGAATGTCTAAGTAACTCTTAAGCATATGGCACACCTCATTCTCAGTTCTGATAAAACATGATTTCTTCTCCCAAATTGGTTTGAAAATCAATATGGTAGTACATGTAAAAGACTTAGTGTGTAGTCGGTCTTAGTAGCATTGCTCTATTTCCATAACTTTTTTTGGTCCTTTCTATCAGATTTCAGTTTGTCTGACTATACTTGAGTGGTGAAACAATATAAAGCATTTGTGCACATATCAGAGTGAGGAAAAATAACACAATAAAAAATGATTTTCAAAAATGGCAAGCTTCCTTTTACTTCCTTTTTCTAGATACGCTCTGTGAGTGTAGAACAGATGTTTTGCTATCTCTAATTCTAGTTGGCTTTCATGGGCTTCATTAACACCATACAGAAACCAGAGCTCATGGCCTTGCTGTTGTGAGAGGGAGGGGGTTTCAGAATCTGGAGGAAGTTAGTGATCGTGGGTGTCCAGTTGAATCTTCTGGAGTTGATACATCTGCTTGGATGATGCAGAACAGAGCTGATGTGACAGTGTTGAATGCTGGGCCAAAGAGAGGCTTTGTCTTTGTATGAGTAGGCTTAAGTTAGAATTAAACTTCAACTAACATTTCTACTTATTGAGCTTAACAAAGTATCTTTACATGTCATATTAATACTAGAACTGTGAAATAATGAGACATTTCTTATTTTCACATGAGAAGTGAAGCTTTGGCTAGATTATTACTAATATACACTGGAAGATTGAATTTATAATTCTCTGCCTTTGAGTATTAAGAACACATTAATTATAATTATTATACAGCCTATAATTGTACCCATTCTTATAATGAAAAGTTAAGCTTTCATTTCTAAATGATATATGCAGATGGTAGAATAAGTAACAATAAAAAGTATACATTAGCTATACCATATTAAATAAATCTTCCATTTCTGACTTAAGCCCCCATTGTCGGCATCTTCGTCGTGTATCTTTCTTGATATTTTATATATACTTTATGGGTGAGTGTATTCCTCCTCCTTTTTATGAAAATCCATTGCTGTTGAGTTGATTTTGACTGTAGGACAGAGTAAACCTGCCTTAGAGTAGACTTTCTAAGGCTGGGGGCGTCGTGTCTACCTGTTGGGTTGCAAGCCACAAGATCTGCTGCAGTTCAAAACCAGCAGCCACTCCGTGGGAGAAAGACAGGGCTTTCTACTCTCATTGACAGTTACCGTCTTGAGAATCCGAGGGGCAGTTCTACCCTGTCCTGTAGGGTCACTGTGAGTCAGCGACCACATGATGGCAGTGAGAATCCTTGAAGAAGCATACTGCCATGAAACCCTTTGCTTCTGTGGAACAGGTGGGTTTGAACCACCGACCTTTTGGTTAGCAGCCAAGTGCTTAACCATGGAAGCACGAGGGCTCCTTTATACACAAGTGACTGCCTATTTTATCCAGTGTTCTACTCATGTTTTAATTAAAAAATTTTTCTATATCAATACTTTGAAGTTGACCTCCTCTTTGGCTATTGAGAACGAGACTACAGTTTTAAATTTTATACAGATTATTATGGATTTGTGCAATTATTATTTCAGGGGAAAATGTCTACAGAGGATTTGATAGGTTAGAGGTTTTCTGCTTATTTTAAATTTATGAAGCTTTTGTCAAATTGTCCTTCCATATGGTCAAATCTGTCTGTACTTCAAATTTTGTGAGAGGATTTCCTTCTCTATGACCTTGCTAACTCATTGCATTAGTAAACTGTGTCTTTATCAATTTGATAAAAAATTATGTCATGAGTTCTATTTGCACTTCTCTTTATGTGTTGGATTGATCGTTTTCCCCCCCCAATGTTTAAAAGCCTTTCTAAAGCTATTTTTTTAATGCTGTTCCTAATACATCCTTTAAATCTGTTTGACTATAGAATTAAACAAAGCAGCTATCACACTAGTATCTTAAGACTCTAATAAATTGTTGCTACCGCTGTCAGGTGCTGTCAAGTCTGTGCTGACTCACAGTGGGGGTGGTAGTGCACTGGCAGGGGCCTGCCAGAAATTCAAGCCCCATTCAGAAGAGGACGTGGAATGACGCACGTCATTGCTGATGTCAGGTGGAATTAGGCTGAGAACAGAGGATATCAGAAAGATAGTTACCTGTGTTTGATCAACTATGCAGAGTCACTAAGCTGTGCGGATTGTAATAAACTATGGATAATATTGCAAAGAATAGGAATTTCAGAACACTTCTTTCTGCTCATGTAGAACCAGCATAGATCAAGAAGCAATCCTTTGTACAGATCCTGTATGGTTTAGATTCAGGAAAAGTATGTGTCATGGATGTCTTCTTATACCATTAATTATTTAATCTGCACACTGAGCAAATAATTTGAGAAGCTGGACCATATGAAGAAGAATGTTATCAGGATTGGGGTAAGGTTCATTAACAACCTGCAATTGTCAGATGATATAGTCTTGCTTGCTGAAAGCAGAGAGAACTTGATTCATTTACTTTGATGAAGACCAAAAACTATAAATTTCAGTGTACATTAGAACTCAATGTAAAGAAATCCGAAGTCCTCACAACTGGATCAATAGACATTGTCATGATAAATGGAGAAAATATTGAAATTACCAAGGATTTCATTTTACATGGATACATAATTAATGCCACAGGATCAAAAGTTAAAAATATCAAACAATGCACACATACCTCCAGGGGAGGGAGACAGTGGTCGGTGAGACATGAAAATAATAATGTATAATCTATCAAGGGGTCACGAGGGTGGGGCGAGGGAGGGGGAAAAAGAGGAGCTGATACCAAGGACTCAATAGAAAGTAACTGTCTAGAAAAGATTGATAGCAACATAGGTACAAATATGCCTGATACAATTGATGTATGGATTGTAATAAGCACTGTAAGAGCTTTCAATAAAATGATTTAAAAAAAAATCAAACAATGTATCACATGGTACAGATGTGCTGCAGAAGACTTCTTCAATGCTGATAAAGAGTCAAGATGTCACTGTGAGGACTAATGGACTTGACCCAAGCCATGGCATTTTCAATTGCGCTATATGTTTGGGAGGGCTGGATACTGAAAGCGGAGGAAGAATTAGTGCATTTGAATTATTATACTGGTGTAGAATACTAAATATATCCTGGGCTGCCAGAAAGACACAATCTGTCTTGGAAGAAATATAACTGGAGTGCTACTTAGAAGCAAGGATGATGATATTTCGTCTCATGTACTTTGGACATTGTGTAAAAACATCATGGAGACCGAAGCTGACCTCTCTGGATGCACAAGGGAGGAGAATTGCGACAAGGCAGACACCAGGCAGGTCCTTACCTTTCAATCTTCTTTACCCTATTCTGTACCTTCCATGACACACTGCATCCATCCTGGGTTCTATCATTTACTGCACTGGCCACACAGAACTCACAGGTAATACTCACGGTTAAGGGGTTTTATTAGGGAAGATAATAGGTGACCACAAGTCAGGATTAATGAACAGTAAGGATCTTCTTCTCCTTGGTCCACAGCAGCTCCTTTTCTCAGCCAGCAGCCAGGTTTTTCTCTAGTTCTTAGCCTCTCAGCCATGTGATTCTCCTTGGCCTCTGCCTCCATGATCCAGGAAGGCTTCACAATCTCATAACTCTCAGCTGCTCTCTGACCCTTGCCCCCGTGCCGCAGAACTCTGTTGCCTGTGGTCTGGGCCTCTGCCACTTCAGACAGAGATCTCTAATGGTCTCCCCCTGTGGCTCATCTTCCTTGATGGTGCTGGGGTTTCTATTTCTGCTTCCAAGATGGCTCTTCTATACAAAGGAATGGCCTTGAGAGAGGTGTGGTTTTTGTCTTTCAGCAGGACTTTTATCTCCAGGGAAACAATGGTGATGAATTGGTTCATAATGGAGACTCAGAATACATCCTACCTTAATCCTGCCCATTACTGTAACAGAAAACTCCCTCCTAGGAGGGGTTACAACTATAGGTTTAGAAGCTAGAATTTGTAATACCCCACTTAAGGGATTATGGTTAGAAGGACTATGTTAATTGAATATGTCTCAGACATCAGGAGGGACCAGTTTTGGAAAGATGATCATGCTTAGTAAAGTAGAAGGGCAGTGAAAAAGAGGAAGACTGGATGGATTGACGCAGTGGCTGCAACAGTGGGCTCACACATCGCAAGTATCTGTTGTTCGTGTTCTATTAATCAGAACCAACTTGATGGCATCTAAGAACAACTTCCTCTTCTGAATAATAAATCATAAGTCAAGTTCTCTTTTGCTGGGGCATAAATGACAATTTAGGTTTGTTGTCAGTATGACTTTAAAATTAAGGACATGGCATAATTTTTGTCTCATTTCCATGTTCTTCTGTATAGTGAAGAATAGTGCTATCTCTGTATGATTTGCCAAGGAAGGAGCCCTGGTGGCACCGTGGTTCCCTGCAGGGCTGCCATCTGCAAGGTCAGAGTGGAAACCACCAGCTGCTCTGTGGAAGAAGATGAAGCTTCTACTCTCCTAAGTGTTGTGGACATTCCCAAGGGCCGTTCTGTCCTGCCCTGTAGGGTCCCTATGAGTTGCCATCAATTCAGTGGCAGCGAGCTTGTGTTTTTGTTTGTTACCAATGAACTTCTAGGATGGTTATCTTGCCAGCCATGGTTTTTATAAGGCGTTCTTAACAATCTGTTGATTTTGCTCGGTAGGCACTCATTACACAATGACAAACGGAGGGAGCATCAACAGTTCTACACATTTACTGGATCTTTTGGATGAACCAATTCCAGGTGTTGGTACCTACGATGATTTCCACACGATTGACTGGGTACGAGAGAAGTGTAAAGACAGAGAGAGGCATCGACGGGTACGTATTTTCACTGATTTATTTTTAATACAGTACATAATCAGATCATTTGATGATCTATTTCTGCCAGTGATTCCGGCCACCAAAATATATGTTACACAGTAAATTTAATTAAGCTTTTGTATTTCTTATGTAACTATATGGGGTCTTCAAAAAGTTTGTAGAATGATTCCATTATCTTTTCATTTCAATTTTTCATGAACTTTCTGAAGAATCATGGTATATTTATATTCTTTTCTAGTTTATATAAAGGGTAGCATATTTTGTTAACTTTGCTTTTTTTTCTCATATAGTATTACCTCTTACTTACTCTTTTTTAGTGATTGTAAAATATATTATGTAAATGTACTATAATTTATTCACCCAGTACTATGTCTGTGAACATTTAGGTCATTTCTGTTCTTTCACAGACACATGTGTGCATTTGGCATACAGTGAGTATCAAGATGGGTCTGTAAATACCTTTCTCTGATGCTGTTCAAGCAGTGACGTAAAGATAACCACAATGGCTCAGTTTCAAAGTGACATATTATCTTAGGTACTTCTTGAGAATAGGCTCTATTGGTTTGTGATTAATTTTTTGAGAAATAATCTTTGTTCCTAAAGAATGGTGAACTATGTTTGGTTGCTTATAGTATCATTCAACTTGAAGTGTAACCTTTTTAATGGAGCCTTATGGTTTAGATGCTTGAAACAGACCAGGTTATTGAATCTCAGCTGTAGCCCTCCTGCTGGACAAACCTTCAGGCACTGGTTTCCTGGCTTTTTAAAGCAACAGCTCTAATACAATAGAAGTGATTTGGGCCATTTAGGACAGGTTTAGAAGTGCATTCTTGTTAAGAGGAGCAGGGTTCTTCTTTTTTCTGAATAGGTAAAATTTGGAAAGCAAATAAAAGCTCCCTTCAGCTCCTTTACTGTATGCAGAAGATGCCGTGCTACTTCTGCATTATACAGGGATGGAGGCAGGAGTCTCGGATCCGTGCAGTGGGGGCTCTGCAGACATGCATATTTGCAGGCCTAAATTTGTACAGGGCCTTTATTTATTGTCCTTGTCCTTTCTGTTATTCGTTCATTGTGACCTTTTAAAAGACTGTTGTGAACTAGTAGACCAGCTAGTAACAAACATCCCACATCGCACGGTCTCATTTTTATGAATATAACTGTGTGTGTGTGTGGATCTGCCAAAGTTAGTTGAGTTTAACTTATTTAAAAATAACGTAGGTCAAACTTCCCTTGCTGTCAAACGTCCTGAAATTCTTGTTAAAGCTGCAGCTCTCTGGGTAACCACTTGTCGGTGAGCATTCTTTCAGCAAGTACTGTCCTGTGTCTGGCATTTTGGAGACATTCCCTTCTAGAATTGTAGTTTCCATTCACAGTTTGAAAAATAAAGCATAAACATTTCTAATTTCAGATCAATAGCAAAAAGAAAGAATCAGCATGGGAAATGACAAAAAGTTTGTATGATGCGTGGTCAGGATGGCTCGTGGTAACACTAACAGGATTGGCATCAGGTAAAGAAAAATGTTAATGAATGAATGAATTTAATTTAATTTTTGAAGAAAAATTTTAAAGCAATCCTTTTCCATCAGAGGCCTGAACTGTGAATAACAGTACAGTTCTCTCTCGTTGCCTCAGTTATTAAAGGTAATACTGGATTCTGTAAAAAAATAATTGTTTACTTTAGCAAAATGTTCCTTAAGCATTAGCCATGGAGGCAGGAGGCTCTGGGTCTCGTGTTGACTTTGACACTTGCAGTGTCTTTCCAGCTGGATTGATCTGTCTGATTGAGCTCACTTTCTATATCTGTCAAAGAAGTGGTATGCACTTGATGATCCGTAAAGTATGTTTTGGTTTTAATATAATACCAGAAAGACCCAAACCTATTGCCATGGAGTTGATTTCGACTCTTAACAGGTAATAAATATTTATTGAGTGCTTACTGTGTGTCATGCTCTGGTTTGTTCTAAAATAGTGGTTCTCAATTTGTGGGCCGCGACCCCTTTGGGGGGGTCGAACGAACCTTCCACAGGGGTTGCCTAAGACCACCGGAAAACACATAAATATTTCACAGTATATAATTACATATTGTTTTGTGATTAATCACTATGCTTTAATTATGTTCAATTTGTAACAATGAAAATACATCCTGCATATCAGATATTGTGATTCAGAACAGTAGCAAAATGACGGTGATGAAGTAGCAACGAAAATAATGTTATGATTGGGGGGGTCCCCCCGCATGAGGACCTGTATGAAAGGGTCGCGGCAGGAGGAAGGTGGAGAACCACGGCTCTAAAAGCTTTCCAAAGTGGACTCAGCGTCATCAAGCCCGCTCTATAGCCAGTGGAACTGCTCCACGGTTTCCAAGGCTCACGACTTCACGATGCAGATGGCCCATCTTGCTTCTGTGGCTGGCGGTGGGTTCAAACTGTTGACCTTTCGGTTAGCAGATCAACAATTCATCTGCAGCGCACCCAGAACTTAAAAAAACTTTCCATGCACTCAAACCCGACGGCACCGGTGACATTCTTATCAGCAGTTGGCAGCTGGGGAGACTGATGCACAGAGAGGTTAAGCAACCTGTTCGGAGCCATACAGTTAGTGAGCGTTCAAGCCAGGATTTGAATTCAGACAGTCTAGTGAAGTGGAAGGGTGATGAAACGAGGAAGGCGCTCGACAAGATGGATGGACAGAGTGGCTGCCACCCTGGGCTCCCACATGAGAGCAGCTGTGAGGGTGGTGCAGGGCCGGCAGATTCCATTCTGTTGTACATGGGGTCGCGAACGTGGGAGCTGACTGGCTGGCACCCGACGCTGGCAGCAGCAGCTCAGGAGCCTGCAGCTTTAACCACCAGTATGCACAGAGTGCTCACAGTCCATGCGTGTGAGACTCCAAGAGATAGCATTGGAGATCTGCAAACAAAAATTAAAGACTGCTCTAATGACTTTCTAATTCCATTGTGGGAGATTATGTCCAAAAGAACTTGAAGAAAAATAAACATTTGTGTGGAGAACAGAAGGAAGTATGATAACTCTAATTGGCAAGGACAAGGATATTGTGGCTACCGGGTACTTGGCTAAGGGGGCCTGGTGGTGCAGTGGATTACACATTGAGCCGCTAACCACAAGGTCAGCGGTTCAATTCCACCAGCCATGCTGTAAGAGAAAGATGAGGAATTTTGCGCCAGTAAAGATACGTTATCCCAGAAATCCACAGGAATAGTTCTCCTCTGTCTTGTAGGGTTGCTATTACTTGGAATCAACTTGATAGGGGGTTTGGTTTGTTGTACTTAAATAGTTGACATACTTTTTATGGTAAGTAAAATCCAGCTTTTGATCATAAGTGTGTGTGCTTTTTTAATAGTTTATGAGTCAGATAATGTTTTTCCCCCCTGCTATTTAAGGAAAACACTGCCAGTCTATTAGTTTTATAATTCGTAAATTCTATAGGGTATTAAGTTTGGTTGGTTCACACCCTTTTTGATCTGTTGATTAATTCTTGAGTTGAAACATACTAATAAAGACCTCACTTCAATGATCAGATTTATGAACCTTCCGGCAAGTCTTTTGAAGATTGTTTTAAATAATCTTTTAGACACTTTTGTTGGATCACAATTAATTTGATGTTATAAACCTGTTTATAACTCTAACCATTATGCTTTATATCCTTATGATACTTTCTCTCAATCTCTTGATACTTCTTCACGGAGCCTTCCCTAGACTCGAGGAGTTTATTTTACTAGCTCCGGTGTGCTTTTACAGGAGCACTGGCCGGATTAATAGACATCGCGGCTGATTGGATGACTGACCTAAAAGAGGGCATTTGCCTCAGTGCGCTGTGGTACAACCATGAACAGTGCTGTTGGGGATCTAATGAAACGACATTTGAAGAGAGGGATAAATGTCCACAGTGGAAAACATGGGCAGAACTAATCATAGGTCAAGCAGAGGTAAGCCATCTCCAGTTCATTTAATTATAGAATTACCCACCTATTGTGTAATAGTATTTTGTTTTATAAGACGGGCTAGGGAATCATGATGTCAATTTAGATGGTTGCAATCTACATTAAAGAAAGAAAGCAAAAATACATGCCGCAATGAAGAAGCAGTTTTAAGATTTCTTATGCGTTAACTATGCAGGAATATACACATGTACTGAATCAGAATATGTGGTTTTCTTTCCGTGTGAGTTGTGGTAAAAAGGAAGTGAAAGTCACACAATAAAGGATCTGTGTAACCAAAAATGTCCATATGAAGCCAAGCTATTAAAACTTTAACATGGAAATCACTAAGATCGATCGAATTATTAAAAGAAAGTATGGCTTACCAAAATTCTGTAAAATGACCCTTTAGGTGTCATTTCCTTGAAGAAACTACATTTTCTTTGTGACATTATGGCGTTTGAATGATTCTTCTACTACTCTTAATGTTCTGTAATGAAGTCATTGCCGTTGCTGAACTTGAACACTGTCAGAATGTATGTATCTGCTTTTAAGATGAACAGTATGCTATTTCTCACCTGACCCAATTGAATTGCCTTTTGGGTTAGCCTGGGTTGACTAGAGAAACAAAATTCATAGACACGCATATGTGTATAAGAATGAGGTTTATATACAAGAACAATTGAACATTGAGTAAACAACCCAGCCCAGTCCAGATCAAGTCCATAAGTCTGATATTAGCCCATATGTCTGATACTCATCTATAAAGTTCCCTTCAGACTCACGAAACACATGCAATGATGCCGAATGCAGGAAGATCACAGGCCAGTGGGTGATAAGTCTTATGAATCCAGTGGTATTGTAAGCATCTCAGTGCTGGCTTCTCCAGCCCCCAGGGCTGTATTAGGGTAGGTTCTTTGGCTTTTCCTCAGGGATGGCTCGCAAGGAGTGAACCTTGTCAGTAGAGAGTCTCCAAGGAAGTGAGCCGAGAGAGAGTGTGTGTCTCCCGCTTCCAAGGAGGTAACTATAGTAGTTTCCAGAATCCTCAGGAGAAGCCCCTGCCCACACAGAGGCCCTATTGACTCTGACCCAATTGACAGACTAGACTCCACCCCTTCACTCTTAATCCTTTCAAGTCTCAAATTGACACCAGATTATGTAACTACCACAGACCACCCCTTCTCAATTTGACACTTGCACATAACTCTTTAACCATATATAATATTCAAACAAACAACAATAAAATCATATCTGTACCTACCAGAATAAAACTAAAATGCATATAATTCAATATGTGCCACACTTATCTAAACATAATATTTTGTAAGTGAACAAAACAAAAATATCCCATGAATATATTCCAGCACCTATGAAAGTCTGTAAGCCAGACACTCATGCCTTTATCTGCCCCATTTTGGGTATCCAATTTCTATACTACCCACTTACATCAACCCAGCGCTGAGGAGACACTCAGCTTCTTTGATGTGAAGAATCTTCATTCCAGTTGGAACCTTGTGAAATCTGCATCCATAAGCAAAGTCAAATCAGGACAGGCAGCCCATAAAGTCAGCAACAACATGCACCAGTTCACAGGCTCAAAAATCTTCTCTTCATCTAGTCAGATTCTGGTCACCTAAATATGGGCTGCCTCACTTAGCTTCACCAGGGTGTCCATTGGTCGCCTCACCATTAGACCATGGGCTCATCACAAATTCTCAACAAGCTTAGCTCCCTTGTGCTAGGTCATGAACTTCAGACCAGTCAACCCCCTCTCCTCTTCTCTTCTAGTTCCTGTAAACCAGGTTCATGGGTATCAGTGGCCAGACTCAACCCATCTCTCTATTGCTGATTTTCTCCCGCTTCCACTCAACAAGTGGATCCAGGTGGTCACCTAGCAAGCATTTCAGCTTGCCCACAGGCCTCCTTTAATGTTCAGTCCTAGAGAGGAGTTTTCTTCATGGTCCCAGATTTTTTCCAGCTTCTGACAAAAAAACACTAGAATTCAAACTTCAAAAAGCCGTTTTCTTCATTCTGTCACCGACAGCCCCTTAGGTAAGACACTTCAAATACAAACAGCCTGAGGACTTCAGAGCACCAGGTGGGGCTTATCTTTTCAAAGCCTTCTTTTCAGATGTGTCCTAAACCCATTTAAGGATTTAGATTTTAATGACTCAGGGAAAGTGGGCTTACCAGCTCTCTATTTTTATACTTCCCAATAATCCTTTCTATCAGTCATTATATAAACGATAATAAACAGAAGAAATCAGTATAAACAAAATAGACTCAGACACTAAACTCAATTCTTAAAACAGTCAAGTTCAATCCTTATTTAGTTTATCTTAATCCTTTATCTAAACAATTCTATTGATACAAAATATGGGATTAGGCCTCTGACAGTATCAAACCAGTCAGGCTTTCTGTCAGCCATTTTGACATTCTGTCAGCCATTTTCTCTAAGCAGCATGGTTTCTGAGAAATTCAGACAGCGAGTTCTACCCCTGAGCTCAAAATACACATTAATCACATTCATTCTCTCCATTTCAAACAGGTATAACCAAAGACAATAACAAACCATAATAATCGAAATTTTAACATCCCATATTCTTTCCAGAAAATAACCCAGTAAACTGCATGGACATATCTGACATCAGGCTAGACAAAGAAGAAACACTACCTCGTGGGAGACATTAAACAAACATCCACTCACCATCTTTGATTTGTTTCTCTAGTACCCCACTCCTGGTACCATAATGTGTTAGTCTGGGTGGACTAAAGAAACGAATTCATAGACACTCGTATGTGTATACGAAAGAGCTTTATATACAAGAGCAATTGAACATTGAGAAAACATCCCAACCTAGTCCAGATCATAAGTCCATAAGTCCGATGCTAGCCCATATATCTGATACCAGTCTATAAAGTTCTCTTCAGACTCACGAAACACATGCAATGATGTCTCCCGCATGCAGGAAGATCACAGGCTGGTGGGGGAGAAGTCTTGTGGATGTGTTGGTGGTGTAAGCATCTCAGTGCTGGCAGGGGTCTCCAACGTGGTTCCATCAGCTTCGAAACTCTGACTGCCTCAGGGTAGCTTCATGTGGCTTCTCCTCAGAAAATTTTCGCAGGGAGTGAGCATAGAGAGAGAGAGCGTGTGTCTCTCGCCTCCAAGGAGGAATACAGGAGTTCCCAGAATCCTCAGAAGTAGGCATGCCCCCACAGAGGCCGCTGACCCAGTTGACAGACTAGAGTCCACACCTTCACTCTTAATCCTCTCAAGCCCCAAATTGACACCAGATTATGTAACTACCACACCTTTAAATTATTTTCAGAAAGATTGCAGTGGACTAAATCTGAGTGGTTAGCCAATGCATTTTTGTGTCCACCAGTGTTTATAACCTTGGTTTGTGGGTAGGCAGAGATTGGAGCTCAGTTGAAGTGCCCTTGGTAATAATGTTTTAGGGATCAGAAAACAAGTAGGAAAAACACTAATTGGGCCATGGCTCCTTGGTATGGAGAGCAATATGTTTTGGCGCACTCAAGTAGTTTGTTAATATAAAGCTTTTTTTAATTGTAGAGATAAGTTGGTTACAAATTTTTTTTTTTGTTGGTTACAATTTTTAACAAAGCTCTTCAACAGCAAAAATGTGCTTTAGGGACATACTCTAAATGAAAAATTCATGCTATGAAACTTTGCTTTTTAGGGTCCTGGTTCTTACATCATGAATTACATAATGTACATCTTCTGGGCCTTGAGTTTTGCCTTTCTTGCAGTTTCCCTAGTAAAGGTGTTTGCTCCATATGCCTGTGGCTCTGGAATTCCAGAGGTGAGCTGTGCAATATTTAGTTGTCATTAACCGTCAATTGTTTGATGTTCTGAGAAAATGATTTGAATTATGAAAATTTTAAAGATGTAAATGTCAGTTGATTATGGACATTGTTGAAAATAATCTTACCAGGAGTCAGTTCATCATTTACTGTGGAGGTGGAGTTCCTCTTTTTCTCATCCCTCATATAGTGGGGTTGTTAAGCCAGTTATCACCAACGCTGAATAAATACCAAATGCCTAGGAAAAATATCATGTGGCCTACAATGTTTTAATTGATTAGTTGATAATTTACTTATGAACCTGATTTTAGTACATTAACTCTTTTTATAACTGAATTTTGATTACTGAAATTAATGATTATTTAATGTGGCAGATTGTACTTATAAGTACTTTTTACTTTAAATGTTTGATTATAAACATTTCTTATCAGCAGTAATTTACAGATGAATATACTTAGAATTTGTCTTGATATGAATGCATTTCCTTTCTTCCCTCTTTTTATTTTACTATTCTTAAATTATTACTGCTTTTTCTAATGAAATTCTTGAAAAAAATGAAATTGCAGTGGTTTTTAAAACTGTACTAAGAATATTAGGTAACAATATTTACGGAGTTGGCAGCTGTCACTCATTCTTTTTGATATATAAAAAAATACCCATAATTGTCATATTTTGGGAAAGCATAATGTTCTTCTACTTGACACTGAATGAAAATGACCAGGCGACATCTAAGTATTTAGATTAGTTCTACTTTAGAATGACTACAATTTTGCCTTTTTCTGATTATGTAACTACACTCCTTCAAATTAAGGCCTCTAGTCACTTTAGCCTGGCCTGTTGTTTTAACTTTGTTCACGATAAAGGTCGCCCTCTGTCCTTGCTTGGGTAGGGACGTAGAATATGACACAGATTTAGTTCACGTAGCAGAGTAGATAAGGCTTTTGAAAAATTTACTTGTGCAGTTATTCTATAATCTGCAAGTAGTTTTGTGACTAAAGCATAATGATCACTCAATTTATTATGTTAAAGTCTCATGTGTTTAAATGAACATTAAGATGACTTAATCTTTTCCTTTGCAGATTAAAACTATTTTGAGTGGATTCATCATCAGAGGCTACTTGGGAAAATGGACTTTAATGATTAAAACCATCACTTTAGTACTGGCCGTGGCATCAGGTTTGAGTTTAGGGAAAGAAGGGCCCCTGGTGCACGTTGCCTGTTGCTGTGGAAATATATTTTCCTACCTCTTTCCAAAGTACAGCACAAATGAAGCTAAGAAAAGGGAGGTAAGTGTCTCAGTGGTCATATGACAGAAACATATCTGCTACAGACGTAGTCATCCGAGGATTTCTTGGTGGAAAGATCACATTTGGGATTCGTTTATGCCTCTTTTTCCTGTTTTGGATAATCTCCAAAGCCTTTCTGGAATCCATTGCAAGTGCTGAAAGGGCCATCTTGTAGTTTTGAGAAGCTTGAGCACAGCGGCACCCGATCCAGAACAGTAGAAATATGGCAGTGATGAAGTAGCAACGAAAATCATGTTATGGTTGGGGGGTCACCACCACATGAGGAACTGTATGAAAGGGTTGCGGCATTAGAAGGGCTGAGAACCACTGCTTTAGCAGTAGGTTAATCATTGGGCTACTAACTTGAAGGACAGTCGTTCGAACCCACTAGCCTCAGCAGGACAATGAGGCCGCCTACTCCGGGAAAGATTTACAGCCTCGAATACTTCATGGAGCAGGTCTACTGTGTCCTGCAGGCCCAGCCTGAGTAAGCATCAACTCAATGGCACTGGGTTTTGGGTTAGCAAAGCTACCTGGCATCCATTGGGTTTTAGTCGGATTTCCTTTCGTTTTCATTTTGCCATAGGCCTTGCCCAATCTCAAGTGTTTTAAAAATGTAATATTATTATTATTTTAAAAAATTCTCACCATTATGGGATTTATGAGGGGATTAACCTCTTACTATTGAGGTCACAAGGTTCACCATAGAGCCCTCTGGTCCAGAGCACCTCTTCCCAGCCATGCCTGTAGCATGCTCTGGTGTCTGACGTCCAAGCCTGGTCTCTCGCTTTCTGCCCTCTCAGCCAGCGTTACAGAGCTCTTTAAGCACGGCCCACTGGCACTCCACTCCACCGTCAGGCTGAGCCCGAAGACACACAACTCTAGCTCCAGGGCTCAGCAAAGCCAGCTCCCTTTACATACCTGGAGGCACCCCCTTGCACAAGCAAGCCTTCCACCTCCGCTTTCTCACTCTGGGCTGGTCTGCCCACCGCTCTGTCCTGTTGCCCTTGCTGCCCTGCTCCATAGTCACCGCTCTGTTCAGCCGCTTTGGGGGTCGGGGGAGAGGGGGTGACGGCTCTGTCGACCGGATTGAGGAGATTCAGCTGGAACATTGTTTTTTACTGTTACATCTCATCATCAGTATTTCTCCGAACCCAAAGAAGCTAACTCCCTCTAGGGAGCAGAAAGTCTCATCTTTTCTCCTGTGGAGCGGCTAGTGCTTTCCAACCACCGACTGTGCAGCCCAACGGGAACCCACTAAGCCAGCAGGGCTCTTTAAGGATTTCTCCTGGCTTGAGAAACTCGGCCCTTGTGTTTTCCTCCAGAGGCAGTGTTTGATGCCAGTGCAGGTGGGGTGTGCCGTGTGAAAGGAAAGAGCTCCCAGTTCCGGGAGGAAGCTCCGAGGACTCATAACCTCTTGCTTGCTGTTCAAACCAAAGATCCACAGTAACAGGGACACAAGAAATCCTATTTGTTTAGTTAGAGGGAATTTCCTGTGCTCTTTTTCCCCACTAGGCCAGCCCCAGGTCTTGGAGGAGACTTTTGAGCTTCCTATTCCCAAACCCCAGCTCACGGCCACCCAGCTGATTCCATCTCCTGAGCGTTCCCCAGATGTTCCCAGTTCACTCTGGGTATTTCCTAGACAAAACTCCTGGTAACTCTCTCGCTCTCGTATTTAGGAGCCCCACACGAACCCCTTTGTGCTCCCACCCTAGGTCTGCAGCCCGACGTGGTGCACGGGGCTTGTTGTAGGAACATTCCATTACCTTTTAATTCAGTTTCTCATGGATTTTTTCTGAAGCCTCCTCAAACAGACCTTTGGATTTTTAAGGGGTGATTTTTTGAAACATCTTATTTAATACTGGAAACGCAAGGGTCAAGTGTCTCTGGCCTCTACAGTCCCTTTTTATCATATGACCTGGTGCCGAAAATAGATAATTTGTAAATGTTAATTTTTCAATGGAAATATTTTGTTTATTTGAATGTTAGCATTAAAATACTGTCTATATGTTGGCCATAGACATTCTAAAAGTGGAACACTTTAGAGCATCATAGCTTACTAATTGTATTCCAGTATTATATAATATACTATATATAATATATAGAGTACACTATATACCACATAATGAAATAGTTGGCATTATTGATTAGTTCCTAATAAAAATGTATCTGGTACTGTACCTGTTAAATGTGGAGTTGGGAATTCAGTTAAACAGATGTGTATTCTGTACTTCTGTTAGTGGAAGGAAAACAAATGAGGAAATTCCGTGCCCTGCTTTCTCCCAAATGAGCAGACTTTGCATTCTAAAGCCAGGTAGAGTTTAATTTAAATGAATCATTATTTTTAATTTATCAAACTTTTATAAAGTACTTACTGGATGCCAGTCACTTGTTCTGAGCACTTTATATGTAGTTCACTCAATCCTCCTGAGGTAAGTAATATCTTCACATCCCCATTTCAGAGAAGAGGAAACAGGTGCAGAGCAGTTAGTTAATTGATTTGCCCAAAGTTATACAACCAGTTAGTGACAAAACTAGTATTTTAACCCTGAACCCCGACTGTGTCCCTGTCATCATGTTTCATTTAATTTTGATTCTTTAGAAATGTTCCTTGGGAAATGTGACTATGGAGGATTTGAGGAGTATTCTGGGTAGCCTCAAATACAGTTTGCTGAAGGAAAGTAGTGGGGAAAAAAAGATTCTCAGAGAAATTATTACCAATAAGTAAGAGTCCTATGAACTTACATGCATAGGAACCAGGCAGTAACAAAACAGTGACAAGATAGCCAGAAGACAGACCCAGAAGAACATGCATGAATGTGTCTCTCGCGTGAACGTGCTGAATTGCTGAAGTTTCGGTTAATCTGCTTGGTGGACTGGGACTCGAGTGACGGTGTAAGGATGCGGCTCTGTACCCTTGCAGTGATGGCATCGCCAGGGGCCTGGGTCGGGCTTGTTGTCAGTAGTGGCGTTGTTTCGGTTCACATGGAGCCCTGGTGTAAGGTAGAATGGTCCTGTGGCACCTTCGTGGTCATAGGTCTGTGAAAGTCCCTCCGGTGTAGGGCACTGAAAACGTAAGGAAGCGCAATAGGTTTTCAGTTGTGTCTCTTGCCCCCATTTGAAAGAGAGTAAGAATGAACGATGGGGCAGTCAGCTCTAAAACAGAAGACAGATGTGACAGCCTACCTAAAACAAAAAGAGAACTTTCCATCCAAACCTCGTTAATGCTCTCTTCTCTCGCAACTCCACAATCCAACTGCTTTCCCCTGACAACATTAATTTTACGTTTTCAAACCTTTTTTTGTGATTTAGGTGAAGATTTGCAGAGCAGATCACGAGTTTTACATGCAGTGATTTATATATATTTTGTTTCAACTCATTCATTTCCGTTTCCTCAATGTACCATTGCTTATCCTACTTCCTTCCAGTGTTTCCTGTTTCTGTTCCTCTTCTCTGTAACCTTAAGGACCTTCTGTCTTTAGTGGCTTTGTGGTTACACGTTGAGCTCCCAATCACAAGGTCAGCAAGTTCAAAACCACGAGCTGCTGCTCCTGAGAAAGAGGGCTCTCTACTCATCAAGAGTTCCAGTCTCAGAAACTCACAGGGCAGTTCTGCCCTGACCTGTGGGGTCACTATGAGTCCACATTGACGGGAGGGCAGTGAGTTGAGTCCTTGGGTAAGTGCTACCCATCGGATCTTCAATGGGTGATTATTCTAACAATCAAACATGTTTAGACATGTCTATCATTCATTGTCTCCTATTTTTTCACCGGATGTTGAATGTGTGAATGACCTTTCAATTAAAGCAAAAGAGAAAAGAAAATCTTTGTGGAAGAAATGAAGACTTGTCCTTTGTTTGGGGAGGTGGCATAAGTTTATGTTTAGCTAAATTTAGGAGAGGTATTTAGAAAATCCAAGTAAGATGAAGAAGGTTTATTTGGTGCGTAAGCGTTGATATGCAAACATGAAAACACTAAGCCACAATGGTCTTTGTAGGTGCTGTCCGCTGCCTCTGCTGCAGGTGTGTCTGTCGCCTTTGGGGCCCCGATTGGAGGAGTGCTTTTTAGTCTGGAAGAGGTAGGTTTAAAAAAAAGGCAGCAATTAAAAATCATATATATTTGCCATTGCAAATATATTTTGTGTGTTTTTCTGTTTTATAGCTGGTTATATTTGATACTGACTTTGCTTTTAAGTTTTCAGATTGATTTTCACAAAGATTTTCATATCCTCTTTTAAAAATGCTAATTTTATGTTTTAAATTGGTAATACAGTCTCATGGTTTTACTTCCATCCTGGCGCCTGCCTTTTTCTTCCCTGCCTAAGCAACTTTTCTTGTGAATCCGTTTCTGAATGTACATATAAACCATGATGATTATTCTTTTTTTTCACTCATTCTTACATAAATTTTAATATACTCTACATGTTACATGCTCTGAGGAAAGTTTTTTTAATCTATTACGCATGGATGGACATTAGTGATTAAAGTTTAATTTTATTCTGTTGACATATATTTTAAAAAGCGATGTGAATTGAACTTAAGAGGGGATATTGAAAACAAATGATCTCTGTAGGTTAAATTATATTTTATTTTTACTTAAAAAAACGTATAATCCTAAGATGATCTTTTTGTGTATGACTTTTGGGACACGCAGGTGCTGATGGGTAAGGACATGGTCGTAGTCGCTGAGGGGGGAATTTTGGTTTAATGCTTGTTTCAGTGCTTGAGACAGTCCCACTTTTGCATCTTGAGTAGAAAGAGTTCTGTTTGGATTTGCTTTTTTCTTGTAGTTGTTTGTGGGGTTTTCCCCACATATATTTTTTTAATCTAGAGGGGGCAAATGAAATAGAAAATAGGTATTTAAAAGCTAACAGGATATAGTGGTAGTACATTTATTCCAAGTGACCGCGATTGCATTCATGATAAAGCTCATTTTGAATAAAAGGCAATATTAAGTATTCTAAATAATTACAAGTAATCCTGGTCATCTTTATAAATTTGTAGTGATGCCATCGCCAACGTTAATAAAAATCAGCCTTTTTCTTATTACGCTCCATTCCATGTGTGAATTCTAGCTGCAGTAAAATTTAGATCGATGGTAGTTACCATTCAAATTATTATAAGAAACATCTTTTAATATCATAGCACTAATTTTCGTTTCCTTTTCTTTTTTTAGGTTAGCTATTATTTTCCTCTCAAAACTTTATGGAGATCATTTTTCGCTGCTTTAGTGGCTGCCTTTGTTTTGAGATCCATCAACCCATTTGGTAACAGCCGCCTCGTCCTCTTCTATGTGGAGTACCACACGCCGTGGTACCTCTTTGAACTGTTTCCCTTTATTCTCCTGGGGGTGTTTGGGGGGCTTTGGGGAGCCTTTTTCATTAGGGCAAACATTGCCTGGTGTCGTCGGCGCAAATCCACTAAATTTGGAAAGTACCCTGTTCTGGAAGTTATTATTGTTGCCGCCATCACTGCTGTGATAGCCTTTCCCAACCCTTACACTCGCCTCAACACCAGTGAGCTGATCAAGGAGCTCTTCACGGACTGTGGCCCCCTGGAGTCCTCTTCCTTGTGTGACTACAGAAATGACATGAACGCCAGTAAGATCGTGGACGACATTCCCGACCGTCCAGCGGGCAGCGGCGTGTATGCAGCCATATGGCAGTTGTGCTTAGCACTCATATTCAAAATTATAATGACAGTATTCACTTTTGGTATCAAGGTAAGCGTTAATGCGATGTGCTGTTTAAGTATTCTTAGCATGTTCAACTCTTAGAGATGGAATAGGGAAATGGATTTTTTAAATAAGTTTTTTTATTGTGAATTGTGTGCAAGTTTACATTTCAGATCATTAGTTTTAGATTCAACAACTTAGGCTATGTATCAAACTCCTAATAGCTTGCCTTACCCTACCCTCCCACCCCCCACCCTGTGCTCCTTACCCGGAAATGAAATTTTAGTTGCAAGGTTGTGGTTTTAGAAATGTAAGGTGGAAAAGTCTTTGGGGTTTAATTTTAACTAATGGGAATTTTTGTTTTAGAATATATTTTTGAGCATGTACCTGTTATGTTGTGTGAAAAAAAAAATCGTCTCCAAATTTAGCCGCTTAGGATGACCTCTCCCGTACACCCTTTTTATATTGGTTCAGCAATTTGGGAAGGACTTGGCTGGGAATGTTTTGCTGTGGCCTCTTGTGGTTACCATAAGAAATGACATCTTAAATACTTCGTCATATGTCTGGCACCTGGGCTCAGAAGACTCAGACAACCAGGACTGGAACAGCTCTGTTTGCCTTTGATTTTTATAGCATGGGTCCCTAAAAACACAAACAAAACAGAGAACCTGTTGCCAGTGAGTCAATTCTGACTCATAGTGACACCCCCATGTGTCAGGGTAGGAGCACACTCTTAGGGGTTCTTGCTATAATCGTTTGGAAACAGATCAGCATGCCGTTCTTTCTTAGTGCCACTAAATGCATTCAAGCTCCCCACTTTTATGTTAGTGGCCAAGAGAAAACTATTTTTGCCATCTAGGTATCTATGGTGGGCGCAAGGTAGTTGAATTTCTTACACTGTATGCAGGGCTTCAAGAGCAATTGTCCCAAGAGCACTGTTTCTAATCCAGCCTGCCAAGGAAGACACACAGTATGACTTGTGATGCAGTGTACGCATTAGCCAGAATGTTTACAAAGGCCTGCCTGTATTCAGGGGAAAAGCACTTAACACTCCCTCTTACTGAGGAGTGTATAAGAGACTTGTGGGAAAATGTTAATTCCACTTGTATTCATTTCCTATTGCCACTGTAACAAATTACCATAAACTTCGTGACTGAAAGCAGCACAGAGCAGCTGGAATCAAGGTGCTGTATCTCCTTCTGGAGTTTCTAGGGCGAATCTATTTCTGGCAGCTTTTGGGCTGCTCACATTCCCTGGCTCACCGCCCTCATGTCTTCATCTTCAAAGATGGGTGGAGTCCTCGGCGTGGCTCTGACCTTCTTTGGCATTCACCTTGCACTCTGACTCTGACTCCTGCCTCCCTCTTCCACTTTCAAAGAACATTGTAATTACATAAGGTCCACCTAGATAATCCAGGATAATCCCTCTATTTAAGGTCAATTAATTGGCAACTTTAATTCTGTCCACAATCTTAAATTCCCTTTGCCATGTAATCCACATCTTCACAGGTTACAGGAATCAGAGCATGGCAGTTTTAGGGACCGAGTGTTCTGCCGTCAAAGAATACTGAATTCATCTTTTGAACACATGATTTTCTGTTTTGTTTTCATGAAAAAATTGTGTGTTAAAATGTTTCCTGGCTTTTTAAAATAATAGTAGTCTCAAACAATATCTGTCCTTTTGTGGCTGACTAATTTCGCCTGGCATCATGCCTTCTGGGCGCATCCACGCTTCACACATTCGTCGTTAGCTCGTTCATGTGGTTCCGTTTTCCATCGTTTGTACGTGGCACCATTTATTTGATCACAGCTTCTAGAAGCTATGTTTTTGAAGCCCTCAGTCTAACTATTTTCCTGGCAAATGATTTAAGTTTCCTAATTTAAAATGTACACCAGGGAAGGCGAATTTTTGAGCGCACCATGCAAGCATGTCTTTATCCTCCGCATCTGGCAGGTGCAGACAGAGGGGGAAAAGGCAGACTTTGACAGTGAGGGCTGTGCTGTAAGCCTTTCCTTTCCACAAGCAGCTCCACCACTTTTAGAGCGAGAACGTCAGCATGTTCCCCGTTTATCACGATGCTGCGTACTGGCCCAGTTATGAAGACTTTTGTTTTCTTTATGTTGAAGTGTCATCTGTCCCCAAGGCTCAGCTCTGAACTTCGCATCACTAAGTGCAACAAGCCCCGTGCTCTTTGCGTAAGCAAAATCGCGTATCCCAGGTTATTAATCAGCTGTCTTCTAATCGGATACTGAGTTCTTTTTCATACAGTCAAGCTTCTTGGGACATTTGCTCGGCCTCCAGATCGAGTTCAAGTATAGTGATAGGATACACCTTGTCGCACACCTTCCCTGATTTTAAAGCATGTAGGATCCCTGGTTCTGTGTGAATGGCTGCCTTTTGTCTATGTACAGGTTCCATGAGCACAACAAAGTGTCTGGTGTGCATTATTCTTTGCGATGTTATCCTCGCAGTCCAATGCCTTTGCGCAGTCAGTAAAACACAAGTAAAGATCTTTCAGGTCATTTCTGCTTTCAGCCAAAATCCATCTCGACATCAGCAGTGTTATCCCCCATTCCACCTTCTCTTCTGAATCCAGCTTGAATTTCTGTTAGCTCCTTGTTGGTGCATTATTTTCAGCAACATTTTACTTGCACGTGATATTTTCCACCTTCTGTTGGGGCACCTGTTTCAGGAATAGAGAAGCACAACTCTGGGTCTCTTCCACGTAGATGACCAGGTAAGGTTACCTTCCATATGTCTTGACATGCATTTGCGAATGTGGCTAGTGCTGCGTCCGTTTATTGAAATACTTCAAGTGCCGCTCAGTTAATTCCTCGAGCCTTGCTTTGGGCCCATGCCTTCCGTTGCAGCTTGAGCCTCTTCCTTCATTATCAGCAGTTCTGGATCATGTGCGCCTCTTGAACTGGTTACGTGTCAACCAGTGTCTTCTGGTACAGTGACTCTCTGTGCCTTCCATCTTCTTTTGGTGTTTCCTGCATCGTTTAATGTTTTATTCTTTACTATCGCAGCTCCAGGCTTTAATTTTTTCCTTCCCTTCTTGCAGCTTGAGAAATGCCAAGTCTTTCCCTCCTCTCTTGTTTTCTAACTCGAAGTCTGCACAGTTCGTTATTATGATCCTTTGTCTTCTCGAGCTGCCCTGGGGGACCTTCTGTTTAGCTTCTGGACTTCATGACTTCCTCCACCTGCTGCAGCCACTTTACAATCAATGGCAAGTTCCAGCGTTACCGTATATACTCGAGCTAAGCCGAGGTTTTCAGCACATTTTTAATGCAGCTTTTGTGGTAAAATTAGGTGCCTCTGCAGATATTCAGGTCGGCTTATAATCAAGTATATACGGTAATTTCTGAAATCCATTTGGGTCTTTCCCCCTTTCTTTCCTATCTTTTTAATGACCGTCTGGCTTTTTCGCATATAGGGTTTGTGATGTCATCCCACAACTCATGGGACGCTCGGCCGCCGCATCTTACCTGCTCTGGAGACGGTTCTCAAGTCAAGGATGTGCCTTGGCTCTCGTAGACATGCTTTAATTTTCTTCAGTTTCACCTTGAATTTGCACATGGGCAGTGGATGGTTCTGTTCCACTGTCGGCCTTGTTCTTGTTCTCCCACCAATGCTAATGAGTTTCTCTGCTCGCCTCTTTATACAGACGGAGTCTACTGGATTCCTGTGTATTCCAGCTGATGAGTTCCATTGTATAGTCACTGCTGAGATTGTTGAAAACCTGTTTCTAGTGCATGAGTTGTTGGTCTTACAAAATTCTATCATTTGATCTCCAGCATTGCTTCCATAGCTAAGGTTATATTTTCCAGCCATATTGGGCATCCCCAAACCAGTAATTACCAATGCATCTTGGCGTCATATTTGAACAATTTCAGACTGCAGAAATTGGTAAAAATCTTCCATTTCTTCATCTTTGCAATGAATTGTTGGCGTGTAAATCAGCATAATAATTGTCTTAACTGGTTTTCCTCCTAGGTGTATGTATATACCTGTGTATTCCATTACTGACAGCATTGTACTTCAGGCGAGATCTTGAAGTGTTCATTTTGGCAACAAAGGCGATGATCATTCCTGGTATAGTAGTAGACCATAGGATTATTCAATTCAAAGTATCTATTCATTTCGGGTCACAAACGTCTAGGCTAGTTATCTTTAAGTATTTCATTGAATTTTTGAGAACTTTAGTTTGCCTGTGTTTATACTTCAGACATTCTGATTAATAATGTTTGTAGTTGTTTATATTTGAGTTCTACCAAGTCATCAAATGAAGGTCCTAAAATCTCTACTTGTCCCATGTCATTAACTCTACTTTGACATGGCTGCTCTGACCCAGTCATGTCTGAGCACATTCCGGCTTGAGGCACCCATTCTGGTCTCTCTCATCGATGCTCTGCTGCTGTTCCTAGGGTTTTCCTTGGCTGAGCTTTTTTTTATTTTTTTAGAAGTAGATTGCCAAATTCTTCTTCCTAGATAGTCTTATTCTTTTTATTTTTTTAGAGTGACTGTATTCTTTCCATCTCCTTTAAAAAAAAAATCATTTTATTAGGGGCTCATACAACTCTTATCACAATCCATACATCCATACATGCATCAATTGTGTAAAGCGCATTTGTACATTCATTGCCCAATAGTCTTATTCTTGGGTTGGCCACTGATACCAGTCTATTCTGAGCAGTCCTTCTGGCTTTTGAAATATCAGTGGTCCAACAGCCACATGCAAGTGACTATAGTACAACAAACTGACAGGCTAGTGGTGGTAAGAAGAATCTAGTTTTTCTATTATTTGCTAATTATGTAGGAAGGATATAATCTTTGAGTGCTTCAAATACAATATATTTGGCTTTAGTACAATTCTTTACCCTCCCCACCCCCCCACCCCCATCCCCCACCGTTTGATTTCACCATGAACTAATGAACATTTTTCATTAGGGGATCCTCTGAGCTAAAGGATAAATAATGTTTAGAACAGTATCTTTTTGCTCCAGAGAATATTGTTTGATCCTAAATGAAGCTAGTCTTGTAACAGCTCTTGTTATTCTATTATTTGTATGAGGGTTTGTTTTTTGTATCAAAGAAATATGAACAGAATCAAACGCCTTAGAAGCAAAGCCATGGGATGTAAGCATCAAGCACTTACGTGGAGGATCTGCCTGATTAAGCGTTCTGCTGTCATCCCTGCAGGTCCCATCAGGCTTGTTCATCCCCAGCATGGCCATTGGAGCGATCGCAGGCAGAATTGTGGGGATCGCGGTGGAACAACTTGCGTACTATCACCACGACTGGTTTATCTTTAAGGAATGGTGTGAAGTTGGGGCTGATTGCATCACCCCTGGCCTTTATGCCATGGTTGGTGCTGCTGCATGCTTAGGTAACTTATTAGGTTTGTTTACATATGGTTAAGGTGTGTCTGGCAGAGAAAAGAAAGGATGGGGACACATTCAAGCTGAATTGAACCAGATGCTCAGGGAGGATACCAAAATCCACTGCCACTGAGTCACTTCTGACCACAGCCGCCTCGGTAAGCTACAGATCTTTAAGGGGACAGAGTCACACTTCTCCCATGGAGTGTGGTTTGATCTGCTGACCTTGAGATTAGCTGTCCAGTGATTACCCAACAGCACTCCCAGGGAGCTCTAAAGGGAGAGAATGATTTAACAGCAATAAAACAATGGTATTATTATATGGTAGTGGTTTACAGTTTACCTGTCTCAGAACAGGTGTTGATAGAACATGTTGATGTTGTATAGTATCTTTGTGGTATCACATTATACTTATGACAGAAAACATCTTAGCATAGTATAAACTTAATGTGAACCCTGTCTAAAGACTGTGTGTAGCTTGGTTCCTAAGATTAGATTTATAATAGTGTTTCATAATAACTTTATTTTAGGGGCTGCAGTTAAGAATTTGTTATTAGCCTAGTGAAATAGTTATTTTCTAGCCTTCATTTAATATTTATTTATGACAAATCATGAAAAAGTAACTACACATTTAAATGAAAAGAACAGTATTTGTATTAAGTACTTGCTCATTGCCCTTGATTTGATTGTGACTCATAGTGACCACATGCGTATCACAGTAGCACTGCCCGGTAGTATTTTCATGGCTCTGATCTGTCTTTCTGTGTGGGTTTGAACCTCTGACCTGTATGCTAGCTGTTGAGTGCCTGACCATTTTTAGTACCCAGGGACTCTGTGGGAGAACGTTTATTGGCTTCTTGGATCTGAAAAGTTAATAATTTTTATATTTGAAGTTCCACTTAACCTTTGATTATTATAATTTTACTCATTGTTATTTTGGTTATTATTTTTGTTCATTGCAATGAAAGAAATCCACAAGTTTGTATTTGTTGTTCTGAAAAAGTATAGTAATCAGATTAAAATGGACAGGGTCATTTCCATCAAAGTAGTACCCGTAACCCAGCTGCTCCCCAGGAAGAAAAAATGAGGCCGTTTGCTCTCTTAAAGATTTATAGCCTCGGCCAAAGGGGCGTGTCATTTAGGATTGCCATGAATCAGAATCCACTCGATGACAGTGAGCTCTTTGTTTTTGTTGTGTGGCGGGTGCGCAGTTAAGCTTAGCTATTAAGTGAAAGGTTGGCGGTTTGAAACCTCCCAGAGGCACCGAGGCCGGGGGATCTGCTTTCAAAAGGCCACGGCCATGGAAGTGTAGAGTGTAGTTCTGTTCTGAACCACGCGCCGCGGCCAGGGGTTGGAGTCTATGCCCTAACAACAACTTGTTAGCAAGTGCTTAGTCAGCAGACCCCCTTCTCTCCATCTCTGCTTGCTGAGCCCCCTGTTAGGTGAAATGAGTGATATGAAAAGAAGTACCAAACCAGAACTCAACCTCAACTACAGTCAAGTTGGGGATATCAAGACCAGCACAGGGAGAAATGGTGAGCAATGGATTAGTAACTTCATACGGACAGTGTTAAATGGTAGCATCTGCAAATTTTGCAGCAGAAGAAAAATCTCTCTGAAGTAGTTCAGGAAGGGTAGAAAACAACTTTATTTAAACAGATGAGATGGATGAATTTCGAGAACGTTGTTGAAAATTATAACAGCATGAAGACAAAGGAATTACAATGCAAACACAGTAAGTATCCGTAGACATTGAAGCCACAGGCTATTAAGGTGGAGTGCACTTGGGTTACTTTAAGGAAATGAAGTTGCATTCGTCAGATAGGTCCTGATTGTGAAAAGAACAGAATCCTGATTTAGGAAGAATTAATATTGGATTTGATCATGTAGGTGACAGAGTTCTGGCTCTGACATTTTTAGCTTTATGACTTTGGGAAAGTTCTCTAATTGATTTTTAACTTTCGCATTTATAAAATGGAAACAATAGTTACACACTTCCTATCCTTGCTTTGAAAATTATTTCCGTTAAAGTGCCTATTAAACTGTTAGCAAGGTGCGCGGTATATAGTTTTTTAATATTTTCAAATGGTCTAATTAGCAGCCCTTGCAGGCTGCCTAGGACATGATTGGCATTCCGTAGGTATCTAATTGTATAGTAGACCCTTTCTCCTTTGTATGTTTAGGTTAAAGAACAAACAGGAAGAGTTTAAACTTCACTACAGTATGAACTGAGGACTCTTGCTAGTTTTTTTTGAACAAGAGCATCATGTCCATGGCAGTATTTGGGAAAGATTAACCTGGAAGCTACCGTATATACTCGCGTATAAGCCGAGCTTTGCAGCACATTTTTAATGCTGTTTTCGTGGTAAAATTAGGTGCCTTGGCTGATAATCGGTCAGCTTATTCTTGAGTATATACGGTAACCAACAAAGCAGATGGAAGGGATGGGGCCTAGAAAATAAAGGTGTACTAAGGTTAAAGAGAAAATTCATGAGGGTCTAGAGCAGTGGTTCTCAACCGTCCTCTTGCTGCGACCCTTTAATGCAGGTCCTCATGTTGTGGTGACTCCTCCAACCACACAATTATTTTCGTTGCTACTTCCATCACTGTCATTTTGCCACTGTTATGAATTGGGCGACCCCTGTGAAAAGGTTGGACCCCCAAGGGGGTCGTGACCCCCAGGTTGAGAACCGCTGTCTCCAGAGAGCTTGGAGAGGCCACGTTGTCGTTGCTTGGTGCTGTTGAGTTGGTCTTGACTCACGGTGAGCCTGCGAACAATAGAACAGAATACTGCCCATCCTGCAAGATCCTCCAAGTGTTGTTTACGTTTGAGCCCAATGTTGGAACCGCTGTGTCACTGTCTCCTTGAGGCCTTCTTCCCCTCCCGTCCTGCTGCTGTACCAGCGTCATGTCTCTCTAGGGACTGGTCTGTCTCGACACCATGTCTAAAATGCAGTCTCATGACCCTCCCTTGTTAGGAGCATTCTGGCTGTACTTCTTCCAAGACAGATTTGCTTGTTCTTCTGGCAGCCCATGGTACTCTATATTTTTCTCCAAAATGACAATCCAAAAGCATAGCTTCTTTTCCTGTGTTCCTTATCATTGTCTGACTTTCACATGAATAGGAGGGAAGTAAAAATATCATGGCTTGAGTAAGGTATACTGTAGCCCTCAAATTGCCATCCTTGCTCTTCAGATGAAAGATGCCATGCTGTGTGGACTTGCCCAGTACCATATGTTGTTTGATCTCTGAACTGCGCGTCCGTGAGCACGGATCGTGGCGCCCAGTAAGATGAAATCCTCGACAACTCCTCCTTTTCCCCATTTATCATGCTGTTCATCTCAGTCCAACTGGGGAGATTTTGGGTTTTTTTTATCCTGAGTTGTATTTCACACTGAAGGCTGCAGTCCTTGATCTTTATCAGAAGTACTTCAAGCCCTCCTTGCTTTTAGCAAGCAAAGTTGCATCATCTGCATGTGGCAGACTGCTAGTAAGCCTTCCTTCCTCTGTTCCTGATGCTGCGTTCTTCGTTGAGTCCAGCTTCTCATGTTATTTGCTCAGCGTACAGATTAAAGAAGGAGGCTGCAAGGATACAACCTGGACACATACATTTCCTGATTCTTAAGCCATGCAGCATTCTCTTGTTCTGTTTATACAGCTGCATCTTGGTCCGTGTCCAGATTCCACACGAGCAAATGAGGTGCTTTGGAATTCTCATTCTTCTCAATGGCACTCGTAGTTTGTGATGATCCATACAGTAGAATGCCTTTGCATAACCAGTAAAACAAGTAAATATTTTTCTGGAAAGACAATAACTGAGAGGTGATTTTTCCCTTTTTCTTTTGAGGAAATTGCATAGGACTAGGTGACACACTGGAGCTGGCTTGAAACGGAGGAATCAGTAACTGGGTGTTAGGTCAGTTGAAAGGGAAAGCTCTTTGGAGAAGAAAGGAGTTTGATTTTAATTCAGCAGGGTTTAACTTTTAAAAAAATTAATTTTAAATGTTAGTAGATCACCCAAGTTACAAGATGAGAAAAATGAGACAAACACATCAATAAGATATGATATGCCTAGTTGAAGACATGG
>NW_022103906.1:73846593-73854140 GCF_000313985.2 Echinops telfairi | reverse complement strand
CTGCCTACCTTCTATTTAAAATTTTGTGTTCAACTGCCTAGTCAAACAATTCTAAAAAACTTAAAAACAGCAAACATTCTAGTAGCTTATGATGAAGTTCCTCCCCTTCCTGACCAGGGTCCTCACTTGTTGCAGGCGGTGTGACCAGGATGACTGTCTCCTTGGTGGTCATTGTTTTTGAGCTGACTGGAGGCTTGGAGTACATTGTCCCCCTTATGGCTGCAGTGATGACGAGTAAATGGGTTGGAGATGCCTTTGGTAGGGAAGGCATTTATGAAGCGCACATCCGACTGAATGGCTACCCTTTCTTGGATGCAAAAGAAGAATTCACTCACACCACCCTGGCTGCCGACGTCATGAGACCTCGAAGGAATGACTCACCCTTGGCTGTGCTGACACAGGACAATATGACAGTGGATGACATAGAAACCATGATCAATGAAACCAGCTACAATGGCTTTCCTGTTATAATGTCAAAAGAGTCTCAAAGACTAGTGGGATTTGCCCTCAGAAGGGACCTGACAATTGCAATAGGTACCTTTGAAGTCTTATGTACATTGCTGGGTTGTTTTCTTGCCAAATACGATTTTATCTTCGCAGGTGCCAGGGCATCAGCTAAATACAGCGTTGCATTTAAATACAATGGGCTTACTTGAATGCAAATTATTGAAAATCCCCCGGGCTTCAAGTGGTTCATTCCAATTCAGCCTGTTCTGAGAATTTGCATTTCCACCCTAGATAGACTGACTCAGAATCTACCTTTTAGTGGAATTACCCGGGGATCTTGTTAGATTGTAGATTCTGATTCAGTGTAGCTGGGCTGGGCGTGCTGAGCCGTGGCGCGTGGCAGAACAGCATGAACTAGCTTGAAGCCCTGAAGATCGCCTTCATTGTTCTCTTTCATAGTCGGGTCACAAGGGTTTGCATTCGCGGACGGTGGATTTGGGTTTACAGCATGAACATGTTAACTCCAACATGCAGTTTAAAATGAAAACACGCACTGCGACTTTCTTTTTGGTCAAATGCCAGATTGAAAAACAAAAGCAAAACACCATACCAGCCCTATTGATTTTCTGCCCAGCTGCCTGGATATGTAGTTTGAATTAGACATTAGCCTTACTACATTATTTCTTGGAGATAAATTAAACTTTTTGAAGAGGAACAAATTGTGTTCTTCCAAAATATGTATATTCACTCCCATATTTCTGAAGAAGCTAGTAAAACATTTGATCTCTTTCATTACATTCTGACTACCCCTGTGCCCCTCCCCACCCCACCGCCAACCTCAGAGGTGATGGACAGTAAATACAGCAAGCCTCTCTGTTGTTACTTTGCAGTTTTTACTAGAAGAGTTGGAATTGGGAATGAGAGTATTTGGCCTGTCCCCAAAGACCATCCTTGTATTTCTCAAATTAAACTGGAAAACGTTTGAAAGAGGCATTAAAGTGGGGTGGGGTGGGGATGGGAGGAATCTAGACAACATCCTTCTTAGTTTAGGAAGAGTCTACCGCACTGGAAGAAGCAAGCAATCCCAATATGCTGTGTTATACTCAAATGGAGTGATAAGTGTTGCCGAGAAGGCAAATGAGTGCAGTATTTTGACAGAGCAAGTGCTGCTGCTCCTAAGCCATGACTAGGGGCAAAGTGATCGCCAGAGAAGAGTTATTATTAATGTAGTTTCTCATGTTTCACGATTTACTGTTGCCAAAGAAAAGGAAAAGGAGGTCATATCTATCAAGATTGGAAGGAACCAAAGCCAAGAAGGAAAGGAAGGATGTGGGAAAACGAGAGATTATTTACATTTCCTGTGATTTTCGTGGGCCTACTGCTAAGAAAGAGAGAAAGAGGCCTGGATCCCCCTGGAATAGGGGATATCACCGAGTCTTAACTGAAATCCTCAGGAACACGGAAAGGGTATTATTTGTAAGGGAGCTGACTGTTATTCTGCAGTAGAACCTTGGAGAACCCACACTGGCCACTTAATCATCTCCAGACCATTAAGCAGGTAGCTGGGTTCACCCCCTGACGAAAGGAGCTCCCACTCAGTCTGTGATTCATATTCAAGCCAGGTGCTTTGTAACTAGTCCTCAAAAAAGCTGGATTGTAACTTAGTCCCCGCTACTAATAATGGCAGGCTATGGGCCTGTGGAGTTGCTGGAAATGGTTAAAACTACAAGAATGTTACATTTGCAAACACCCCTGTCCATGCTTTAGGCCCTTGAACTTTTAAAGCACCTTTAAAGGATAAAAGCAGTTTGGTCAGACCACACAGAAGAGATCCTTTACAAATAAAACACCCGAGGAAAATATCAGCCTTTCTATTATGCTTCTAATTGCAGTTCCAGGCCATCTTTCGTGCTCATGACTCATCCAGAAAAGTATACTCTTCACATCAGAAAAGAAAACCAGCCTGGAGGAAGCAGCTCATTCATAGGGTGTAGAATACTGACTGTAGTCAAAGCAGGGATAAAAGGCCGCCTCGCTCACCTGCAAACAGGAACACCCGAGGAGTAAGCTCTCGGCTCCGTCCCATGACGGGCTCCAGGCACAGATGGTGGTGTCATGTACGGCACAGGCCTGACAGCCCATGCTTCCAGCACACTGAGTTGCCCGCAGTTACAGAACAGCTTCAGCTCCAGGAAAGGGAAAGGAATTATACCACAATACTAAAAAGACACATGTATGAGGATGCTCACTCTGTCAAACTGAACATTATTACTAAATGGCTTTTCAGTCGATTCCTCTCTTGATTAGGGAGACGATAACAACCAAAATGAAAGGACCAGAGGGTGCATTTATTTCCTATCTGATTACAGATTGCCTGTAAACAAACCTACCGACTGTTCTAAAGCACGTTGTTCTCGATCTCCCTTCAGAAAGCGCTAGGAAGAAGCAAGAGGGCGTCGTCGGCAGTTCTCGGGTGTGTTTTGCACAGCACACCCCGTCACTTCCAGCAGAAAGTCCTCGTCCTTTGAAACTTCGGAGCATCCTGGACATGAGCCCGTTTACAGTCACAGACCACACCCCGATGGAGATCGTGGTAGATATTTTCCGAAAGTTGGGTCTGAGGCAATGCCTTGTAACTCACAACGGGTAAGTTTGGCGTCCAAGAACTCGATCCACTTGATAGAATTTAGGATCTTTTTGTAGTGGCATTGGTACGTTCTTCCTAAGAGAGAGCATGAACTGTCAGCTCTCAAACTAGAAAGCCTTTCTTTGAGTTCGGTTACACACACGGGGCTGGTCAGTCAAGGTCATACTTGGCAACGGATAAGAAAGATGCCAACTGCTAGCTCTTCCTTCAGATAGGAAGCCACATTTGGGAAGGAACAGTAAGCTGGAAAAGGTACACATCTCCAGCGAACAAGCAGCACGTTAAGCTTAGAGAGGTTCGGATAGTAGACCAGACAGATCTGCAGGGAACACCCTTGCAAAACCATTTTTTTTAAAAGGACTTCCCTTTGAGTGTTCACATTGCTAGTCTAGTAAGGACCTTCTAGATCTGCCATGGCTTGCTTCTTGCAGCCAGCCTGTGGTTGAGCGTGGAACGAAGGGAAACCAAACAGCACACTCACCGCCATTGAGCCAGTGCTGGCTCACAGCAACCCCTGTAGCGTTCTGAGATGTCACTGTGGATGGGAGTAGAAAGTCCAGTCTTTCTCCTGAGGAGCTGCTGGGGGTTTCGAACTGCCGACTGTGTGGATTCGCAGCCCAGCGTTCGTAGCCACTGTGCCACCAGGGCTCCTTTGTAATGCGGGCAAGACTATGTAATGAAAAGATTTGGGAATTAGCTAAAAATCTCCTTTCGCGAATGCTTTCTCTGCTTTCACCTACCCTCTGTCCACAGATCTTTTATAAACTTGCTAGTGACAAATGCAACACTCATGCACTTTAATGATTTTTCTGCCTTTTGCACATGGACGCTGGGTGCTTCAGACGCCCTGGGCCCCTGGCACAGACGCCTACTTAGCAAGCACTCCTACTGCCCCCGCCTGCACACCTCTCTCCTGCTCCAGCCCACCACTCAGGCTCTCGAGGCTGCTGCCATTACATTATTATTCCTTAATTGAAGTTGTTCAAATGTTATTTCATCTCAAAGCAGATAACAGAAAGGCTGGACAAGAGAAACCAAGGTGGTTCTTAGATTATGCATAAACTGGATGCCGAGCAGCTCGAACCTGGACGAAATCCTAAGCATTTAGAGAATCCCAGCAAGGGCAAGGGCATTTTTACATTTTGTACCAAGTATTTGGGCTCCAGAGAACACGACTCCAATCTAGAGAAGGAAGAAAAAGGGAACAAAGTGAAGATTCGTGTTTGCCAAACATCTTCCTCATGTTGTCTGGGTGTTGCTGTACCGCCAGGTTTAGAGACTTTCTTAAAGTCCATGTCCAGTAAGTCAGACTCTCTTTCCGAGACGTGAAACCCAATTTCTTGCTACTGTCTAACACTAGAAGTGACAGATAGACTCCCTCCCCTTCCTTCTTTGTGATTTCTTAAGACTACTAAAACATGGTCTTGGCTACTGTGTTAGAGAACACTGGACTGAGAACAGAAGTCCAAAGCTAGGGAATTAGATGTATGATTAGTGGTTTTCACTGTTCACCAACTAAAACAACTCAGGGACTGGGAAATACATCATGAAAAGGCAAAAGCTCTTAATTAAGGGGAGGGTGTGTGAAATTTGATTAGAGGAGAGATTAGTAAAATATTTTGGTTACTATTTTTAAGTTTAGTACTGTTTAACAAAAGAATGGCACCAAGCTATTGTTTAAAAACGTATTAAGTATGTGTTAAATGGAGTAATTTTTCATAGAGCTTTTATGGTACCTTGGGCCTTACGTACTAAACAGCTCAATTAGAATCTAACCTGAGTTGTTATAATCTGTTCTTTGCTTCAAGTAGTTTTCTCTGCCTGGCATGATTTATCCTTTCTTGTACTAACACATAAATGTAGTGAGTTATCTCATCAAGATGTGCTATGGTCATAAAGCTGGAGGAGTTAATTTTCCTATTCTATGCTGATTAATTTCCAGATTTTTTGCAGCATGGATATTTTTAAAAAGAAAAATATTTAATAGAAAATATAAAATGTAAAAGTGTGTGGGAGGAGTCAGTGTAAGATGAAAAACGAACACCCAAACTCCACATCCACGGCGATGCACAGCGACCCTCTGTAGGGTTTCCTAGGCTTTGTGACTCATTATGGGAGCAGAAAGCCTCATCTTCCTCCTGCAGAGCAGCCGATGGGTTTGAACCGCTGACCTGTAGTTAGCAGCCCATGCTTACCGACAGCACCACCAGGGCTCCTTCAGCGTAGGATATCAAAACCAAAAACCATCTGCCATCGAGGGGACGCCGACTCATAGCAGCCCCATCGGAAAAGGGTAGAGCTGCTCCACGGGCTTCCGAGACGGACTCTGTTCGGGAGTAGGAGGCCCCCACTTTGCCCTGCGGTGTGCCTGGTGGTTTTACATCTGCTGACCTTCTGGTTAGCAGCTCAGTGCATAACCCTGCCAACTGTCGAATGCGTAGGGGAGGGATGCTTCTTTCTAAAGGAATATTTTTAATTGCCTTCATCAAATTTGGTTATCTCTGCCCTTCAAGGAAAAGAAGTAGATTTATTAATGTTCGGGAAGAGGACCTTCGCAAAGGGAGTTTTTTTCTTTGATGTATGAAAGGAAGCTTTGAATGCGATTGTGTCAGTTCCTACTGAAAGTCGGCCCCCCCGCCCCCGGCCCCGCCCCTCCCCTCCCCGCCATGTGACAGAATAGAACTGCCCCGTCGGATTTTCCCAGCTGTAACCTTTACAGAGCGAAACACCAGGGCCTTCGCCTTCTGAAGCCTGTGGGTGCAGTTGACCCCCGCCTTTCAGTGCAGCCAGCCCTTCTCTGTGCTTGCGTCAGGAGGTGTCGGGTGTTTTCATTCTCAAGTGAAACGATGGCTAAGCCCAGAGAAGAAGTGCTTCCTAGTATTTCTTGGAGCGTATGCAGTTCTGGACGATTATCAACATTTCATAGTTCATAGCAGGTCCGTAGAGGTAGAGAATCATGATCTGGGGGTGAGATAGAACAGATCTAGAACCCTAACTGCGAGGCGACAATGGGAAAGGAGAAGCGAGGGAGACTTTGCCCATAATATAGGAAGATGTCAATTCGCTGTTGATTGTCCACATTTGATATTTGAATGCAGCCGAATCTCCCACCATGGTTTCGTTTCGTAGAACAGTAGGACTGGGCATCACTCCATGTGGAAGCTCTGGGGCCGAGAGCTGAGGAGGATACTGGATGGAGAAGGACACTCCATCAAAACACCGTTTTCTCCTCTCCGCGTTTTAAAATGACTTCCTGAGAGGGGTGGTAGTGAGCGATAATTTTCAAAGCTGCTTTGAATATTAACCTTTTGGTGGTGGGAGGTGATCCCATCATACTTAGTGTTTTGGGGGATGGACTTTGGGAACACGCTAGATTAGATCATTACATGTCAGTTCAAAAAAACCCACAAATTGTTTCACATTGCACGTAGATTCTGCTTCCACTCTCTGGAATTAACGTTAGTACCAAACCTGGCCTGATTTTCAAACATTCTTCTCTGTTGGCGAAAGAGACGAATCATGTATGCTCCTCCCTTTAGGGCTGTGACTTTGTAAAGCTGACTTTGTAAAGCTCTAAACTGGTCACTTTGTCTTGAGAGTTCTAACTTCTCACAGTGTACCTTGTGATCTGACAGTGTGAATGTGTGCACACGCAATATTGCCCAATATTGATCATTGCCTAGAATTGGACAGGAAAACATGAATTTCGTAGGTCTTACTTGTTTTGCCAAGATGTTCACATTCCCTGACTCCAGACATAAATCCAAGTCGATCGAACCAGAGCCTTTCTTGAGTGGTCGTTGTCTATAGGACAGATCCTGAGCTTTTTGGAGGGAAAGGTTGCACCCATGTCCCAATACCTTTTCTGTTTATTGTTCTTCTTAAGGATCAATACATTACTTAAAGAAACATCAGCAGAGCACCGACTTCTGCCTTTCCTGTTCACTACCTCCCATTTCTGAGCTGCTTTGCCCCTCCTCACCACATTGTCTCAAGTAACCATTGTAACCAACAGAGCCGTGAGAGCAGACGACTTCGGCTAAGTGAAGTCCCGTAGTGCCGTTCTTCCACAAGCCAGAATGTCCACAGCACGCTTACTAGAGAAAGTTGGCTTTCACTTGATGGCCATGGGAATGGGCTTCTGGGATTTAAAGATGAAAGCTTTTCATGGTTTTGGGCTGTCACTGTCATTTGACTGCATACATCTCACAGTTAAATTCACTAACTTCCATTATAAAACCAGTAACTGGACTTCTGTTTTAATCATCCAAATGTCAGCTTCAAGGGTCCACATCGTGAAAGTTCATACCCTTCACTTTCCCTGATCGATGTCAACAAAGAAATGAGGGTTACTTTTAGAGATACATGAGTGAAAATAATCTTGCCTCCTAATTATCAGTAGAGTGGTTTATTTTTAGAAGTGGCGTTCATTGTTCTTGACAATTTGTGTTTC
>NW_022103906.1:73840716-73846225 GCF_000313985.2 Echinops telfairi | reverse complement strand
AGTAGGATTTATGCAAACGGAACCCAAGGATTCAAGTCATTTTTGTTTAGTTTTGTATTTTATTTGCTAAAGTACATTAAAACGCATTCTTATAGTTTATGGTTTAATTTTTTTTCTCATTCTTTATCATTATGATTGGAACCGCTTTTTATTTAATTTCTCACAGTTATTAGCATAACATGGTCTGTTTCAGGATTGTCTTGGGGATCATCACAAAGAAGAACATATTAGAGCATCTCGAGCAACTCAAGCAGCACGTGGAGCCCCTGGTGATTAGATCTGTCAGATCTCCTCAGTAGACACCGTCCAAGTCAGGACGCATGACACTTGTGAACTGTTCAGTGCGCTTTCCCGTCCACCTACTGAACAAACAAACAAACAACCCTACTATGCAGCCAATTACATTTGTGTCTGATAATGTGTCTGTAAACTAAATTTAGTTTATGTATAAAATCCCATTCATAGAAAGTAAGCACGATCTTTAGTTAGGCTTTAAGAACTGTAAATAGCTTCGTAGTTGAATGAGTCAGATATCATTGGGCATTCTTAAACGGACAAATCTGTCTACCTTCGCGGGTACACCCATCTCCGAAGATGCTTGACTAGTTAAACATGTCTGCCTCTACCTCCCAAACTCTTTTTCTTTTTTGTTTCTTTAATTTATTATGGTAGTCTTATGGTAAATCTAACCTCGTGATTTTAACCATCTCAGCAATGTTAGAATTGCTGATCAGTTAAAAAAATAAATCCAGAGAAGTCTTTAATGATCACACTAACCAAGAGCCTTCTGTGTATATATTTGTGATCATAGCATGTTTTTTCTACTAGCCCCAATATACCTTCAAAGTCAAGAATGTGTGTCCTGTCATTTCATTAGAGAATTGTACCTAGATTACGCGTGTGGCCCTTTGTATGATGCTAAGCAGCATTTGTGGTCAAATGTGTTTTTACTGGCTTTATGTCCAAGTGTTTTCATGACTAAATGGAAATTTGGAATTATCATACCTTATAACATAAAAACTGTCTGGCTTTAGCAATTAATGCCTGAACTTAACTCTGCCAAGCAATTGTCATCTATATATAGTTGCAACTTGTCCCAGTTTGCTAAAGTACACAACTGATTATGTATTCCTGTTGTATGCTAATATTTCACAAGTGTTTCATGCATCCTTTTTTAATAAGTACTAACCAAAATAATGTATTAGCAGCTCATTCACTCTGCTTTCTGCCTCACCTGCGATCTTTTAGAAATGCTTCTCGATTGTTTACCTATCGTTTAATGTGAGCACTGACAACCGAGACTTTCAGAGAAGTGCTGTATCTTAATCTTTTGGGGCCAAAGTAAAAAAAAAAAAATGGGGAACACTGATGAATCTACTTGACATAGGAGTTAATTTTTAGATTTATTCTTGGGTGTTCTGAAGTTTGGGCTTGAGCTGCTGTGGTGACCCTTTGGCTTGCATTTTATTTGGAATGTATGTGTTTTCATGAAGATTCCACATATAACTGAGCAATCATTAAGGTTTTTTTTTTAATGATTGATTTTGGTTAAAAAAATAAAAAGTGGACGTCTGAAGGGATTTGGTCATCAGATATTTTACTGCTTTTTTGTTGTGACGGAAATGATTTACCTTCCTAAACGAGATCAGTATCATTTCCTGTCCATACAGTCCCTCCCCCTTGTTTTTGTTTGGGTACGCATTAACACAGCTATCCGACCTCAGCAGACTATTAGTGACCATACTACTTTTGGTATCAAATGATGGTTGCTGGATATTTTATTATCTTGACCAATAAAATAATTTTTTGATAATACAAACTCAGGCTGCTTGCTTTGCTCTATTCTTGTCAACAAAAAGGATTTAGCTATAGCTTTAGCTTCTTTTCCATTTCCCTTTTATTTTAATAGCAATCTTCTGTTTATCCCTTTCAGACGCCTCCTTGGCATTATAACAAAAAAAGATATCCTCCGTCATATGGCCCAGACGGCAAACCAAGACCCCGCGTCCATAATGTTCGACTGAGTCCCGTAGATGAGGAGAGAGAGGAGACAGAAGAGGAAGTTCATTTGTTGAATAGCACAACTCTTTAGCCTGAGGGAGTCGTCTACTTTTTTTTTCTCCTTAAAAAAAGAAATTGTAAAAGCTGGACCTTTGCAACAGGGTTTGCAAACAGTGCTGGTGGTATGGAGGAGTTTTGTGGGGAGGGGCAGGAGAGAGAGAAGGAAAGGAGGAATGAGGCATTTCACCACCTCACTGAGAGCAGCAAATCAATTCCTCTGGTTCTGCACTGGATGCATTCAGCTGCGATTTGCCGTGATAGTGCAGGCCGAGCCTCCACGGAGCTGACACCGGAGGTCTTGAGCACCTAGCCTGTTACTCTGATCTTGCAAAGACCCGCTATCAGTCCCTGTTTCCGGAGGGATTACTCTGAATTGAGCCATCTGTAAGACTGCAGGGTCTTGCCCTTTTTTATCAAACTGTTCTGTTGAACTCATGAATTGTACAGTTAACCATTACCTTTCTACATTCCAGAAGAGCATTTCTTTCTCTTTCTCCTGAGTTGTAACAAAGCCTCTTAAACTGGTGTACCCTTTGGAAGCAGTCCTTTCTCATATTGAGATGTACTGATTTTACTGAGGTCCACCCCAAGAAGGGAGCGTGCCGTGTGCCATGAAGCAGGTAGTGTGCACCATCGCCGTGTGCTTGGACCATCGCACAGGTTCCACAGCCAGGCAGGTGCAACTGGTCAAACCTCATAGGGCGTGATTGAAATGCCCCAGCTTGCGCCCGGCCCGGCTGAGAATCAACCACGGAACTTGACTTTTAAGGATACACAGGTTTTTGTTGTTGCTGTTTGGTTTGATATTTTTCATCTCAGACTTTATGGGTAATGTGACCTGGTCTTATGCAAGTTTTTCACTTTCGAAACTCTGACAGACAAGTGCTGCTCAGCACAAGGAAAGAAGATGCTGCTGCGTGACCAGGGCAGAGAAGGACGTGTTCTGTCCAGCTGTGTCTGGTATTAACTGCATGTTAAAGACACTGGAACTTTTTCCCCTTAAAATTAGTCAGCCTTCCCCACCCCACCCTTTCCTCAAGATGTTTTACTGCTGACACTGGAGAAGAAATGTAATTCATAACTTGCACTAAATGTATATTTCTTTCCTAAAAAATTTACCATTCTTATTTATATTTTTATGGATTAAAATTTATAAAATACAGATCAGTTAATATCTCAATTAAGTAATTTTACCCTCTTAATGTGATTTTTATAGACTAATCCAGACATACAAACATGGAGATAGGAACAAAGTTGACAGTGAAGTTGTGGTTATTTCTGGACGCTCCACTCTGCACATTAACCTTTTCTGCACTTTCACTGCCAGCTCCTGCGTTCGCTCTGACTGTCCATGTTCATGCCTCCTTAACGGGAAGCCTGGAACACTACAAGTCACTTTTCAAATTAAAACCAAAAGTTAAAGAATGTTAACCCTTTAAAATGGAAAAATAGAATCACTAGGTAGCGGTTAACAGTTTGGACGTCAATACAATCTAACCTGGGAATCTGGGGGTGGAACGGTCATCCGGAGGGCGGGTGACAGTGTGCACTTTTGAGCACAGGGTTGAAAAGACACGGAAGAGTGTGGGGTGGTTTTTTGGTGACATGTCTGTTTTTATCGTGCTTTTAATTTACTGCGAGGAAGGGGGATAGACTCAGAGGAACTGTCCCAAATACTCTGATTATCCATCTTTGGTAAGCAAGGGATTTTTTGCAGACAGATGTTTTCTAAAACACAAGAACAAATTAACTTTTTTTCCTTCTATTTTGGAAGGGAGTCCTCACTTTCTAGTTCTTAATACAGGTATGAAGGTCATGAAGAGCTTATATAAGATCGTGAAGCAATATTAGAATGACAACTGAAAGTTGAGAAAAATCCTAAGATTTTAAAAATCTGACAGTTTTCGTTGTGCTGTTTGCTTGAAATCAGTATTTTGCTATAATTCTGTCATTCCTTTGGCAGACATTGTTTTCCTCATAGCCCCTTTGAAGTTCATTTTGGACATCCAGGCTCAAATCCTTTCCGAGTGATAATTCTGTACCCCTCCGGCCTAAGTGGGCTTGCAGTATGGTTGGCACTGCCAACGGAGCCTGGTGGGGCTGTGAGCCGGCATTAGGCTGTAAACTGCCAGGTTGGCAGTTCAAACCCACCGGTTGCTCCATGGGAGAAATGACGCTGTCAGTGCCGTAAAGATTGGAGGTCTTACATAGAATCGCTGTGAGTCAGCACTGACACTACAGTAGAGCATTTAATTTTGTTTTAGGCACTGCTAAGGTCTGAACTCCCCAGCCTGGCTACTGGATAATATGATTCTTGTCCTAAACTGCAAGACTTCAAAGGAGAGACCCATTTTCATGCACACAGTTTTATACATAAACTCAACTCCATTCCCCACATTTCCTGTTTTGATCTCCCCTTTCCACTGGCTAGCCTGCTTTAGAGACACACATGTTCAGGGTGAGTACTGAAGTGCTAACTTGGCTGCTTGCGTATAGGGTTTTCATTCCTGGTGTGTCTTACTGCTGGGACACGAGAGGGGACGTACATTGACTGCATTCGTTTGGTCCCTTTGGCATGACTGCTCTGTTGCAGTTCCCGATCCCTGGAGCTATGCCTGCTTTTAAACCCAACCATGACATGGTAGACACCGGAAATAACATGTGCCTGGCCAATTGGCAGATGAACTGGCCAGTATGATTAAGTATAGCGCCTTATTTGTCTCCCCATGTTGAGGAAGGTACTGTGAAAATGGGTGTCGCCATCTTCTCATCCATGATTGTTTTCAGATTTGGTTCATGAAGAATGCTCAGTGTACTTAATCTGTGACATTGCCTAACCTGTATTTATCTGTTTTTACTTATAGTAGTGTAGTAAAGCTGCCTATCATTACAGTGAAATGGATTGCTGTAATGAGCTAATCAAAGTCTATTAAAATCTCTATGACAATGTGTGTTTTGGCCTTTAATTATATTTATGGACCGCTCTCCCACTGTTACTCCTGCTCCCGTGTGGGCCCATATGCCTGGCACCAGCAGCGTCAGGGGGGGAGAACCAGCTTAGTGGGCTCGTGCCACCCTGGCGGAAACACTTTCAGCAACAGATGTTTATTCTCTCATGGTTCAGGGCACTGGCTCTGGGGGCAAGTCCTGTCTCTTCTGAGCTACTACTCCCAGGCAGTTGTCACGTGCTTGCCATCTCTGTCCCCTCCACCCCCGCGCCCCTCTCTCTCTGCTAAGTTTCATTTACTCTTATTTTTCAAAAGAGATAATAATAGACTTATAATACACCCACACTAATGCTGCCTCATCACACAGATAACCCATTGCCCAGTGGGCTTATAGCCACAGGCTAGTCTCAGTCGCACCTGTATTGGAAGGGCACCAGGGGCCATAGAAGAGTGCCTGCCAGGCTCAGGGCAGGATGTGCATGGTGGCCAGCAGGAAGTGA
>NW_022103906.1:73838541-73839747 GCF_000313985.2 Echinops telfairi | reverse complement strand
TTTGCTAGTGCAGTGAAGGTGGAGTAGGATAGAGGAATCAACGATGGACCCTACTGCAGTTTGGGCTGCAGTAACTGTAATGGCAATTTTTACTGAGTTGAAGACATTAGGAATAGATCTGTAGGTGTGCACAGAAGAATTGTGGCTTAAGAAATTGTTTTAGATGCCTTGAGATACTGGGGTAGGGTGAGAGCAGGGAGTTGTAGAGTCAGCAGCTATTGATTTACTCGAAATAAATTGAGGGAAAAGGTCCAGCTGAAGGTAATACAGAAAGGGATCAGTCCGCATGAGATCACGGTGGGCTTACCATCAGTGTGCACAGAGAAGAGGTACGCAGGCACAGTTCTGTTCCCATCCGGGAGCAGCCTGGGAAGTGTGCGGTAGGAGGTAGTGCCTAAAGCCAAGCGAATCAACATTTCCAGGAGCAATTGAGCATGAGGTTGCTGACAGATGAACACTGAAAACTGACCGATCTTTGGCCAGCGCAGCTTCAGCGTACTGCAGCGTGCAAAGGCCTGACTGAGGTGAGGCCTTGGAAGGAGAAGAATGAAAGACTATCACATAGGCCGTTCTTCCTCTTTTTGAGAAAGACTGTCGGTTCAGGGTGTGCTGTTTTACAAAGTAACAGGATCTTCGAGCTTTTGTGTGGCTAGTGATGAGAATTCTTGAGTAGGCAAGAAGGGGTTGGATCTAAGACAACTGGTGGGCCATTAAGCCATGTTCATCAACATTCTGGAAGGCAGAGTACACCACGGGTAGTAGAGGTGACATTTGGTGGATGGTCGTTTGCTTGTTTTCTCAGTGAAATATGGGAGGGGGTGTCCGAAGTCTGACGGGGAAAGTCGGATCATCTACAGGAGCCGCACAGTCTACTTGAGATGAAATGAGAAACGTCTCAATGGTTATGCAAGTTTTTTCTCCAGCCACATGCTACTGAGCAAATGCAAGAAAGGAATGGGCAGGCTTCAAGTCCTAACAGCCCAGTACAGAATATGAAGAGAGCGGCAAGGGAGTTGACTGACTAGAGTGATGGAGAATGGTATTCTGAGGGCTAGATGAAGAGAGAATAATATGCTATCACGAAAGAGCAGTAGAGATAATGAACTGTAGGCTGTGGTCCAGTAAAAGAATTACTACTGGGTTGGGGTACTAGGTGAAGTATGGAAAGGTGTGCTGTTTACAGACAGGAGGATGTTAAGCATCGTG
>NW_022103906.1:73836059-73837525 GCF_000313985.2 Echinops telfairi | reverse complement strand
AAGTAGGTAAATATCTTAGAAACTAAACAGAATGAGGGGAAAACAGCACAAGAGTTTTTAAAAAGATTAGATTAAGAACAACAGTGATGTCACTGTTCTTAGTCAAAGGAGGGGTGAGCCATTTGTTCCTGTAATGGTTTAACTCACTAATGTTAGCACAATAGTGAGTTCACATGAATGCAGGATATGATAGCTCCTTAAACCTTGGACCTCCCCATCGGAACGGAATGGAAAAGACCCTTTTTGCTTTTGTTTGGGCTAAGATATAAAAAAATGTGCCTCCATTACACAAAGCATCTTCAGTGCCTATGCAAAGGCACAATGGGCTCGACGCAGAAAGGTAACCGGCAGCCAGAGAACACTGGATTGGAGGTCCCAGGAGATCCCGTGTTGTCCGAGAAGTCAAGAACCCTTAACTCTGGGGGATCTCATGTAACTCATTTCTCAACTCTTGCTATTTTTTCTTAGTGCTTAGTGATGTTTGGGATACAATGATTTTACTTAACACATACTTGCTTTTACATCCAGAGCTTTGTTACTGATGAAGCTATCTGTCCATAAAATACACGCCTATAAAAACTTTCGACCTCACTGGGGTAAGGAGACATGCTACTCATATTCAAAATCTTGTTTCATTTCAACAAAACACTGTACTCAACCATATGCACATATAAAAAAGTCGTTTTCAAAGGGACAACATGCACTATGAGAATCTGGAAAACTCTTTAAGAGACGTTTGTTGGGTAAGTAAACTGATCTTCTACAAAATGTGGGTTCAACTCGTTGACCCGAGGGCTCTTCTGCCTTGACTGTGGAGGGGGAAAACAGACTTTTGGGCACACAATTTGTTATTTTGCATTTCCTGGTTTGCTTTCCATTTTTAAGCTGAAGGACATCCTGTCGGGTATGAGGACGACCTAAATTTTGGATAACGCAGCTGTTCCCACAGATGCGTACAAGAAACCTCGATGAAATAATTTGCAATGGGAAACGTTAAAATCCAAAATATATTGAGCCATATACTATACAGTATGTTATACTAATCCTAACATACTATTATCAATATAGCATACTGTGGTGACGAATAATGTCTGAGTCAGAGAACAGCTGTTTTAAAGAAAACTGATGGGGCAACTAGGACCAATTTGGGGGAGGACATCAAAGCCACCCGAGGATACTGATAAAATGAAGCTTTGCTGAGTCCGGGGTGAGCCTGAGCCACTCTGGAGACGGCTACGTACAGTGTCAGGACTTTAACCTGTAAGGGTTCTTCCCTGGGCCCCAATCCACTGTAGATCGGATCCAGAAAGCTACGGCTATTCTGAACTCAAGGATCGAAGGAAAGAACTAAATCATTGTCCTTACTTTGAACACTGGAGGCAGGACGAAGAGAGGGCAATCTGGTCTAGCCACAGGCGTTAGGCAGTGGCTGCCTCTGGCATGACTTCAGCTGTCGTCCCAAACGG
>NW_022103906.1:73829937-73834374 GCF_000313985.2 Echinops telfairi | reverse complement strand
TGTGTGTGTTTTTACTCACATGTGAACCGTAGCAAAAGAGGTCCATGCCCAACTCAAGTCCCATGCCATAATCGCATTCGTCATTGGCAAACTGCACAAAAGTCATCATTTCTTGAATGGGAGCAAAGGCTTTCAGCCGCTCCTCATCACTCGGTGCCTCAGCAATTGCCTTGCAAATTCTCTTGAGGTCGGCTGAAAGAAATCGGCGATACAAAGATGACCTGGGCCATGTGAAGGGTAAGCTGGGGTTCCCTCCCCTACGTGGCTGGGTTAGGTATCGATGGCAGGGCAGGGTAGTAATCCGCAGCCCGGCCATATGGATGGGAACTTTTGTCATCTTTCTCCTTAGGATTCCAGCATATATTGGCTATAAAGAGTGACGATTTTAATTATTTTTCAATAAAATTGCAGTGATTTTACATCAGGCTTTTAATGATTTTCAACTGGCTAAGACAGTGTTTGCGGCCAACCCTGGTTCACCCACACCCTGTTTCTGAACGTCCTTTAAGTATAGTTTTCTCATTTTTACGTGATTGAGAAAACACATGCACGCACATGGAAAAGACTCTATATGGCTTATAAAGGCTCTTGCTTACTCTCTGGGCCTGTCTAACAAGTGTGCTGACCTCGGGGCTCGGAATACACTGTAAATTCAGCAGACAATGCACTTTGTTTCCTCCTCTCTTGTACAATCAAATAAACACTGGTGCTTTATAAATTAAGACCAGAAAAAGAAAACGTTAGAGACAACGAGTCATTGTAGAATTAAACCCTTACCAAAGTGGAAGATGTGCAGCCCTGGGAAAAGTAAAACTGAACATTTCTAGTATTTATCGAAAGTAAGAGATGGTATTGTTTTGCTTCCAGTATTTTTTATTCAGTACTTCCAGGGGGCCAGGGGGCAGTTAGTCTTAGGGTGGGTGACGATGACGGTCAGAGCACCCAAAGAGCCTTTGTAACAAATCAGACTTCTCCAGATAATCCCCCAACACTGATAGATACTGAACACGCACATCAACACATTCCTAAGCAAGAAAGCTCTCAGGGAGGATTGGTTAAAACATTAAGCAACATACTGAGGAATGATATGTGACAAGGAGTTACATGGTTCTGATGCTAACTAAAGGATCGCAGTTTCTCTCCCCTGTGGTCTTCACACTGACTGGCTCATCAAGACCCTGAAGGGCAGAGTGAACTGCCCACAGAATTTCCCAGGCTGAAACCTTATTGGGAGCAGATCACCAGGCCTTTTCTAGAGCTGAGTGGCTGATGGGATCCAACCGCCAACGACGATGAGCAGTCAAGCACTCAACCACTGCATCACCAATACTATAATCAAGGGAGCACATAATGCTAGAGCTTTTAACCTCATACTACACGTGTGATTCAGTCATGGGGCCATAGCCACTGTGTGCTGTAAGCTTACAAGATGCGTTTTGTTCCCTTTCCCAACCTGAGTAGCTCATGGTCACATCAGATAAAGGACAACACCTATCACTGATGTTCCTGACTGTCCACAGTAGATACATATTTATTCATTTGAAACAAAGCAATTCAATGATTCTGTATTAGTTTCATGACCTTCCTCGCTCAGAAAAAACAGTGACAATCACTTCCAGAACACAGATCTTTTTCCTAGGGATGGAAAAGAAGGGACGCTGTGCAATTAATGTGCAGTTACTACTTCCTGGGACAGTGAACCTAACGCTGTCTTGCTGTGCCGCGTCTGCATCTTTTCATGTGAGTGAGAAACTGTTTTAGAAAGGTTTCGGCTTTTGCATGCCCCCCTCCTCTTTTTAAAAATAAAATAAATCATTTTACTGGAGGCTCTTACAGCTCTTATTACAATCCATTCATCAAGGTCAGTCCAGAGTGAAGTTGCAAAAAAACCCAAAACAACCCATTCATCAATGTCTTGTACTATTTGTTTTTGCGCCCTGCCCCTTGTCGGTCAGTGTGTCAGTGTGGTGGCTTGTGTTTTGCGGTGATGCTGGAAGCACTTACGGATGAAGACCAAAGACTACAGTCTGCAGACGTCATCTCTGGATGACACCTCAACCACTGGACCAATACACAACATCTTGAAAGACGGAGGAAAGATTGAAATTGTCAAAAAATCCCATTTTGTTTGGGTTTACAACCCATGCCCATGGAAGCGCGGTCAGGAAATCAAATGATACACTGCACTGGGAAATCCTGCTGCAAAAGGACTCTGTACAGGGTTCAAATGCAAAGAGGTCACCTCAAGGACTTAGGTGTCCCTCTCCGAAGGCCTGGCCTTTGTAATGGCTTCAGGTGCGTGTGACAGCTGGACAATGCATCAGGAAGAGCAGAGACGAGCGGATGTCTCTGAACTAGTGTTGGTGACAAACACCGAATACACACGCCACACACTGCCTGCTGACAAAATGAAGGAACCTGTGTTGGAAAGACAGCTGCAGTGCTGCGTAGGAGCATTCTAAAAATAATTTATCTATAGACTTTGCCTCCTGTACCTTAGGACATGAGATGAGGCGGGACTAGACCCTGGGAACGACGTCATGCTTGATCAATGAGTGACAAATAAGGAGGAGGATTCTCAACGAGACGGCCAACATCGGCTACAATCATGAGCTCAGGCAGCAGCGATTGTGAGGAGTGTGCAGAACCAGGCAGTATTTCATCCTGGTCGCCCCCCTGACACCTAACTATACCAACAGTTTTGCTTCTGCTAAGTGACATACACACTAGAAAAGAGTAAGCGACGCTGGAGAATTTCTAAGCTAAAAACAGTAACAACCAACATAGAAGAACACAAATAAAATGCTCAGTTCATCGGTGTGAAGAAAAACATGCTCTTCTGCCAACAGAACACTTCACAGAAATTTCACACAATTCCTACAAGACTTGAAGCGTAATGTCTGAATCAATCTTGTATTAACGAAAGCCTGTCTTACATCTTGCTGCTCAAACCCCTCAATTTCATGATTTCCTACTCTGATGCTACTGGATTGCTGAAGCGAAGTCAGAGGAGCAGTATTTAGCCACGCATGAAGCGACCCTTGTCAGTTTGGGGATCGGGTCTGGTGGCACACGCTGAAGCAGGGCTGCTAACCAGAGGCTGCCCGTGGGATAGACCTGCTGATAAGGACGACAGCCAAGAAAACTCTCCTCTGCCACCCGAGGGCTCCACGCATCACCTTGTCATGCCACCCTCAGGCGGGAAGGTCCTCGCTTGAGACCCAGCTTCTCTATTCACTACCTGGAGACCTCTCTGAAGGAGTCCTGGTGGTAGAGTTGTTAAGCACTGGGCTGTTAACAGCAAGGTTAGCAGTTCGAAATCACCAGTTGCTTCTCAGGAAAGAGATGAGATATTTTACTCCCATAGAATTAGTCTGGGAAACTTACCAGGGGAGCTCTACCCTGTCTTATTGGGTTGCCATGTGTCAGAAGTGACCCCATGGCAGTGCGGGAGAACTTTCTGAAAAGGAGTCCTGGTGTAGTGGGTGACTGCTCCTTGGGCGAAAGGAGCATGAAGGCTTACAGGCTCAGAAACCCACAAGGACAGTTCTACTCTGTCATCTAGAATTGCAGTGAGTCGGAACTGACTGGAAGACAGTGGGTTTGTTTGAGACCATTCTGAATCGATTTCCATCCTGTAAAACTTAGTTTAAAAAGTCGGGTGACTGAAAAATTGCTCAGTAAGTTATATCTTACATGCCAAGTTAGAAAGTTGTTCTAGGAAATTTCACAGGGGAAACTTATTTGGAATAAACTTAGTTATGGGAAAGATGTGATACGAACTCAGGCAGTGCTTAGAGGTCTGGAAAAAAAAATCAATAGCAAAACAACTATAATAACCGAAATGATTTTAAAAGTGTATTCACAGCATCACAGACACAGTTGTTTTATTTCAGGCCAGATTGGTTCGCTCTCCAACCTGAGCTTGTGCCTTATCTCTAAGGTCTCACAAGGGGCCTGTGTGCAGACGGGCTTCCCACCAATGAGGAGAACCTTCTTGTACATAGACATGCTCAAATACACGTGTCTTCATAAGAAATACGTTACCATCTGTCTCAGGGAGCTCTCTGTACCCAACATCATTTTTATCTACTGGAACAACCAAGCCTGCACCATGAAAGGTCTTCGTCACAACCTAAGGATAAAAAGAAAAAAGCCTAGAAGATTTAATCATGCTTAAAAAAAAAAATTCTGTTCGGTGACATACTATGTAAGTAAATTTGGACAAGAGAGTAACAGCTTAGTTTTTCCATTCAAGCCCTAGAGGAATTTACAAAGTAGTAAACTGATCTGCATCCTGCCTGTTAAGAGTGCATTAGCAGACACCAGCCACAACACCGCTCTGTCGGTGCCCCATGCAGGGGCCTAGAAGCCTGGGGGTGAGAAGCAGCCGGCAGGAACAAACAGCTTCTATGAGCAGGAAGGTGTGGGAGAACC
>NW_022103906.1:73828270-73829261 GCF_000313985.2 Echinops telfairi | reverse complement strand
TTGAAGGAAAAGATTTATAGATTTGACCACAAAAATATGTATGAAGTAATTTTAGCAACAAAACACCCCAAAACAAGTTTTTTAAGTGAAAATCTTTATGCACAAAGCGGCTTTAACTGAGGAGATGATCAATGGGTAAGCGTGGTGAATACTGGCTGTGAGTGATGCAACCCCGCAGGGAGGTCACCAGGAACTGACAAGTTGGGGACAGGTGTGAAGAGGCGCAGGAGCAGCCAGGCTCCCTTCAGTACCGGCCCTGTGACACTCCTGCCCCCGTGAGACCCCTCGGCTCCCTGGGGTTGACAGCTAACAGAGAAGAACAAGGGAACGCGAGGAGAGAACACAGGGAACAAAAGCCCTGCTAAATAGTAAACTAAAAAACATCCTGCGCAGTGTTTACTAGGTTTTCAACAGGAAATACCGAGAGGCTACCTTTCTCTCTCTCTGTCTCATCTTCGGGGTCCGCTGCTCCAGGGAGTACCCAAGTTCTCTGGCTGCTTCTGTGAGTTTGCCCTCTATGCTTTTCAAAAGATGAGTTTTCTTTGTATCTGCTACTTCTTTAAGTTTTTTCATCAAAAATAACCTGGAAAAGAGAGGCGAAAGTTCTCACCATGCTGCAGGCCACTGTACCAGGTCCCTAGAGACTGGCAGCTAACGGAGCAAACGTGAAGCGATCACTTCCACGGAAGACTGCGTCCATCTACAGGACACTGAGTCCAACAGCTCTCTCAAAACCACAGATTTCTTCAAGCAAAGGGAAAGCAACATTAATCAACAAAAGCTACCAGGCACACACACAGCAGACAATTCAAATGTGTTTGCTGTCTCTAATGTCTACGGTGATGGACAGGTTTGGTGCTAACCTGGCTGCACCTGTAAGATGTGGGTGGAGCGCAACCTCTCATTAGGCGACAGCCTGAGAAGGTCTCCTTGGGGGTTTGATAGCCAAGAACACTGTCTGCCTGCTGGGGTGGACCTGGCGTCTGTCACC
>NW_022103906.1:73818742-73827996 GCF_000313985.2 Echinops telfairi | reverse complement strand
AGACGTATGAGATGTTTAGACTCAGCATTTTTAAAAAAAATGATGCCTGGCACATGTATGTTAAGGTAAATTTAGAAAATTTAAAAAGGTAACAAGGCTATTTTAGAAATTTATATAAAAGCACAATCCAGAGTAATTAAAAAAGACATGTGACGACAATAATACAACAAAAAAGTATTATTGTACACAGGCTAGGATTTCGTTAGCTCTCAGCTGAAGATAGGCCACGGAAGTCAACCCCTTCCTCAGCAGCCACAGCAGGACTGCCGGGAGGACACTGGAGTCCCTGCTCAGCCCCAACCTCGGACAGCCCGCCGCGGGCTGGGCACTGGGAATGGCTTCAAGCATCTGTCGCGAGTGTTGTTCTGATCTCCATTTACAGCTCAGGTAACTGTGGCATGGAAGAGAAATACTTTTCTATTGTATCATCAATAGGTTAAGAGTTGTAATTCTTAAAAAGTACAAAAACAGTCAAACCTCAAGGCAATCTTTTACTCCTAGTTGAGATAAATTACTGAAGGAAAAACCCCAAAACATATTTTGGTTTGAAACTTAATGGTAGAGATTGAAAAATGTTCTAACTGCCATCGAGTCGTGAGTAAGGCTGGAATTCTTATATAGTTTTTAAGCAGTTTTACTGGCACTGCGTCCACATATCATACAATAGTTCGATCATATCAAGAAGAGTTGTACAGTCATTACCACAATCAATTTTAGAACATTTTTTCCTTCTGTGTACTCATTATTTGTGTAATTATTTTTCTAATTTTGGCAAAAAAATACACAATGAGACATTCTCCAATTCAACAACTTCTCCACATGTCATTCAGTGCCAGTGCTCACTCTTCATGTTGTACAACCATCATCAACATCCTTTTCCTAACTATTCCACCTCCATCAGCATAAACTCAACATTCCCTAAGCAAAAATTATTCCTACTTCACCCAAGGTTAGCCACTGGTCAAGCTTTTTTGGTTTGTTTTCTCGATACAATGTTCACATAGCACACACTTCAACAGTTAAATTGTATATACATCATTACAATCCGTTCTAAAGCCCACCCCCTTGTGTTGACTGTTTGCTCCCCAATTCCCCTCACCCCCACCGTTCCCAATAGACCATTGTATCAGTTATTAACTCTACCCATCCACTCCTTGTGCTTCACAAATTGGAAAACCTAACAGAAATAAAAAAAGAAATATTAAACAGCTAAGAAAATAATAAGATGAAAATAAAGGGCGAGAGAGAAAGACCACCAACAATATTTTCAAAGCCAGAGAAGAAATCACTGTTGCGGAACAAGTGAGAAATATTTGAGCCTAGAGCAAATTCAGGCTGGGTTGAGGGAGGTCAGTTTTAAAAGAGTTCTTTTTGCGTGTGGAAAAGCAGCAGAAAAGGTGTGGGTAAGGCTATCACATCTTCCCTGCACAAGTCATGGAAACGATCTCTAGAAATAGAAAATGCTTGGCTCGCTCATCCCTTAATAATGAAACGACACAGTACGAAAATCCTCAGATTGTAAAGAAAAGGACTTACTTGACTGCGGCAAACACATTATCTCCACTTTGAACAATCACACAGTTTTTCTTTGCTTCATTCGTCCCTACATACACAGGAAGCTCGTCAGGAGAATCCCTGGGAAGCAGAAGGTGTTATTAACTGAGCTGTCCTTAATTCCTCTTACCAAGCAGGTAAATTTTTAGGTTTATAGATTTTATATATAATTTACATCTATTGGCTCTAGGTTCCTTAGAAATGAACATCTGGACAAATCTTATACAGTGAACCCTCGCCACTTCGCGCTTCGACTTCTGCGGCTTCACTCTCGCGGTTTTTGTGTAACAGCGCATGCTCTGTCATTACTGCCACTGATTGGCTCATACTGTACACGCTTCTGTCTGCATCGCAGATACGTATCAGATGCATTTTTGCTTTTGTACAGTGTAATGTAATTGTTTGCGATTTTTAAGAAATTTTATCTAAGCCCTATGATGGCTCCTAAACGAGCTGCTTCTTCTAAGCCTTTTGACAATAAAAATAAGCGCCAGAGGAAGATGCTCACCATCCAGGAAAAGGTAAAACTTTTGGATATGATCAAAGATGGCAAGAAAATCGTGGAGGTTGCACGCCATTTCGACTTGAATGAGTCTTCCGTTCACTCCATCCGTTGTACTTCATAATACAATAAATAATAAATGATAATTGTAACGTTCAAAATGTTTTACTGCATTTTCCCTTTTTCGTTTAATAAATTGGGTAATACGTGTAATGGTGACTAAAGGGTGTTTTTTCATGTCCTCTATGCTCTAATTACGAAAATATTTGATTTACAAATAAGGAATCCTACTTCGCGGAATTTCATTTATCATGGTAGGGTCTAGAACCGATTAACCGCGATAAACGAGGGTTCACTGTATAGCGGACACTAAAATTAAGATTCTTCAATCCTAATACTTCTTCTACACCCACATACAAAGGAAAGGGAGAAGAAGGCTTGTTAAAGAAGGAAATCACACACCGTCATCTCCTTCCAAGTTCTAGAGTCTAAAACAAAAGGCAACCAGAAAAGAAACAGGTCAGAGTGTTGGCTAACGAGGCCTTCCTTTGCATATCATCAAACCTGTTTATCTCATAATCAAGGAAAACAAGAGATCAAGTGACTTCAAGATCCTAATAAGTCAACACAACGTCACGAACAGAAGCCACATCACTCGATTCTTGCTACTATCAGAATTACTAAGCAGCCCTGGTGGTGCTGTCGGACTGCTAACCGGAGGCTGGTGGTTCAAACCCACCGGACACTGCACGAGAGAAGGTGGAGGGCATCTGTGCCCAGAGATTTAGTCTTAGAAACCCACGGGGGCAGTTCTACTCACTGAGTCAGATTCGACTCAGTGGCAGTGAGTTTTGGGGCACTTTCCTCTACTTCCTCTATTGTCTTCCTCATCACATCAAATGGCAGCTTTTCTACTGGCACACTAAGACCAGGTATTTTCCCTCACAATGCCACTATTTCCCAAGACTTTAAGGATCTGGCATGTCTTCATTTAATCCTCACACTGTTCCTCTCCTGTATGTATAATTTCCCCCATTGTTATTGGAGAGGAAACTAAGATAATGATTGGTACAAGGTCACTTAGCAGTCACCCGCTCGTAAACCACCACTCTGTCCCCTGGAGGCACATGGCGCATATATGATGTGCAACTCCTCTACATGAACATCTGGGGCTCAGGGGTGAGGGGATCATGGCCACAAAGGAAAACTAGTGGCATTCAACTTAAAAGAGTTCATCTATTTAAAATGGCAGTTTGTGAGGAATAAGAAATAGCCTGGATCCAACAACTAGGAGGAAATGATGCCCTTCACCTTGGGTAAGGCCAGTGCGTATCCATTTATACTGGTTATCAGTTAAAGAAGAAAAGAAGACTGCTGACCTGAAATAGCCCATGTGGTACTGCGACTGATCATCCCCGACAATTATCGTCTGGAACTCGGGGGGGTCGTAGTAGAACCTCCAGTGCAGGTTACAATTCAGCCCTGCTGCTTTCCCCTTCTGTTTCTGCTTCCCGGCGAGGAGGTCATAGGGGCCCACTAACCGAAGCCCAAGGCTGGCAGAAAGTGAATCTAGAAAGAAGTTTATGGACAACAGTATTCATCAGGAGGCAGTGAGGAAATCATGATTTTTATCAGTCAACTATTTCTAATTATTTTATAAGCATTTCTAAAGTTAAAAACAAAACACTAAAAATTCCCAAAACTTTTAGGTACCATATAAACTCAAGTATAAACCGACCCGAATACCAGCCAAGGCACCTAATTTTACCACAAAAATGGCATTAAAAAATGTACTGGAAAACTCAGCTTATACACGATACAAGTGGAGATGTTATTTATAAACATTCAATGGAAAAAAAGCCAGAGCAGCACTTACATTTAGGATTGCCTCTTAAATTAGCCATTGAATTAGTTTATAGTTCAAGCATTCCTGCTATTTCCTATTTTAGCCAAAGCCAGACTATCTGTAGTCCTACTGGGTGCTGAGAGATAAACACTTAATCGTGTCTCATTACCACACTGTGGTTAGCTTCATGGACCCATAGCATACATGTTTATAAGGGAGACAGGAAAGGAAAATGGATTTGAAAACAATGTTTCCTTCCTTTCCTGGGTGGTGCTAATGGTGTCCACATGTGTACACACGCAGCTGCTATTGATCTACTTCTGAAAAATCATCCCGACAACCAATGGAGCACAATTCTACTTTGGCACACAGGTCTTTTCTTAAGTCAGAACCGACTGGGATTCACCTGGCTTCTCTCCACTAATCAGCTCATCAACGCTCCAGAGTCCCTGGGCTCCCAGGCAGTCTACTGGCCTACTCTAGCCCTGCTTGTGGAGCCAGGCCTCGGCAGCGCTTCCTCTGTTGGCACGCAGCAGGGTCACTGTGAGTTAGAACAGGCTCAAGGGCACCTAGCAACAAACCCTGGCTGAGTCCACCTTCACAGATCACAGAGGGAGTGTTAAATAAAACCAAAGCCACGTGGTCTGTTCAAATGTGTAATTTTCTAACTTCTGTAAGCACTCCAGGCAGGACCCGGAAGAAGAAAACTCTTGGAAGGAGTAAAGGGTGAGAAAGTCACCAGAGAAAGTCTACTTTGAGACGGACAAATAGTGCTACCTCACTGGAGCTTAAGGCAGTTCATCCCACTGTTTACAGTAACAGGAAAACTAAAAACACCCATTTCACTAGCCAGTAATAAGAAGGGTATACAGGAAAAACCGTCTATGCTCTCTTCCCCCTGTAAATAGATCTAAGTATATAAAATTTTAGAAGATGAGATTATGCTGTTTTCCTCATCTGATTTCCATCCTTCATCCTGCCCTACTAAAAATTTCTGACTATCTTCCCATGCTCTCAAATTTATTTTAAATGTTTAAGAGCTGCATGATTTTCTACCATGAAAAGGTGCACATAAGCTTCATTCTCCGTTGAAGTATCTTTTGTTGTTTGAGGGAAGAGTCCTCCACAAGCCTTTCATAAGCATCCTTGTTGGTAAATGCTGATGCACAGCCATGAGTACAGAAGGTGCTATACAATGCAAGGGTTGGGAAAGACTGTCAAAATCCAGACAGCAGGTGCCAACCAACAATGTATGTCTCCTCTACTCCATGCTAGTTAAAGCAACAACAAATCACACAGTACAAAACAGCATATAATTAAAAGTTAACTCCATCTCTTTCCTGTTCCCAGACCAACCCATTACCAGTTTCTGAATCAACCTTTCAGAAATAGAGGTAAATAAATGGAACACAGGTATATGTGTAGTGTCCATATACTTTTAAAAAAGTCATTTTATTGGAGGTTCTTACAGCTCTTATAAAAATCCATACATACATCAAGTTGTACATTTGTTGCCTTCATCATTCTTAAAACATTTGCTTTCTACTTGAGCCCTTGGTATCAGCTCATTTTTCCCCTCCCTCCCCACTCCCTCATAAACCCTTGATAATTTATAAAGTATTATTATTTTTGCTATATTTTATACTATCCGACGTCTCCCTTCACCCACTTTTCTGTTGTCCATCCCCCAGGGAGGAGGTTATATGTAGATCCTTATAATCGGTTCCCCCTTTCTACCCTACCTTACCTCCACCCTCCTGGTATCACCACTCTCAGCAATGGTCCTGAAGGGATCATCTGTCCTGGATTCTCTGTGTTTCCAGTTGCTATCTGTACCAATGTACATCCTCTAGTCTAGCCAGATTTGTAAGGCAGAATTGGGGTCATGATAGTGGGTGGGGAGGAAGCAATTAAGAACTAGAGGAAAGTTGTATGTTTCATCGGTGCTACACTGCACCCTGACTGACTCATCTCCTCCCTGCAACCCTTCTGTAAAGGGATGTCCAGCTGCCTACAGATCCACACACTTCTTTTGCAGTTAACATATTTCAGGCATGATACTTTATTGAAAGTTTATTACATTTATGCATTAAAAACCTGCCTATTAATAGCCACTGAATAGATGCATTACTGATGGGCATGTAAGCGGCATTTCTCCCTTTTTCTTTAATAAGTATGCTGGAGCTTAATTCTTGGTTCACAAAAACCACAAGACAAATTTCTAGAGGCCCAACTATTAAACTGTACTAAAACCTCCATTTAAATATTAAAGTGCTTACTTCCCCACTAACGCTCATCAAACCATGTGGTAAAATTATCTACCTTTGTCTATTAGTAATAGGGACTTATCATTATGGCTTTAACTGATATTTCTTATTACTATATTTGTTATGTGAAACATCGTTGAAACGGTTCCTTTTCTATTAACTGTTTATATTCTTGGCCTGGTAGCTATTGCCTTTTCTGCTCATAGAAGCAGCAGAAGGATCCGGGAACAACTCACCAGCTGGCTTTTCAGGATCAAGTTCTTCACAGAACTTCCAGAAATGATAGAAATCTTCAGGCAGAGAGAGCTTATAATGATTTTCGACTTCTTTTCGCAGGTCACTGGGGACATCAGCCTCGCACGACTTACTTTTCTTCACATCAACGGTTTTTTCACACTGAAAATTGGCATACCAAATTTATGTGCTACAAGGAATTTCAATGGCTTTCCTTACAAAACAATATTGTCTATTTTTGTACACCCAACCCCATGGATATATGTTTTCCTTAAGACTCTGTAAGTGGCATTTCTAAGTCAAATCTTGGGATGCTTTTGGACAAAGATAAAGAAGAATCTAACAGATGATGGTCAAGAGGGGCCCACGCAGCAAGTCTTTCAATATATTTCTCTGGGATACTGGAAACACAGAAGGAAAGAAGGTGGGAAGAGGGAAGGAAGGGAAGAAGGCACGCAGTGAAAGGGAACGACAAGAAGGCAGGGTCTGCCCTCTCTGGGTAAACACATGATCTAACTCTTTAAGACAGATTCAGTGATCACATCAGAAGCAGACTGCCAGAAATAAGCGGCTCTAAGATTTGTCAGGGAAACAGCTGCTGCTTCAACAATCTCCAAACAGAGCCTTCAACTTTAAAGCACCTTTTTCTTTTTTGGCATTCCAAATGAAGAGACCGGGAAGGTTACTGGTAATTTTAAGTATCGATAGTCTACAGAAAATTAGCCGAGTATCAGGAGAATATACTATGGGCCCTCAAATCCAATTATGATAGAACTGTCTTTCATTCCAGGGATAAGGTTGTAAAATTCAGCTCTGTAGTTCCTCTGCAACATGGATTTATTACAGAAGCATACAAGGCTACACCATCTTTGATAATGCCTCATAATCAATATTTGGTAAGTTTCTGCAAAGATAGTACACTTATTTGGAAGCTACTCATTCTTTGTTATTTAGTAGTAATCTGATTCTGGGCACAGAGAGCCTTTCATTTTGGACTGAGTTTTTATAGTTTCATTGGTAATGTAATCATTCAATAATATTACAATTTCTGCAATGATCACCACAATCAATTTCAGAACATTTTCATCTTGTACTCCTTGTTAGCTCTCCCTTTCCCCTAACCTCCCTTAGCATGCCCCGAGGCAATGCTCAATCCAGTTACCGTCTTTATATATCTCCCTATCCTGGATTTCACCCACAGAAAATCCAACAAAACACAGACAGGAAGCAAACAAAAAAACCAACAATGACTAAACAAAATATAGAAAAATCTGGACTGAGTTCTTTCTTAATTCACAAGAAAGCTTCAGCAACAAAGCCTTCTCCCTTCTCTAGCTCCAAATTTAATTAAAGCCGAGGTTGAAAAACTCTAGTCTAAATGTTTCTTATCCATTTTTTTCTAGGCTCAAGTTTAGTGATGCTATCATTAAAAATAGGGAGCTCTGGTGGTGTAGTGGTTATGCACTGGGCCGCTAACCTCAAGGTCAGCAGTTTGAAACCACCAGTCGCTCCTAGGTAGAAAGAGGTGGCAGACTGTAACTGAAACCCACAGGAGTAGTTACCCTGCCCTACAGGGTCACTATCAGTCACAAGTGACTTGATGGCAGTGAGATCATCAAAAGTCTATAAAAGGTATTCATGAATCAAAAAAGAAAAAAAGCAGGAATCTGCACTAAGCAAAAAAACACTTGAAATACCTATCAACAGGTGACTGGATGGCAAAATAATGCAATGTTATACTTAGTGAAAGTTAAACTACATACAACAGTATGGATCAATCTGAACAAAATAATGTTGAATTTAAAAAGAAAATCCTAGAAGAGTATATGTAGCATGATAGCCATTTGATGACATTAAAAAGAACTGAAAATAGTTTAGGCATGCTCATAGATGATAAAGTTTGAAGAAAAAAAAAAGGTTTAAGGGAACAAAAAAAATCACAAAATTGAGGATAGTGGTGACAATAAATGAGGGTGCTAGGAAGAAGTTAAGCAGAAGGAATAGGGACAGGGCACAAACAAGATATAGAGCTACTAGATATAAAGTTTTAGTTTTTCTATTGGCTGAGAGATTCACAGGTGTTTGATATTAACTATGGTAAGCCAGGACCACACACTGACTAACCATGGTCGCTCATCGAGTTTCTTATCAATCTGTGTTTCTCTTAGTCATTAAGAAAAAGTTAAAATAACTCTAAAGTTGTTGGAGGAGCCCTGGTGGTAGAGTGGTTAAGCACTGGCTGTGAACTACAAGGTTCAAAATTGTAAACCACCAGCAGCTCCAGGGAGGAGACCGGGCTGTCAGTCCCATAAACAGTCTCAGAAAACCCCAGGGGGCCGCTGTGAATCAGCATTGGTTTTGTTAATAATAGCAAACAATAGCAGTCATAAACCCACTGACATCTAGTCAATGCGATCCAAAGGGCACAGCAGAACTGCTTCCCAGGGGTTCCCAGACTAAGTCTTTGAGGGAGCAACACCGCCTCTGTATGTTTATTGAGCACTTAATATTTACCAAGCCTCTGTTCTAAGCATTTTCTGTGGATTAACTCACTCAAACCCCACAACTGCCATGTGAGCTTGATACTATGACCCACATTTTACAAACAAGGAGATGAAATGTAATTCCCTAAGTAGAAAGGAGGAATTGAAATCCAGGTGGGTTGGTTCTTAAATGCATGTTTAACCAACTTATCAGGTGCTTCATCAACGACAAATAGAGCAGTGGGAACATCAGAATAGTGATCTGCCCCCCCCTTCCATCTATCATTTCAATCTTTTAATTATTTCTTTAAAAAACTTTTTTTAGAGGATGTCATCAGGCTCCTTTCTGTTTGTATACCTGGTTTTCA
>NW_022103906.1:73816926-73818642 GCF_000313985.2 Echinops telfairi | reverse complement strand
TGGGGTGATTCCTGCCTCTGCCATTTCAGCTCCCGTACCTTCGGCAAGTTATACAAATGGCTTCAAAAGTTCATGGAAAAACTCCAGGATGTTCTCATTCTATTTTCTCATGAATTATCTGAAGTTTCCCTCATATATCCTCTCTGCTCCTGTTTCCTCATCTACACAAAAGGCTTCAGTAGCACCTACTGGTGCACTAAGGAGATGGACTGACACTGTGGCTTCAACACTGGGCTCAAACATCAAGAAACTGTGAGGATGGCACAGGACAGGGCAATGTTTCATTCTGTTGTGCACAGGACAGCTAAAGCAGAACCAATGAGACAGCAACTAACAATAGGGTGGTTAATGAGTCATTACGGTTTTTAAAACGAGTTCTAGTGCTAGAGAAGTTAACAAAAGTCGACAGTTCGAATCCAGCTGCTCTGGTTCCGTTTCTGTAAAGATTTACAGCCTGGGAAGCCCTATCAGTCAGTTCTATTCCATCCTGTAGGGCTGCTATGAGTCAGGCTTGGACTAGACAGATGTGGGTTGTTTTTTTGGTGTATGTGAAAATAGAACAACGTCTAGCACACAGTAAATAATACATAAATGCTGACCACTATGGTTAGGTACAGGCTTTACAACTTTGCCTTTGATTTTAGTAATGTATCCCTAATTCTTATATTGCCACAGTTTGTATTGTACTTTCAAAAGAAGACAAAGGATTTTCCAGCTCTGCCCTACCCAGCTCCAAATCGTCAACGTGCAGAATTTACAAGTGGCTACACGTAGTCTTTCGGCTGGTGCTACTAAGATGAATGACCCAGCATATGAAGAAAGCCCACAGCCACAGCCCTCTCGGAGTGAATTAGGCCCTCTGAAAAAGCCTCACCCCATTCAGTTGACAATACAGCGGGAATAATGTTCCTAACCCTTTTATACTTAGGACACTTCTCTCCTACAGGACCTGCGCCTTGAGGGTCTGGTCCCTCCCTCCGTGTCAAGCTCCAGCCACACCAACCTCCCTGCGGTGCCACAAACGTCTTCGCTTCCATGGAAAAGCTTCGCTTTTTGCCCCAATGCAGCCTCGACTGATCCCTCAAGAACCATTCCAAACAGTGAGCTGCCCCCAGAGTCTCCGTGAACATCCTTTAGGGCGCGCGCGAGCCTCCTTGTGTGTGTCACTGCCATTTCCACGCACGGGCACGACAACCAAGCCCAGACACCTGTGTGCCGCCGGCCGACAGCGGCGCCGGGCGTGCAGGTGGCCTTCACCTGGTCTCGGCCTCCACGCGGGCAAAGGCCGGGAGAAGGGGCGGAGGCCGAACTGCCGAGGCTCGGTCCCCAGCAGAGCCGGGGTGGGGGGGGTGTCCCCGCCCCCGGGGACACAGCAGCCCGTCCCTCATTACCGGATGAATGACATGGGCTCTCCTTGGCGGCACCCAGGCGCACGCCCACGCGCCCCGCCGAGCCCGCACAGCCTTCCCGGCAGTACCTGCAACCCCTCCCCGCCGGGCCGCCGCTTCCCGCCGCCAACCATTCTGCCGCCGCAGCGCCGAGGAAGAAGGCCCGCGGCCCGCGGCCCGCCGCGGCTTACGAGCAGCTCTGACGACTTCCGGTTCAAGGGCCACCAATCCGCTTCTCGGCGCTGCCGTCGTCGTGCCAACGTCGGGACGAGGCCCCGCCCCCCGCCACGTTCCAGGACTTCTGAGCGGGGGCCAGCTAGGGGCAGGA
>NW_022103906.1:73815058-73816200 GCF_000313985.2 Echinops telfairi | reverse complement strand
GTTGAGTTGGAAGCCACCTGGGGAAGGAGATGAGGCAGTTAGCTTTTCTACACTGCCTTGTAGTCCTTATATGGTCGTCCCACCTTATGCCTCAGGTGTTTCAGGTGATGAGACTGGGTATATGGAGCTGCCCCCATCAGAACTACCTGCCCCACCCTCTTTTTTGAAGGTAAATCGTTATCTCCCGCTCTTCTCCTTTCTCTGCTATAGGATTATTGCTGAACGCTAATTTGTCTGTTACCTCTCAGAAGTAAACCAGCCGGTCTCCTTTGCTCTGTGGGCTGTCACCTTGTTAACTCTAGATGGTTTCTCTCTATACCCATCCTATGGTAGTCTCTATACCAGCAGAATGTATATCTTGAGTGAGCTTGTTTAAAAAGCAAAAGTGTAGGCACTGTTTGACTTATTGAATCAGAATCAGCATTTTAACAAGATCCCCAGTGATTTTTTTACACACACTGAGGCTTTAGAGACACTTTTCTTAATGCACTACAGGCAGGTAGATCTCCACCACCATCTTGGACATGTTCTTTAACTCCTCATTTTCTGGGTTTAAAAAATGATTTATTTTTTCCTTTTCTGGGCTTTAAACCAGTTCTTTCCAATTAAGTCATGGCTGATGAAGCAAACCAAAAACAGACCAACATTTGTAAAAGGTGGGTGAGCAAAATAATCACCCCTACAGGAAAGATGATGGGTTGGCAACCTGCTAGAAACTTAATCTCCATCTTAGAAAACAGGGCAGTGTGTGCATTGCATAGCAACCAAATCTCTTAATTGACAGAAAGAACAGTGTCCCACTCATCGAAGGAACTCAAATGTGTGTTGCTGCTCACCGTCCTGACAATCATCCAATTTCCTGTAGCAGGCTCCTAAAAGTTCCCACTCTGCCTTTCATAATATTGAATGAAGCAGGCAAAATATTAAATGATGCAGGAAACATCGAGAGATGATGGAAAGAATACATAGTCACTGTACCCAAAAGAACTATTCCACGTGCAACCAGTTCAGAAGGTAGCATATAAGCAAAAGCCAATGGTACTGAAGGAAGAAGTTCAAGCTGCACTGAAAGCCCTAGCCCAAAACAAAGCACCATAAATTCATGGGATACTAATGGTAATGTTTCAACAAGCTGATGAAGC
>NW_022103906.1:73810525-73811636 GCF_000313985.2 Echinops telfairi | reverse complement strand
ATTGTACTGTTTTATTTATTTATTAAATAATTTTATTTAGGGCTCTTACAGCTCTTATAACACTCCATACCAAAAAAACCCCACTCCGTACATTAATTGTATTAATTGTATTTGTACATATGTTGCCATCATCATCTTCTAAACATTTGGTTTCTGTTTGAGCCCTTGATATCAGCTCCTCTTTTTTCCCTCCTTCCCCCCTCCCACCCTGTGACCCCTTGATAAATTATAAATTATTATTGTTTTCATAGCTGTCTCCCTTCACCCATATTTCTGTTGTTCATTCCCCTAGTGGTGGTGGGCATTATGTGTCCATCGTTGCGATTGGTTCCTCCTTCCTTCCCTCCCCATGTGTTATCTCTTTGATATGGTGTTGGACTCTGTTGGCTAGAACATTGTTGAGATTTGTTGTGCCTATGTTTATGAAGAACATTAGCATATGATTTTTACGGCATCAAGATTATGCTGGGTTCATAGAATGGGTTCATATGGATTATGGGTTCAATGGATTATGCTGGGTTCATAGAATGAATCAGGGCGTATCCCTTCTGGCTGCGTGCTAGAATAGCTTGCATAAAGTTGATATCAACTCTTCTCTGAATGTTTGGTCAACTGTCCAGTGAATCTTTCTGGGGTGGGACTTTTTGGGGGTTGTTGGATATTTCTTTTTATGACCCAGCCTTTCTTAGGAGGAATCTCTGGATGAACCCAAACCTTGTTTGGTATCAGTTGAGCACCATTAACTATTTGTACTACCCAGGGACTCCTATCTCATATCATCATTCACATAAAAGTTTATCAGCTATGGAAACACCTGCTTCTCTCTCTCCTTTTGCCTTAACTATAGAAACTGCGTGTCACATTGAACTTTAATAACCTAGTGTATTTGTTAAAAATTAATGAATAAAATATACATCAAATACCAATGAGCATATTTCATCTATCCATTTATACAGCTATCTAATTATTTAACAAATATTCATTGGGAATCCCTTACACATGAGGCCCTGTGACTTGGCCTCTCTGAATTTCTAAACACATCCAAGTGTGAGATAGTTCATGTTTATTGTGCCAACCTGGCTGATAAACACATGTGGGGTTAATTGAAGGG
>NW_022103906.1:73806975-73810050 GCF_000313985.2 Echinops telfairi | reverse complement strand
TCTGCCACTGTGATAGTTAAGGTGTTGGGTCAACTTGTCTGGCCCAGGATTCTCAGTGGTTTCCACAGTTAAGACCCATCAGTCCCCTATGAGGAGCTATCCTAGAGGGTGTTGCCTGCTTCCAATAGAAGTTGATGCTGTGCAAAAACCAGCTTGCTTTTTATTGGGTCTGGATCTTCCATCTGGCTCATCAACCACCAGTTCTTTGGCCTTCAGCCATTGGACGATCCTGGGAGTCATCTACTGATCTGCCCGACCAGCCAACCTTGGGGTCATTTGCCTTTACAGCTACGTGTCTGTTCACTTCCTGCCGATCTTGGGTTCATCAGTGCTTACAGCTACACGCGAAGCCTTCAGACTTGGAACTTGCCCACTTCTACAATTATGTGATTCATTTTCATAGAAACCTTTCTCTCTAGATACACACATGCTTCACTGGCTTTGGTTCTCTAGAGAACCCAGTCTGACAATTAACCTTCTTAGAATCAGTGGAAGTTCATCGCAATAACTTACTTAGGCCTCTTTCCCTAGGAAGGAAGGAAGATGTCAAATTACGCAGTTCGTTCGCTTTTGTACAGATTAGGTAAGGAAGGGAGAGAAAGGACCCTTCACTGAATGTTAAGTCAGCTTCCGGGAAGATGGTTTCGCAGGCAGGCAGGGGGCCCACGGAAGCATTGTGCCAAGAGATTAGAGAACCCCGCTAGAAGGTGCATCAGGATTGAGAGATGCATAGAAAAGTAGGTGGGCCACTTCAGGCGGGCTGCAGAGGCATAAACTGAGCCTCCGATGTTCCTGAGGCAAGCTGCCAGCTTCCTTCTTCTGGTCCTTTACAAGGACCGAACATCAAACCAGTCCAGCGCAGGACAGAATCTAGTTTTGATACATTGAAGCTGGTCAGATAACATGTTTCTGCTTAAACGGATCACAATGACTATATTTTAAAAATTGAGCAATGGAGGCGTTTGAGTGATGGGAATAGATTGGTTCCCATATTGATGCCCATCATTTTCCCACTGGAACCCCGAGGTTAACACGCTGAGGTGTTATGTGAGCGCTCGGCAGTTCAAGTTTCCCGTAGAAGGGCCTTGGGAGACAGGTCCCGTGATTTGCTTCTGAAAGACCAGCCCATGCGCGCTCCATGGAGCACCGTTCTTCTCTGACACAGGAGCCAGAATGGACTCCAGCAATTAGCTTTTATTTTTGCACGACTGACGTAGAGAACTCCTATATCCTAGGCCTTTCCCTTTGGAACGACTGCCATGAAACCGATGAAAGAGCTTCAGAGGCTGTCTGCAAAATAAGAAGTCGCCTGTGTTCCTTCAGTCCCTGGGCTTCCTTTCCTCTTTTCTTAAGGAAAGAGATACACGTCTCTGCTGAAGAGTTGTTTATACTTTGTAATCCCTGAGGCTTTTAGACTCAAAGCACATTGTCATGGCTACAGCCACAGCCAAGCTGCTGTGTTAAGTGCTTTTCAGCTTAGACGGGGACATTTTGCTGGATTACATTCGCCACAGGAGGGCTCCATTGCAGATTCTGGGGGGCAGAAATCTGCACTTGGACTTCCCTAGCACATAACAGCGTCTCCACAGCTTCCCAGGGTCATACCCACTCAATACGATGTGGGACCATATAACTCAGGGACACGTAGAAGCTTCCTTACACATTTTCCCCTAGAGTGTATTTTCTATAGGAAATGGTATAAAAATGATATTTGAAGTAATGAACGCTTATTTATTTTCTCTTAAACATATAAAAATTCACAGCAACATTTTTCCTTCCAGGTATGCAAGGTGCAGGTATCTATTGCATGAACAAAAAACAACCCCTAATGGTTATTCATTACCTATTCATTATTTTTCTTCCTGACAACCCAAAGGACTTGAATTATAATTCAAGGCTGCATCTCTTGATATTCATCTATAGTAATCCTTTTGAGCAGGCGTCTACCGGATGACGATAGCCATTCCAAATTGAGAGGAATGGGAGGTGTCCGGTACCACACATATCTCTTTATCACAGAACTGATCAGCACCTCACTATGAATCTCCTAAGGTGTGGTTCACCTAATTTTTTTTTAACTTTAATGCTTGCAAATCTGTGGGAATCCACAGTAGGGTTTCAAAAAGTTACTCTATTAGAAAAAGATGCCTGAGACCAGAATCTAAACTCTGAGACCACATCTTTTCCTGGTAAATGGGTGGAAACCATGATCAAATATAGAGATGATCTCCACTGGGTGTTTTTGGAATTTTGCTGAACTCTTTGCTTACCTCTCAGGAAAGGTGATTGCAACCCCTGTAAGAAGGATGATCGTAAGGCCAGATCCTACAACCACCTGGCCACACAAAGTGTAAACGCTGTAGCTCTTTGTCTCTGCAACTACCCATGGCTAACCATGCCAGGTTAGTTCTGTTTAATGTAGTGGGGAAGGGGGAAGGCCCAGGAGTCTAGTCACGTTCATGAGGGATCATTAGATCCCAAACTCTGGGCGATGGATATGACTGTGCTTGAGGATGGAAATCGCACGAGGGCAGGCAGTGGTGCTAGGAGGAGAACGAGCCAGGTCGGAAATATGGAGGCACAGCACTCCGTTTGTGAAATTGTGAAGAACAAGTCACAGCTCTTCATTTTGTACGAACATCATTCGATAAACCACCAAATAGGCAACATGCGATTCTTTTAAAAGTAAAAGGCATCCCCGTGGCTAAATAGCAGGGTCTAGCACACGTTCCAAGAATCTACAGAACATCTGAAGGGATTGTCTTTATCTGAGCTGATAAATTACTTTTTGGACATTCCACTATTTCGTTTTCTAGTATGATTCCTGATTACTTTCCATTCCTCTTTCCCTTCAGACACACCGGAAGATTCAAATAAAGTCCACTTCACCACTAGAGACAGTTGATTGGCATTTTCATGTATTCGGGTTGTGCGAAAGGAGAGTGACAAGAATAAGCCACCCAGGCACATGACCATGACCACAGCATCGAACAAAGAGAGACTGCAAAGTCTGATGCTGTCAGATCAAATCCCACTGCCATCATAAAGGAAGGAAGAGGAGCAAGGAAAAAAAAA
>NW_022103906.1:73788870-73804785 GCF_000313985.2 Echinops telfairi | reverse complement strand
TTTTACCATTTATCACCTGCATCAGGGATTGCTTTCAGACTGGTGCTCACGCATCATTACACGTGAACGAATGAATGCTCACTTCACATGTTAGTGGTCACATAACAAGTGGGTCTGGGGTGCACGTAGGAGCTGAGTTGAGGATGTTGACTTTGCCACCTCTCCACTTTCTGCCTTGTCTCTGCCTCATTGTTGTCCACCCTTGGAGCCCCGCCCGGGTTTGCCTTTTCTGGCTCGTCGTGGTTGTCCTTGCCGGCAAGTCAGATGGGACTCAGGGTGACCTCTGTCCAACAGAACAAAAACATTCCCCACCCTGCACCATCTTCCCAATCCTGGCTGCGCTGGAGCCTGGCTGCAGCCACGGTGTGTCTGGAAGGTGCGCTTTCACATTCTTCTGGTTAGCTGCTGTTTTGGCGACGGTAAGAAGAGATGCATCTACCCACTCCCCTCACTCTCCCACCCACTCTCTCCGGAAAAGGACTAGGATGGAATGATGGTTACTGGAGAGAGACATCACGGCTAGGCTCAGGAGACCGAAGCGGGGAGAGAAGGGTGACAGCCAGGTGGATGGCGAAAACCTTTCATTGTTCTGCTCCGATCTCTTGGGAATCAGCAGCAAATCTACTAAAGGCCAGGAAAAGCTAATGGGTCTGAGTAACCCCAGACAATGTACCTGCAGGGACACGCAATAGATCGGGATGCAGAGGCTAAAAATAGTCTTTTGTTCAGGTGGCTCCTTATTCATTTGTCCAGTAAGTATGTTCATCATGCCAATATTAGGCATTTATTGGCATGACTTCCTGGGTACGTTCTGATGTCTGCTCCATTTGGAGAACGCGGTTGAGAGTTGAAGCTTTGCGCACAATTGCTCCCTTTGACTGCTTAGACATAGGAATGACCGTTCACAGAGCCTCCTTTATGAGGCGGCCCTTTCTTTTTTCAAATGTCGAGCACAAGACTCAAGGACAAGAGTGGGCAAAGCAATTCTTTAAACACAAAAAGCTATTCAGACTCTCCTGCCCCCTTTTAAAAATTCCATCGCCTCCGAGTTGATTCAAATTCATAGCAGCCCTATAGGGCAGAGTAGAGCCTGCCTCCTAGAATTTCTAACGAATATTTAGGGAAGCACATGGTGGGTTCCAACTGGCAACCTTTTGGTGAGCTGCTGAGCACTTCTTCACTGCACCATTAGTGCGCCCTTTATACAACTGTACTCCCACTCAAGTGCTCCTTCTCAGCCCTTTACCTTCCTAAGCCTTCTCACGTACCCATCCTGGGCACGAGATGCAGGACTATGGGCAGCTCCTATGTCCCATAACAGATGTTATTTGAAGATGCTGTACCTGTTCCATTCTATTTTATTTAGATCAAATATATTTTCAGATCCAGACATAAAATGGAATGAAAATATTAAATATTATAGATACATGAGTATGTACGGTACATAGAAATGCATAGGTAATGAGGTAAGATAGAAGAGATGCTATAAGCAAATGTTGCCAACAAAGTGTCTCACAGAACTTTAAAAGGCAAAAGCTTTGTCTAGCCTGGATGAAGAAAGGGTGAGTCAGGACAGGAGAAGTTATAAAGGCGACAAAGCATTTGGAGTGGGTCTTGAGGCATTGTTAGACTTGTTTTTGTTTTTCTTTTGTATAAACACTTTCTATTTGTTTTAAAATTTATTTTCAAGTCATAAAATTAACATCTTCGTCTTGTAGCGGTATGCAGGATGGAGCAGGACGTTGAGAGACTAAACCCAGGGCCCGGCAAGACACTGCCTGTGAGAAGAGTCCAAGAGAAGGCGGGCGAGCATCTGAACCAGGCGAGTGAGCCTGGGGGTGAAGAGGAAGGTCACATGTAAGAAGCATTTGAAGGGATTTTCTGCTGAAGATTTTAAATAAAAATACAAGCCAGGTGGCAAGCATTTTGCTGCCAGCATAGAGCCTGCCTGGGTATCAAACCAACCAACCAACCAACCAAATCCACTGTCACCTGACTCACAGAACCCCTACAGGGCAGGGTCGCCTCCTTGGGGCTTCCCAAACTGTACATTGTTACAGCAGCGGAAAGCCTCCTCTTTCCCCCAGAGATCGGCTGGTGAATTTAAACCACCAACCTTATAGATAGTAGCCCAACACTTCGCCCATCACGCCACCAGGTCTCTTTTGCCTGAGCACCGAACTTTCCAAAACAGAAATGGAGACAGACTGCAATGCTCACAAAGCAATTGGTTTGTTTTCCTTAAAACAATTTCCTTGTTTTCCTTTTTGTTTTTGTTTGCTTGTTGAAGCTGAGAACCTTGGCTTACATAGATCTAAGGGGCGTATCACAAGAGTTAGTTATTAAAACCATAGATTAGACTAAATCACCCTGGAAGAAAAGATAAATGATTTAAGAAGATTTACTTATCACCTTGGAAGCATTATGAGTGGGAAGAGGAAAAATGTGACAGAATCATTGTTTCTAGAGATAGGAAGAGAGAGGGAATAGGTCAGTGTCATGGTGGCCAGAGGAAGAGAGAGCATTAAAGGAGGGGGAGTTGCAGCTCATTGTCAGAGCTTTGGACAATCCTTGGGGTTTTTACGTGCCATTGTACGGCAATAATATATAGAGATCATAGTGAAGTCAGAGAAGGTAGGAGAGGTAAGAGAGAAGATTAAAATAAAGGAGTCAGACACATTTTAGGATAGTATACTCACCTCCTGGATGGCCATGATCTCGGCAGCCAGATCCGAGCAGAGAGCTGGGGAAGGAGGAGAGAGAGCGTATGTTTCTAACCAAGGCTTATATATACTTAGGAGTGTGCAAGCCCCCCTGAGTACAGGTAACCACATACGTCACAGGAAGGGGTTATATCATAGGGAATACAGCAATGGGAGGGGGCTGATCTAGGGGTACACACGCAATAGGAAGAGGAGGGATTAGGGGTACACATGTGACAAGATGGGCAGATCTTAGATTCAAGATGGCAGCATAACCTTACAAGTCCTTGAGCTGGCTTGACCTACTCTGAGCTTTCCTTTAGGAAAGCAACCCCCTATCCTTAGCAGCAGGGAGTGAGACGGGTGCTCTGGGTGCTCTGGATGGCTGATGTCTTCAGGGAGATAACTTCTAAGCAGCTTGCTTCCAAGTGTACTGCACTCATTTACCAGGTGTTGCAAGCAGTGTCCGAGGTCTGACATATATGTGGGGGAGACAACCTGGGGAAAAGCCTCTTTGTATCCCACAGCTCACGAGTCCTTGTTTTTAATAAACATTTCGCTTACAGATGGAATAGACTTGATGTGGGGGAGTTTGAGTTTTGCTCAAAGTTTCAACTGTTTGGGTTTGGAATGACATGGAACTGGATTCTGAAAGTTTCCCTAAGTGGAGCCTCTTGTAATTCCATGCCTTCAACTTCCCCAGAGGAAATGACGATGAAGGACTATTAGAAGTCATACCTATAACACCTCCAATTTATTTTTTCCATTTCTAGTCAAACCAACCAACAACACCAGTGTGGCAGGCTGTGTTCTGTGGAAGGTGGGCGCTGACGTTGAGGTGAGCAGACAGACTATTTGTCACCGAGTCCTCCCCGGGCTCATACCTGTGGATGGCAAGGAGAGGAAGTAAGGCTTAGCAAACGGAGGAGTTGGCCATGATGAAGTCCTTTAAAAATGACTACGTTTTAGGTGAAAGCTCATAGAGCAAATTAGGTAGTCATTAAGCAGTTTTTTAATACAAATTGTTCTGTGACATTGGTTACAATTTTCATAACGTGTCAACATTTTCATTCTTTTTATTCCGTTTGCTCTATTTCTACTTATCTAGCTTCCCTCCCATGCCTTGCTTCAACATTTTTGCTTCTGGTCAAACCAAGATGTTGAGCTTTTGGTTTCATGCATTTGAGGGACACATTACTATAGTGTGATATTATTTATTTTATAAGCTAATCTGTTACATGGCTAGAAGGTGACCCCCAGAAGTGTCTTCACTGCCACATTCAAAGGGTACTATCTTAGGCAGTAGTCTCAGAGTTCCACTAGTCTCTTACAAGTCCAGTAAGTCTGGACTTTTTTTTTTTTTTTTTTTAGGGATTTGAGTTTTGCTCTACATTTTTCTCTCATTCTATCCAGGACTTTCTATTTTGTCCCTGGTCAGAGCGGTTAATAGAGGCCAGGCTCCATCTCGCTCTTCTTACGTGAACATAAGAAGAGGCCATGGTCCTACTAGTGGGCTACTCATTCATAAGGATGTCTTGACAAGGGCCTCCGCTGACCCAAGCGGGGACCTCCGAAGTTGTGATTGTCATTCTACATGTTCACATGTTGAAGGGCAGGGGACTAGACCTTTCCAGCCCACATTGACCAGTCATTGCATACTGGCTGCACCCAGGAAGAGAGTGTGACCTTGAATGAAGAGGCTCTTCTCCGCTGAAGATGGTGGCCAGAGAGGGACTCAACAGAGAGCTGGGAGCTGCCTGGTCTACCAGCACCTCCGTGAGCGAGGGCTTCAGTCCTGAAGGGGGCTTAGGGTAGCCCGACACAGGTCTATTGTGTCTCTACTCTGTTTTTCTGGGATTTTGCTAGGATTTTCTGGGATTTCACAGAAGAGATTCAAGCTTGTGATGTTAAATGTTGTAAGTAAATTGGGTCATGGTCATTCTAGGTGTGCTCTCTGTTCTGTTTGAGCATTTATAGTCTTGCTTGACTTTCATGCTTGAGGACCAATGTGAAAAATGAGGCAAGCGGACTGAAATCTGCAAGTGGTCAACTCAACACCCCATCTGAAGTTGAGGGAAGAACATTTCTTTCCTACTCTAATAAGGAGCGTTTCCCCTTTGATGGGATTAAGGTGATAAAGCTCTCTGACTCAGGGAGGGGGCTGTCAGAACAAATCAAACACTTATGTGTAACTGCTTTCCTCTTATCTGCCTTCCAGATGAATTATCAATTAAGGCACCCAAGTGCACACTTGACTTCTTGCTCTCTCCCTCACATTTTGTTCCTTGTTTCAGACGGCACTGATGTTTTCTCTCCCCTCTCCTCCTCCTCGTCAAACGCTTTCCTGGGACATTCTCAAATCATGTCCTCAAATGATCTCCCACAGTCACATATGTTTCTCTCAGCTGGAAGACAGGCTTCTTATTCAAACCAATTCTAGCTCTCAGACAATTTAAAAGGTTCCTGTTCATTTTTCTGACTCGCAAAGCTTTCTGCTTCGGGGCTGGAAAAATCTGTTTTGATTTCACACCAGCAACTGAAACAAAATGTGAGACAATGGGTGCAAAAATAAGTAGAAAACCCAAAGTAACATTTCTGACGGTTTTGCATGGTATAGTAAAATATATTTATATGACTCATTCTATGTTTATAGAAAAATACATGAATTCCGTTTTGTACTTCTCTTAGCCTGTTGACCCAAATGCTCAGAAGGTGTTATGTTGACTATAATGTTCAGGGAGACATGTCCCATTTGTGTCCTCCTCAGAGGTTAAGTGGCTACTTGGACATTCAACGTACTGAACAGAAATTTTGTCATTGGTTGGTGGTCTCTTACTATTCAAATGCTAGGCTTTAGTTTTTCTGTGTCAGTTCTATGCCGGTTTTTTTTGCAGTAACTCCTCAAGGCAAGAAGCCCTGGCCTCTAGAAGGTCTTGCCAGCAGGTAGACAAGGATTCCACACCACAGAGAGGGGAAGTGGTAGAAGCTGCAGAGCCATATCCTTCGTATTCATGTTATAATTAGTTTGGTCTGGCTTTTTAATTGAGCATCATTTATAAGATTCATTCATATTTTTGTAGATAGTTCTAGCTTGTTCCTTTGCTATGTTGGGAAGCATTTTTAAACCACCTTCTCCCCCTCATTGCTTACTTTGACTCATTGACTCCTGCTAATGTTATCTTCAAAATATATTTAAAATCTTCCTCTTTTTGTTACCTCTGAAGTCACCACTCACCAGGAGTATGTTGTGGTAGGCAGGGTTCTCTAGAGAAACAAAACCAGAATACTTATGATATACTCACATTTGTGGGACAGCTAATAGACTAAAGGCCCTTCAACCCACGCTTGCTGCTGGTGCAAGGTCAAGGAAGCAGACAGCAGAGTCTGCGCTCAGGCAAGACAAACACTCAGCTGGCCTGCAGCCAGTGGATGGAATGGTGGGCCAGCAGCAGCCAGTAGCTCGAAGTATAGGGAAGCAGGCCCTGATGGAGTCTCCAGCTCTAGTAATGCAAGCACGCCAACATGATACACCAGCAGTGTGGCGAAGCAGGTCTTGATGGCGCTTCAAGCTCTAGCGGTGCCCAGCAAGGCAACGTGATCACGGGTTGGCTTGTCCCACAGGTAGTGCAGCACATGGTTGAGGTAAAGGACCAGCTCAAGCAACAGCACGCTGGTCTGAACACCAGAGAGAAAGAGAGAAGGATGCTGGCCTCAGAAAGCATTTATTCTCGGTCGCCTTCCAATCAAGCTGCAACCTGATTAAGCTCCATCCACATGTTCCTACAGAAGCCTAGTTGGCCCAATAAACCTAACTATCACATATGTCTTCATAGAGAGCTACAAGAGTCTTCTGATGAGTCGCTTCACTTTCACTCCTGCTTCCCTCCCATCCCTTCTACACACCCAGCAAGTGATCTTCCAATGAGGATTGTGTCATGTTAGACACACACTTAAAACCTTGCATGGGCTCCCAGCACATTTGTAATAGCAGGCAAAGTCCACACCTGGTCTAGGAGAGCCTGCGTGGCATGGTCTCACCTTCCTCTTCCTCTTCCCCACCACCTTCTCCAGTGTCATTCTGTTCTCCAAGTTCCTCAGAAGAACCAAACGCTTCTGTATTTTCAATTTTGACATGTTCTTTTCCTGCATAAAGTAGTTGTCTCTTATATCCAGCAAGCTCCCACCTATCGCCTTTCAGCAAGGGCTCCTCCTCTGACACACCTGTCTGCATCAAATCCCTTGCTGTTGCCGTTCACACTGATTGCCACACCTAAGCCTGGCATCTTTACTGCAACCTTGTTTTGTTGAATGCCTGTCTTCCCACCAGACGGTGGCTGCACAGGGTCTGCTTGCTGCTGTATCTGCAGTGTCTAGCACAGGGCCATGGTCGTATGGCGCCCCCCAAATATTTCTGGAAGGAGCAATGGATCTGAGGGGAATGAGGGATAATGACACTGTTGACCAGGAAATTTATTATAAGGATTCCTTCGTGCATTAAGAGAATTTTTCATGTAGACCTTTTGGATCTGAAGTTATTCAACTGAAAAACGGTAGATTTGGTTTATCAGAATTTCTGAGCACCTTGCAGCTTAACCACTCAATGTAGTTGCCATTCACTTAGGGAGCTGCTCTGGCCAGAGCTCAATATTTCATGGTAGAGAAACTTAATCCCCGAATTAGAAGCAGAATAAGCTCCATCCCAGAGTTTTAAGTTTAAAACTGGCCACTTCCATATATGACTGGCCATCAACATTCATCTCGGGCCCCTGTTTCTTCTCTTTCTCCCCCACCACACCACATGCAGGATATGTGCTTTTGCCAAATAAATAATGCAGTGAACAAAACACACACCCACACCCACCTACAAGCGCACACACACACACACACACACACACACACACACACACACACACACACACACACACACACACACACACACACACACACACACACACACACACACACACACAGGAATTAAGCAAACTCGACTTGCTCATGGCTTTTTAGGCCACATGAGGGAGCTATTTAAATTCTTGTTAACTGTTAGGCAACAAATTTCAGGAGAAGAAATTTGGCAATCATAAGGTTGGCCAGATGGGCACCTATTTATATATGATATTGACTCCGGAATTCCATTAATTTTTTTTCAGCTACAAAAGAACTCAATTCTTTTAATCTGCAATGTAATTTACATTTTAAATAGTGTTTTTCAAGGCAGAGAATTGTTTTTGCTTAAAAATATAATTTTCAGCCTAATTTAACTCATGTGGACAAGTGTATGTATTCTACAGAGTGACAAAGGGATGAAAGCTCTTTTCAGACAGAATCGGTGTCCCCCAGACTCTAGTAATAAGCAGTCTCATGAGGAAATACTCCTAAAAATGTACATATATGCATATTGTTCATGAATTACTCTATACGATTTCAAACATTTAAGTATCGCTGCAAATCATCAGCCATTTTAAAGGAGATGGACCAATTATGGCTGAAGAATACATTCATGCATAACAAGACCACTGGAGTCTAACTGTAGATACAGTAGTTACATATCACGAACTCGGTTATGCAGTAGCTGTATCTGCCCCGCTTCCTGGTCACCCTCAGGAAGCAGTAGGATTATCAAAAGTAGTGGTTCTCAACCTTCCTAATGCCGCAAAACCCTTTCAGATGGTTCCTCCTGTTGTGGTGACCCCTAACCATAAAATTATTGTCATTGCTTTTTCATCACTGTCATTTTGCTACTGTTATGAATCATCATGTAAATATCTGATAGGCAGGATATATTTTCATTGTTACAAATTGCACATAGTTAAAGCATAGTGATGAATCACAAAACAATATGTAATTATATATTGTGAAATATTTATTTCTAATTACAAATAAATGACATGTTGGCTTGAAGCATGATGTAGCACGGGTAACAGTCTTCACGCCGGGTACTCCTATGTGGGCGTATCTGTATGTGGGCGGACCCACCTGGAGACAGATAGATGAGCCATGTCTCAGTTCCTAAGACCATCAGAAATGGTGGTCTTAGGCGACCACTGTGAAAGGGTCCTTCAACCCCCACAGGAGCTGCGACCCACAGGTTGAGAACCGCTGATCAAAAGGGACCTGACCCAAAGGATACCTGTGGAGTCAAATGAGCAGCAAGCAATAGCAATAATAGGAATGCTCATTGAGTATTTATATGGGAGGTGCTGAACACAGACACACTGTGTGCACCAGCTCACTAATTCCTTATAACCCTCCCTCCCCCGATTCCACATTTAATTTTATAAATGAGAAAACTGCGTTTTAGAGAGAAAGAATAAGTCACTTGCATATGATCACAAAACTACTAAGTGGAGAAGCCAGAATTTGAACCTCTCTCAGGGAATAGCTTCCACAGTGGAATTCTAAAGAAGGGGCAGTTCTGACTGTGGGTCACATTGCTGGACTTCGGTGTTAAAACACTCTTCTCCCCAGAAAGTGTGAAGCCTGTACATTGTTTTCCTTATGCGGAACACCAAGATCTAGCCAAGATTCTCTTCTTCCTCTAAGAGGTTTGGTCCCGAGCAAAGGAAGGGTTCTTGTAGCTATCTCCAGGGCAGTTACATCACAGAAGATGCTGGTAAACAGGAAATGCAGTAAAGATGGCTTTCTGCTGATTCATTTCTGTGATGTCAAGCCACCTGGGAACACAGACATACTTATTGGAGAATGAAGAACACACACCACTTAATGGTTAAGGAAAAGCCACCAAAATATCCTCAAACAGATGGGTTAAAAAAAAAATCCTGCATTTTACTCTGGTAGTCCTAGAACCTGAGGGTGGGTTTTGAGTAAGTATTCAACTATGTTCTATGGCATCAATAGATAACACAGTAGGTGCTGTCTCTCTGGCTCTGAGCTGGGACACAGCCCATATGTTATGGGGAAACAGGGACCCCCGGATCCTCTTGTGAATGATCCTCTATTGCTTTCCTGGATGTTCTTCTCACCCTTGTCCTTGTCTCTACTTCTAAGTGGATTCTCGAAGCATTTTGCAAAACAGTGCTCATTTTTCTTATAGGAATATTTGTGAGAGGATGCCCTCCCTGAATATCAACTACATGACCCACTTCTCATCCTCATTCTTAGACGTCGCCTCAATTTTTTCTCATGAACCAGACACAGAATTTGAATGTGCTTTTAAGAAGGAGCAAAAAGCACCCAACTACAGGACGCCTGCACTTTCTTTTGTGAATGCAGTTAAAGCTGGTTGCCTTTTGAATTTTAGTGACTGACCCAAACCAGCACCAGAACCAGGACTAGAAAAGGATTTTGACCTTAGAAACAAGTGTTGGAACCTTGCAGCAGGAGTGAAAAGCTTTTCTGGGAACAGAGAGGCATGCATTTAAATCGCAGTCACCCTTTTCCAATACAGTCGCCTATTTACATACAGGATGCCTATTTAAATTAGAATTTTGAATAAGCAGTGATTATTTCTTAGTGTTGTTGTTAGCTGCCATCAAGTTGGCTGCAACTTATGGCGACCCCTTGTAGAACCGAACGAGTCACTGCCCAGGTCTGATGACCTTCCTGATCACTGACAGTGTCAGTGATCCATTGTGGTGGCCATCGTCTATTCTGCATACCTTCCATCATAGGGAGGTCACCTTCTAGCACTAGATATATGTACATGTAAACATATAATCGATACTTTGTTGTGGTTCATAGGGTTTATTGGTTAATTCCCAGAAGTAGGTTATTAGGCCTGTCTTCATAGCCTGTCTTAGTCTGGAAGCTTCTCTGAACTTGCTCATCATGGTGACCCTGCTGGTATTTCACATACTTGTGGGATAGCTTCCAGCATCATAGTAGCATCCAAGCTACCACAATAAAGCAACTGACAGACTGATGGCAGTTGATAGCAATATGTTCCAACTATGATGTGGGCTATGCATGTACTAAAAATGATTCACGGTCAAGGATTCAGGTTTAACTGGACATCCCATATTTGCATTTGCTGAGCCTGGAGGCCCTCCTCTGCTGTTCTTTCTCCTCTGGGATGATTTGCTGCCTGGGTGAAGCTCAATAAATTACTTCTCTATACCTCAGTTTTCTCATCTGTAAAGGGGCATAATCATAGAGCCCACCAACTTCACAGGTTTCTTGTCAGGATGACATTACTTAAGGCACTATAGTTAATTGAGTACAATAAATACTCCACAAACACTTTTGCTGCTAATTGCTAAGATGTTCCTCACATGAATGCAAAATGATGATGCTAAGTAAACCTCCACCTACCTCACACACACAGAAGCCGTCCTTCATGTCTACAATTGGAGATATTAATAACTCCTGACAGTATTATGTAGTTATTATACAAACTAAGCGATATAGCACCTTGAAAGTGCCTGTCAGAAAATATACATTCTTTCACCAAAAATAGTTGAGCTTTTTAAGCGAAGGTTCGCACATCCTCATTTTATATCGCATTTTAGTTTCACCTATTTTAAAGGATCCTAGAGGTCTGAAGATATAGTACCTTGTCCTATGACTACCAAGTTTAGGGCTTTAGAAATTACCCAGTGTGTGTGTGTGTGTGTGTGTGTGTGAAAGAGAGAGAGAGAGAGAGAGAGAGAGAGAGAAAGTTGAGTGCACAGCTGCCTTTTCAAAGGCTCTTGAGTTGAGGAAGTCAGGTGAAGTCACTCAGATGGGTATGCACAAAGGTAGGACTACTCCCTGGGAGGGCAGAGGGCATGTGAGGTGTGGAGGTAAAGCGGCTCAGGTCTTGTCTCGGGTCTCTCGACCAGGTTTTATGCCTGTGCCTCCATCAGTCTCCAGCACGCCCAGGACTCCCATTCACTCACAGCTGTTGGTAGGAAACGCTTCTGGAGCCCTCTCATGAGCCCGGATATGGCAGCTGGCTAGCCAGCTCCTCGGAGGCTCCTTCAGGAGCTAATGAATCGTCCCAGGAGATTCATTCAGCCCCAGAGGGCCTGTAGAACCACGGAGAATCGTTACTCCGCCAAAGGCCCAGCTATGTCAGAGGAACAATCAACTATAAATGAAAGGTCTAGCAATTGTGACTATCTATTAAAAGCTGAGCGATGAAAGGTTTGTGAACACTGAGATCTGCAGCTGCTGGAATTGTGTCTGTAACGTCGACGAGGCCTTCATCCTGCCGCTGGTGTGCTAGCTGTGAATCATTAGAAACAGGACACAATGAAACGGAAATTTCCTTTCCATCGGATTATTGACTCCAAAGATTGCTCCACGAGGCCATTAGAGCAGAGCTTGCTCCACGAGGCCAAGGGCAGAGACAGGCCCCAGAACATAGCCCTTGATTAGCTTTGTCTGGAGCACAAGCTAGATGGGGATGCCGATCAAGGCATCTAGGAAGGGATATCTGCTCCAGAAACCTGTGCAAACGGAGCTAGAATATCCCGAACGTGGAATGAGAGAGGGATGCATCACCTAATATAGCCTATCTGCTTATAGATGGTCAAACGGAAGCCTAGAGTGTTCTGGAGACGTCCCCCAAAGTTGTCTATCTGGTTGGTGGTATAACTGGGATTAGAACCTTGCTCTCTTGTCTCTCGGACTATTGTTCTTTTCCTAAGGCTCCCGGTGCTACTCTTTCACGGAAGAGTATGAACTAGATCCCCCTGAGGAGCTGGGGGAAGAAGGCTGCGTCATGCTCGTGGGGATGAGCGTCAATCTGGGGAAAGGGGCGGGGGGTGATGGCTGGGATTATACTTTGCACATCTCAATATTTTAAGAGTCGGGATCATTTTAAAATCTTGTTGATTGTTTCATAACGAGGGGATGTACGAAGATAGCTGTGGGTGGGGAGGCTGGGACCGGAAGCACTCTAGTGGACACCACAAGAGAGGAAAGAGAGGCCAAACAAAGCTAATCAAGGCTATGTTCTGGGGCCTATCTCAGATGATTCCTGCCTGGATGCACCCATCAATCATCCAGGGAGGCAGAACAATCACACAGAACAACGAGCGGGAGATGAATCACTGTCTTATAAGCAAGCAACTGCTCAAGTGAGGCTGCAGAAGCTGCAGTGCAAGCCGCCTTCCTCATCCTCAGGTGAACCAGCTTTTTTTAGTCACCCTGGTGAGGAAAGATATTTGTCTCATGAGGGTGGGTGACACATGGACTCTAAGGAGAGGAAAAGTCTCAAGTAGGCAAAGCTTTGCTTTTATGGAGATGTCGTCCCTGTCTGGCACAAATGATTAATGCGCTCGGCTGCTAACCAGGAGGGTTGACATTTGAGTCCACCCCGAAGCAACTGGGAAGAAAGGTGTGTGTGTGTGTGTGTGTAATCTGCTATGGGGAAAACCCTCTGGAACACAATTCTACTCGGACACACATGGGCCCACCAAGAGTTGCAACGGACTGGACACCCGGGTTTAGTTAATAGAAGATGAAAGACCATAGTGTTCTGACCATTTTTTATTTATTTTTGACAATTAAAAAAACAAAATCACCCAGACATCGCTGTCCAAAAAGTTGTACTGGGAATATGCTGAAAAACATTTCCCTGTGGTATTATCATCGTGATTGCTATTGTCTCTTTTTCACTCCGTTTTCAGACGTTCGTTCTTTTGCGTCTCCCGGAGTCAGACACTTACTGTCAGATGCCCGTTAGTGTCGCTTTGCAGTCACTCAGGTCCTGCGCTCTGCTCCACGAAGAACAGAAAGCCCCGCCTTTTCCCGGAAGGAGCATGGGACGCAGAAGGGGTGAGGGGAGAGGAACAGAGGAGACGAGGAAGGAGGGATAAGACAGGTGCATGAATCCCATTACCTCAAGGCAAGCTGAAAGCAGGGTCACGAGCGAGACCTCAACATGTCATGTGAACTAGATCCAATCCATTCTAGGACCAGCCTTTGGAAATGACCAGGCACTGCTAAAAGGACAAACCAATCTGTCTTGGAAGCAGTACAGCCAGTGCTCCTTAGAGAGCAAGGCTGGCGAGACTTCGGCTTACGTACTTTGGACATTTTGTCAGAAGAGCTTAGTCCCTGGTGGAGGACATCATGCTTAGTCAAGTAGAGGGGCAGCAAAACAGAGGAAGACCCTCCATGAGGTGGACTGACCCAGAGGCTGCAGCAATGGGCTCAAGCACAGGAACAAGTGTGAGGGTGACGCAGGACCAGGTAGGGTTTTGCCTTCTTGGCACCAGGGTGCTGCCAGGTTGATACTGACTCACGGGCACAGAACCACAACCACAAGGGCAGCCTTGAGGAAAGAAAGGGAGGAGTCAGGCAAGATTGTCTCAGGAGAAGGCAGCAGTGGAGGTGGTCCTTGAAGAGTTAGCAGCCACAATGTGGCAAAGCTGAGAAGTGTATCAGGGGCCAAGGAATAGACTCATTTTATTGGAAAGTAGGCTATTTAGGGGAGCCGGTGGGGGAGATGATGGGGTGAAAAAGACCCTGAGAGGACTTTGATTGAGGAGGAGGTAGGTTCGATTTGATAGGCAGTGTGGCAGTCTGGAAAGTTCCTGCGCTGAATGGTGTTAGGCCGTCCCATCCCTGGCATTCCACAGTGCGACACTTTTCATCGGCACGTCAATGGGCAGCAGATGAGCTGGTTTGCAGACCTCATTTGCATGATGACCAATTCATTTGTTCGCAGAACTAACGACACTATTGCTTCTACATTTTCTACATGCTGCTCATTTTCTAGATCAGTTGCATCTATCGATGGCACGAGGGATTGTAAACCGCTTAATCCAAACTCCAAACCAAACATGCTGAAATGGAGTTGATTCTGACTGATAGCTAGCTATGGGTTGAGTAACACTGCCCCATCGAGTTTAAAAAACCAAACCAACCCTCTTCAAACTCCCTGCTGACTCACAGTGACCCCATAGGACAGGGTAGAGCTAATCTTGTGGATATCTGAGACTGTAAAGCTTTATGGGAGTCAAAAGCCTCATCTTTCTCCCATGGAGCCGGCTGGTGAGTTTGAACGACTGAAGTTGAGCTTAGCAGCCCCGCCTGGCACACAACCCACCCTGCCACCAGCATTCTCCCCGTGGAGTTGACAAGGCGGGGATCTTTACGGAAGCAGACTGTTACCGTTTTCCTGTAGGGTTGAACCCTTGAACCATCAGTGTGTGTGGTGGAGGGCTTAACCACTCTGCCATCAGGGCTCCTTCCCTACAATTTAGGGACTCGTCAGAAGAGGTGCGTGGCGACATGGATGGGTCTTAAAGGCATTGCGCTCGGCAAAGAAAACACCTGTTGTCACGGAATACAGTCTGACCCATCATAACTTCAGGTGTGTCCAAGGAGAACCATGCGCCACAAGGTGTTCAAATGTAGCTTGCCGGCCTTTCGTACAAGGGAAAACACTGGATTAAAAAGAAACTCAAGAAGATTACTTAATTAAGAAGAGTCCTGTATGTGATATTTTAAAAAGCACAAAAATAGCGCTGCAGCCCTTGGACTAATATCCCCTTTTCTATGACTCCCTGCTTCGTATGCTGCTCTAGGACCCCCCTTCCTATTATCTAAATTCGTGTTTCCCAGAATGAGAGATACCACCCTGTGGGGAGAGCCGGAATGATTGAATTAGGGTGGGGGCTGCAAAAGCAGATATCAACACTTTATCCTGGATTATTTTAATTTCCAAGGGGACACACTAAGTAAAAAAAAACATTTTTTTTCCTGATAGGGAACAGTAGGTCAAATAAGTTTAGGAACCTGTGATCTAAATCTTCCATCTTCCAGCCTAGCATTCTATTGCTAGCCCCTTCTGCAAAGAATGACCCTGGGATTTTTCCAGTTTAAACAAGGGTCAAGGGTATGCAATGTCCATGAACCAGTGTCCTCCAACTCATCCCGGATCCAAGAACCACTGGAAAGGAACACATTGTCTGATCCACACTCCTCCCCAATCCATTGTTTTTTAAGCCAGAGGTACATCTAGAGACCTTCTAGAGCAGTGGTTCTCAACCTTCCTGATGCCGCGACCCTTTCATACAGTTCCTCATGGGGTGGTGACTCCCAACCATAACATTATTTTCATTGCTACTTCATCACTGTCATTTTACTACTGTTATGAATCATCATGTAAATATCTGATATGCAGGATGTATTCTCATTGTTACAAATTGAACATAGTTAAAGCACAGTGATGAATCACAAAACAATATGTAATTATTTATTGTGAAATATTTATTTCTAATTACAAATAAATGAAATTTTGCCTTGAAGCATGGTGTCA
>NW_022103906.1:73786779-73787503 GCF_000313985.2 Echinops telfairi | reverse complement strand
CCCTGAAACCCGATAGATGACAACCGACTATTGTCTGGTCTAGCGATGGAAGACGAGCTCCCCATGTTGGAAGGCTCTCAAAACCCACAGTGGCTGCAACCGTGGACTGCAATCTCATGGACTGTGCCTTGTAGATTTTAGATTCATTCACGTGAATGACTGTCACTGATGATTAAGGACGGTGGATGCTGGTGGAGTGGTTTTAAAAGTAGTAAGATTAGGCTGTTGAGATCGAAAGCCCTTCATTTGGTCTAGGCCACTGCTTTCATCAGATGCACTTTGACCATGTTGACTGTTAAAGCTTTAGTTCTATTGCACCCGTCCATACGTCTACTCTTAAGCAAAATGCTGCTTGGGCCTTCACTGTATTCTAACAGATACCCTTTCCTTTGTTTACACAGCTGCAAAATTGACTGGCAATGCAGATGTTCTTAAAACTGCCCAATAGGTTCTTTCCCTCTCTGTTGGTCACTTTGCCCTACTGTGGACATGTTGCTCTGATGTGGGAAGCTGTGCTAGCAGGATTTCAAATACCAGGAGGATCACACACAGTGAACAAGTTTCAACGAACCTTCCAGATTAAGATAGACTAAGCTGCAAGGTCTGGTGATCTACTTGGGAAAATTGGCCCCTGAAACCCGATAGATGACAACCGACTATTGTCTGGTCTAGCGATGGAAGACGAGCTCCCCATGTTGGAAGGCTCTCAAAACCCACAGTGGCT
>NW_022103906.1:73785547-73786679 GCF_000313985.2 Echinops telfairi | reverse complement strand
CCCCCATCATTCACTATGGTAAGATTTTTTGTTCTGATGATGCCTTATACCTGATCCCTTCGACACTTCATGATTGCATAGGTTGGTGCGCTTCTTTCATGTGGGCTTTGTTCAGAACCTGTTCATTTCTTTGCAAAATACGTAGCAAACACAAGTAATCTAGAATGTTGAGTTAGCTAGTCCTGGCTATAAGATAAACTCACCATATCTTCTCCAATACTCAGGGACTTCATTAGAAACCTCCTTGGCCTTGTCCTAAAGAGATGTGAATAATATTGTTTTTCCCCCAATATTGTTAACTTTAAATGTAATTGCATCAAAGGAAACATGAATTAAATAAATGAAACATAGTTGTAAAATTTAATATAATTTTAATAATATTGTTAATGTTTTCCTAGTGACTGCTCTTAAACAATTTCTTGGGATGAGTTTTGCACATTCTTCCTCCTTTCTCATTTATGTCAGCAATTTGCTTAATATGAACTTTTTTGACTATTGCAATGATTTAAGACATGAACTTCAGATCAGATTGGATTGAACAGATTTTGATTTGGGCATGCTCACATCAATGGAGTTGGGGGTTAGGAACACTGCTTTATCAGCAGATATTCATAATGGTGGTTGACTGCATCTTTGCAGAATGGCACCATTACAGTCGATATCCACATCAAAGTGTCAAACCACACGATGAATGTGCCGGGATTGGAAAGTACGGGGTTTTGTTGTTTATTATGGGCTAGGATAAAAAGATCTATTATAGAGTAGAGGCTTCGAAATGATTTCATTTCATGTTTCCTGTGAAGTTTCTTTCTCAGTGTTTTTTTAGTAAACGAGTGGTAGATGATTCTTTAAAAATAACACATTGCCTTTTGACTTAAACCTGTGTTTAACTTCATACAATAACAGGTTTTAGGACCTGGTGTTCTGTCAATTCCACTGTGATTATGGTTCACATACTAATAGGCATGTCAATCCTAGTCCAAAAGGAGGCCCCAACCAAGCATAACTGCTGCTGGAGATGTTAACGCTGAAACCACCAATCTCATGGACTGTGCCTTGTAGATTTTAGATTCATTCACGTGAATGACTGTCACTGATGATTAAGGACGGTGGATGCTGGTGGAGTGGTTTT
>NW_022103906.1:73783250-73784534 GCF_000313985.2 Echinops telfairi | reverse complement strand
GACTATTGTCTGGTCTAGCGATGGAAGACGAGCTCCCCATGTTGGAAGGCTCTCAAAACCCACAGTGGCTACAACCGTGGACTGGAGCATATCCATGGCCCTGAAAATGCCATCACACTGGGCACATTTTGTACTGTTGTACACAGGGTCACCAGGGGTTAGAACCAACTCAATAGCAAGTCCCAACAACAACAAAGGGATTCTTGTTCTTAGGATAAAATCTGAAATCCTCAGTGGTCTCAGAAGGCTCCAGAGGTCTAGTCCTTGCCTCCTCTAGCAGCTGCACTTCTTGCTGCTTTAAGACTCTAGTCTTTCCTTCCTTGGAACTTGGCCCATGGTCTGTCTAGGGGGGATGTTCTTCTTTGACAATTCTCCCCTTAGTCACCTGCTACCCGAAGAGACTTCCCTGAGCCCCCAGGTCAGCTTCCTTTGGTGTGAATAGTATGTTTTGTTTCTTCTCAGTAGCACCTGTCTAAACTGGGATTGAGTAGTTAGTTTTGGAAATCGTTATTGAGTCTTTCCTGATAGATTTATCATCATGTTTCAGGGAACACTTCTTTCTCATGTATTGATGTCTCTTCAGAGTCTAACCACGTGCCTTACACACAGTGGTTATACAATGGATGCTTGTTGAATAAGTAAATGAAAAATCATGGCAGCAATGGCTTAAGTTATCAGTTAGCCCTGTTATATGAGAAGAAGCCCTGGTGTAGCTGACAGGTCAGTATTGGACTGCTAACTGCAGATCAGCAGTTCAAACCCACCCACTGCTCTATGGGAGAAACATGAGGCGGTCTGCCCCCACATAGATTTACAGCCGTGGGAATCCTATATAGGGTAGCTAGGCATTGGAACTGACTCGATGGCAGTGGGGAGGTGTGTAATGGTGGGATTCTATGCCGAGGGTGAAAAGAAAAGTAGCGCATGTTGATCCAAACCTTCATTTCCACTTGGGTCTCAAACATGATCGTGCACACTAAATCGCTGAAGCAACTTTGAAAACACCTGACAGCTCAGAAACTCTGATTTTGTGTCTGAGGCCAGGGTGGCAGCCTGTGGAATACGCATCCTGGCTGATTCTTACCCACGCATCGGAGGCCCACTCTAGAGAAGCACCACTGTGAAACGATGATTTCCACGTAACACCAGTCCAAGACTCTACACTAACAATCACATTAAGGGAAACTAGGCGAGTGTGTTAGCCTGAGAAACAAATCTACAGCAACTCATGTATAAGAGAGAGTTTTATATAAAGGCTAAGTGCGCATCAAGAAAACATCCCAA
>NW_022103906.1:73775930-73782664 GCF_000313985.2 Echinops telfairi | reverse complement strand
CCAGCCCAGTCCAGATCAAGTCCATAAGTCCAATATTAGCCTATATGCCCGATACTAGCCCATATATCTGATACCACTCTATAAAGTCCTCCTCAAACTCACCAAACACATGCAATGACGCCAAATGCAGAAAGATCACAGGACAGTGGATGCAAAGTCTTGTGGATCCAGGAGCAGTAGAAGCATCTCAGTGCTGGCAGGGGTCTCCACGTGGCTCCTCCAGTTCCCAGGTCACGGGGTCTATCAGCATAGTGCCATGTGTCTTGTCAGTAGTGTGTCTTTCAGGGAGTGAGCAAAGAGAGTGTGTGTGTCTCTGGCTTCCAAGGAGGAAATCCAAGAATTCCCAGAGTCCTCAGGAGAAGACCATGCCTACACAGAGGCCTCATTGCCTATGATCTGATTGACAGTCTACGCTCCACCCCTGCACTCTTAATCCTCAAATGGACACCCTCTGTAACCAGGCTTACAACTTTAAAAAAATAGAAAAGCCTCTTACAGATAATAAGGGTGATTTAGATTCCTGTTCATGGTGATGTTATGTGCCACAGAATGAAACCGTGTCCAGTCCGCATAATCATCATCATCATCATCACCACCATCATCATCATCATCATTGTTGGCATGTTGGAGTCAGTGTGCTACGGTGACTATCTATCTCACTGAGGGTCTCCTGCACCCTTATCGACCCGCTATTTCACCACACACTCTGTCTCTCACAATGACATGTCCAACACAAGCAAGTTGAAGAATGTCTGCTTTGATCCCCAAAGTTCTCAATGGCTCATTTCCAGAAGTAGATCTCCAGGCCTTTCTTGCTAGTCTATCTCAGAATGAATGCTCTGCTGAAACCTGTCTTCCATGGTGATCCTCCTAACACACACACACACACACACACACACACACACTACCACAATATGGCAAACTGACAGATGGGGTGGTAAAAACCTCTTGTCATTGAGTGTGGTAATTAAGATGTTGCAATTGTCTTCATTGAGGTTCTCTATTTTACTTCTCTGGGTCCTAATAGCCATTACAAAGGATATTGCTACACAAAACTCACAGACAAAATTCACAACTAAAGGGTTTATTATGTACTTTAACAAGTTGTAATGTCAGTGAGAAATGCTCGCAATAGTTGTTTTTCAGGACAATGTTACAAAGTTCTTTTAATTCTGCCAAAAGATGTCCAAGGGCATTCAACTTCAGCTCCGTGAGTCCGCGAGCCCAGCATCCTGAATTAAGTACCCAAAGGCACCCCACTCCACAAACCAGCCTCCTGCGCAAAGGCTTTACTTATCCTGTGGGGTTGGGAAATCCCGCACTGTTCCAGGCTCTGGCTCCTGGTTCTGCTGCGGCTCCTCTGATGGTATCGCTGTGTTCTGAACCCAAGAGGTTCACTGGGTAGGGATCTCAAGTCCAGAAGAGGCTCGCCATGCCTAGTTCTCGCTGGTATTGAGATATTATTCTCAGAGGGCCCATTTAATACATGCCAGGATGGCATTCTGGGGTACTCTGTTTGTGAATACTCACAGGAGAATCCTATCAACGTCTCCTCCTCACCTTTTCCCCAGACCCATGCAGGGGAAGGTCGTTTGATAGGGGTTAGAGACTTTGGCTAGAAGACCCACATTAAACAATTCACTGCCCCTGCTTATGTGAAAATAATTTTTAAAATATTATAAATGGGTTAAGGTTGCTGTATTTAATAGTCAATAAGACAAGGGGCCCAATGCTATTCCAACTAATAAATCGATCAGCGCTTAGCTGTGGTATTTTCAATCACTTCACCTGCAGGTGAACATTGGACTTTGAAAAAGGAAGATCAAAGAGGCATCACTACATTTGCATTTTGGTGCTGATGAAGAATCTCGAGAGTACCACGGACTGCCAAAAGAGCAAACACGTCTGTCTGGGCAGAAGTACAGCCTGAAGACTCCTTGGACGCAAGGGTGGGGAGACTTTGTCTCCGGTACTTTGGACATGGTGTCGGGAGAGACCGTTCCTGGACCAGGAGATTATGCTTACTGAAGACGAGAAGACCTTCGACAAGATGGATGAGCCCAGAGGCTGCGACCCTGGGCTCGGTCACCAGGACAGTGATGAGGGCGGCGCAGGAACAGGTGGTACTTTGTTCTGTTCTACACAGGGTACTATGGGCCGGGGCTGGCTCGTCTTCACTTACAACCACCACGAGTGTTGGTGGTAATGTAAATCAATGATAACAAGGAGCTCATGTCCACAGCCAAGTCCTTTGCAGAAAACCCAAGCCCCCCTCCTCGAGCCCCAAGTGTGTATCAGCAAGGGCAGCAGTGACACAGCTAGTTCTCCTTGGCAATAGTGCCGTGACCCCAAGGTCAGCTTCACGACTCTACTGCTATTCCTGACACAGTCATCGTTGGCAGAATGAGGGTGATTTAATACATTTCCTAGGAAATGGAATGAAATCACCTAATTGCATACCAGATAGTGGTGATTTAGAATCAATGCAAACAGAAGAACAGTAGAAGCAAAAAAAAAAAAAAAAAAAGGATGGATTTCACTCTTCATATTTGTTTGCTCCACTTGGAACTCAATAGGAGACCAATCAAATCCCCTAGGCTTTTGCTTTTATGAGATAATGAAGGAGAATATGAAGAGTCTGAATATGAAGAAATCTGCCTGTTTTTCACTCCATGTTTTGTTAGAGATGCTGCAAACACAGTTTCTTGACTATCATGACTTTTCTAGAATTTTTTTAACATTCACAATATCTGGGCATATTATCACCCTTTTAAAACCAATTATCTTTAAACAGATAAATTCATTGTCTCTAAACTAAATTATATACACCAATGATCATTTGAGAAGTTTCATGAGAACTCACACATTTTTAGAGTACTAATAATCCTATTTCAGCTTTCGGCTTCCAAAATAAGTATTTGTTTTCTAATTTGTATCACATAGTCTGCTGGCTACAGATTGAATTAAAATCTGCTGGAAGAACAAAAACTACACAAAAGGTCACTGCTTGAATTGTCATTGTGAATGTCTGTGCTCTCTAATACACTTGTGTTGAAGGGTTCAGTGGCTGAGATAACACTATGTTTAGAAAACCATGGTCTCTTCTTGGGCTTTCAAATCAATATCCTCCTAAAAATAGTCAGTTATTGCGTGCATGCGTGTGCGTGCACGTGCGTGCGAGCGAGCGAGCGGGGGAGAGAGAGAGAGAGAGAGAGAGAGAATAATGAAAACAGCTTTATATTTCATTAATAGTCTTTTCAGGACCATAATAGCTTTCATTTAGTTGGAAGCCTGCCTTTGAAATGAAGGTGTCATTGGACACGATCGATGTTTATCCTTGGCTAAACCTGCCTAGGTATCAATCTATCTATATCGATCCTTCATGTAGGAGTTATATTTTCAAGACAGTTTTAAAGGTCATTGGAGGGACAACCTGGTAGGGATTTGGCTTTCAACTAGGAAAGATACAGCCTTGTGAGGATAAATTTCCCCCCCACCCTGACGTCCAGACTAACTTGCTTCTCCCCTATGGGTATTGTCCACTCTGCTGAAGTTCTGTGATTGAATCCTATTTGATAGATCAAAAGCTTAAGTGGTAGTGGTGGTGGTGTGTGTGTGCATGTGTGTGTAGTGAGCATCATTTTCTTATGCTGCAGGAATTATGTCTGGCCTAGGGGTATGGCTCTTTCACTAGCCAGACAAGATCTCCAGTGGATAAAACCAGTTGTGTAAGCCCTGGTTTCTGGGAATAAAAGACTTCAGACTTGCTTGTATCCACTTTGCCAGTAGGGATCTCTCCTGGGCACAGAACTCCAAATTCATGAGCATGTGCTGCCCACATAGATCTGACCACCACCTGCATTTTGCTGCTTTGCTTGTCTTGACACTTGTAATTTTGGTCAAGAGGAGACACGCCCTGCTGCCCACGTTCTGTCCTGTTTCACCTGGTCTGACTTGGAGCCCCTCATCTTGCCTGCGACCCCCTGGGCCTGCTCCTGCTGTGACTGGGATCCTATCTGCAGAGACAACTTCCCTCCTTACAGCAACGTCGTTCCCAAAGCTGTCTCTGGAGAGTCTCTATTGTTTGTTGATTTCTAAGCGGGTTTTAGAGAGGCCCCTCAAGAACTTGAAACATGAATATCCATCAGTATCTGTGGGAATAAAGTTGAGGAATTTGGGGATCATTGTCCTAGAATAGTTTCTTACACGTGTCCTTCAGAGGTAGATCTACTTTCACTCGACCTGAACAGAACATATATTTTAATCTAAAATTTTCAGAAGGGGCAATTCGCTAAAATGTGTTAAAAAATTCATACCCAGAGAAATGCTATATTTTGAGGCAGTTCAGTTCAAAGTGTGGGTGAAGAGCTTGGTTGATGAGTAGGTCCATGTATTCACTAGGCTCTAGTTACCTTCCATTTCATCACTTAGTTTCCCCCTTTGGCCTGCAGCATTTTAATCTAACACTTCTGCTCATAAGGCCCGTGTTTGCTTTATAGGAAAGAATGTTGTCTAGAAATGATTATTAGCCATATCTCAGATCAGCTCTTTGGGCCTACTGGAGCATTCATTGCTCCAAAGCAGATTTTGAATTAAATTAGCTTGAAATTTGCCCATATTATTTTTATTTAATTAAAACATATTTAATCTGCAGTCTAAGTGTTTGAAACCAATTTGAGAGCTTTCAGTGGAAGAAAAATCATATTCACGGGGTCATTATTAACCATTAATGTTTAATACATAACCAAATAAAGTTAAAATAATTGTTTTAGAAAGGATGTCTCAAGAAACGGATCTAGCTCTCCCTTTGTGGTGTATCAAGAAGTCCACATATTCTGGACTACAGTTGACTCTACCTACCAATCTTGCCTTAAAAATTAGATGAATCTTTGATTTAGCTTTGAAGTTCCTCTTAGCCATTCAATAGCTCTTATAGGCAGGCCCTGGATGGGCCTAACATGAAGAGAACATCAAGTGATCTGAACATTTATGCCAGGTTGTGACAATGTTAGGCTTCTGCTCATGAAAAGTGTAGAGAATTCTGATTATGGAGGAACGTGCTCAGAGACTATATACATTCTGACCGCATGTGGACTGAATAAATCTGATGCATGAGCCATCTCCAGAGTCTTGAAAAGCAAGAATGTTACTTCGAGGACATATGGTCGAGACAGGTCTGAACCAACTTGATGGCCCCTAACGACAACAACCTCTGGTGGAGATGTGGGATGGCCACAGGCTGCTACCTCAAGAGAACCCCCTGCTATGGAGGCATCGCTAACCCACAGCATTCCTACAGGGCAGTGTCATACTGCTCCCTAGGGCTTCTGGGGCTGTTAATAAAGGTCACGAGCCCAATGTGTGACCAACGAGGCCACCAAGACCGAATAAACCATTCAAACTCACTGCCATGGAGCCTGTGCCGACTCATCGCGACCCCTGTGGGTTTCTGAGACTGTAGCTGTTTATGGAAGTAGAAAGCTCAGTCTTTCTCAAGACAAGGCACATCCAATGTCCTGTGTCAGAGCCCTGTAAGTCCTTGTCCAAGCGGACCAGCTCTACTGGCATCTCATGGCAGCCTCGTTCAAACCCTGCCTGCATCATCCCAGAGGTGGGATTCCTACTTCCGTTTCCTCACTTCCGATTTTGGCTGAGACCACCCACTGCCTGATACATGCTGTTTTTCTAGGGAAAGTTTTCTACCGCCAGTTGAAAATGTCTCTAAATGTCATTTAGCGATAACTTAGATGATGACTGAGATTATTAAAGAAGGAAATGACACCGAGGCTTTAAAATTCTTTGTCCTTTTTTCGCTTTTTGAGTCTCATTTGTACATTTTATGGGGTGAAGCTGTTCTAGAAAACAATGGGTCTTACCCCTTTTATGTACTGTTTGTTGATGATCTAAGCTTGGTTTCATATAAGCACAAATCTAGGGGCCACCTTCCAGATCGTGATTGGAAAAAGACTGCTGAAAAACTGAAATGCACGTGGCCAGGCTGGTGAACACCGTGCAAAATACAACGTGAAAGAGGTTCCCAGTACCTTTCTCATAGTTTTGTTACATCAACAAACCTGAGGACAACTCTCCAACCTATGTTGTATTTAAACAAGAGGTTGTCTCTCGTTATAAAAATAACATATCCTCTTATAAGGAGAAAATTTGGGGGACAGTGTAAAGAAGTAAAGGACATGTGCTGTTTTTCCCCCTAATATGAATAGATACTATTTACCGAGCACTATCTATGTGAACTCAATAAACATGGGGAGGAGATGGATTGGCACAGTGACTGGGCTCCAACCTGCCAACAACTGTGTAGGTGGTCCGGAACTGGGCAATGTTTTCTTCTGTTATGCAAAGGTTTCTGTGGTAGTTACATAATATGGTGTCAATTTAAGAGGATTATGAGTGAAGGGGTGGAGTCTGGCCTGTCAATCAAGATATAACCAATAAGGCCTCTCTGTGGGCCTGGCCTTCTCCTGAGAATTCTGGGAACACTTGCATTTCCTCCTTGGAGGCTGGAGACTCTCTCGGCTCACTTCCTCAGAGACTCTCTACTGACAAGGCTGATTCCCCGAGAGACATCCCTGAGGAGAAGCCACATAGACCTCCCCTGATGCAGCCCTGGGTGCTGGAGAAGCCACGTGGAGACCCCTGCCAGCACTGAGATGCTTACAATGCCACTGGATCCAAAGACTTTCTACCCACTGGCCCGTGATCATCTTGCATTCAGC
>NW_022103906.1:73766156-73775830 GCF_000313985.2 Echinops telfairi | reverse complement strand
AGTCTGAAGAGGAATTTATAGATTGGTATCGGACATAAGGGCTAATACTGGATTTATGAACTTTATCTGGACTGGGATGGGATGTTTTCTCAATATTCAACTGCTCTTGTATATAAAGCTCTTTCTTATATGCATATGAGTGTCCATGAATTTGTTTCTACCTGGACTAGCACAGTTTCTAGGAGTTAGAAGCAACTAAACAAAGCCTAACAACAACTCTATGTGCCAATCACTGTGTACTATCATCACTGTGTTTTATAGACCTATCTTATATTTACAAAATCCTGACAATTACTATTATTATTTCCAGGTTTATAGATGAGAAAACTAAGAGTCAAGGCTGAGTCACTGGATTTAGGTGGAACTAGAGATTTAAATCTGTGTTGCTTTGACTCCAGGTGCCATGGTGGGCTAGTGGGTCACATGTTCCACTACTAGCCACCCTATGGGAGAAAGATGAGGCTTTCTACTCCTGTGAAGAATTCTGGCTTGGTAAGCCCACACTGGCAGGTCTACTCTGTCCTGTGGGGTAGCCATGAAACAGAATGGGCTTGAGGGTGTGACTTTGTTGTTATTGTTGGTTTGACTTCCAGGAGCCGCGCTGTGGCTTTCCAACAAGTGCTGGACTGCTAATTTCAAGTCAGCGGCTGAAAGCCTCGCCTAGCCACAGGAGGAAGAGAGGTGGCCTCCTCCCTTACAGATCTACAGAGCCTCAGGAACTCTATCTGCGGAGGCTGTGAGTCTCAATGGTCTTGATGCTAGAGAGTTCGGGTTTGACTCCAGAAGCCAAACTCTTAAACACAAGTTCAATTATCTAATTTGTTTATGACTTGGCCTTCTGAGCCTTTCATTGAACATTATGTTGAGAACCTTTTCCCACGTCTTAAATATTTCTCTCCAAATGTGACTACAATGTTGCTGTGTGCTGTTTTACTGTATGGATACGCTATATTTATTTAATCAACATTTCTTTGCTGTGCATTTGTTTCCAAGGTTGTTTATAACTATTGACATACTAAATGACCGTGTTTTGTCTCTTTCTCTAATTATTTGCTTAGCTTCAGTGCTTAGAAGTGCAATAATTGGAACAAAGAATATAAATATTAATATGCTCTATATAGCAGACACTTTTTTTTTTACAAACCTACCAATTTCTAGATAATTTTAACAAAATATCAACTGCAATGAATATTACTACTTTGGATATACCATCAGGAGATACTAAGCACTGGAGAAAGAGTAGAGAGAGTGAAAGAAGGAAACACCTTCAATGAACTGGTCACAATGGCTGAAACACAGCCATGGTTGTGAAGACGGTTCAGGACCAGGAAATGCTTCCTTCTTTTGTATACAAGGTCACTATTTAATTTGCGTCAACTCAATAGCATCTAACAACATCAAGAAGTCACTTTCATTGTGTAAAATCACATTTTGTTTTATTTTGATTGCTCTGTGGTTATTATAAAGAGTTGGTTGTTCTGATCTAAGGCTTTGGGTCAATCTAGGCTTCGCCCCTATGTGAAGCTGACTTGGTTCTAGCTCTTTGATGCCATTTTGCCCACCATTCTCCAGGACTCTAAGTCAAGCCTTAAGTGATTTACCAGGTTTCCTTCAAAGCCAAAAAAAATGTTTTAAAAAGTGTCAGGTCAGATGTGGTCTTCAAGTTACGGGGTGCTTAGTCTATATCTACACTGTCCTCTGGATAAGACACCTAATCCCATGACTTTAATTGCTGTGGTAATTACATAATCTGGTATCAATTTGAGACTGTTACGAGTGAAGGGGTGGAGTTTAGCCTGTTAATCAGGTCGCAGCTTGATGACATCATTTGGTGGCAATATGAAAATAAATAGCTCACTGGAGGCCACACACACTCTTTCTGCTTGTCTCTCTGTGAGATATTCCTGATGACAAAACACATGGAGCTATACTGATGGAGCGAGAGCCCTGGCACTGGAGGACCCACGTGGAGACCCACACCAGTGCTGAGATGCTGTTACCGCCACTGGATCCATAAGACTTTCCACCCACGGGTCTGTGATCTTCCTGCATTCAGCATCATTGCATGTGTTGCATGAGTCTGAAGAGGAATTTATAGACTGGTTTCAGATATATGGGCTAATATCAGACTTATGGACTTGAATTGGACTGGGCTGGGATGTTTTCTTACTATACAATTACTCTTTGATATAAAGTTCTCTCTTACACATATATGAGTGTCACTAGATTTGTTTCTCTAGTCTACCCGGACTGACACAACTGCCATCCATGGGACAATGGATGTCGTGTTAATGTTCCTTGTAGCACAGATGTATCACCTAACCTCTAGAACCCTGTGCACTCACTTTTACTGCACATCTGAATCTGGAAACACTCACAACCAATTTGGAACTCATCTCCATCTCCCTCCAATCCCCCGACAAAACAATTTCTTTGTCCTGATTCATGAGTTCAGAATCCCAATGACTCATTCTCTCACCAGCTAGGTTCAAACAGAAATCGGTGAGTCATTTATTATTTTTCCTCTGTCTACTTTGCCAGCCTCCTCTCTGAATCCACTGCTGCTCTTTTCTTGGGCTATTCAACCCACCCTCTATCCTGTGGCTAGCGTGACCTTTCACAAAATAATATGATTGAATTTCTCCTCCAGTGAAGGCCAAATAAAATCCAAATTTCTTAGATGGTATACCGGTCTTTCACTCTCCAGCCTCTGTTTAGTTTGTAGCTTCATCTCTGCGTCTCCACCCCACACAGTGCCCACAATAGGACACCAGCATACCTCTGCACTGTTGGGTCCTCTTCCACTCAGGCCTTTGTATACGCTGCTCTTTGTTCTTGAAACAGCTTTCCCCAGATGCCAATGCTCTGCTCCATTTTGCCACTAACACACTCATAAGGCCCTAGCATCTTCTTTCAGAATACCTAGGCTTTGAGGAATTAACTCATATAAGGTTGAGGGGCCTTTCTAGGATCTATCAGACAAAGAATACAAAAAACATCTTTTTGAGTTTTTTTTTTCAAACTTCATAAAAATGTTTAACTGGATTAATATGTTGCTAGGGTCTTGAAAAGGGTTATGCAAATGAAGCGTTTTGAAGTTTAAGCCAAATCTGTGCAATCAGCCTGACCCCTCCTAGTGTGGGTTTTTACACACCTGCGTCTGACACCACATCAACCTCTGGCATAGAGGACTGCATGGAAGGTCTTTTGTAATTTCTTTGTGCTCCATAGTTGATTATGAACTCCTAAAAAGCTGGGGCTGTGTGCACCAAGAAATCATTGTTAGTGTTGTTATTATTAGGGGAGGGGGCATTGAATCCATTCCAACCCATAACAACCCGTGGACAACACACTGAGACACTGACCACTCCTTTGTCATCCTTCCCACTGTTGTTCCATTTGACCCCCTTGTGGCAGCCATGGTGGATCTTCTCCTCCTTTGCTGACCTTCTACCAAGCATGATGTCCTTTTCTAGGGACTGATTTCTCTGGATGATCTGTCCAAAGTACAGGAGATGAGGTATCACCATCATATCTTTTAAGGAGCATTTTGCCTGCATCTTTTTCAAGACCGATTGGTTTCTTCTTCTGCCAATCTGTCATTTTTAAAAAAAGTATCTTTTGGGAACGCCATAAATCAAACGCACCCATTTTCCTCTGGCAATTCTTATTTATTGGGCAGCTAACAAGTGCATCTGAGGTCATTGGATAAAGCCGTGCTTGGATCAGGTACCTCCTAGTCCTCAGAGTAAGATCTTTGCTCGTTAACACTCTAAGGAGCTCTCGCGCAGCAGAGTTGCCCAATGCAAGACATCATTTGATTTCCGGACCGCTGCTTCCAGGGGTGCTGATGGCGGCTCCAAGTGAAATGAGACCCTGGACAGCTCCTGACGTCTCTCCGTTCTCCATGATGCTCTCTACGGGTCTAGTCGGGATCTATGCTTTCTGCATATTGAATTGCAACCTATACTGTAGGCTGTAGTCTGAACTTCATCAGTAAGTGCTCATGTCCTGTTGGCTTTCAGCAACCAAGGTCGCGTCACTGGCATATCAGAGGTTGTTCAAGTGGTAGGCTCACATTAGAAGCCATTTGTTCCATGTAGGAATGATAATGCTTGGATCATCTGCCCACTCTGTGCATGAGCTTGGCACTAGGGCCTGACTTTTCAAGCAAACGGGTGGAATTATGCCCCTGTCTGTCCACAGTAGGTACAGTTTGGTTGAGTGGAGAAGCCATGAGGTCCGGCTCTAGACAACCTGAGCTTTGAAACAGAACTCTATAAACCTGGCGATCCTGGACAATTTTCTTAGCCTTTGTGACTTAAGATTTCTAGTCTACAAAATGGTAACAATTATACTTACTGCCTTTTACCTATATGTTGCTTTTACTATAACATTTATAGACATCAAGTTTAATTGATAATAAAAAAAACTCTCACTGCCATTGAGTTGATTCTGACTCGTAGTGACCCTACCGGACAGGGCAGAACTGCCCACATGGCTTTCTGAGGCTGCAACCAGTCAGCCTCACCTTTCTCCCGTGGAGCAGCAGGTGATTTTCAGCTGCTGATCTTGTGGTCAGCAGCCTAGTGCATAACCTACTACACTACCTGCACTCCTTCAATTGAAGAAGTGCTTATAGCTGATGAACAACATGCTTTCATAGTGAAGAATATATACATACATACATTTCTTCCTCCAAAGAATGATTAATTCCTTAATTCTCTGGGGGATAATGTTTTTGCATAAAAGAGCTATAAAGGTTTTATGTAATTAATTAATTTATTTATACACATTTCATTGGGGGCTCTTACAGCTCTTTTCACCATCCATCCACCCATCCATCCATCCATCCATCCATCCATTGTGTCAAGCACATTTGTACATAGGTTGCCAGCATCATTTTCAAAACATTTTCGTTCTACTTGAGCCCTTAGTATCAGCTCATTATCTGCCCCTCCCCCACTCTCCCTCCCTCTTGAACCCTTGATAATTTTATAAATTATTATCTTTTTCATGTCTTACCCCGACCGCTGTCTCTCTTCACTCACTTTTCTGTTGTCCGACTGCTGGGAGAGGGTTATATGTCTATCATTGTGATCAATCTCCCCCATCCCCCCACCTTCCTCTTCCCCTCCTGGTATCGCTACTCTCAGTACAGTACATGTAATTGGTTTTAATTGGGCATTAAGCTGGCATAGTTGATAGTCCACAGCGCTTTCCACATTTTCCACCAGCACCACAATTCAAGTGCATAGATTCTTCCCCAATCGTCCTTATGAATATCCAGCCTTCACCCGAATCTCAAGAAGTGTAGCCTGCGAGCCAAGTATCAAGTGTAGCTGAAGGCTTGGTGAGTGACTTTAGCTGAATGGTTCCAAACTAGTGCTGCGCACATTGCATTTTGACAGAGGGGGGGCGGGGGGGTGGGGGCAGCAGTCCCTGCAGCTTTGGCAACTTCTGCTTTTGGCAAAGGGCCGTTTTGATTGATGAAGGCGATCGTGTTTCTCTTGAGGCAGCGGTGCAGGCGCCAGGGTGGAGGTGGAGACAGGAGCCTTCAGCAAATCCTGGGGAATCTGAGAGAGCCGACGGCTGAGGGCGGAGCTTCTATTTTAAGAAGGCATGGGTGATGCGATCATTTGCTTATAGGTTAAAAAGTTATTTCTCCTACCACCTTCTAACCATTAGGGAGCAGAGCAATACTGCTTTAAAATGCAGCTGACTTAAAAGATTTATTTGAGTAAAAGTGTGCATAGCCAAGCAAACACGATTTCAACAATTTCTACATTTGACATGGTTATATTCTTCAAACTGTGCTCCCGTTCATGCTATCCTGCTCCGCATAATCCCATCACCATTATTTTAAACCCACTGCCCACTTAACCTTTCAAATTGCAGTGGTCAATTTAATCTTATATAGAGAATTCTTTAAAAGAGCACAGTGCTCAAAGCAGATGTACTTTGCTAATCAATATCTCTATCACTCAAAACTCACTGCCACTGAATCAATTGTGACTCATAGTGACCCTGTAGGACCCTGTAGAAACCACACCCTGGATTTCTGAGACTGTAGTTCTTCTTTGTGTTTGATACTTAGAGCAGAACTGATCTTCTGCCCAGACTAAGACATATCCCTGAGCCGGGGCCTTAACAACAAAACAAAACAAAAAGCTAGATTTCAAACTCCTGCACACAAACAACAGTTATCTGAATGAAGGGTTGGCAGCTTTTTCTGTAAAGGACCAGTTGTCAGGATATTATACTCATGAGCCTTGGTGGCACAGTGGCTTCGTGTTGGAGTTGGAACCCACCAGCTACTCCCCTGGAGAATGGAAGGAACTCCAGTCTCGGACACCCATCAGGACCATCTACTCTGTCCTAGACATAAGTTGGAATTGGCTTGATAGCTGTGAGTTATTTGTTTGTTTGCTTGTTGGGCCATAAGCTCTCTCTTGCTACTGTTGCTGTCAGTTGTCATCAAATGAATTCTGATTCACTGTGACCCTGTGTGCAACAGAAGGAAGCACCTGTCCAATCCTGCACCATCCTCAGAACTGTTATTTTGAGCCACTGCTGCAGTCACTGTATCAATCCATCTCCTTGAAGTGCTCCCTCTTTTTTGGATAATCGTCTATTTTAACAAGCATGGTGTCATTGTCCAGGGACTGGTCTTTCCTGATAACATGTGCCACTGCTTGACTGTATTGTAGCCTTGGCGCAACCATAGACAGTGTGTAGGTGTGGCTGTGTTTCAATTAAACTTTTCTTACAAAAGCAGTTGTCATTTCAAACTAGAGCTCAAATGAAGAATTATATTTATGTTGCTGACATACTGCAATCATCTTTTTAAGGTCTGTGAGAGTAAGAGCCATACCTAATAGTGCTTAGCACTCAGTGAAGCACTCAATAAATGTACTTTTTCTGTAATGTTGATCCTTAAAACAGTTTCCATTGAAACACCTTCTTTAGATTATAATCAGGCAATGGGAAGTATATGGATAAAGAACAGATCAAAAATCAAAGCCTAGATTCTAGTCTTCTACAAGGGAACTCTGTGAGCCTCAGTGATTTAGTTACTCTCTCTTGATGAGGTTGCATGTAGGATGTATTCTCAGCACTTCTCTACATATTCAGAAGATGACACCCGCAGAAGGGAAAACTAATTTCAGTGGTCCCAAATGGCACACAGATGAAGATGATGATTCGGGGGCAGTATCTCATCTCCAACCACAGCACCAGCCTCATCTGGCTTATTAATGTGTACACATGTCGATAGCCACCTGAAGTGCTGTGAAGCTGTCAATCACTTACACCTCATCTTTTTGAAGCCAACCACTGGTTAGAGAGAACTTTTCTGCCAAAGAAATAACAGCCATTGTTAAATATTTCCCTATCAAAAGATGCAAATACAAGGGTATTTTAGGCTGGGTTGACTAGAGTAACAAATCCAGTGACACTCATATATGTACATGAAAGAGCTTTATATCAAGAAGCAATTATAAATCAAGAAAGTATCCCCACCCAGATCATCTCAAGTCCAATGCTAGTCCATGAGTCCCTCTTCAGACTCGTGAAGCCCCATGCAATGATGCAGAAGACAGAAAGATCACCGGCCGGTGGGTGCAGAATCATGTGGATCCAAAGTCGGTGACAACCTGGCAGGGCTCTGGCAGCTCTCAGGGTGTCCGGAAAGCAGGAAGGCAAAGGGGGAGAGAAAGAGAGGACAGACCCCCAGGGTCCCTGCTTATAAGAAGATCACATCCCGAAAGACACAGCATCAGGCTGTGACCTGATTGATGGGGTTGACTCCAGCCCTAGCCAGGAGTGTCCAGTTGACATACAATCACCTGACTATCACAAAGGGTAAATAAAAAAGTATTGGCACTAGGATCCAGTTCACACACGTGTGTGCGAGTGCACGCCACACAAAACGTGTTTAAACAGCTCTCTGCAATCGGGATGGTTGCAGACAAGTTCCCTTGGTCAGGAATACACTTGTCTTAATCTCATTAGAGTGCTTTCAAACAAGGGGTACTTTTTGTGCGAAATTCAAGTGGACATCTTCACAGATTATTAGTGCTTTGCTACCAGCTGATGGGAATGCTCACCCACATAAAATAGTTTTTAGGTGAATTAAGCATTTTAAAGAAGGTCAGGAAGACCACCGAGATGAGCCAAGGGAGGAGGGAAGACTTGAACCTCTGTGAACGAAGACGCTGTGGCTGCAATCCAGAAACCGGGGAGGAAGACCATCGTCTTACCATTGCCGCCATTACCGCTGAAGTTGGGATCGCGCATGGTTTAGCATTTTCAATTTTAAGCGACTGTCTTGGCCTCAGCAAACTTTTGGCTGCAAAGGGAGATCAGTTTAGCTCAAAGAACTAATCTATTAGTCTTTTAAGCAAGATCACAGCTAATGGAGCTGATTTTATGCAAGGAATCACCATCAAGGACAAGCCTTGGATTTGCTAATGCAGCCCGGAGAGCAAGAGCCACGGAAACAGTGGCTTGGGGGCATCTGCTCAACCAGTTGAATTCCAAGTAGATCGGCCAATTCGGAAGGTCATGGCAAATGTTTTTTTGGGGGGGAGATTTCAAATGACAATGTGCCTGCTAATTCTTTGAGGCTAGCAGGGACTCTCCTATAAGCATTTCTTTGGGAAAGTTGAACCCGTCCAACCAACTCTACCTGTGCACCTCCCCAGTTCTTTTTGTTCTCCAAACTCAAAGGATATTGAAAAGACCCACTGTGCCATCCTGATGTGATCGAAATGGAAAACACTACAGGGAATTGTTGCCTTCAGACATGCATAGACCTAGGGAGAGGCTATGTTCGAAACATTAGCTTCACATTTTGGCATTTTTATTCAATAAACAGTCTATGATTCTGTAGCAATACATTTGGATCACACAAGTATTTCTAGCATTAATGCCTTTGCACCTAGTGTGCCTTCTCTTCTGCTACTCTTTCCCCAGTTCGCTCCCAATAGAAGCACCCACTCAATCTCACATATCACCTTCTATGGCAGCGGTTCTCCACCTGTGGGTCTCGACCCCTTTGGGGGTCGAATGACCCTTTCACAGGCGTCGCCTGATTCATAACAGTAGCAAAATTCACGACGAAGTAGCAACAAACATAATTTTATGGTTGGGGGTCACCACCACATGAGGAACTGCATTAAAGGGCTGCGGCATGAGGAAGGTGGAGAACCACTGTTCTATGGAGTATCTTTTCAACCTTCTTAGTCAGAGAGGTACTTTTGGCCCACTGGGTACAGATGGTTGTTAAAGGATGAATTTGTCGATCTCCTTCACCAGAACGTAATGTGCAATTTCAAAAGGGCTCTTCCTTTTTGTATTCTTCATGTCTGGCACATCGGGTCTGCACAGGATGGATGGTTATTTTTCAGAGGAGAAGACAGCTTTGGAGTTCAAACATTCTCTTTTAGAATATGAATATTACAAGTAGGAGTTTTTAGAGAACAGAGATGATCTCACTTATCTTTATGTTTCTTATACGAATACAGTGCCTCGTGGTAACAGTTACTAATTATTCGGTAGATGAAAGGAGTCCAAGATTCACTGAAGGTTTTGGTCAAAACAAGGCTCATGAACTGATGAAATATCAGCTGAACTGGTTCAGCAAATGGATGCAGAGATGGAAGTGTTAACTA